>NC_136639.1:2912579-3512579 GCF_949748355.1 Melanostigma gelatinosum
CGTACACCGGACCTTGTCATGTAGGTCACTTCGGAGCTTTTAGCAAAGCTATGCATATTAATGCGCCTCTGCCACGGCGGCCGCCGCCTCGGCGCTCATAACCGCGGGGCTCTTTGTCTGAAACATATGCATTGCAAATTGAGATTGCGGCCGGTTACAGTCAGCGCACGTCCCCGTGGCTTTGTATTTCGCCGTAACAGAAATAAAAGAGAGCACGATGCCGAGAAGAATTACGAGTTCGCCGTGGATGAAGTCACTGCCGTGAAAGAGTTGTAGGGAGACGAGCGTGTGCTTGGCGATATGAAGATATCTGGTTTCAGAGTTCACGGAGTAACGCAGAAGGCTGTGAGCGACACGTGCGTCCAACTTCATCGCAACAGTTTGCGTTCGTCCCTTTCCTGTTTCCAGACGATGCTCCCTGACACCAATCAACACAAGGGCTGAGTCAGCAGTCACGAATGTGCCGTGAAGCTGCACGTGAAGCTGCTCATCAGGTGTCGATTTGAGCCGCAGTGTGTCGCCGCGTGCCTGCTTCCTACTCTGACATCCCTCCGTTCGGCGGCCTGCATGTGGCACGGATCTTCAGCTGAGCCTCGCAAATCGTCCGCCGCCGCGTCACTCAAGCCTTGTTTACAGACATCCAGCGTTCCCTTTTCCCCTTTCATTTTTCTCGCTTGGCTGTCTCTCGCGCCGCCGGAAAGTTGGTTTCGGGGACGTGTGATGCGCATCATCGGTAATCAGATAAGTTGGGTCCCATCCTCCTGCTTTCTCTCCAAAACAACATGTCCACTGAAGTGAAAGCCAGAGTGCAACTGTCACATTAGCAGCCAGAGAGCACTCACTCCGCCACACGCCCGGTCAACAAACCCCGGAAAGATGTTCTGCGTGACAGACGTGTGCAAATATGCATGACACAATGTTGCATTTATGGCAACATAAAAACAAACAAGAAAAGGGTTGAAACTGCTCATTATGTGGTCAACAGTCAATCACTGAGCCGTTTCACCTTCTATTTAATCTCTGCAACCTGCATTTGGATCTGGCGTCGATTCGTGCGGGCTTTCAAGTGTGCCGCTTTAACGAGGCATTTCTGCATTCACCGAAAGGGGTTCTGTCAAAGAAAAGCCACGAAAGCCTCCCAACGAACTGTCTGTCACTTCTCATAATGAGGCTTGTTAGACTTCCCTTCTCCTGCGGAGGCGCTTAAAGTTATCACTTGATTCGTTTTTTATTTTTTGCTCCGAGCACTCTGGCAAAGTTGGACAATTATTTTTGAATCTCTGGGCTCTCAAAGGAAAAACGTGCCAATTACAGAATGTGATGTTCTGTAACATGTTTGTGATGTTGATTGGAAACGTCATTAGTCCAAATACGAGATGTTTTAGCTCGTGGGAGACATGAAATCTTTTTTTTTGTGATCGCTGAATGCTACATTAGTGTCAATGTTCTATTTATTCTACCCAATTTTGAAAGAACAATTAATATAAAATGTTTCCGACTGATAAGTCAACACTGGCGATGATAAACAAGCGCAAACACGACGTATTTACACGTCATCGAGGCCAGAACCACGGGCGTCCCGCGGCCCACAGCTGGGACGCCCGCAAGCCTTCTTCTCCGTTTTCTGAGGTACGGAGAAGAAAACTAATTCCAGTCAGACCCGGCGCCGCTCGCCAAAAACACTGCTCATCCAAAGTCATTTGCGGCAAAGTCCATTATCATCATCACTTGCGGTGATGAATTCCCTATGATGGTGGCAGGCCCGCAGCAGCCTCCACTCATAATGACATTCTGCTCTTGTTGGCAGTCACTCCCCCCGTCAGATGGCTCATTCCCAACAGCCAGCGTTGTCAGACAGAGCACACACACACACACACACACACACACACACATACCGGGCCTCGCCGCCAGAAACAGGAATGGCGCTTGAAAGGCAAGACTTCATCTGCTGGTAAAGGCCGCAGCGTTCAGTCCAGTCAGCGTGTTCCTCTCAATGTAATCATGTGTGACTGATGTTTATTTGCAGCTAAGAGACAAACCTGGTAGTTTGTATGATGGATCGTCAGCTACAAGAACTAGTTTGACGCTTCAAACTACGACGCTCTAGTTTCTCCTCTCATGTCTCTTCAGCGACGGCGTGTCAGTTTCCTGTCTTTACAAAATAAACTTCCAACGTAGGTTTACTTCTTTTTTATTGAGGTTTACTTACAATCGATGGTTCGGCTGAAATGAAGGACAACGTGATGTCAAGCTCCAATCTCCGTCTTTGTCAATGAGCCTGAAGACCAGATGAAAAGAACCCCGTGTCCAGACAGAAGCTGGATTTTTGGACGAGTCTCTAGAACCCCTGACAACAACAGTGAAAACAACAAGTTCTTAAAAACACATGGCAACTGTGGTACGGCTAAGGTTTGGAAAGCAATGCGGTTTGGCAAATAAAATACATTTAAGAATTGTTATGGAGCATTACCGCGGCACATAAACGATTAAACCGACAGGTGGACGCTTCACGGATCGGTGTTTGACAATCCAATGGAAGCGTAAAGAGAGACATCGTAGATCTTGAAGTTCCTTCGGTTAAGTGAAAGGGAGGGACAATGACGAGCTTCCCTGATTTCACTGCTGGACCGAATGAAGGTTGATGCCCCATGAAAGGGAATGTAAGAGGAGCTGCAAGGCCAATAATATTTAAAGCGCCGTGCGACTAAGTCATCACTTTGGAAATAAAACAGCTCTGTGGACACGCTGCTGCTGGCGACTCAACAACGACGCTCTCCTTCAGAGACTTCCAGAGGAAGATTGTTAAAGCTGAGGTCAGGTTGGGTCTTTTAAGGCCGGCTTGTTTGCAGCAACACACACGACTACGGTACTTATACTTATTGAGCTCAAAGGTATGTCGGCACATGATACTTTATGTTTGACATAAACAAGAGTTCATGCTTCGTTTCTGCTTCGCAAACTAACTTTTCGGCGATGTATTTTCATTTTAACAGGCAGGGTTGGTAATCTTTGGTAAACTATTTGATATTTTCTCTTGTAAACTCCTTTTTTAAAGGTGCTATATAAATGAAGTTGTTGTTATTATTTTTGTTGCCATTGTCACGACATCCTGACAGCCATCAATCAATCAAATGCGCTGACAAAAAAAGTATCTGTGGATGTCGCAGGACTGCAATAAGCCCGCCCAATCATATTATGCAGACTGAAAAAAAACCAAGATGGCGACGGCCAACATGCCGAACTCGAGGCTTCAAACGGCAGTCTAGAAACCAACGGGTGACATCACAGTGATGAGATGCAGCAGACTCCATGGGCTCGGCCTATTTTGGTTTTTACACAATCTTTTCCTTCCTAAAACATTATTATCCTTTTTTTTCCCACAGATGACATTAATCACAGGGTTGAGGGTAAAATGCAAAAGCGCCTGCCTCTCTGATGTAGCTGCATAATAACAGCCCAGGATATTATGAGAAGAACAAAATGCAATTTCCATCTCTCTTTGTGATGATAATAAAAGATTGACTCGTAAGATAAAACAGGAAATCATGGGAGGTTTAAAAAGCAAGATGGCTGAAGGTGACTCTGAGCCCGAGCTTATCGGGGGATTCGGTAAACAAGAGGCCTGGCAAGCGCGGCGCTCGGCTGTTGACAACCGGTGATGGTGACCAGGTGGGAAATGTTATCCTAACAGTCTGGAACTCTTGTGAATTATTTGCTGATAGATATAAACAGCTGTTATTCTTGGTAATGGAAAGCAATTAGAAACATCTGCATACTTGGCTGTGAGCGATGCCTCCGAATGGCGGCCGCGGCTCCCAGGTGCCGCTGGGAAATAATTACATCATCAGGACGGGGGGGCTGGAGGACTGCTAGTGATCTGTGAAGAGCAAGGAGGAGAGCCCAAATGTGTATTAGTCAGACCTGTATTACATTTCAACCTTCACAGTTTCCTTTGATCCTAATCCTAATCCCTACACACCGAACCTAAACCTGACTGAACTGAAATTTAACCCCTACTCTAGCTGTTCTTTAGTGCCATTGGACGGATATCCGATTTACGTTTTTACATCCCAAATCTTGTGCAGTTCAGACGACGCTCAATCAGTCAACGATGGCCCAACCTGTGGGATGCAGGGATGTCAACTAAAATGAGGAATCAAATCAAAACCCCGGGTGTAATCTGACATCATGAACATATCATGTATCTGAAAATATTGTGCAGGCTGGGATATGGATGGAGTACTGAACGGACCTACCGGGCAATGGCCCAGGGACCCAAAGTGTCATTCAAACCCACACCTACCAACCGGGAAGGTGCTCAACATGACAACAAAGAAACATAAAACAAGTACAAAGAGACACCAAAAGACTACAAAGAGATTTAAACAACTACAAAGAGATGCAAAACAGCTCCAACGAGACTCAAAGAGACTCACAACAAATATAAAAAGGGGCAAAACAACTACAAGGAGACTCAACATGATTACAAACTCTAAACGATCACAAAAATGTACATTGTGACCACAAACAGACACAGAACTACTAGAAAGAGACGTAACATGACTACAAAGAAACACGAGACAACTACAAAGAAACACGAGACAACTACAAAGAAACACGAGACAACTACAAAGAAACACGAGACAACTACAAAGAAACACGAGACAACTACAAAGAAACACGCGACAACTACAAAGAAACGCGAGACAACTACAAAGAAACACGAGACAACTACAAAGAGACACGAGACAACTACAAAGAAACACGAGACAACTACTAAGAAACACGAGACAACTACAAAGAAACACGAGACAACTACAGAGAAACACAAGACAACTACAAAGAAACACAAGACAACTACAAAGAAACACGAGACAACTACAAAGAAACACAAGACAACTACAAAGAAACATGAGACAACTACAAAGAAACGCGAGACAACTACAAAGAAACACGAGACAACTACAAAGAGACACGAGACAACTACAAAGAAACACGAGACAACTACTAAGAAACACGAGACAACTACAAAGAAACACGAGACAACTACAGAGAAACACAAGACAACTACAAAGAAACACAAGACAACTACAAAGAAACACGAGACAACTACAAAGAAACACAAGACAACTACAAAGAAACACGAGACAACTACAAAGAAACACAAGACAACTACAAAGAAACACGAGACAACTACAAAGAGACCAAAAAGTAACAACAAAGCAACACAAAATGAGAGAGATGTTCAACGCATGTAACAACGTCAAAAAAGATCCTCACCCCCGGCTTCCTACTTTCCTAAATTCTGCAGATTTTGGAAATTAGAATTTTCACATCTCATGCAAAACCACATGAACTGTACCTGAGGCCACGTTTCCATGTGGATTGACAAACGGTGCTCGGGTTTGAGAACACAGTGTTCAACAAACAAAGACGATGGAGAATCTAAAGATGTCCTCAACTCATTTCAATATATTTAGTATGAATTCACCGTGAATGTTGTTGAGTGAAACTCTTCGACTCTCACGGAGAACCTGAGACACAGGCTGACACAAAAACTGCTAATAGTGTCGTTGGTGTGACGTCTTTGTGGTATATTTGTTGTGTTTTACTCAATTTGTTGCAATCAAGGATGTTGACATCAGCCAGACGTTCTTCAGTCAGTAAAAAGAAAATAACAACTAAACAAACACCTTTTTTCCTCCAATTTCTCTTCTTTTTCTCTGGGAAAACGTACTTTTTAGTCAAATCAATGAAGTACCTTTTGTTGTGTCTCCTGCCCGTACTTGTACTGAGGCCGTTTGTGGAAATGTCCTCTGTGATATCTGATTTGCAGTCAGTCACGCCGCAGTGTCTCCTTCTAATTGTGTTGTGTACGGCGCCGCTGACCTTCTGGCCCGGCCTCCTCTCTCTGAACAATGCCGCGGCTGCGAGAGCCCCCCGACTGCGCGATGCCTCCGAATTTACCCCCGCTAAAGCGTGACTGTGACTCTCCACATACATCAACCCGCGGGCCCCTACTGAGCGTGCTCATCAGCTGTAAATACCAGCAGTCTGGGGGGGGGGGGGGGGGCAGGTTGGGCCTGATGGTCGGAGCGTTGTCCTGTGAGCAGAAGGTCACGGGCCCGATCCGCTCTGCAGGAGAAAGAGTCCTGACGAGGTGTCCTTGAGCAACGCGCCGACAATGTCTGCTGCCCTTTCTACGATGCCGCAGAAAAACAAAGATTTTGAAGGAGAGCACTTCTATCGGCGCTTGTGTGCTGCATGTAAAGCGTTTAAAGACTGATGTATCGCCGGCACGATCCGGGAACTACAGCCAATGAGAGTGCAAGACGTCGGTTGAGGGTAAACTGGGCGGAGGGGTCGCCTGCAGCCTTAATGTGTTGCATTTCGTCGAGTCATTTTCTCATACACGGGATGAAAGATCGCCGTTCATTGGACCCATCCACCTCCTCTCCTGCCTGCCCTGTTCGGGCGTCAGCGGCCTTTCATCGTTCATGATTACGAGGATAACAGACAAAATGATGTCATGATATATCTACTGATTGCAGCGCATTCTTTTCGTAGGTGTTGCTACGAATGCTGGGTGAGACCAGCCTGCTCTACGTCTTCATATCGTTTTTTCGGGAGTACCATTAGGAATCTTGTACGAGGATTGTGAACGTCCAACGACGTACCTTTTGTTCTTAGTTACCGTCTGTAAATAGTGGTTTAAGCAGATGGGTATGCACTAATTGCAAAGGTAGTCATCCACAAGCTTGTAAAGGTTTTACATTAGTAGAAAACGTCTGCTTCTCTCGTCTCTGCAGCCGACAGGAGATAGAAGCAGCTCCAACACGAAGCATTATGTTTGTGCCTTTGTTTCATCGGGGGGCCTGTAATCCCTCGGGGCAACAAACAGAAAATATCCGTCAGAACGGATGAACCTCCGGGCCGTGAGCTGCTGTGGTCGGTTGTGATATGTTGATGCCGACTGGCGTACCTGTCACAGAAAGCTGCGAGCGTGGTTAAAAACTAAAAACGAGGTGGCTGGTGTCACATGAGTCTGCTGAGCGAGTCGTTGATGAATGTGAGCACAGCGAGTCTGTATCCGTCAGCACTTCCTGATCCTGACTTTACTTCCTACTTCCAGTGTGTTCGTTTTACGTGAGGGCTTAATGTGACCTCTGTTTGAGTTCCAATCTACAACATCCACTTTCCTTTTTATTTGCCTCTTCGTTGATCATCTTTGCTGTGAAGGGGTTTTTCGGGAGTACCATTAAAACAGTTTCCTACGAAAGCCAGCAACACGTGTCAACACGTGTCAAACACAACGATTTACTTCGGTTTCGGAAAAGATTGTTGTTTGGGTAAAATAACGACGTAAGTTATGTGACAAATAAATCAGCGTGAACTTCTCGTTGCACACGAGGAACGATAAAGTGGCCTCTCTTGACGAAAGATCTGCGTTTGTTAAATTACGAACAGATGCTACGTCGTTTTGTAGCGTTAGCTCCGCGACGCAAAAAAAATAAGCGCCCGTCGTCCTTTTTGCGCACAGAGCTGATCGAGCCGGGCAGGAAGTTGAACGGCGAGAGCAGCCGGTCAATTTTCAAAATAAACACCCTTTGCAGACTCATGATCGTAACCACAAGTCTTTTAATGAGATTCACTTTGTCCGTCAACAGAACAAAGAAAATAACTTCAACAAAACAAGATGACAACAGACAAAAGTCGACGTTTTTTGCCACAACGTGCTGTGGTTGCCATGCACAGATAATGTAGAAACAGGATTTTCATCGACATTGTCATCGTACGTATTTCTGGGTTGGTTCTTGTCTGGTTGCATCGTTTGAGCACTGGTGTGTTTTTATTTTGACTCTTGATCGGTTCACACACAGAGAACTGCACAGCTGCAGGCAGCGATGCGACATATCAAATCCACCGATACAAAGAGTGCAGCCACAATCCACGCCCTGGTGTTTCTACCCGTGTGCCCTTTTGCTAAGCCGCCCACTCCGACTGTAAAACCATTGTCCACGGTGAACAATGTGACTGTGACATCACTCAGACTGGTGCAGTCTGTCGGTCTATTCATAGAGACGGCCGTGTCCTCGTACGACAAGTCAAGTACATGATCAGATGAACGCTTTTCATTTCCACTGACCTGGTCTGAGTTGATGAAAAGCAATCATAATAATTGGAGTATGGGAGGTACAGTACAGCACAGACAACCAAAGTACTCTCCTCCTCCCAGATGGTCCGTTCAGCCTTTTAATAATGAAATCTGCTTTTGTGTTATTTAAAAAATTACAATAACCTTTTCCGCTAATCCCCCGACTTACGACCTGGTACACCTGGATTCCCGCGCTGCACGTACGTCCGTAATCCCCCCCGGCTCGTGATAACATATTAGGATTATATCTCGGATATGGTTCTTGAATAAATAGTTTAGATAAGCATATCTGTTTAATTGTATCTGCCCGCCCTCCCCGTTGCATGCAGGATGACAGTGAAATAACAGGGGGATGGTTTTTGGTTGACAGACAGAACATGCAAACATCTGTACGAACAATTCATCAGAAAGAATTCTGTACGGCGGACTGGAGGGCTCTAAGACGTGTGCATTTCAGCATCGCAGTGTCCTCGATGACTGAGGCCGATCATAAACAATGGAAGCAGAATTAATTTATGCGATGAGCATGTGTTATATATATTGATGGCATACCGTCAGTGTGCTGTTGCTCACAATCTGAACGGATTGTGTTCATTGAGTGTGTGTTACGGTGCGTTTCGGTGTTGACGAAGACCAACGAGAATATACATTTTTCAGTAGCAGAAAATTCAATGTGTTTGAAATTATGGATTGGATATTGATTTTTACAACCGTTAAATACAAAGCAGCATCGTGTTTCACGGTCAAACAAACGAAACAAAAAAACAGTGTGCCAGGCCTTTAACTTATGCATGCACTTGACCATGAGGTCTGAATTTTCTAGGCCAAACACCCGACTCCCTGTGGGTCATGACTACTACCCCCCCCCCCCCTCACACACACACACACACACACACACACACACACACACACACACACACAGCTTTGTTTCGTTACCTTGCGTGCTGGGGTAAATACCTCAGCACCTGCATGTTGCACCGATTTCACCCGGCCCCGGCAGATGGTCCTCACCCTTCACCGAACACACACTCCGGCACCTCGGACGCTGGGGAAATCCTTCCGCGCTCTCGACCGCTCTCACGTGCACATATTATAAACACCGATGCAATGTGTGCAGGGGCGTTTCAAGGATTCTGGAGAGTCGTTGAGAGAGGATCACATCGGGAACGATGGATGAAGAAACCGAAGAGCAACGTGCGAGAGCGGGAAAAGTTCAGCGTTGGCCAAAACTGGTGTTAACTGGAAATAAACCACGTTGGAAAGAATGTCGAATGCCGATTTAGTGATTTGTGATGTCAAAGGGAATGAAGTGGTAATACAATGATTACAGTCTGTGGAATGTGATGTGCAGGCCGGGAAAATCTCTGCAACAAAATATTGCGCCTCCGGCCATATTGCAATTTTTAAATAATTTCCATTTTTAACCAATATCTAAAAGATGCCAGTCCTGGTGTCTATAGTTGCTGAGTCAGCATGCGACATGTTCATCTCTACGCGATCGTATTTACGAACGCAACCATGAGGATCTTTGCAGAAGTCTAATTCCAGCTTTAGTCGGAAGATCAGTGTTCATCTTAAACTAAAATAAATGTTTAAATCATGACACACAAAGATTATCCCAACAAACGAAGTCACTAAATGTTCATGTGATTTCAAAATGACTTGTATGAGCAAAATAAAAATGCCAAAGCTTGCCCAGCCACAGAGCCCAAATTCACCAATATTTAATGAGTAAATATTGGTGATTACCAGAAACAAATACCAGAAAAAGCCTGAAATTCCGTCCAATCTGAGCATTCCCCCTCTGGTCTGTGAAGCACCTTTACCCTTGGCCTGTCTCAGATATTTACACACAAAGTGATGCAGAGCTTCACTTCAGCACAGGTATCATTACTTTTTGTTCAACCTTTCTGGATATGAATGAAACTTCCCTCACAATGTTTATTCAAGAACTTAAATGAGTGAGAAGCAGTAACTCACGCCCACGTGTCTGCAGAGCCGGGACACCGTCAAGGGAACCGGGTGATGAATCACCGGAAGAAGAAGGAAGTGTGGCCTTATACTTCAAAGTTTAATCGCCTCGCTAAGAACCACTCTCTCCTGGCGGACGACGGCGTCAGAGACACTTTGAGGTCCAGGCCTTCACTCCTGCTGTCCCACATCCATCACACATGGCCGTCTTTTTCATTTCCTGACCGAGGATCTCTCTGCTGCTCGGGATATTAAGGGACAAGTTGTTGTTTCTTTGACATTAACGTGACACTTAGCGAAGCAGCTGCTGCATGCGGAGCTTTTTGTAGCAGCACAGAGTTAAAAGTGTTGCAGGTAACGTGTTTAATGTCCTGCAGAGGACCGCGGGCCGAGACGCTGGACGCACGAGGGTTATTCCATGAAGACTTGTTTGTTAATCAATGGTGGTGAAGCCTGAGGGTAAAGTGCTACAATATGTTAACACTAAGTTTAAACTATGTGTGCCGTTCGCTCCGTCAATGAGTCCTCTACCTGTTCACGCAGACATTTAGTCAGCAGGGCGCGGGAGAGGATGTCCTGTTTGTTTGTTTACATGTCAAAATGTCCTCAGGCAACGCAAATAACCCCGAAACTTAAAGCGTACAAAAGTTAGGAAATATTACATTGAAAGATATCTTTGATGCCATGTATTTAGGGTGTTTTTGTAAGTTACATAAAAGCTACCGGTAATTGATTGACACCAGAAACAACGTCTGACGCGACCCTGAAGAAACAGAGATCGTAGAACCACGTTTCATGTTGACGAACTTCCGTTGAAAAGGTTTCCAGCACAGTCAGACCGCTACATGTCTGAATAAAATATGCCGTCACCAATCGGCCCTTATCATTGGCACCATTTTGCATCCCCAGTCAAATTAAATGCATCACATACATCCACTCAGAATAAGACTTCCGTGTTTTTAGCGGTTTGTAGTCGTTATTTTTGAAGCCGTTGCTTCACTGCTTCATGAAAGACGTTCTGGCTGCTACATCTCTTTCATCTTTTAAAACCAATATGACTCATATGTAACGACCTTTGGTTTCTGTTGTCCTGTTGTTTTTCTCAGACTCATTTCAGCCATCCTCCTTCGTGTCAGCATTGTTGGTACGATTGAGAATGGCTTCCTGTAAAAGCGGCTACAGATGGGAGCCGGGACAGCGGGTGAAAAAAAACACACGACAACAAGCGTGAGATGAGTGGATAACATCTCAAAGCACATGTTGACTTCACGCACGTCTCGTGTTGCCGTACGCGTGACTCAGTGACAGTTGAGGAAACCACTCAGTGAAAGTTAACTCCATGTTTTTTTGTTGCACATCCCTCTGCACCCTGGAGATGAATCAAAGACAGCCAGCCAAAGCCCCTTGATGTTGATGATGATGATGGTGCAGTTTGGGGTGGGGTGGGGGGGGGCAATAGATTAAAACCCTAAGCCGTTGACCCATAACTAAAGTGATGTTTGAGCTCATAATCTTTTCATCTCGTGGTAAGTGAAACCCGCTTTGTTGGATTTCGGACCGTCAGCAGACAATAGGGAGGATCATTTGAACATGGCTCCATGCTGAGCAGGGGGGGGGGGGGTAGCAGAAGAGACCAATGTTCAGCAAATAGTATCTGTGAGTTATTTTCTACACTTCCACCACAAACAAACTAAAAGAGTCGCATCTCATTTAAAATCTCCCCAAAAGAAGCATCTTCCACATCTTTTGTTTGTGTGTGTGTGTGTGTGTGTGTGTGTGTGTGTGTGTCTGCAACGCGATTGTTCCGAAACAGCGATGCAGAAAGGAGGGATGCGCTTGGGATCCCAGGCAATTTTCATTACACCGAGTCAAGCTGTTTCAGTTCAGGATCCAGGCCTTTGTGCCGCTTTGCACTGAGAACTGGAAACGTGGCAACAAAACAGCATTCTGTGTCGCAGCACACTTTCGCGCCGGGGCCTTGCGATGCGTCCATCTGCCGCGACTAGTGTTGCAGATCGCGCCGATGTCCCCGCCCGCGTTCCCTCGCCTCCGCTCGCCGAGAGCTTCTCCGGGTTTGCGCGACCGCTCAGCCGTAGTCGCCCTCGGTGCACAAACAAAACAACCTTTTGTTCCTGAAATAAAGAAGAATAAAGAAGATTAGGAGTTTTTTTCCGCCGGCAAGGTTTGGCCTCCAGTGTGCTTTTTTTAATGGCCGCATTCTAGCATGATTATATCGGTAATTACAACTTATTCTGCAGCACACGTGTTGAATCTACTGATGTATGAGGGCGTGATAGGACGTGTAGCTACAGAACGGGATGATGCAGAATTCCAAAGCTTTCGGTGGATATTTGTTCGATTACCGAAGGGTTTTTATTCAAAGGTTTGTGCTCTGTTGGCTGTCAGAAGATGATTACCCCCCCCCCCCCAACAATAAAGACATCCAACAAAACATGTGCTTCAAGACCAAAAAATGATTTATGGCCAAAATCTCTACATCGGATATCAAAGTACGATCCAAAACCCCAACCACCAGAATGCGCCGACAGCCCGAACCCAAGCGAAGGACAATCTGTCCCGCCTCTCAAGCTGTCGTCAAATCCCCCCCCCTCCTCTCCAAAAAACAACAACAACACAAGAGCAGATCTTCAGCTCGTCACCTTCCAGCTTGTTCCCCCAAAGATTACAACACCCAAACTACACCGAGCATATTGACGCACTTTAGAAACAAAGAGGTGGTTACCAGATGCTTGATCCTTAAATCCCCCCCAAAACATCACGAGGCGATGCTTCTATTATATCAAGCATTTATTAGAGAGTATGTTTGTTTTTAGGGGGGGGGGTCTTCAGGGCCGAGCTGCAGCGTCTCACAGGTCTAAGCTCACTCTGAGACATATTGAGACACAATTTCATCTCGTGGATTATTCCGTCACGGGGAGGGACGGACAGATGACATTTTGAAATATAAATAAACAAACACATGTCACAGGGTGTAATGGGGGTTGAGGGGGGGGGGGGGGGTGGAGGAGGGAGTTCCTTCAGAGCCTTCGGCTATCTGCAGAACGCTGATTATGCAGAAGTTAAGGGGATAAATTTATGTCTGCATTAATCGAGGGAGAATAAAAGGATGCCGCCTGTGTTCTGTGATCACTCGGTGCATAATCAGACGTCTGAGGAGGAGAGCGTGTTCTACAGCGATGGTGGCACATGGTGATGATGTTCTGGTTGACTGAATACAATGCTATGATATCAGTGCTGGGGATGTGTTATGGGTTTTAGTGGCGTGCTTGGTCCTCTCAGCCACGCGTGAATAATACAGAGAACCCTGTTCTCAATATGACAAAGCAGAACCAAGTCAGTCAAATGTTATCGGATCCTTCCTCCGATATCCGAAATGAGAGCTGTAATCAGCTGAATAATTCCTTTTCGGGGACGCAGACAAAGAGCAGCAATAATGCTGTGAATCCTGCAGAAGAAAGACTTAAATAGCGGCGCCGTCTTTATCGTTTCACCACTAATGAGTCTGTACAATTCACAGAGCCACGAGAGCAGAAGAAAGTGACTGTTTTTTGAATATTGTACATCAATCCGACAACTAAGTGGAATCCATTGTTAGCTGCAGAGCTCTGTGGACCGAACGTCTACTTCAGTAAGAAAACTGACAACTTGTATGTAAAAAGGTTTAGTTTTCAACCAAAAAAACGTTAATTAACTGCAAGGCAGGTAGGTCATGTAGCAGCATATTAGAAAAACAATGAGTAGCTGCGAGTATATTATGGCGAGGCATTGAAGGATATGAAAAATGAACGTTACGATTATCCTGGCCAAAATAATTCACAACCAATTCGCTACCAGGATAGCAAGCTAGCTGCTTTTTTAAATCACTCGTGAAACTAAATCACTCGTGAGGATATTCACGGTTACACTGACAATTCAAATTCACCACAATCAACTTATTGTGTTTTTTTAACGGCGATCCGCAAAATAAATCCCGTATCATCCTGTTTCTAATCATAGCTGTAGTATATTTGTAAATATTGTCACATATTTTGGAAAAATGCTTCCTGGAAAAAGCAAGTCTAGGTCGTTCAGATTAGTACATTGTAATAATGTTTTGTTATTTAATTTGTTGTGGAAGTGAACTGTGAAAATCCCTCGTTTATTAAGATTCAGCCTTTGCAAAGTCGGAAAGATTAAGAAAACAACAGAGGCCGATTCCAGTGATGCTGGATTTCAAATGCATAAAAGCACAAATATGGTGTGAAATGCATCACCGCCGGCGTAATATTATGCACGCACATGAATGGACTTCATCGGCGTTGTCAGCCAGGACAGGTGCGACCCCATAAGCCATAACAAGCTCATCTACATTTCACAGCATGGAGGAGCGTCTCAGCCCCGACTAATGTGTCGGCTTGTTTTCCACCGCAAAACACAGGAAAGAAAGCGTCATACCTCTTATATCATACAGCGTGTAAATGTAACACTCGACATGAAGTGTAGCGCTGAAGCTCTTGTCTTTCAGCTAATGTTCAACTTTGACTCTGATGTATCTCCAATGTCATCAATGGGTGAGGCTCATTTGTGCTTTACGTTGGGGTGAGAGAGGAGAGAGAGGAGAGATTTCATCCTGCAGCCGCAACGACATCAACATCAATCTGTCTGAACTGCTGCTTAAATGACTGTGTAACCTTTACAGCACTGTTAAAGAACGATGTATAATTTCTGCATAAAAAGAGAAGAGAAGTCGAGGTAATAAAAAGAGAGAAGAGGAGTCCAGCTGATGCACCTTCACTTCACTGGACTCGCAGGCTTTTTTAATGCCAAGTAAAAAAAGGAAAAGAAAAAAAAGAAAAGTTGCGCCCTCGAGAGTCACTTTGTAAAAGACTCACTGATGTTTCCTGCTTTTAATAAAAACACGCACATTAATAGATTCACTGAATATTTTAACAGATTTAAAAATGTCTGGGAACAACAACAGATTGAGAGCCATAAAAAGCAGAATAAAGCCTTTATTACCCACTGACATTCCCCCACATAATGGAAATATTTTACA
Organism: Melanostigma gelatinosum; assembly: GCF_949748355.1. Classification (NCBI taxonomy): domain Eukaryota; kingdom Metazoa; phylum Chordata; class Actinopteri; order Perciformes; family Zoarcidae; genus Melanostigma; species Melanostigma gelatinosum. Next base: position 2,927,762 of record NC_136639.1, read on the forward strand.
ATGCCTCCCATTTATGGACCTCCGTCCACCATAAATCATATTATGCAAGAAACATCATCATGACTGCTGGCATTAACTACTTCATATGAAATCGGTTTCCAGAGGGAAGGGTTGACTTTACTATACGTCGCCCGGAACAAAATCCAATCTGCCGCCATGTTTAATGCCACGTTTTTTTTATTATCTTGCGAGCATATGTTGGAATGGCTACAGATGATGAAGCTAGCTGCTGGGCAAAGTGATCATCAGTGCTGTTCTTTTCTATTTTTAGATCCGGCAAATTGTTTGTGACCTTTGTCAAGGTTTCTTTTTATTCGTTCTGGAAACACAGGGGCTAGCAGGAGCCGCTGTGCTAGCCCCCCCCCCCCCCCCCCCCGCGGCATGTGTGAATATGCAACGCTGAAATATGAAGCCACATAGAGCTGAGCTCTGCAAGAATGTTTGACGCCACTTCCTTAGTCGAGCATATGCCACATTCTGTTGTGGGGAGGCCGTGTTTGTGTGGTGGTTGTTGTTTTTCCTTTTTCTGGGGAGGAAGGGCTGGTCAGGGACAGCAGCTGTCCAGCCCTCTGTGAGCATTAAGACACGCATGACCCGGCCAAAAAACACAAGGTAAGCAAAAAGAACACACCAACAATGCTGCTCTTCTGTGCATTTCTGCTCTGCGTCTCGTAAAAACCTCCATGACATTCATGTCAGCCCATTATCACGGGAGTAATACAAGAAATGCAATCTGTTGGTTTGGTCGACAGGGACACAAATTGTCTGTTTTTTGTCCCGTGTCGATGACGATGAAAATAATGCCAATGGAAAGTCAATTAGGAGCCTTATTCATGGTGGACACGCAAATGAATGCATCCATGTGACTAAGCAACAGTCAGAGCAAGTGACGTACTTTATGATATCCAAAAACACCACTCTTTTGAGGTGGACCAGAAGACCGGAGTTGTGATTTTATGGTAGTGGTTTTCTAAACCGTTCTTGACAGTTTTCCAAAACCTAATTACGTGATTTTGTTGCCTGAACCTAACTGTTGGTTTTGTTGCCTCAACCTAACTTTACGAGGTTGTGTTGCCTGAACCTAACTGTTGGTTTTGTTGCCTCAACCTAACTGTTGGTTTTGTTGCCTAAACCAAACTGGACGTAATTATTTTGAGCCGAACCATGATGTCTTGTGTAAACCTAACTTTCGTTTTTAAAGTAATGTTTCTAAAAAAGAAAGTCGTTGAAAGGGGCAGGAAAAACAAAAGGAGAATTTGTGTCCCTGTACACAAAACCTACATAAACTTATATTCGTGGCTATTTCACGATGTGCCGTGAGGCCGCGTTGTTCATGTGGTTACATTAGAAAGGACACTCATGTGGGACAAAGTGAAATGTAGAAGCAGTTCAACACACAGTAGAGGGAAGAGGCTTAATGGAGAGATCAAGAGAAAAGGCAGCAGCTCCTAGAGGAAGGGAGGAGGAGGGAGGAGGGAGGAGGAGGAAGGAGGGGTGGGGGGGGGCAGGTGGTAGGCATGGACAAGGGTATGCTGGTGCATCTGCCTGCGGCGATGGTATTGACGGACATATTTCCCACAGCTCCGTGTCACAGCGGGATCATCGCACATGATTACGGGGGGGATCAGCATGATCGGCTGTCGCTGATTTCGCTGACATCTGTCGGTGAGGTGATACAAGCTGTGACGAGGATCGGCCCCGACATGGAAATCTTGAGTGGCTGTTGAGCCGCGGCGACCGAAGGCTTCTTGGAACTCCGAGTGGAAAACCACAAAGCGCCTTTTACCAAACGAGAGAAGGATTTCATCGTCTATTTGCACGAGTTTCGACACTTATAACACACCCAGAATGTTTGAAAGGCTTGATACTCAGCGGCATTTTGGAGCATACTCACAAGAAAATACATGAGAGTTCTTTAAATTATGTTCTATTTCTTTATTTATCTACCATGACAGCAAGCTAGACAGTTTTAAAAAATCACTCGTGACAATGTTCTCAATTATCCCGATAATGGAAATTATGGAAAGTGTTTTTTTTCTTTTTTCCTAAAATTTATTTACCATCAACTTCTACGGCCTCCGCCATATCTGAAAATGTTGCAACTAGTGAAGAAGAAGAAGAAAAAGAAGAAGAATAACCAGTGAGAGTGAGACATCACCAGTGAGAGTGAGACATCGCCAGTGAGAGTGAGACATCGCCAGTGAGAGTGAGACATCGCCAGTGAGAGTGAGACATCGCCAGTGAGAGTGAGACATCGCCAGTGAGAGTGAGACATCGCCAGTGAGAGTGAGACATCACCAGTGAGAGTGAGACATCACCAGTGAGAGTGAGACAACACCAGTGAGAGTGAGACAACACCAGTGAGAGTGAGACAACACCAGTGAGAGTGAGACATCACCAGTGAGAGTGAGACATCACAAGTGAGAATGAGACATCGCCAGTGAGAGAGAGACATCGCCAGTGAGAGAGAGACATCGCCAGTGAGAGTGAGACATCGCCAGTGAGAGTGAGACATCGCCAGTGAGAGTGAGACATCGCCAGTGAGAGTGAGACATCGCCAGTGAGAGTGAGACATCGCCAGTGAGTGAGACATCGCCAGTGAGAGTGAGACATCGCCAGTGAGAGTGAGACATCGCCGGTGAGAGTGAGACATCGCCAGTGAGTGAGACATCGCCAGTGAGAGTGAGACATCGCCAGTGAGAGTGAGACATCGCCAGTGAGAGTGAGACATCGCCGGTGAGAGTGAGACATCGCCGGTGAGAGTGAGACATCGCCGGTGAGAGTGAGACATCGCCAGTGAGAGTGAGACATCGCCAGTGAGTGAGACATCACCAGTGAGAGTGAGACATCGCCAGTGAGAGTGAGACATCACCAGTAAGAGTGAGACATCACCAGTAAGAGTGAGACATCACCAGTAAGAGTGAGACATCGCCAGTGAGAGTGAGACATCGCCAGTAAGAGTGAGACATCGCCAGTGAGAGTGAGACATCGCCAGTGAGAGTGAGACATCGCCAGTGAGAGTGAGACATCGCCAGTGAGAGTGAGACATCGCCAGTGAGAGTGAGACATCACAGCGAAAAGCAATTCACACATAATCCAGTGATCAAGCGTCCTTTGCTCAAAACCAATAGAGTATCTGTCCGGCTCCAAAATATGGATTATTCATCCCTGTGTAAGTGATTGCAGGGTTCATAACAATGAGATTCGGATTAAGGAATTCATTATGGGGGTTTTTGAAGCGGAGCACAGCTTGAATACAATTACATGTAAGTCCAGCCCGGGAGATAAAAAATCATCTCCTCAATGTGGAGCGCTTTGATGTGACCCTCGACACAGAAAATGATCTCCCAGATAAATCCTGTCTTCATTTCATCTCGGAGATTCGAAGGGAAATTCTTCAACATATGGCTTAAATTGTTGGTAATGGATCTGAGGCGAGTGATCTGGGGCAGAGATCCTGAGCCCTTTCTCATCGCCCCCCCCCCCCTTTATTTACCTTAAAGGCTTCTTAATGGGCCGTTCCAAGAAAATAAATCAACATTTTTGCCCGGACCACGAGGAAGACTTCGGACAGTGTGCTGCCGTTCTTGTAATGAATCATCTTGATGGTTGCATTCGACAAAGCAATTCACAGAAAAGCTTTTATTTGTGATTCAGTTGGAAAAATATGCTCTAGTATCAAAGAAATAGCTCAAGTAATACTTTGCTTTTCAATCTTCTCTTTTGGGATTGTCTCAGTTTATCACAGCCAGAAGCTGTAAAAAAATGAATCATTGTCAGATTATCATCTTTCCAACGGTCCCTGAACACATCATGTGTCACGAACGCCTCAGTCAGAAAAAGCAACTAAAATAAAGCTTAAAATTGTGATATTTCAACAAAAACACACACAATGTCTAATTTAAAATCTCGCTCCAAATAAAGCGTCTGTTTTAACCAGATCCTGTAAAAAACATTAAATTCTGAGCTCCTCAACGCTACTAGGAAGCCATGTTTGACTCGGCAGAGACCAAAAGTCACGTGACAACAATTATGTGAAGCTTTGACTGAACTGCAGGACAGGAGACGTTGAAGTAGAGGTTGTAAAAATGTAAATAGTCCAATAAACACAGCACATGAAGCCTCAATTTCTCTCCCAACATTGGTAACATTTGTGGGTCCTTGAAATTTTATTTCGATATGTAGATCGATATTTTTGTAAAAGAAATCATCAAAGAAATCCAACAATTTGTTTACATTTTTATAATTGATGGCATTATAACTGTTTTGCAGTGAAGACATGTTTGAGTTCTCTCTACTTCGAGTCATGATTGTGATGTTTCCGTAGAGGAGCAGGACTTTTACAAATCAAGCCCACAGAGAGCAACATGTGACCGGAGCAAAAAACGCCCCAAAACTGCCTGGCGTTCAGAGGGTTTTCATTGCCTTATTTCCTATTTGGGGATCAATAAAATGCAGAAGTAACGCAGCATTAGTTGAGAAATAGTTGAAAAAGGAATAAAGACTGTAAGATCTGCAGCACTGACCACATCCTGTGATGTCTAAGCCAGCCGACAAGGTGTGTGAATACAATTTCTGAATTAATCTCTCCATTTAACGGCTCGTTTGAACAAATAATGAACAAAGATTTCATCAGCATACGTGGTTTAACAACAAAGAGCTCCGTTGCACCTACAAATGTCTCCACTGAGTATAATATTCCTTAAAAAGAGAAATCGACTCGTAGGATTCAAGGATTCAAGTCATTTGGGGATAAACGCATTCATAAAACGTGTCCAAAGTAATGAATACTTGTTAAAGATGCTTCTGCTCGGTGAGAAATGCAAAGCTGCGGCGGCTCGTTTGGGTTTGTTTACTGCGTATACGACCAGTCATCTACATGAATGATGTCAGGACGCTTTACCACCAGAAGTGTTTATGACAGAGTAGAGCACAGCGTCCGACTGCATTTTCATTCCCGTTATTTTTGTTTTAACGCATGTGTGAATCAATTAATTCTGCCATAAAAGGCCACCATAAACTGTGTGCAGGAGTTAATGAGTCCGGCATCACCACATCATTACACCAGCTGGCAGAATGGAGCATGTGTTGTTTGTCATAATATATGCTGCCATGCTTAACAGACATAAATTGTTTGGAATGCTAAGTTTAGCTGTTTTTTGTTTGATGACAAAGACAAAAAGCTCGTGCACTAAGATCACCGTGCTACCAGCAGGTACGTACTTACACACGTGTGTGTGTGTGTGTGTGTGTGTGTGTGTGTGAAAGTGATTTTACAGCTGACAGGCTTTATCAGGGTGATCTAAAAGAAGCTAATATGCATTTTAGGATTCCATATATCGTACTTAATGTTTGTGGAGGAACTGACAAAGTTCAAAAAGCCTCATTTAATTATCTTTATAGCACCGGCAGCATCGGCAACACGCTGCTTACAAATCTAACTTCCTCCACAGCTGCGTTTCAAAACAGAAGGGAAGCAAATGAGTCAATCTTCCCGACAAATAGACGCTTTTTTACCACTTGCCTGTACACTTTGCTGCAAAATGAAATAATCAAAGCATTAATATAGCAGCAAACCACTTTCATCTGTGTGTAGATAGAGTGGCGTAACGTGTACCTGAGCAGAGGATGAAGTCACTCGCGCTCTCTGTGTGTTGTAATCTGAGCTTCTCTGTGCTTTGTTTATGTCGCCGGGCCGGCCACACGTGCTTTCAGTGCACGTTCGAGCTCAAAGGGCTTTAAGCGACTTGCATTCATCGGGAGGAAAGGATGTTCTACTTGTTCCGTGTCTGCTGGACGTCAACGAAGATACATTGATGAGCAGATACACCTGAGTTTCTGTTGCAGTCTTTTTGCCACTTGAATAAATCCTGAAAGAAAGAAAGAAAGCCCAATTTGAGTTGGCGAGCAACGTGAATCATGCGTTTATATCAGCGTTTTGGGGTATGTAGTCGTTTGATCGCACAATGTTGTCATGCCTACTAAAAAGTACTTCGGCCTGACGTGACATGCTTCATTTGGTGCTTGTTTTTCAAGTGTTTTAAAAAGGTAGTATTCTCTCATGTACATGCTCCAGAATCCAAACATGCCTGATGTAAACGCACCCGAACTGTGTCAACAGCTAACGCTGGCTGCTGCTGATAAACAGCTCACGAACAACTTGCTCAGTGGACCCTCGCACCATAAAGGCGGGTTCAAAATGCATCCCAGTGAGCGCCGCTCATGCAGCACATGTTTCCTTCAGTCACAAGCCGCTCAAGATGCGCCTCCATCCATCGTCTCATAAGCAGTCTGCAGCACAGCGAGGGGGGGGGGGGCTGTCTCAAGGTTACCGGGCCCTTCACCGCTGTGGCATGATGGGTAGCCGCTGCCCGTGCCAGGAAGCCGGCCAGCAAAAATAACTGCCCGGGTTCGCATGGCCAGCTTTACCTTGACTGAAAGAAAGGAGGAAGGCACCGGCGGCCCCCTGCCGCTCGGTAACTGATACCAAATGGTGCCTCCCCTCTGGGGTCCTGACCTGCGAGCAGGCAGAGTCCCAGGACACCTCAGAGCCGAGCTGGAGGACGGGCAGACAGCTGTCTTCTGTCAGTGGGCCATACGGCCATACGGACATACGTTGTGTCACTTCCTGTTTTCAACATTACCATCAGCATGAGTTCTGTGGTCACACGCTAACAGTCATCCAGATATCAGGGGAAATAAACTGGAGTTCAGAATTAGAACAGAGGGAGGCCTACTTTACTCTGGACACGGCTATGATGTGTCACTAAAGACATCTTCCTGAATAAACATCAATAAATGACCTTTGAACTCTCTCGAGTCAAGTCTCAGATCTACTTAAATCAAGAGATAACTTACTTCCTGTTCTGCCACCTGCACCTCTGAAGCCAGCGAGGCTCTGAGGAACAATGTTATATGGATGCTGATGGGGAGAAGCTGCATAATTAATTTGTATATTCTAGCATGACAGATGTTTGATTTTGGCCGTAAAAGTAATTAATAAGAGAGTGGAGGGAGAGGCAGATTGCTGGAAGATTATTTATGAAGACTCCTCACAGAGCATGTTGGAGGTGGGTGTGTGTGTGTGTGTGTGTGTGTGTGTGTGTGTGTGTGTGTGTGTGTGTGTGTGCCCCAACATCACCTGCTCCCCTGGCTGTCCCAGCTGTTAGCCTAGCTGCTACCACTGTCATCTCCAAACATTTGCTTTAACGTCCCTCTGCGGCGAAGGTAACAACTGAACTGACGACCGGACAAAACAAAACATTGCACCAGTGTTTAAAATTTCATAACAACACGGAGCCGAAGGACTTAACCATTTTAATAAATGCAAAACACACTCGTCTGATTGCTCCAAAGGGAAAACCAGAACACCTGCTTCTACTTGGGAGAGGAAGATTCAGAGAATACAGATGTTGACATCTGCCTCACACAGAAGTGTATTTGTGTTGATGGTGAGTTATGTTTGCACAGCTTATTATTTACATGTTGAAATACTTTCATCAGTGAGTTTAAAACGGTCACAATGATCTGTGGTTTTCCCTCACATGCATCTCAGTCGAGCTCCTCCCAGCTTCCGATTGGTTAGTTCAGTCACATGTGTGTGTGAGGAACAAGGGACCAAGGGTCCTTCTCATTTCCACGTCCTCGCCTCGGAGCCGTCACTTTAATACGTCAAGCATGTGAATGTGGTGTGACGCCTCTTTTAATTGGTTATTGTTGTCAAAATCATCACGCCGATAGATTTTCTGATAAGAAGAAAGAACAAAGAGTCAAATCTTTGGATTGAACAGGCAAATCTGATTCGTATCAAAAGAATTATAATAAACCACAATAACGCAGCTCAGTAAATGGCGACGTCCGTGTACCAAGATGGCTAAATCGCCAAACTCCAGGCTTCACAACATCAGTCCTCAAACCAAAGCGTGACGTGGCGATGACTACGTCCACTTCTTATGTGCGGTCTGTGGCGCGTGCCAAGCGGCACGGCAGCCCACGTGGTGCTCGTCAAGATGTTTCACTCCGGACCGACGGACCAAAAGCTGCCACTTCTCGAGCCATTCGGATGGCTCGGCTCAACATAAGTCCAATGGGACGTCAGGCTGCACAACATTTGGTCAACAAGTACGTCTGGACTCAGAAAGACGGACCGCGGAGGAGAAACTAAATAATTAGATACGGCCAAGTGTTCTGCAACAGCAGGGACGGAGCAATTTATGCCTCAATCTCGGCACAAACTTCCATTTTTCTTTCCCCCCCTTTTTTATTACAGAGCTGTACGGCTTCAGAAGATAATAATGAACTGTAATGGATGCCAGACAGTGAGGACAGGGAGTGAATGTAATTTTCTCAATGAGGGCATAAATCTCACAAGGAGGCTGGAAACTAAAGTCCTGTTGGGTATTCAAATCTGCTGGCGTGACTGAAGCGCTCACAGTACATCACGGTGCGGCTCGACAGAAGGTTAGCGCAGGCCATCCGCCACCATGTGAGCTCCTTCATTGCCGGTCCGGATGCTCGGTGGGTTCTTATTAGTCAGCAATGATTAAAAAAAAACAAAGCTTTGATAGCAGTGCACAGGAAGGGGCCGATTTAATCAAACCCTCCTCCTCCTCCTCCTCCTCCTCCTCGCTGTAATATATACACGTCGTTGTGACAACAATAGGCTCTTGTTTCATTTAGCTGTGAAGTCTACGGGCTTACATTAATTCAGACCATAACCAGGGGCCGTGGATTATGGGAATTAAACATTATGGGAATAAGAATAGAGGTGGAGAGGAAGGCATGGACAGCGATGGAGAGATTAAGGTCTGACTGATCTCTCTGTTCAGCCTTAGAGCTGCGACGTGACGAGGCCCTCTGCTGAACAGCTTCCTCTGCCGGCTCCTGCAGGTGTCGCCAGCAGTTCTTCATCTTCTCGGACTCCGAAGATATTCAAAACCAAACAGGTTCCCGGTAATGACACCCACTTGTACATGTGGAAAACAGGTTCATGTTGGTGAGACACAAAGATTGCTTTTGTCTCCCTCTGCTTTCCAGGATTTAATCGATCGGTAAATTAGAGAAGAAAGCGCAGAGGCTGCTTATACTTATTTCACCAAAAAGGCCTGATAATTGCCACAAAAATGATCTGACAATATCCTGCCAGGTTTTTCAACATGCAAATTCAACCCCGTTCCCAAACAACTAAACCTCTCAATTACAAGGGAATTTGAGGGGAAAATTTCTCGAATTGAAGCAAAACAAGGCGAAAGAACTACTGCTGGGTTGTGTTTTTAAATGTGATACGAACAGTGGTCTCCTTTGTGAAAGTCCCACCCCAACCTCCCCCCAGACGGATTTCTGTGGCCTCATACGAAACGTATTCGTGAAAAGCAAACATAGTCCACGACTTTTCCCTCGAAACACAAGTCACTACGCAGTTCAGTTGTTTCGGAACATCATTTGTAGTCTGCTTCATCGAAACAAACTGTAAACAAATCACCTTAAATCAAGGTGGAGTTTTAAAATTAACATCAACATAAAAAGGTTCACGTTTTCTCTCGACAGCTGCAGAGTCCCACGAGTTTTTAGAAACTAAATAAACAGCTTCAAAGTACATCATCACTCCTAAAAACGTCTAAATCACTGTACCACCAGCTGTCTCAACATGACCTCTAACTCCTATTTGGGACCTTTTTGGGGTCACAGGACACAAAATGTCCGAAAACATCAGAAAGGTAGAGGCTGTTTTGGATCATCATCCTTTGAAAAGCTTTTCTGCTCCTTAATCGGTCGAGGAACTCTGGAGGCCCAAGTACGGTGATCACACTTATCAAAACTCAAACAAACAACACGAAATATAATATAAACTGCTTAGAGCTTGTTATATTTCATTCGTCATCATGTGACTCACTGATGGAAAACATCCCAGTTTGAGAACCACCGCTTTAGTCTGCTGTGTCAGCTTTTTTTAATTCCCGCAATTTCAAAAGACGAGCAAGTGAATGATGATAATTGAACTCTGGGAAGTACAGTGTGTGCATTAAAAGAAAAAGTGCTCACGCTTTTGGCTCAGTAAAAAATCACTTTAAATACTTGTTTGACCTCCGAGTTGTCAAGTTAAATGCCCTTGATAGTAAATGTGCGAGATTGCAGAACGGACAGGTACGTCCGGCCGTCGCTAGGAGAGATTCTGTGCATATAATTGTACAGATGTGTCTGATTAATGGGGAATGCATTTGAAATTAATTACAGAGCGATAAATTCGCGCTCTGACGCCGGACAAAGTGAATTGAATCCTTCTCTTTCTTGAAGGATAAATAGAGAGATGAAATATAATGAAGAAAGAAAGAAAGTGATCATAAAGAAATGCATTTGCATACTAATTAAACCGGCGTAATAATCTCAGCGATATTCTTCAATAGAAGTCATTTCCACAACTTACTGAGTTATTGTCCTTCTGTCCTACAGCACTGTGGGGAACGGCTCCGCTTCAAACGGGGTAAAATCCTCTCCTTCTTTGCAACTTTCTTGCTGATAAACTTCGGCGCCGTTCATTGTAATTCCCGGCACACGCTCAACGCAGGTTAAACGTCCTTTCAATCTGTTAATTGCAGGACTTTATAATTCAAAGGAAGGGATCCAAGACCCGCTATAAATCAAACAGCCACTCACAGGGGGGTTTAATGAATTCCTCCCAGTGACATTGCAGGTATAGCATCATCTAACCCGGAGACTCGACGCTGTTCAGCAAGCACACTTTAAAAAAAGAAAAGAAAAATCGCTCGTTAAAAAGTCATCCGCGCTCAAAACAAATCATCTACAATCTCAGGTGTGTGTTTTTGCAGTTTAAAAGAAGCGTTACATGGATGCATGGGTGCTAACCGACATTTCTGCAGAGCCCCGTCCCCGTAGAGGAGGAGGGAACACATGGACCTCCTCCTCAGCCTCCCGAACACAACCCGTCGCCCTCCAAAGAGTCTCAAAGGAGTCGCACCTGAACAAAGGATGCAGTCCACGAAATAACAAGTCGACGACATGGAAGTGGCAATGTTTGGTTTTGTTGACATTGTACAGGGTGGCTTTCTATCTCGTCCTGCATGCTGTGAACTAGTGATGTGACGGATCATTGTTGATCTGTACGGATCCCCCCTAATTACACAGTTTAACGTTAATCATCACAGTGTGCAATAAAGTTTTACTGGTCATCATTATTCAACAATATTCAGTGAAATATGTGATCAGGACTTTATGAATGCTTTCTGTTTGTCGATCTCTGATAATGTTACAATGTAAACAACTGATCTGTGTTTGAATTGACCGGAGAAGAGCTAGTAATGTTAGCAGCACTGCTAACGGCTAACAGTCAGTTAAACCATGATGTGTTCAGGCTCTGTTCAGTGAAAATGAGTACTGGTAAGTTAGAACATGACAGAACGCTGTGATTGGCTAGTGCCAGCAGTGCTGTGATTGGCCGATGATCTTGCGACAGCAATGTGCTTTCCTACGCTGTGACAAGAGCAGAGACAATAAAGCAGAACAACAAGAGTCTTTGGTGCGGATGAAGTTAACTTTCACTCATTTAGCGGGTGGCTAGTTAGCGAGCTAGCTTACTAATGCCACCATGCTTTCATGCTACACTGGCTGCAGGAAAAAGGGCAGAACAAAGCCGTCACTCATCTGCAGACAGCGAGTGTTATTTCCTTCATTTAAAAAATGAAACCCACATCGTCAAAAAAAGAGGCTTTAATAAAAAGCCCACGCACCCCGTCAATGTTATATTCTAATAGTTAATGTCCAAGAAATGAATGCACTTTACTATTTTGTTTACAATGTGAGATGACACCAGGCGTGCACCAATGGACGACGATCAAATGGTGTCTACTGACTTTACTGCTGCCCGTTTAGAATAAACTGCTGCACCGTCCACGTCCTTCTTTGTTCCTGCGTTTTGTTGTTTCTTTTTATTCCATTTAATTAGTGCAGAAAACAAAATGAATTTTAGTCTACAGCATGAAATGTGAAAGCTTTTATGACCTAGATGTAGCTTTAATCACTATTATGTCATTTCAACTGGACAATTCCAGCTTCAATAACAGGAACAGGAAATACGTGAGTGAATAGTGCAGTGAGATCAAGAGGGTCTGACATTGTGTGTGTGTATGTGTGTGTGTGTGTGTGTGTGTGTGTGTGAGTTGGCCTGTTCTTACTCTCACTCTACCCGCACGGCGGTGAAACGTGGATGCATTAACGCTACAACAACAAAAAACTTTCACGAGTTGAGATTAAATAAATCCTTCTGTTCATTTTCAGGCCGTCTGTCCCTCATCTGCGGTCGCCAGGACCGTGAGTGTGCCTCCCCGTCCCAGCGGGGGTAAACCTCTCACAAGCAATATGTAATTAAACTCAGAGAGCATATTCTTTAATCCTAAAGGCTGTTATAGATTTATGGTCAGAGCATTGTCTGAGCCCCCACAATGGCTCTTCCTCACTGCACTCCTGCGGATACCGTGAGCCCACATATATATATATACACACACATATATATATATGTTCTTAACTGGGTAGATAAAGGTTCTGTAACCCTTTTAAATCGGGCTTGGTAATGGGAGTGCTACAATGGCTTACTGGCCCTTGGAGGGGTAATACGACGGCTTTTGTATTCGGCCCCCGGGATGGATAGAAAAAGCTTAGAAAAAAAAGGATAGAGGAATCTGTAATTATAATGCATCCGCCGTCATCAACGGCATATTTCTGAACCCATCTCCAGTCACATTAGAAACAAGCAGGAGCCGCACATGTGGAATTGTAATTATGGCGTATTCGTTTTGAGCTCGCAGGGGGATTAAAGTATTGAGTACGTTTGATTGTAAGTGTTCTATATTTTAGAAGAGTGGAGCCCCTGATTAAGAGTGACCTATCCCCACGACAGGACGCTTTGAAACCACGTTAATACTTCACTTAATTGCTACTTTTATTCGCAATATTCGGACTCAATCTCCATCCTCTCGCTCCGATGGTTCCCGTGTGTGTTACTTCTTTTTTTTCTTTGCTCTTCGGCTCTGCAGTGTTTCGTCTTTTCATTCAGTTCAAAACTCTCGTGTTTTCATCTGCTTTAACGTGATCGAATAACTTTATATTTCGTGGTTTGTTCACTTTGTGATCTTGTCCTTACATATTGTTATAAAGTGTCCGTCTCTTTCATTCTCTTTTACTCAATTTCTTCACTTCATTCTGTAAGGAACTTCAAAATTCAAAACGTTTCACAAAATGTGATATATATATATTTATTAAATGTTAATTCTTACATCAGTCAAAAACCACCAACGACAGCACAAAGTCCTCATCAATATGTTGAATGGGTTCTCCAGGAAAAGTACCGACGAACAAACTAAATGTCGTCTTGCAGGTGAAACGTGTGCGGAAACCGAAACCAACCAAGACAACCCAGAACTACAGCCTGTTATTACGAGCGTGACTTTAAGCACTGAACTGTATCACGATAGCACAGAACACACACATCCAAACAGGAAGTGAAATACATCACAAGGCTGCAACGCTTCATTTGTCCGAATCAGTCTGTGGACGGAACAAAAAGAACGAGGAGGAAATAAACTGTATGAAAGGAGAAACACTTTCATAATTCACTGTTTCTGACTTTAATAAAACATCAACGGCACTACACATGATTTACACTCATTCGATCTTTTTCTAATCTCCATAGATCCTTGAGAGCAAGCTCGAGTTCACAGTTATGTCTTTTATGTCTATTTTTTATCTGTCACCCTAAAAAACTGAATGTAAGATTCAAAGGCATTCATTCTATACCCGCTACAAAGCATGCAGAAACAATAATGAAAGAAGAGAGAATGTTAATACGAGTAAGTATCACTCAGGATACTCTTGTACTATATTGTCAAGTATTATTAAGAAATGCAACACAGAGGCTCATAAAACATGCAAAGCAAATAAATGAGGGATAATTATGCTACATAGAAACATGGACCAGAGACTATGTTGCATTGTTGGACACGAAAAACATACATGAAAGAAGCACAAAATATAAAAGTGTGCCGAGTGTGTAAAACATAGAATATACAGCCCATAATAGATACAAAACAAACACAAGAAAAGTCAATCAAAGATCACAGAGAATCCTCGAGACTCGACCTGTCAGTTAAGACTTGATGGACATTTACCAGAAGACACCACGAGTCTCACGTGAGTCCACTTGTGTTTGCGTGTGTGTGTGTGTGTGTGTGTGTGTGTGTGTGTGGAAGGTTCATTTGTGAGGAGACCTGCCCCTCTCTGGATCGGACACAAGAAACAAACACCAGGTGTGTTTGTTCTTTTCGTAGTTGGACCTCTTCGTCCTTCTCTGTCTCTCACACACACACACACACACACACACACACACACACACACACACACACACACACACACACACACACACACACACACACACACACACACACACACACACACACACACACACACACACACACACACACACACAGAGTGAAAATCATCAGGTTCCCTGTGCCTCAATGATAATGTATTCTCTCTGATTTGACTTTTTAATGGGCTTTCACCTAATTACCATCACACGGCTCCTGAGATGCGAGCTGGAGAGGAGCTCAGGAGTCGGGGAAGAAAAGGAGGTCAGATCTGGAGGTGTTGGCACATGGCCTGATCCCCCCCCCCCCCACACACACACACACACACCCACACACACACCCTCTGCCCACTTTTGCCTGATGATAGATTTTCCCCTTGAACATGATGTCAATATGTTGATGTGCCTTCCTTTATTAAGATACCATCCAACTGATAACAAGTCCTGCTGTGTGTCTTCCCAAAAGCCCTAAAAACTGCAGTTATTAAACCGCTCCTAAAGAAGGCTAGTTTAGACTCCGCAACGATGAAAAATTATAGGCCAATATCAAACCTCCCATTTTTAAGTAAAATAATTGAAAAAGCGGTTTTCCAACAGCTGACCAACTTCTTGGCCGTAAATAACTGCTTTGATGTTTTCCAGTCAGGCTTTCGACAGCACCACAGCACTGAAACTGCTCTTGTTAAGGTTTTCAACGACATCCACTTAAACATAGACAATGGCAGAAGTTCAGTCTTAGTGTTACTGGATCTCAGTGCTGCATTCGACACGGTCGACCATGCCATACTCCTAGAAAGACTAAACATCTGGGTGGGACTCTCTGGCACAGCACTTAACTGGTTTGAATCCTACTTGAAGGGCCGAGAATACTTTGTGTCTGTAGCTGATTACACATCAGAGCTGACTAAAATGACATGTGGTGTTCCCCAAGGTTCAATACTGGGGCCTCTTCTGTTCAACATCTACATGCTTCCACGAGCTCAGATTATGGAAAACAACAAAGTGTGTTATCATAATTATGCAGACGACACACAAATCTACATAACTATGTCACCAGGGGACTATAACCCCATACAAGGGCTGGGTAACTGCATTGAACAAACCAACAACTGGATGTGCCAGAATTTTCTTCAATTAAACAAAGAGAAAACAGAAGTAATTGTTTTTGGTACCAAGGACGAACAATTGAAAATCACCGCTCAGCTTCAGTCACTGATGTTAAAACCCACAAACCAAGCCAGAAATCTAGGTGTAGTTATGGATTCAGACCTCAACCTGAACAGCCACATCAAGACAATTACATAATCAGCCTACTATCACCTGGAGAATATATCAAGGATTAGAGGACTTATGTCTCAACAGGATTTGGAAAAACTTGTCCACGCATTTATCTTCAGCAGACTGGACTACTGTAACGGTGTGTTTACAGGTCTCTGTAAAAAGCCTGTCAGAACGCTGCAGCTCGAGTCCTCACTAAGACCAGGAGGGTGGACCACATCACTCCAGTTCTGATGTCTTTGCACTGGCTTCCTGTCCAACAAAGAATTGACTTTAAAATGCTGCTGTTGGTTTACAAAGCACTGAATGGTTTAGGACCAAAATACATCTCTGATCTGCTGCTACCTTACGAACCATCCCGACCCCTCAGGTCGTCTGGGACCGGTCTACTTTCTGTTCCCAGAGTCAGAACTAAACATGGAGAAGCAGCGTTCAGTTTTTCTGCTCCACATATCTGGAACAAAGTCCCAGAAAGCTGCAGGTCTGCTGAGACCCTCAGCTCATTTAAATCAAGATTGAAGACTTTTCTGTTTGCTGCTGCCTTTAATTGAACCACATTCAATTCATATATTAATCAATTTCCTGCATTTCTGCATTTTACTACTGCATTTTATTTCTTGCACTGTTTTTTAATGTTTTAATGAATGTTCTTAATTGTTTTTAAATCTCCTTTTCTTTTGCCTTATGTTTTGATGCTTTTAATGGTTTTATGTGAAGCACTTTGAATTACCTTGTTGATGAAATGTGCTCTACAAATAAACTTGCCTTGCCTTGTGTGTTAGCAACATAAATAATTAGAACAGAGACCGAGGAACGGCAGGTGGCTCTTGGCACAAAGAAGTAATCATACTTGATGTGGAAAATAAGGTAAAAGGACCCATCTGTTCACAGCGGGGGGGCGGGGGGGGGGGGGGGACACGTTAACATATTGTCAGTAACATTATGGAATGCACAGATAATAATTTAGTCACGGCTCCGGACACTTGTTTGAGATAATCTAACAGAAGTGAGCCAGCGTCCGCTTCGAGGCTTCAAATCAACCGCACGTTCGCTCACTCGTGACTTGTCCGTCGGCCATTTTTGTCCCGACGCTCTGCCAATTATTCACCCGAAGGGGTCGATGGAGGAGAGAGGCAGCGGAAACTCAAAGACACGTTGAGATGGGACCAGAAGCAGCAGCAGAAGGGAGCTGTTGAACCCCGAGTTCTCTGTCTGTCCAACACTCCCATTCAACACCCAACATCGCAGTTGTCTCCACGAGCAAAGTGCATGACTGGGAATTCACTCAAATCAGCAAAAGATGCACTTTGGATTATTTCAATGTCAACTTTTGTTCAAGCTGCAGATGAATGCACAGAGAGAGAGTTATAAGGAGTGACGTGGAATCAACTCCAGGAAGCACGGACGCATTACGAGACGCAACTTTAATGAAATGCTGTCGGCTGAACGCTGCACCTGAACTCTTCTTTTGTTCATGCAGGAGATAAAGAACGGACCTCTGCCTGCGGCTCGACAAAATACAACAACATACGACAGCAGATATCATAGAATATCATCAAAAGCAGGCGTTTTGCAGCGTATTATAAAGTGTTGCAATGTTGCGTGATGCAATTTTATGCATTTCATCCATTCATTTATAGCTATACGGGTATAGTAAGTAACGGGTATAGTATAGTAACGGGTAAGTTTCAGCATAATACCATATTATATATCGATTCTTTGGACAACAAAACAATATTTGCTGAAAGTCTACGACACATTAATTCTTTCAATTATTTTATTTCTCTCTCGTGCCAAGTCACCCCTATTAATTGATATTAATTACGTTATTAATAATATTAATAGATTCTTGCATGTGGGGGGAAAGAAATAACAAAAAAATAAAACCTATGGAGTAGTTTACTGTGCAATATTCAACAAAGCAATGATGTTAATTAAGAAGCATGAATGCATAGAGGAAGGTTTTTAGAGACAAATCGATGCATGCAACGTTACATCTGTGTAACCGGCTCAGAGGCCATTTTGGATGCACTAGAAGACTCAAATTACCAAAATGAAGGGCTCGTCTAGTGCGGCCACTTGAGCCAAGAGTTCAAGAGGCCTCGTGTCAAGAGTTCTTGTTGTGAGGAAGATTAAGGCCCCAGCAGGCGGCCGCACTCATCTCACTTCCTCACATTCTGTTCGTGGACCAACAGGTTCATCTGTGGACGGCCGCGCTGCAAATGAGATGAATCTACGCGCCTGTTTGAGGCTGATCAGTTTCCTGTTTACTGGTGTGTGGAATCGTCCTCGGTATATCAATGAGACGATTAAGGACCGACGGCCGCCTCCGAAACACAGCGGGCGCCTCCGCTACAAACGTAGCCGGTGAGTTGTGAAACTCGTCCATT
The DNA here is from genome assembly GCF_949748355.1 of Melanostigma gelatinosum. NCBI lineage: Eukaryota > Metazoa > Chordata > Actinopteri > Perciformes > Zoarcidae > Melanostigma > Melanostigma gelatinosum. The sequence goes on from NC_136639.1 coordinate 2,945,804, forward strand.
GAAACCTTTTAGAACTGTTGAACTGACACGTGTGCCAGCGTGATACTTGAAGAGAGTTTCTTACTTCCATGACAGATTAGAAGACACCGAAGATATAACATATAACCAGATGCTGAACCCTAAATAATATATCATCGTCAATATTGTGTGAAGGAAACAAAAGCTTCTCAGCAAAGTATCTCAACAAGCTGGCCGTGAAACGTGCTGCAGGGCTCGTTCAATGAGCTGCATGTCCGACACGAGAGTGGATATTCATTATTTGACTTCCCCTTTAACAACACATTCAACTCGAGGCTCTTTTCCCATCGTGTTTCAATTAAGTGTGACATGTTCAGACAAGATGCTGAGGTGCAACAAATAGCTCCACATCTCCCCTTAAAATGGCTGCTCCTGTATCCCTCGCAGGGAAACATTATTCCTGATAATAAACTCTTCAATAAATACTTCGGGTCCTTGGAGAGTTCCTTGAACCTGAAAGGAAACACCGTCTATACCCAGGAGCAAAGAAGGCCATTACAGCTTGCACCCGAAGATTTAATAGGTGTCATAATTTATCATGTAAACCCAAAAGTGTTTCTTAATTAAGTGTGAGCGTTGATGAATTTTTTAATTTGATCCCTGTAAGTACTTTGCCATGCTAATTGCAATATTCCACACATTAGTTATCGGCTATTGCCCTTGGCTATTTGCTGTCGTGAGGTGGGCGGGGGGGCTTTTCCCCCCTCAGCTTAAGTTCATTAACAAGAGTCTGAACTACAGAGGCTGTGTTGAGAGGATACGTGTCTTTAAGATTTACATTCTGCTCCACAAACACAACATCAATCAAAGATATACGATGCTTTTAAGCTGAGAACGATCGGATCTTACGTGTTTTTTTGCACCGAACAAAGTACGATCAGTTGTACTTCCTTCAGTATTATGAGCTCGTAGCAGCACATCCTCAGCCTGAAACTGGTACACGAGAGTAATCACTGAGTGAGCTATTTAAAAATGACTAATGCGATGCGGGGCTCGCTCTTGATGACCGCCTTTGTATCCAAAGTCTCGCTATCAGCGGTGGCAGCCTCATATTGTTCACCGCAATTAATCTGTTTGAGACACACAATAATGGAGTTGCCAACTGCTGCCCCGCGCTGGTATTTTATTAATCAACCGCAATTAGGCGGATGCCGCTTTGTCCTTAGGATGACTTTTTCCATTCGCTTGCAGAGAGAAACTGTGCGCCGCCAACACGACAGCGGAGCTCAGTGAGAAATACCGTCCTCTGCCACGCAGACCACAGATGGGCTCAGACAGACATGAAGTAGCAACAATGTGGGAAGTTATCGTCAGCCACAAAAAACAAAACAAACGCGCGTCTTGGCTGTAAAGTTTCTCTACTTTATCGGCGACTTATAGCAAATAAAACGACGCCGTTTTAAGGGCCGACTTACGCTCTGAACCTCCAGCTGGCAGCTGAGTTTCAGAGAGTCGTGTCACTACTGTCGCCTGCAGAGGAAACAGCTTCTCAGGCCACACTGCACTTTAACAACTCTCAAACAGCTGAATAGACATGCACCGATTCTCACTTCTTCTCACTCCAGAGGCGTTAAATAGCTTCGTCTGTGGCTCCAAGGGGTGAACAATGACGCTCTATGTGGCCGCAGTTACGGAGGGAGTGAAGGAGGAAGTCAGGTGGCGCAGTATGAAGAGGACAAAGTCTGCATTGGGAGGTTGATGTGGATGAATTGGTTAAAAACACAGAACTCTAACCCAGTAGGCCGCTGCTCTTCTTCTTCTGAGCCTAAACAAGTGGCTTTGTTGCCTCAACCTAAACAAGTTGTTTCCTGTGAACACGGAAGGTTATTTAGTAAAGACGAGTGGAAGTTGACGCATGCAAAACTCACACTAGAGGGTTATGTGGAGCGTCATGATTTGAAATGTAGGACAGATGACGTCGCTGCTGTATTTCACGAGTTGACAGTTCGACTTTTTAAATCCTTTGGGATGAGTTCCTCTCTGTGTCCTCACCTTCTGACACCTTTCCTTTGAGTCAACACCAACGCTTGAGCTTCAGAAATGCTCGGGAAAATACAGCCGACGTGGGCGCCACCTCGCTACTCGATCAGACAAACCGCATCGCTACAAACATGCTCGTTAAACTGCAGGGACGACGCTACTCGTGCTTTTTTCAGCTCACATGTGTTAAAATCAGTTTGAGGTTGCTCAAAAAGCAACTGTTAACAACAACTTGTAATTCTAATAATGAATTAATGTAAAAGTGATTTAAATGAAACATGAATTGAATAGAATTAGTGGACCGGGCCGTCTGAGTGACCACTCTTATAATAGCCTGCAGATGCAGCAGTGGCTTTCTGCCGCTGCCGTACAGTCACGGTTAAGATGGATTTGCTAAGCCCTTTAATTCAGCCAGAGCCAAAGGAACACAAGGCCATTAACACACATCCGATCCTCACAGCACCCGCCCCCTTTGGTGTCATGACATTCAAGCATAATGGAGAAGTCGGCAAAGGCAAAAAAAAAAAAAAAAACCCGCTTCCACCGGGAATGCTTCACGAAGTAATTCCGCCCATATGAAGAAACTCAGACAAAAATCTGTTGACATTATCCGCCGCATCTGCAGAGGAAATGTATTTAATATTCACGGGCCGTCTTACACTCCGACATTAGCCGAGGAAGATAATCCCTCAGAAGATTAAATTCAATGTAGGCTGCAGTGTTTAGCGCTGCTATTGTTTTCAGGAGTGCAAAAAGGAATTGTGCTCGCTGCATATGATATTAAATCGTGCTGCTGGGCCGAGCACTTGACATCCTTTCCCCCCCCCCCCCCCATCTGATACAACATAATGTCATTCAGGGTCCATAATCTCCAAGCAGCAAGTTAGCATTATAGTTTTTAACTACACTTAGCGGTTTCTAAATATGCATTTGGTGGTATTAAAATAAATCTGTGGAGATAAAAGCAGACGGTGCGCTACACTCCCGTTTGTTCATCTTCACTGTGAGGAGGTGAGGCTGGATGGTTGAGGATGATGATGCAACATTTTACCAGTTACTCAAGTCGTCAGATGTCCTCTGTTGCAAAGGGGCTTTTTTTTTTTCGGGGAAATGTTCAACAGGTTGCAGTAAAGCAACATCTGCGAATGCTGATTAATTGTGGTTTGACAGATGTTCCTGAACGTCTGCAGAGTAGAAAGCCTCGTCCGACCCTGTGATCCACGCTGGAACAGGTCGGGTCACACATGGACAGCAAGCACAACTTTCTACCAGCACGGGCGCTTCGTGGGATGTAGGACAAACCAGAAACAGTTAAGAGGGGACATGTAAACATATACATGTAGAATATAAAGCTGTGTCCAATGCAGCTGAATCTATGAATTCAAATCTTTGACCATGTAAAGAAGTACAGTACACTCCAGTGGGAAGTTAAAGTTCCAGGTTTTCATGCTAACTTTAAAAAGAAATCCGTTTTTGATTCCTTCACCAAAATGCTCGCAAAGTACTTTTTAAAAAAAGCTACAAAAAAATGAACCCTTCACAAAGTGTGTACTGTTGCATGAAGTACACACTCAAATGGGAGAAACTACTTCCTCATAACGTGGCACCTTCAACTTTGACCCTCCTGCTCGTACATCTGCTGTGCAAAGGATTGTGGGTCAGAATAGCCAGAGAAACATGCTGGCTAGCAAAACTGCAAAAATGCAACGGGCTGTAGAAATACATCCTGGTATTTTTGTCGTGTACTGCACATCACATACTCTGTACTGGGACGGACTAAATAGTCTGGTAGTTTCCGGCTACTGAACATTAGAAGGAGGCAAAGTGATCCCAGCAGGTCAGAGCATGTTGGTGATGTCAGGTGTTCTTCACACTTGTTTGATTGTTTACTTGTGTATTTGTTTCTGTGCATCACATTGCTGTTTTTGGGGTTTTGATCACTCACGGTGCAGGAAGCACTTCAGACATTCGCCACACATTTTGTTTTTCCAAAATGTTACTGTTAAAACCCCAAAACACTCTCCTTTACAAATCAATACTTTCACAGGAGTATACTTTTGTAAAACTTGTATTTTATACTTTACTTTTCCCAATGCAAGACTGACAACAACATGTTCAATGCTACAATGAAAACTCCTACATTGGTTTGATATTTCTATGTTGATATTCATATCTTAAAGATATTTCCTTCTTTTCATTTAATGGCGATATGTCTTGTTCATGTATTGATGACATGATCAGTTCCATGTCACCATTACACCTTGATTTTTTTTCCATGTAAAACCTTGTAACGGTGTTTCTGCAGTTAAACCTGTACTCACTGATAAATTGGGTGGACAAAATAATAGGAACACAGCACTATTGCATTATCTTTTCATGTGACCATAACAGGTGCAGATTTTCAGTTCCATTTTCCCTTTCAACGTCCTCTTTAATTTAATCTTGAAAGTTGGGGCAAAACTCCGGTGGCAAATACCGTAACGTGACATTCTGTCATGAAACACCTCGTCGAGGACACTCAGCTTGGGGGTTGGTAGTGCCGGCGAGGTCCAGGACCAGTCCATCCCTGCACCCCGGCATCCCTGACACGGAGGGCTGCCCCCTCTATAAGCCCGGCGTGGCTGATCAAGCTGTTCCAACAACTGGAAGACATCACAAGTTAAACACTCATTTTAATTTGATGCTAATCATGTGTTAATGAGACTAATCCTCGCAATGATTCAGGTAATTTGCTTAATGGCTCCAGTCCAGATTACAGCAATCAGTCACGTTTGATAAGACGTCTGTTGTGCGGCAGGACGGGAGGGGAGGAGGACAGGGAACAGGTGAAGGCCAGCAGGCCTCCGGCAGAGTGAGGACATGCCAGTTCACCAACCCGCTCACCTTTCAGCCCTGGACGTCTCGGCTCTGCGTGACGGGGAGAGCGTTTTGATATTTTCTCCTGTCACGACCCAGAAGGCACTCGGAGTAAAGGCAGCAACGTAGCGCTGGTGTAATCAGGCACCTAGAACCCTTTATTGCTTATAGCACAATGACTCGGTTTACAAACGTAGATATCAAATACAAAATGACACTATTTAGACAAGTGAGGCCAGCAAACAAAGTAAACATGGGCTGAGGTTGGAGCCAGATCAATGAAATAAATATATCAAACTCAACTCGGAATCACATACCTTGCTATACTGAACCTACTGTCCGAGAATATCAATTCACTGTTGACGTCCCTCAATTGCCCCTACTGTTGATCATAAAGGCAGAACACTGTACACTCAATTCCTGTTAAAGAAATACAATCGACTCAATAGCTTTCATCGTCATTAACTGTAGGATTTACTGTCGTCATACTGTGTGCCAAACACACTTTGTCGAGGCCAAAACAATTAAAACTGTAATATTCTGAAGATATATTGATTGGCTTAAATGTTATTTATTTCCATGTCTTGTTTCCACAACTATTGATAGATACACCAATGTGAAAAGCCCATTGAGACACATGTTTTGCATATTATTTACCAACTCAACCGCACAAGCTAGTCTGAAGCTAAACTAGCGAAACAAAGAGGGGGCGGGACTTATTTTTTTCATTGACTGGGGCGACTCACTCTTTTCTCCAAATACATTGAATACACAGCATTTTATATTATACATTGTATTATATTTGTTAAGGTCTTATATGTTCTTTATGACTTACTTAATGGACTCAGTGGTTATTCATTTCTTTTTAAATGTTGTTTTAGGAGTGTGTTTGTTTGATTGACAGGTGTTTGATCCAATGACGCTCAGCCTCACCCAGTCTCCAAATTTAACCTTTATTCATTTCATTAACACCCTAGTTTATCCACAATTATGAACTTAAGAATGTTTATTTAAACGTATATAAAATACAGTTTCAGTTTAAAGTAATGAAAGCTAAAATATGCATGTTAAGGAGTGTCTGTTTGATTGACAGTGCTCTCAGCCAATGACAGTCTTTGGCTCATTTCAACCCTCCTCAGCTGCAATATCTTTCCTCACATTATGATTTTCTCGTTTTAAAAACAATATTCTCCATCCAAAAAGTGGTTGCTAGTCCTTCCAAGGTTCACACAATTTTCTTTTCTTAAAAATCAATGTTAATTTACTTCCCAGTATCAGTAGAAAAGCAAAACAAAAGGCAGAACAAACCGAACATAAACATCAGAAAATAACAACAAATATTAAAAGGTAAAAATCCACTTAACTGTAAAAAAAATGTTACAAAAACACATGAAGAAATAATAGAAGAGAGGTGTAAAATCATACAATATGTAGTATAAATATATAAAATATTAGATCAATGAATACACCCAGGACTCTTAGAATTACAGATGGACCCCTGCTGGGAAGACACACTGTCGGGCAGCTCAGTGCTTCCTGAGAGGAGTGAGAGAGAGAGTGAGCTCTCTCCCCGACTCAGATCAAGCAGAGGATGCTACGCCCCTGACAAATGGCTCCAGCATAATGACCTGTGAGTGCTAACAAATATAAATCGTTTTCTCTTGCATTTTTACTGTCATCAAAACAAATGCTCATTAGCCTTTTATGAGGGATTATGTGAATAATAAATAGATCCTAATTACCCCCTGTCACAAATGCAAATGTGTGAATTAAAAGCAACGGGTAGTAAAACAATAGCGCTTCCATCCCGGCTCAACATTATATGTACAGTCGCTGAGGTGTTCAGCAATTAATGGTTTTAAATTAATTTTTATGTCCAGTTGCTTTACTTTGCATTGTTTCACCCACTGATTGATCTTCAACACGTCCTGTTCCCACTGAGTTTTAACCGTTTTCCTCCATTCCAATTCATCTAAAATGTTGTTCTTCCTGATTCTTTGACCACCTGACAACATCAAATGTTTCTGTTGCAATACTTTTACATTACAGGTTATGTGCCTAAACATTTAAAAGAATGTAGTTTTTGATATTTGGACGAACCGTATCCTACATAGCAACCACAGCTATTTGCATATTGTTCCCCAAACAAACAGCATTGGACCGCATTATTATGGATGAAGCTTTAAAAACAATGGCACTTCGTCAAATCGCCATCGGCGTTCACATTTCCACAAAGTGCATTTGTCACCTCAATCAGAGGATAACCTATATTTTACACACTAATCTGAGCGAAAGCGTGTCAGATGCCTATACAGGGGGCCCCAATCCATTGTTCAGGCGGAGGGCTTATCCTGTTTCACATGCTGACTGACAATGGACTTATGAGTCAGCCCAGTTGGCCTCTGCAGCTTCTGACCACGCAGTCACCAGTTTCTTTCCAGTTAAAGCTGCACACACCTTCTGTTGATGCCTCGTCCCACTCCGACCACTGACTTTATGTTTGCTGAATAAGAAATTGGCATTAGGTGCTTCACCGAAACATAAAGTGTCACAGTGATATCAGCTTGCTTTGTAGCTTTGCTAAAATGATCATATTTCACACTATGATAGTATGATATATATTATGCATCATCTTTTTCAACCTCTTTATTGAAGGTATATGATGCTTACAAAAAATTCTCAAGGCTTTTTATGGCAGCATCATTTCATCAGATGGAAATACACAATAAACATGTCATGGCATCATGTTAACCATAGGCTGTATATAAGAAGTGGACGTAGTCGACGGGACGTCACCCATTGATTTGTGGACTGATGTTTTGAAGCCTCAAGTTCAGCATTTGGGTCGTCGCCATCTTGGATTTTTACAAACCAGTGAATGGAAGTGACCATATTTGGACTGCAGAGGAGCGACGTAGAGACGCTGTACACGGCTACCTGTCAATCACCGTGTAGCCCCGCCCTAAAGCATCCCCTGCTTTATGGTCTGTGTGACTCTAAATGGAGCATAATGTACTAAATGAACATCATGCTGTATTGAAGAAGACTTGAAACTAGAGACTGAGACATAAACTCATGTTTACAATGTTTACTGAGGTAATAAATCAAGAGAGAAGTAGAGTCATTTTCTATAGACTTCTATACAACCAGAGGAGTCGCCCCCTGGTGGACACTAGAGAGAATGCAGCTTTAAAGAACTTCCGCATTGGCTTCACTTTTCAGAACCGGAGGTTGCCGCCTGATATTTACATTTACCCAAAATGCCCTCTGCATGCCTCACATGTTTGGAAACTCTGGGACTTCCTCCAGAATAAAAACAGTTCTGCAGATTTGAAAAAGTTCTCAGGGTTAAATATGTAAAGCAAGAAAATTGTGCAAAGGGAATTTGATTTTGCATTGGTAAATCGAAGTCTAAACAAATATGATTAGATAGAGTCTTCATGCATGGGGCTTTTCTGTGAGCTGATTTAACAGTTGGAACTAAAACAGTCGCATTCATTTACGAGCTGAACTTGTCACCATCTAAATGTAATGAAAATGTGTTGGGGTGAAAGTAAAACCTCTTTGTTTGAGGCGATAAGGCGCTTTAGATAAAAGCCGATATCCCTCGGAGATGACGGGGTATCTGACTCTGACTTGTAGCAGCCCCCACTGTCATGCAGATTACGCTTTGTCCTACAAGAGAAAGCTCTTTCTCTTACACTCCAACACATCATGGGGATTATTATTAAAAAGAAGATCGCCCACCACCACAGAGACTTTCATTCCTGCTGTTGTTCGTCGGGCAGCTGCATGTGGATTTATCTCAACTTTAACTCTGTGTGGATTAGATCTGCCTGATCCATTAGATGGATTATGAGTGTTGCCGCGTCCCAATATCACTTCAGTCGTCACACCCCAATACCTTGGGTTACATATGGATGCTTGATTTATGTAATGGGCAGACAGATGTGGCCAGTTTAGGCATCCCACACTTGTACTGCATTCTGCATTACTGACAGAAAAATAGAGGATCACTCCACTAATTGTACACATTAGGTTCAAGTTATGAAGTCTGTTGTGGCTCTGGAGGGAGATTTCTAAAGTTTTAAATGATGTCATCAGGGTTAACTTTGCTTGGACTGTTGCTCCTTAAACCTGAATTCTCTCTAGTGTCCACCAGGGGGCGACTCGAAAGGTCATGAAATATCGAGATGAAGGAGCCATATTTTACTACTCTGGGTCAAATTAAACTTTTAACACAACTTTATTAACTGAAAACAGAACGAGAGAATCTTTCCCCAACTATCAGCCCCCAAAGGTAGTTATTCACCAGAATATAGCCCTCAAAGGATGGTTGGTTACCTTCTGTGGCACAGAACTCACATCCCCCCTGTAGTTAAAACCCCAAACGCTGAGAGGCACAAATCAGAAAGGCAAAAAAGTGAATGTGACACGGCTCCCTTCACAGGAAATGCTCTGCAGCCTCTGCCTCTCTGATCACTGGCCTGATTAATAGGAGGCTGAATTGGAAATTTAATTGGATGTGGTTACAATTACAAAGCCGTGCTCTCCCCGGAGCGTCGACTCTTGACTGTCGGACGGCGCCGACGGGGGGACAAGATATCAGCTGGGGAGGGGGGGGAAACATGTTCTGTCACACGAACCCCCCCCCCCCCGTCGTTGTTCCAATAGAGAGGGACGTGAGGTGTGTCAGAATCAGTGTCGCCCACAGTGGAGCTGTTAAAACACACCGACTGCTCCCACGGTGGCAGCCGTTGACCTCTGCGTTGGTCTCCTCCTGAACGGCCATTTATTTATTGGTGACCGTTGTGGTGGAAATTTGCAGAAAAAACACTTTTCTTCTCAAAAAGCCCCCCCCACCACCAGTGCAGCGAGCTTAAACACATCACACCTGGGAGCTGCATGCAACGCGGGAGTGTAATGGCGATGCAGCTGAGCGGTTATGTCGCTGTGCTCACCGGTGACCAATATGCTAAGCGGGGCTTGTGCATGTTCTCTCCCTCTCTGCATCGTGTTCTCTCCCTCAACACGATATCTGATCCATCCACTCAAATGTTCCGACCGATAAACCCTCTCAGAAAATCACCCTCTCACATGCCCCCTCTCTCTGCGGTTGCAACACCCCCCCCCCCCCCCCCTCCCTTAAGGCCTCCAGAGGTTGAGAGAGCCCTCTTTTGGTGGGAGTCAGTATTACACCACCACAGTCAAAGCTCGTCAGTGAAGAACGGAGAGGGCTCTGTCACAAACCAGGAATCATTCCACCCTACCATAGCGTACGTAATAATCACTGAGATGTGTCAGATCCATGTCACGCTTTTTATTCTCCATGAGCGAAAAAAAACCTTTAAAAAGATGAATTTGAAGCTTCCCGTGCCTTTAAGATGCTTTTAGGAGTCTGCAGCAATTATTGTGCTCCATTGTCCATGTTACACTCGAGAACACAGAAAAGAGACACAAATGACTCAGATTGCAACTCCTTTATGACACATTCTTAATCCGGAGAATGATCTTCTGTAATCCAGGATGCTGTTTGAAGAGATTCTAATCTTAAGAATTAACCCTTTTTGTTTTGATAAGAAACTTATTTTCAAAGTGTAACGTAAGAAAGATGGAAAGGGACAGAAGTCAGGGTAACAGCTTCCGTCAGCTCTTTGGTGGTTGCAAATATATCAACTTTTTGTTTGGATTACTCAATGAATAGTTTAGTATCTGTGAATAAGAACAAATAACTTTTTTTTGTCTGTACAATAATTAAAGACATTAGAAGCAACAGTGTGATTGTGCTGCAGTGTTTACATGCACGTGCACACATTTCTGCACAGTATGTGTGCACGTGCATCACCAAGTGGCTTTTGTGACCGGGCCCCATGTCTGGTTAAATGTGTGTTGATCCCTCACTCCCTCTCGCTCTACATCCCCCTCTGTACTCTCTCTCCTCTCTCCTAAATGAACGTCTCTGTGTATCCCCCCCCCCCCCCCCCGCCTCTCTCTTGACATGCAAAGCTGATAAAGACAACGTTTCATTTCATGGCGGCCATCACTTCTCTGCATGAGCGGGTCGTTTGGTCAGAGCGCACGACAAGCGAGGAAGATCCTCCAAGCAGCCGGAGCTGCAACGTTTAAAATGAAAAATGGCCGAATACCAAAAAAAGAAAGAGACAGACAGAGAGAGAGAGAGAGAGAGAGAGACAGGGAGACAGACAGGGAGAGCAGGAACCAGACATATGCACGCGTTAGAAAGTCATGTCCTATTTAAGTGACTGTTATTAGAGCCGGTCACCATCTGCAGGTCGAGATAAAGCAAAAGGGGGGAAGGGGCGTTGGTGACTGCAGACGATGATGCTCCAAAACAAGCAAACAAACATATTAGCACATGCTAATGCTAGCGTGTTAGCAGACAAGCAGAAAAGCAACACATGTCCAACACAATGGCCTCTCAGCGACGGCAGCCACCAGAGGAGCTCGTTTGTGCATTTATACTGCAGGTGTTGGGCTGAGCCCCGAATGTTTCCAACATGTGTAAAAACAGTGGACTGGTACTTTAAAGCATCCAGCTAAGAGGGGAACAAGAGGGAACATGTTCATGTTAATAACCATATTCTTTGCTTTAACCGATCATTATGAAGTAACAGCTGATTGCACAATGTAAAGCTATAGATTAATGACACCATCTGTGTTCACACTGGTTCCCTATGAGCTTCGCTTTCACTATTCCACCGGTTACGATCTCCTGGAAAATGACGGCTCACGGCACAAAGGAAGAAGCCAGCGCTTGAGCTGCTCCTACAATTATTAGAGGAGTAGAACAACAACACAGAGGCTCCTCACTGAGCCAAGAACTGTGCGAGAAAAAGTTCAGGATTTCTTCTTCTTGAGCTTTAGATCGGAATCAATTTAAAAAAAAAAAGAATCTTCTGATATGAGAATATTTTGCAAAACGCATCAACAAAAACAATGTATCTACTTTTTCCCTCAAACAGCATCTCTGACGGAGTCAGAGCGCAGCAGCAGGCGGAGCAACGCCGCATCAGAGTCAGACCTCTGCAGTCGCTCAGTGCTCAGCTCATCGGCGTGGCTGTGTTGTCCTCAGAGCTAATGTCACCTCGCTACCGAGGCACATATTGCGCAGTGTGAGAGCAACTGCTGTTCAGCCCACACAAACAAAACAGATGTTGCGGGTGTCAGGGGCCGCTGTGCAAGCTGCACGGGCCTTAATCAACTATTGAAACAGCTGAGAGCTAATGACGTCATTACAAACACAGATTTACAGGCACTTCCAGCTCCCTCTGGTGCGGCCGGACACCTTCTCGTTTGAATTCATCTCCTTATTTTTTTTTATTGTGCCCACAGTGTGTTTACTCGTTCTAGTGGCCGGGTTATGTTTATGTCGTTGTCAAAGCTGCTGTGTGAGTTTGAGTTGTAATATCTTTGTTAATATTCATATTCTAGAATCACTGAAATGTAAAAACAGAGTAGCAAGCTGAAGTAACAGAACGGAAAGAAAACAACCAAGTTGTGGGGTGCCTTGAATAATGAGCCATTAAGTTACTGCCAGAACTTTTAACTGGTTCTGAACCAGTCCGAGTGTAGTCCTGGTCCTCTATCAGACCTCCATCAGTACAGAGACCATCAGAGAGAAGATGGTCTGTTTCTATAGAGTTATTCTTGATGCTCGTCATCGGAGCCACCGGGTCGGATTCTGGTGAAACCAGATGAACTCATGCAGGTTCAGACCAGGACAGACCAGGACAGACCCAGATCCTCCAGCAGAGACCGGTCCACCGTGGACAGACCCAGATCCTCCAGCAGAGACCGGAGGGAGGAGGAGAGCTCAGCTCCCGGCAGCAGCAGCATCAGCAGCGTCTCCTCTTCCTTTCTGGCCTTTTCAACCAAAAAGGCCAGAAAGCCAAAACAACGAGCTCAAAGATGCTAAAACACTCGGGGTCAGTTTGTTGAACACTCTGAAGTTACAGCCGTCCTGGTGGGTCTTTACGAAGCAAATGTGATTGAATTTGAAGTGCATCCAGAGAGACAGCCTCTGTTAAAACTCATCACTCTTAGGATGCCTCCTCCTCCTCCTCCTCCTCCTCCCTGTAATTGTGCCCTCTTCTCCTTTAAAGTGCTCAGATCCAGACTGATGTACACTGAGCAGGTTGTTTCCCCAAGAACCCTTCAACCTCAAGACAATTAAAGAACAGATCGAGGAGACAGACAGACAGCCTCTTATTGGCTGCTGCTACAACAGCGATGGTGGCGGCTTCCCGTCTCATTAAATGACAGAACAGCGGGGCGTCGGCGGAGGAGATATCGGAGACGGACAGATAGAGAGGAAGGGAAAAAGAGCCTGGGGGGGGGGGGGGTGTTGCAGTCAGTTTGTCAGAGAAACTTAACGGCCACCAGAGCTCCAACCTGCGTCACTTTGAATTCCTGGTCTCGCCACATGATCTCTCAACCCCCCCACCCACCCCCAATCTACCAAACCGTCCTGTCGGCCTGGAGATGGAAGATGCAGGCCCTGGCTGCGGAGTAAGGCCGGCTGTAACAACATGTAGGCATCGACAAATGATTGATTCCCTCCTAATTCTCCCAAATAGGATGTATGAGGATGAGGAGGAGGAATGGGGGGGGGGGGGGGGGGACACTTGAGCGGTGGTGGATTGGATGGGCGGGGTTGCAGAAGAAGAAAAAGGGGGACGAGAGGCAATAAGTAGGCCACCCTGTGTCAGGGAAACTTTGGGCTCGTAGCTAACCGGTGGTGTCAGGGCGGCTAAATGTTGAGCTGTCTCCGTGAAACAATGGGGTTAAAGATGTGGCCTAAAAATCTTATGTTAGCGCCACATAGAGAGAGACATGAGGAGGGAAGGGGAGACGGGGGTGTGTGGGGGGGAGGGGGAGCAGGGCCAATGCAGAGTCATGCACAGAATTCCGAAAGATCCACATTCACATAAACAAGAACCACGGAAAAGGTGTACCGTGAGGAACGTCTCGCTGTAATAATCTAAAGCGATGCAGAATGTGAAAATTTATTGTGGGAATTTTTTAATGCGGAATCACAGTAATGATGATAAATTAGACAATTCACATGCAGTTTAGTGAGACCCCACAACATCCGAGACTAGACCGACATCAACCGGTCTCGAGACCATCGGTCTGGAACACTGATACATGAAATGGCTGAAGAAGAACCAACCGACTGCAAAGAAATGTTTTCTTTCATAATTCAGTGCATACAATTTGAAAAATAAATGAAATATTCTCATGGAAAAATGATTCAAAGTACACGGATACACAAATCATCAAATCCTTTTATGCGAGAGGATGAAATCTTTGACATTTTTTGTCGATAAATGATTTACAGAATAATCTATAAATTGCTTCTGTTAAATCCTTTGACGGTGACGATGTTTCTATGTTCCTCTTCCTTCCAGGCAGCAGTCCCTCGCTGCTCTAATAAGTCATGCAAACGTATACGGGATGAACAACAGTGATCCGGTGCTCCTCTACAGCGACTGGGCATCTGCCTCCGTTAATCAACGGCCCCCTCCCCCACCTCCCTGAGCAAGAATCGGAATAATGAGTCAATTAATGTGCTAAAACGTCAATGAGAGAGAGAGAGAGAGAGAGAGAGAGAGAGAGAGAGAGACACAGTAGAAGAAATAGTGTTGTGCCATTTCATTGATAATTGACTGTGTGTGTGTGTGTGTGTGTGTGTGTGGCAGCCAGCAGTTGTTTGCAGTGTTTTTTTGGAGAAAGTCATCACATCCACAGAGCCACACCGCAGCTTCCATGCTTGACTGATGGTCTCGGCTGACACCCGCCTCCCCTGGACTGTCTGTCTTAAGTGAGGAACCCCCGGGTTTAATTGCAAAGGGCACATTGGAAATGAATCATCAGAGAAATGAGAAAGAGAGAGAGAGGAAGAGTGTGTGTGTGTGTGTGTGTGTGTGTGTGTGTGTGTGTGTGTGGTGGACAGAGAGGGTAAAGTGGTTTCACTTTCGGTTATCCAGCTCTGCAGTGTATATTCTGGCACATCCTGCAGAAATCTCTCTCTCTGTGTGATCGTGGGGTCTCAAAAGACTCAAATGTTTATGTTTGATGAATAAATCTATTGTAAAAATGTGATTATTTAATTCTTAACGCATCAGACTGCATCAGCACTTCGTGGCCATCGTTTGGATTTTGTCCTGCATCACTTCAGTCGCTGAAACAATGTCGGACTCACGTTAACGCCGTTTCACAAGCACGTCGGAGAACTACGGTGGCCTTTAGGTGACGTAAAAACATGAACGTCTCTCTCGAGCCGCTGTTTGTCCGTTCTACTGCAGAAACATGGTGGACCCGATAAATATGAAGGGCTTTTTCTAAGCTTACAAAAACACCACGACTCTCAGTTTAAGGGGATTTTACACAAATCAAAACATCGTTATGAATATTATATTACGTTTCTGCAAATAAATCCCCCCGAAATGCTACAAACTGGACCTTAAATGCATCCCTGTGCTACATGTGCTACACCAGCAGGTGTGAGAAAGGCCGACTACTGGAGCCGTTGAGATAATAAGTAATACACCACAGATCTACATCACACATGGCATTCAGGAACCTTTGACTGACATACATAAGTGGTGTATCTACAACCAACATACTTCTGTGAAGATTTTGCCTGTGTGGTCGTGTACCTAAAATACACGCAGCAAAAAGAATCGGACTTGTAGAAGAAGTGCTCGTCACATTTCCCTGTAATCTCCATTAATCACCTTCTCAGCAGTGACACGTTCTGAGGAGGCTCTCCTGATTCAGTTCATCGTTTGATGACACCACTGCGGCGACAGGAAATGAGCGACTAATTGGTCATTTCTGACACATTTAAACAAGGTGACCGGTCAACATGGAAATATCGCTGATGGGTCGCAGCAGGAAGTGGGGGGGGGGAAATGGTCCGTTTTGCTTCAACACTCCTCACTTTGGTGCAAAGCGTCTCTTCCTGTCTGTGCCTCGCTCTGCGTCTTTCAAAGCCATCAGCACCGGTTAGAAAGGAAGCCTTCCTCTTTATGATCTTGACATCATCGGGATGTTTGGTCAGACGTGACTAAACTAGAGCTGCTGGTGATGAGTAAACGTTTAGGTGTGAAGGCCTTCACACACCGAGGGTTTGACAAATATACGACACAAAAATGCAACATATCAGCTTGTGAATATCATACAGTATATCTGGGGCTTTTATTGTGAAAGGCAAGGTTGAAAGGATAAATAAAGTTTATCGCCTTGGTTTGAACTGTGGGTTCTCCGTGTTGTTTTACAAACACAGGTGCAACTCAACCCCGTCCCAAACGACGTGATTGGTTGATGTCTTTATTCGCGGTGCAAACAAAAATCTAACTTTTTTTTATCACTGCTCAATATTCTTGTTCTGTGTAAAAGTATTTATCATCCACAATAAAGCAACAGATAAAATGAAGACACTTCAGACACAAGGACAGGAGGGAGATAACGAGGGACAGACGACAGCAGGTGGACAGGTGAGACAAAGGCAGAAGTAGAACAAGACACAGAGGAGAAGATTTTCAAACTAAAACAGGAAACAAACGACAACAAAAGACCACGACAGAGTGTAGAAAGCAGAGCAATAACAAAACCAATAGTATTAGAAATGCAACAACCAGTCTGGAAAAACAATTGCCATAAACCACATTCTCCTGCGGTTAACCATTGAATGACTGTTCGTCTGTATTTCCCAGTGCAGAGTCTCACGCAGCTCCTTTTAACCTGGAAATAAACTCATCTATTGAGGCCGTGATGCGCGGCGTGCATTAAGAAACGCTGGTAGTACAAATTGGCTGTAAGTGTAATTACCCCTGTTGCTAATTGTCCCCCGTGAACGTGGCACTGCCCCGGCCATCACAACCCGCAGACACTTCAACCTTCGCCGATCCATTATTTCCACTCTTGAATAATTAATAACTGCTTAATTGTCCACGTTGCTGGCAAAGAGTCAGGGCCTCTCATTTACATGGTTTGTGGCGGCTCTGCAGATGGATTCTTTATTCATATTCTTGTTGAGCACCGTGTTTCTGTGAGAGACGTCGTGTTGCTCCAC
The DNA here is from genome assembly GCF_949748355.1 of Melanostigma gelatinosum. Lineage (NCBI taxonomy): Eukaryota > Metazoa > Chordata > Actinopteri > Perciformes > Zoarcidae > Melanostigma > Melanostigma gelatinosum. The sequence goes on from NC_136639.1 coordinate 2,962,758, forward strand.
AGCTGAACACGCCGGCGGATATCGGACAGAGTGTTCACGTGTTCTATAATCCACCGCCGCGGTGACCCGACCGATCAATTATTCAAAGCCACTTGCCTTTGAATCAGTCTCTGACACACTGCGCCGACGACAGGAGCTTGAGCGGATACCAGGAGAGCACCGGGGGTGGGGGGGTCCGGGGGCCCCCAGCGGAGCTTCGGGCTCAGTCGCATGCACACTTACTCTCAACCTGTCACTAGCAGTCACCGATGACCTTTAATGCTCCCGCCCCTCCCGACGCTAAAGTGAATTAGCATGCGTCCCCGAGGAGCTCCTTTACGAGGCGAGGGTCTTCTAGGAGACAGCGTGTCGGACCAACGTGTGAGTGTAAAATGGAAGCAGAGTCGCTGTAGCGTTCAGAGGGATTCAGGAAGAACAGGCAGGAGGGGGGCCTCTAGTGTGGGGTTTTAGCCGTCGCCATCTTGGTTTTTTTTTGCAACCGGTATTGACTGAAGAGAGCGGAGCCGAGTACAACAAAATGATGAGGTGACAGAAAAGTTATAATTAACTGTCATGAAGTGAAAACACACAGTGAAAGAGTTGAAGTTGTAAGACGAAGACTCCCAGACCGGACGACGACGTGGTAGCGACCTGTCAATCACAGTAAGCCCCGCCCTAAAGCAGCATCCCCTGCTTTATGGTCTGTGTGACTCTAAATGGACCATAATGTACTAAATGAACATCATGCTGTATTGAAGAAGACTTGAAACTAGAGATTGAGACATAAACTCATGTTTACAATGTTTACTGAGGTAATAAATCAAGAGAGAAGTAGAGTCATTTTCTATAGACTTCTATACAACCAGAGGAGTCGCCCCCTGGTGGACACGAGAGAGAACAATGAACCAGGAAGTATAAAGACAGAAAAAACATCACACTGGACAGGAAGGAGCGGAGGTGATGGATCAAACACACACTGGTATCTGTTATGTATCTTCCGTTCTTCAGTCACGTCACTTCTGTAGTTATTTTAACCCAAACCAAGATCTTTTCCTAAACTTAAAGTAGTTATGTTGCCGAAACCTAACCAAGTTATTTCCTCTGAAGGTGAATGTTTGTTTTGAAAAGACTGTCTGCATGTAAAGAGCGGAAATCGACACGTGTTGCTGCACAAAGAATGAAGTTACGTAACTTCTGTACTTAAAGGGACAGTTCACCCACAAAATCAAAAATACATATTTGTTCTCTTACCTGTGCTGCGATCTAGATTGTTTTGTTGTGAGTCTCCTAGTTTTGGAAATACCCGAATAGTTTCGACAGAAAAGTGCTCAAAACAAGGTCTGTGATGATCTTATATGTATTTTAGATTTTTGGGGTTAACTGTTCCTTTAAGTAACAACAGTTATGCAACAAGTAGTTATTTTCAAGTCACAAACGTACGTATTTTAACCCCAACCACAATTGTTTCCGACGTCTTTCTTGTATGACTTTTTCATGCGTTTTATTAAATGTATATTAAAGATAAATAAATAGGATTGGCAACACAGACAAGTAGAATATATTCATTATCGATTGCGTTCTTTTAAATTGGATTTGTTCATAAAATAACAGCAGTACAGTATATTTCTGCCTCTTTTCTTCCACTAGTTTACTGTTTAAACGTTCAGTACACAACACATCACTGTCCGGACCCTTCCTGCCTTTATTAGCGCCTTAAATAACGCTTTCTGTGTCCTGTCCTGGATTGGATTCAAACACACACACACAAACTACCAAACAGCGAGACAGAGAGGCCTTGAAAGCACTTTTCCTTGGTCCAGATGTTGGTGACATCTCCCAGCCCGTTCCCGCCTCACACAGACGGGCTAAGTCGCCCGGAGACGGCGGTCCGAAGGGAAATTACATGAGGAATAAGAGCCGGTTTGTGTGCTTTTCTTTTTTCCACGCAGGCTTGAGGGAACAGTGGGGCGGGCGCTTTAATAGACAGTGCGAGAGGTGGTGCGATGGCACTGGATCCACGGCAGCTGTTTCCTTCAATGTTTCATGCTCATAGCCACAGCTGCTCTCCAAATGAGAGTTAATATTGCAGGGGGGCCGTCCACCCTGGGTCGAGCCTTGTCGCATGGTCTGAATGTCAAACTCCGCCCAGCAGGGTGACACCGGCTCAAAGGACACGCTGTGTGTGTTCCCCTCTCTCTCTCTCTCTCTCTCTCGCTCTGTCCTCACTGTTGATGTGTCTTTCTGCCTCATTGGATCTTTTTCCCCCGAAGTAGACAAGGGTGAAATCTGTATTTTTCACGGGCACTCCGATGTGGTTTCAGCTTTAAATGAAAAATAAATGAGGAAATGAAAGATGGTTGTCTAGTTGTAGCCGGGGTGTTGGCATTGGGATTCGACTGGTGATGTTTTTTGACCTTAACCAAGTAGTTTGTTGCCTAAACCCGAGCTAATCATTTCACAATGTTAGCCATACAGCAACATGTTGATGGGAGGATACCGGCTCTTTGGAAGGGATGCTAATATACACCTATGTTCAAAGAGAAACTCACAATACTTCTATAAGTTATAATAATGCAACTTGGGTATTTTGTCGATATATGCTCTGGAAAATGTAAACTATCTCGGTCATGGTTTTCACTTTTTGTTGAAATAGTCAGTAGAGATGACAAAACGATATGCTTACTCTAAATCAGGGGTCTCAAGCTCAACTTACCTGGGGGCCGCTGGAGGTAGAGTCTGGGCCGTGTCAAGTATTCCAAAAAGAAGTACAACCGATCCAATCTTCATCAACAACAGTTCAGAACATGAACGGTTCTTCAGAGCGTGAACGGGTTCTTCAGAACATGAACGGTTCTTCAGAACATGAACGGGTTCTTCAGAACATGAACGGTTCTTCAGAACATGAACGGGTTCTTCAGAACATGAACGGTTCTTCAGAGCATGAACGGTTCTTCAGAGCGTGAACGGTTCTTCAGAGCGTGAATGTGTTCTTCAGAACATGAACGGGTTCTTCAGAGCATGAACGGTTCTTCAGAACATGAACGGTTCTTCAGAGCGTGAACGTGTTCTTCAGAACATGAACGTTTCTTCAGAGCGTGAACGTGTTCCTCAGAGCATGAACGGTTCTTCAGAACATGAACGTGTTCTTCAGAGCGTGAACGGTTCTTCAGAGCGTGAACGGGTTCTTCAGAACATGAACGGGTTCTTCAGAACATGAACGGTTCTTCAGAACATAGGCTTCTCTTGCCTACTCCTTGCTACCAGAGACCTGGCAGCGCTTCCTCTCACACAGCTCATCAGTCAGTTTGGACCTGTACTTTGACTTATGAAAGTTCATGGTTGAGAAGAGCTTTTCACACAGATACGTGCTCCCAAAAAGGCACATGGTCCGCTTGAACATCCTGGAAAGCTCAGGGAAGGTGTGGGGGGGGCAATTCTCTCAAAAGTTGTCCAAGCTTGTCTGCTATTCCACTCACCTCCCTGAACTTGCCTTTGAGTTCAGAATTGCACTGCAGGTCAATGAGCTCCATTTGAAGCACAGGAGGAGCATCTTGCACATCAAAGGAGTACTTGCAGCCTGTAACATGCACGTTTTTATGAACTCGCTTTCTTTGAATGGCTTTCCCGCCTTGGCGATCCTCTCACTCACCACGTAGCTCGCTTCGACTGCCGCGTCACTCGCTTTGCTCGCTTTCTTAAAAAAATCGTGTCTCCTCAGTAAACATGTTTTAAGATCGCGGGCCCGGGCCTCGCGCTCATCTCCCGGTATTTTGTAGACTCCTCGGCATGTCTCTTTGAGTAATGCCGTTTGAGGTTGTACTCCTTATGTACCGCGACTTTCTCTGTGCATAGAAGACACGTCGGAGTGCCCCGGTGCTCAACAAAAAAACATTCCGTCTCCCACTTTCTCTTCACGGCAGGTTTTGAGAAAGACCTGACTGGGGCTGGGTGAGATATATTATATTTCCCTTCCACTTGGTGTCACTCCTGAATCACGTTTCACCCAAGTGACGAGTTTCGCTAATTCACGTTGTAAATATAAAACGCCCACAACGACTCGCGCAACAACTCGGCAAAAAGGTGCGCGTGAGAAAAAGGTGCGCGTGAGAAAAACGCGGGGGCCGCATTGACGTTACACTTTTATGTTCGGCAGCGGGCCGCACAATATCGGCTCGTGGGCCGCAATTGGCCCGCGAGTCTGAGACCCCTGCTCTAAATAAACACTGAACGCTGTGCGGTCTGTGCATGAATGGGTGTGAATGCGTGAATAATGACATGCATTGTAATGCGCTTTGAGTGGTCGGAAGACGAGAAAGTTGCTATTCGAACGAGTCAATTTATCAGGTAAAAAAAAAAGATTCTTTGGTATTTTTGTCATAAGCAGATGTGCGATGTGCAATGATGATAACTGGTAATATGTAAGTTGATGTTGTCCAGTGTTTTTAATCAATCAGTTGATATGCTGGTGATCACTTGGGAGTGAAATAATATCTCGTACAGGTGTTAAAGCCTTCTGAGCTAAATTTGTACAATTGAACTATGTTAATAAAACTTAATTGAACCGAATGAAAAGTGAATAATAGCGCGCATCATAACGACCGTTTAACACTGACGGAATTATGCAACACAGTCGACATTCAACGTATCCCGTGGTTTGCAAAAAGGACATGTCTGTGGAATCGACCGGCTTATTCCCACTGAGGGGGTTTCATGAGGCGCGTTTGATGCCACGTAGCTTCTATTCCAGACACATTTGCAACAAAAGCATCCATGTCCACACAGCCAGTGCCACGCTCTGCCCACGCACATCGTGGACCTGTGTTTCCTCTGTGCTGATCATATCCGAGGTGATAGATGTAGGGTGCCCCTCCACTCCCTGTTGAGTCCCACTGCAAACGTCGGGCACCAGATCCCTTTGGACCGCCACGCACCGCGGTGGCCGCCATGAGCATGATTTGAAGTGTCCTGTCTGTGGCGGTGCAGCTGCATAAAGGAAACAGCTGCTGAAATATCACAGGCTGGCCCCCCCCCCCCCCCCCCCCCCCCTCGTGTCTCCTGGTATCCATCACACACACACACACACACACACACACACACACAGTGGCCAGCTCAGCCCAGAGAGAGAGAGACAGGACACAACAAAGACATCTGCAAGATGGCCTCGGACACACACAGCCCGACTGATGTGTGTGCACCGCTGTGATGTCGTCGCTGGGTGGATGACAACCAGCCGGCGTGATGTGCTCTTCTCCGGGCTTCGCTCCACTCCTGCTGCTTTCTATTTGTGTTGCGTGGTGAAGGGCTGACACGCAAACAGAGAACAAACGATGCTCAGAGTCTTTGTTTGTGGCGTGAGGAGCGATTGCTGATGCTGCATCTTTGCCTGGTTGACGGATCGTCCGGGCCTTTCGACGGCCTCTCTGATTCCTGATCGTCACCTCTGGTCGTCCTGCAGACCTCCTGATGTCACTGCAGCTCACGCGTGTTTTCATCTCAAGTCTAAATGAAACCTTGTAAAATTCTTGCTGCTAATCATGACCGTATGGTGTACAGCAAAAAGGCAGATGGTCAAGTTGTGACACAAATGGCGTCCAGCTGATACAGAAAGGGAACACAGGAGTAACTGATGTCATATCAATTCAGAGGGTTCCTCAAAAATAGGAAACTGTGAGTCAAATCCAGACATCAACATTCTGGCTCCAAAGAGTGGAGCCAATTCTTCACATCTTAAAGCTGCATTCTCTCTAGTGTCCACCAGGGGGCGACTCCTCTGGTTGTATAGAAGTCTATAGAAGATGACTCTACTTCTCTCTTGATTTATTACCTCAGTAAACATTGTAAACATGAGTTTATGTCTCAATCTCTAGTTTCAAGTCTTCTTCAATACAGCATGATGTTCATTTAGTACATTATGGTCCATTTAGAGTCACACAGACCATAAAGCAGGGGATGCTTTAGGGCGGGGCTTACTGTGATTGACAGGTCTCAGACGTATACGCGTCTTTACGTCACTCCTCCTCAGTCCAGATGTGGTCACTTCTGTTGACCTGTGGACTACGGTGAGAAGGGTCAAAGCTTTTCTGAGTCTCTCCAGTTCACTCTCAACACAATATGTTGAAGACATTCAGTGTGACATATATTAGTTCGCTGTAGGGCGTTGGCAAACGTATGTTGAGGTCATCTTACAATTTTTACTCAGCACAATATGTAGAATTCAAATACTTTGCACTAAAATGTCAAGATTAGGACCTGAATCCATCAACAACATCACTAAATAGCCACATTAACACATACAGTGGTTTTCAGCTGAAGAAGCAGTGGTTTAGTTATTCTGTGATGATACTCTGCTGACATCTGGCTGATTGAGTTATGACCCCGAGAGGGATAACAATGAAAAACAACAATATATCACCAAACATCTGGTTCATGTCCCATCACACTGTATCATAGACCAGATATAATGAAGGTTATGCTTCTCCGGGGAAACCTCATCAGCTGTTTGATTCTCAGGGGCAGTTTTAGGTTCCTGGAGTCTTTCAGCTTTCACAAAAGCATCTCATCACACGTTGAAGGGAAACAGAAAGCTCTGCCAAGTTACTTCCCATACTCGCCCCCACACCTGTTGCGTAACAGCTCCTTGGGGATGTGCCACACTGCTGACGGTGAAAAAGAAGGAAAGTCAATGGTGGAGTCGAGCTCCACCAGATGTTTTGGCAATCCCACATGCTGAAAGGTGGAGTGTGTTGTTTGACAGATGACCCCACGGTCCATTCAAGCCAGCGACTTCAATAATCTCCGAAAAATGTGGTTTTCCATGCATCAAGGTTCCACTCACTTTTCCGTCTGAGGAAACAGGTCTGTTCACGCTGCCGTTCATTCAATTACATCAAAGCATCTGTCAAGTATTTAAAAAAGGGTTCTTTACTTTAACAAGAGCTTATTTCAACTCTCGAATCTATCAAACATACAATACAACACTAGATGCAAAGGTGCTGCATGTTTGAATCCTCTTTAGGGTTTAAAAAGTGGAGTTTCTCCACGTTTCTCCGGCAGCCGTATTATTGGTACAAGGTAAGGAAGCTAGTGTAAGCTATTATGTTGAGTATGTTAAGAAGGGTTCCTGTATATGTGTTGTGTGCTTTTATTGTGAAGGAGGAGACAGAAGGCGAGAGTGAGGAAAGAGGTTCTGGAGGAGTGTGTGACAAGGAATAAAGTGGCTGCCATCTTGGCGCAGAATACGGAGCCCCGTGTTTGTTCTGTTATTATTATCCTAAAGTATAGGCGCAACATAAACCCTCGGCTACACGAGCAAGGTGGTAACCTGCATCCTCCTGAAAATCAGTCTTTAAAAGCGAAATGTTTACAAGTATATTTTTGATGAAAGGGTTTTTGTCTGTTCTGGGCTACTGTAGAAACATGTAGAAGTGAAGGGCTCATAAGGTCATGTTGGGGCGGGCTTACTGTGATTGACAGGTCGTCAACAGAGACGTGTACGGCGTCTCCAAGTCACTTTCATTCACTGGTTGCAAAAAAGCCAAAATAGCGACGGACGTAATCCAAGATGGCGACGGCCAAAACGCCCACGTTCTGATCCAGCTGCATAACTTCCTGGAAGGTTTTCAAACAAATATTGTGACTCCATATCAATCCGTGTGTGTTCATTGTGTGTGTAATGTGCTCGTGCAGTGACCTATGACCTGCGTAGTATATCAGAGATGCATCGATGAGGCCCGTTCGTCTCCCGTCTGCTAATCTCTCCATGCTACCGCTCACATATGGCCTTCTTCTCAGAACCAGACCTCCGTTGGAGCCGTTTTTCTCATCTGGCAAAGTCACGTCGGGCCTCCCAGAGCAGAGCTCGCAGGGTGACGCTGAGCTACATCAACAGTGACAAAAGTCTATTGAATAATTATCTTTGGAATTAATACATTTGCCCGAACTGAAGTAAACGTCAGCGGATGGGGATATCGGCGGACGAGAGGAGAGCGGAGGAGGAAAGTGAGGGACGCTGCGCTTCATTAATCCCGTCCTCCAAGTAATGCAGGCAGATGAAATGATTCTTACAGAGAGCTGTCATTACAATCACACGGCGACGGAGAATATCTGAAATGACCAATCTTCTTAACGAGATGGAGGGGGGGGGGGGGGGGCAGGCAATTAACTCATTCAGTGCCGATTAGCTCCGGGAAGGATTTCTATCCTGTTGACACACAAGCATACGTGGATCACATACGAGGGATCTCACTCACGGTGCAGGAATAGACGGAGCAGCTAAGAAGAAGGACAACAGCGCAGGAGAATTAAAGCTGAAGAAGATAGGCGTGTCTATGAATATTATCCATCAGTCACTGATAGGTACACCGTGCTCGTACCAGGTTTTAAGTGCAAATGACTGAACAAAGGCTCACGATCCGCCTCCGTGATTCTCACCCGTGGAATCGCTTCATCATCTGGTCTGTCATCTGGTTATATCTACCTGTCTATCTAACCAGTTCACGATGTACGCAGCATCACGGCTGCCGGAGCGACTCGTTCTCACTCCCGACTCGTCAAACACCGTCGCAGGACGAAACCTTTATGTTCTTTCACCCGTTGTGAGCCCGTCCGCGCCATTATTAGGCTGTCAGAACAATTGAGGATGTACAAAGAGGGAGAAAGTCCACGTAGGGAGGGTGGTAGCAGAGGAAGGACGGGTCAAACAAACACAGGACTTTCACCCAGGAGACCGTTGGTCAAGTCAACGTTGAGTTATTTTACCGTAGTAGTCAGAACAATTGCAGACGTATAAAGAGCGAGAAAATCAGGCTGGTAGCAGATGACGGCCGGTGAGAAGATTTAACTTGAAGAGCTGAAAAAGGGAATTGTCTGCATCGGTACGATCATGCAGAGTAAACCCTCAGTGCAACGTGATTGATATTCCCTGTGACACGAACATCAGCTTGTCGTGAGCTGAACTGAGTCGCGCACACATCCCGAACCAGACCCTGGAAAAAGAAGCGTGTTTACATTATTCACCGGTATGAATAAATCACTCCCAACTCCTGATTGTGCAGCATATGCGAGGCCTAAGTTGTGTTCATCTGCCATTCCAAACATCTGTTTCGCCACAGCCTCAGCAGTGACCGAGCCCGAGCTGCTGGGACTCGAGGATGAAATATAGATGACGAGTGTGGAGAAGAAAAACACAGAAGTGAGTTGAGGGCGGTGGGTTATTGATGATCCCCATCCGGTCTCTGGAGCTGCTCTCCCTCTTACTTTGTTTCCCAGAACTTCTTCACATGACATGATGGTTACGAGGTCAGAGCCGCTTTCTTACATTCACGATTCGACTTCAGCATTAGTTGCACGCAAGGCTGCTAATTTATAATACAGGTTCTTATTGTTGAATGCATTGTACGAATTATCCTTGACTGAAATAAAGGACAACAGACAAAGCCACCCTCTATTCTCCTAGAATGTTCCAGGAAGAAACCCGTGGACCTGATCCCGTGAGATAAAACTCAAGTGAGACGAGGGCGACGTCCTCCTGGCTCAGTCTGCAGCGCTCATCGGTCTAGATGAAGTCGTCTTGGTCCTGTTCAACGTGTGGCCCTCCTCCATACAGCAGCAGGTGCTGAGGCAAGTGAAATGGCCCCGGATGATTGATGCCTTTTCAATGAGTCACAATGTGAGACCTTCACATGTCGCTCTCCCGTCCTCATTAATGACGTGCGCGTTAACACTGCGTGTGTTACTGAGCCCTCTGAGTGAGGTTTTTAATTAATGTGCACGGCCTTAAAGACATAGGACGACTGAGGAGCCCTCCGATAGGAGCTCGAGGTGTTTCATTTTTATATTTATGTGCTTCATTACCTACATGTGCTGGCTCATACAAGAGTTCTGTTTCCACAGGCGCTGTCGTTGCCACGTTCTACTCATAACTTATTAATTATATTTAGTTGAAATGAAATGAACCCTCAGTCGTGACATTTGATTAGAGAAGACAAAGTTCAATTTGATCTCTCCCTGAGGCGTCATGTAATTGTGAGGCATTCCTCTGATGCATCAACATTCAGACTTTATCACATGTTTAAGCCAACAGCATTAAGATATATATTAATATATAGTCATTTGATTTTGTGTCATAATTAAAGGATACATTGTTGCTATGGTTAAATCCAAAGACCATCAATGAACGTATCTGCCGACGTGTATCGTGTGCGTAACCATTGAAACACATCACTGTTGCACTGCAGGACATGGTCCTTCATTATCAACATGGGCGTCAGTGCTTGAAGTGGAACAGAAATAAATGCCGGTTCTCCCTTTCTTCACATGTTGGCGTGTGAAAGCAGGTTCTCACAGTGTTTGTTGCTTCACGACACAGGAACGCACTGGAAGGCGTCGATGTGCCACGAAAGCAATTTGAATGTAATCCACGTGATCGTCAACGATTTAGCATGAAGTCTGCAGGACGAACACAAGAGGGATGTGAGGATGGGTCAAACAAACGCCTCTCAGCTCAGCAGACAATGTGACACAAGAAGTCAACGTTTGTTTATTTGTCACATGTCTTGTCATTCTCTTTCCTCCGTCTGAGGAGGTGAGATGATGAGGCTGTCCCGGCCAATTGTCCGAAAAGGATTTGATAGAAAAGCGAGTCAATAAGGAGGAGAAATGTGCTGTAATATACGATTGTGACAGTCGGATGTAGACTGGAGGTATAGTTGTTAACACAGTAAAATGATACCTGTTGATTGTTTTACAGGTTTTATTGATTTTGGGTATGAAGTGATTTTTCAGCTCTGCTGAAAAAGTGTAAAAGCTCGGTCAAGAATAAACAAAAAAACATGGATTTTGTTATTTATTTTTGATGATAAGTGGTGTCCAAAAGCTGAATTCTCTGAATAATCTCTTTTTCTTTAACGTAGTCACTGTTTACAGGCATACCTAAGTCCTCTGTAACTATTTCCTCACAATCTGCTGGTCCGGGGAGCTCGTCTGCAAAACAGGATAATCAAGAGGATCATCTCAATTATTGATAGGATGGTACAAATATGATTCACTGACCGATTGTTTGGACACACGGCAGAGCTGGAGCACAACAAAGGCCGGCGGCGGGTTAGCGAGGAACTCATCTTCTGTGTGTTGTACATGATCAATCTGGGATCAACTGTCGTTTGTTTGGCTCCGGAAACAGGCGCTCTATTGGCCGATTGTTGTTGTTGATCTGGAAATTTGACCTTGTTTGATTTCAAGGAGGATTTAAAGGATCAGCAAAATGTTGATTTAAATGTGAAATTGAATTGATTCTTCCTAAACACATACTGCAGAGCAGTATCGGCACCCTTCACCACACACTTCAGATGGCGGCACCCGACATCCTGCCAGCCTCATGAATAAATTACTCCACTTCCTCGCTGCCAAACTGCGCTACAATGGGCTGGACTGTATTTTTGCCATTTAAATTTCTGAGCCCATTTTCATGCAAATGGCAAAATTTATTGTCACAAACCATGTAACGCTGGCAGTGACACCTTATCGTAATGAATATCAAGTGCGGCTGTATCTCCCTGCTGCAATAGCTCACTAATCAACTTTCAGTTGGAATGTGATTCATAAAGAGACGATTCATGGCCTCTCGACTTACACTCAAGTATCCGCCGCCTAAAAGACTGCGTTATAAGGGTTGATGAAGTCATCCATCAGATTGATCGCCAGCATTCTACCAAATGAAAATGATTATCGGATTACTGCGGCCGAGCCGTTAAAGGACCCCACCGACTCGTAAAACTCGGAAGTTAGAGCTTCTCTGAACCCACTCAATTAAAAAGTACGAGGTAATCGCTCGTACATGCTGTTGGTTTGAGTTATGGTGGTTAGCACAGTCTCTCCTCAGCGGTGCTCCCGAGTCTATTGTGCAATTACTTAAGAAATTATACATTAAACCTTTAAAACGTATCAGAGCTTTAAGTTCAGGTGACCTTTAGAAAGTGCAGTCAAGTTAAATATAAAGTTGGACCATGGGGGGGGGGGGGGGGGGGGGCTGCTGATGTGAAACATAATCCTTAAGCCTCCCTCGCTGTCACAAGCGTGACGTGAATTCTAAGTCCATAAGCCAAATATTGATATTAATCAAAATGAATAAAGCCTCTTTGCGTGTTTATCGATATTTGTTTTGGACCTTTCACACCGGGATGGTTATCCAGAGTAAACAATTCAATTCAATTCAATTCAATTTATTTCGCCCAAAATCACAAATTACAAATGTGCCTCAGAGGGCTTTACAATCCTCTTGTCCCGGGACCCTCACATCAGAACAGGAAAAACTCTCAAAAAAACCCTTTAACGGGAGGAAAGAGGAAGAAACCTGTGGGAGAGCAATAGAGGAGGGATCCCTCTCCCAGGATGGACAGAAGTGCAATGATGTCATGTGTAGAACAGGATAGTGAATTACAACACATTCAATGTAATTACAGCACATGCAATGTATGACACAACCACGACAGGAGGCAACACCTGGTCCAGGTAAACCCGGATACACAGGAACCTGTGAGGCGAGAAAGCACAGAGACTCTGGTGAAGAAGCAGGTCAATAATGTGCATTAATGGTATCGGTAGTATGAAATAGTAATGTGAGTAATAATAAAAGTGATATGAGCAGTTGGAGTCAGCAGGGCCATGGTAGGAGGAAGGACCAGGGTCCAGATGAAACCATGCTCCATGGAAACCTGTGAGGAGAGACAAGGACTCCGGGGAAGAGACAGAATCAGTACTGTGCATTAATGGTCTCGGTAATATGATTAATAATGTTAACAATGAAGATCGTAGTAGGTGTCAGCAGGGCCGTGGCTGGTTGAAGAACCAGTGTCCAGATAAAACTGCGCTCATCCTGTGAGGCGAGAAAGCACAAATACTCCGGGGAAGAAGTAAAGTTAGTAATGAGCATTAATGGGACATCAATGCATACAGACGGAGGTGAAGAAGAGGAGGAGAGAGGTGCTCAGTGTAGGAAGTCCCCCTGTAGTTTTTGCTTGTACCAGTTTGTCCATGGGCCGGTCCAAGGCAAGCCAGAGCCAGCCCTAGCTATGAGCACCATCAAAGAGCAAAGTCTTAAGCTACTCTTACATGTGGTGAGTGCGTCGGCCCTCCGGACTGAAACGATCGTTTACTTTTGATTGAATTAATTTCAGTGGCCGTGGGGCAGACACAGTCTCTGTGTGGTTTTGCGTGAGTAACTGCTCTCATGGAAGCTCAGAGTGTGTAAGACTGCAACTCTGCCGTATGAGCGCAGTGCAGAGTAGCGGCGATTAGCTAGCTAGCGGGGCACGCTAACATGTCGACAAAGCACAGAGAAGCTCGGATAAAAACAAACACGGAGGGAGAGTGAGTTCCTTCTCTGCTCAGGTCGACATTACATTCGTTGTTTGATGATATTAATGCTCTGAATGTTGAATTTAAGTACTTTAAAGCCAGAGAAAGATTGTTTCTAAGGTACAAAATGAAACTACATGAGTAAAGAATATCCACCAGCCCGACCTCCACACTTACTCTACTTTCAGAACATTTTGTCTTTGTTTAGGTCAACACAAAGCACGTAACAGAAATATACACATTTTCAATCCTTGAGTTTGGCATTCAAAGTTACAAGAAAACACCCAGCACAATTATTACCGAGATTAGAATACAACAACTTATTTTCTATATTGTAAAAGCCTTCAACAACAACAAATACTAAGCTCTTAATTCCTGTTTTTTGATTAACAATCAACAACCTGCACCGAGGCGTTCCTCACCTCCATAATCCCGCTGCTCTATCTGCAATAGGAGCTTTAGCGCCAACACGAATGTAATACTCTCGATTTCAGAGAGGAGAACGACAACAACAGTAATTCCCTGGGGGGCTTTTGTCCCTTTTGCTTTTGACAGCTACTTCAATTACCAGCATACCACGGCGGGGACAAGGTGACAAACATGTTGTCGTCTTTGTGCGCGCAGGAATTGTTTGTTTGCTTTCACAAAGCAGCAGGTTGAGCTAATACCTCGCAGGCCTCGGTGGATTCGGGAGGTGTCAATCAGCAGCCTACCTTTCCCCACCGCCGCTGACCCGTCGACCAATAGAAACGCAGAGAAGAGGGCATCGCCCTATGACTCTCTCCCCCACATTCACTCTCTCTGCCCTTCACTCCCTTCATTCACTGAGGATCAAGCCTCCATAATCCCAGGATTTTATATCCTCCAAAACAGCTTGGGCCCATCAGCAAATTGCGATGGCATATGGTATAGGTTTATGATTCATCTGGCACATGCATAGCAATGAGAGCCTCATGATCCGTGGGCATACACCGGCAAAATATTGTAATGTTAAACGATGCCAGCCACGGAGAGAGAAGTGGCATCGGCCGGGTGGGAGGGCTGTGTTGTGTTTCGCCCCAGCGAGCGCAGCAGCTGAGGTTGTATACGAGCCTTTTCTTTCTTTTTTCCGGGGATCTGCGGTCGGGGCTGGATTACGGGGACGACCGGGAACTGTGGCCGCTCCACAAAGAGTCTCCAGAGGGAGGAGAAGATGGAGAGACAGGCAGGGCAACAGGCCTGAATATGCTTCAAACATAAAAACCATAAAACACCAGCTAATTTTAGCTAAATTAACCTCAAAACTAATTGTAAGTGAAATGGAACTGATGGGGTTAATAGAGTCGTTGATTGCCTTGAGTTCAGCATTCTGGCCATTGAACAGAAGTTACCATATTTACACGATGGAGGAGTGACGTATAAACTCCATACATCTCTGGTAGACACCTGTCAATCACAGTAGCCCCGCCCTAAAGCATCCCCTGCTTTATGGTCTGTGTGACTCTAAATGGACCATAATGTACTAAATGAACATCATGCTGTATTGAAGAAGACTTGAAACTAGAGATTGGGACATAAACTCATGTTTACAATGTTTACTGAGGTAATAAATCAAGAGAGAAGTAGAGTCATCTTCTCATAGACTTCTATACAACCAGAGGAGTCGCCCCCTGCTGGACACTAGAGAGAATGCAGCTTTTAAGACACCTCTGCATCGGCTTCACTCAGCAGAACCGGAGGTGACGACACACGTGAGGCTTCACACGCACTTTTTAAGCACATGAACTACTGGATTCCAACAATTCAAACCAAAATTAGCACCATTAGTAGAATTTTATGCCGCTCACGTTGCTGGCTGTAGCGTTAGCACGTTAGCACGTAGCGTACTGCAGTGTGGACCAACAGTACGCATACACGTGTGAAACACATATGTTTGATGTATTTCATGTTAAAGGGACATTTCACCCAGAAACAACTCGTCGAGTTCCTCGCCGCTCGTTCACCCACAGACTCGTTCACCCACAACGTCAGCACCATTTCCAAACATCTGCTGGAGAAGTCAGAAGCGATCTGCCGCCTCCTCTCGCAAAAACATGTGACATGATTTCACACAAAACACCTCCAGCCAAAGTTTCCCTCTGCCTTCATCAAAGCGCGACGCAGAGCGCTGCTGGCAAGGTGACCCGACCCCCGGCTCTGCTTTCACACAGCCCCACGCCATCGGCTCAGAGGGCCTTCAGTCAGCCGCCGTGGATCTGCCACCTCGGAGGAAAAAGACCCCCTGCCGTGAGCTGACAGTCAGTATGTTGGAGGGTTTATCATTAGCGGGCTCCAGACGGCCCCCGACGACCCCTCCGGCCGGACAGGTGATCTCGCTCGGCCCGTCTGACTCAACATATGCCCCCGCGGAGCTTCGGCACACATATTGTGCCATCATTATTTCATACCTAGCAGGAGCACGGATTCAGGTGCAGAAGCAGGTTGCTGTGAGAGGAGTTCTTTATTTTGTGTGTAGGTGGGAGAGGGAGGATGTAATCCGAAACCTTTTGCATTTGCTGACCATCTGTTGTCGTTCGAGAACGCGTTCACTTAATATTTCTACATCTATTGAAGGAAATTATTTTTTAAAAACATGTACTTGCTGGCTTTGCTCCGCAGAGCCTCTCTGACCTGCTTATAAAATATGCTCATGACGTGAAACAAATCAAAATCTTTTGCTGGAATACTGCACCAGACTGCATGAAGAGAATATTTGTTCTTCTCTTGCACATTGGATGTTTCTCTCGTGTTTGTGTTGGATGCATGTGTATCAGCACTAAAGCACTCTACCCTTAAATTAAATGTAGAGTATAGATTTAAGTTTTGTCTGCTTGTAAAAGTAGCAATACCACAATGTACAATACTTGTACAGTATGTTTGGTAAAGTATTATCAGCATAATGTACTTGAATTAAAAGTATATTGTATTTTGTTTATATTATTGAATATTAATTCCACATTTTTGTGGGTACCGACACCCGGCAATATTATTGTTGATTCTTCATTTTTTATGGGTTATTTTATATGTGAAATACAGAGTGTGTCGTTTTTCATTGTGCCTTAAAGGGACAGTGTGTAGGATCTGGTGGTATCGAACTCCTCCACTCACTTCTCCCTTTACTGTTATTTTCCTTTCTCCGTTTATGTGAACGAGAGCTGGTTACAGATCTGCGTCATTTGATCTGGATTTTAAGACAGTGATAAAAACATAGACTGTGTTTAATAAGTGGAAGTAGTGATCGACCCATTGGTATTCGAACTGACCTCGAGTTTGACGATTTTGCCGTCTTCATCTTGGATTACGGCCGTAGCCATGTTGTTTTTTTCGCAACCAATAAACAGAAGTGAGCATATCTGTAATGCGGAGGACTGACGTAGACGTAGCCCCGCCCTAAAGCATCCCCTGCTTTATGGTCTGTGTGACTCTAAATGGACCATAATGTACTAAATGAACATCATGCTGTATTGAAGAAGACTTGAAACTAGAGATTGAGACATAAACTCATGTTTACAATGTTTACTGAGGTAATAAATCAAGAGAGAAGTAGAGTCATTTTCTATAGACTTCTATACAACCAGAGGAGTCGCCCCCTGGTGGACACTAGAGAGAATGCAGCTTTAAGACACTTCAACATCGGCTTTATTTAGGCAGAACTGGAGGTTGCCGCCTGGTACAAGTACAATATTTGGGTAATAGCACTTAGTTGACTTTTTTTCTAAGTAGGTTCAAAGCGTTTTGTTTCACGGTTCATTCTGATTACGTTTTATTTTACAACCGCCCCAATCTCGTGCAATACGACTGGACTTATATCACCCACATACATAAGTTGGGTTCCGCTTTCCTTTGCTGCTCCGCTGAAATAACTGTTCAACCATCACATGACACACAGTCTAATCATCTTACAGGAGTCCTACATCTTTATCAGCACATATAGTACATTGGGCTTTAAAATTCACAGGGAGCTCACGGAGAAAAGAGCATCAAGATAAAGCTCCGAAATCCCGAACCGCCAAACTCTCCTAATCCCCCCCCCCCCCCCCCCCCCCCCCACCACCACCACCTGCACTCTGCACAGCCGTCGCTGTCGGCTTCTCGGCCCTCTGTACTGCCTGAGAAGGGGATTTAGTTTGTAAAGCTCTCAGAAACACAATGCATTCAAATCAAGTGTCAACTCCAACAAGCTGTTCTTCGAGCGGATGTGCTGCCCTGTTGACGGGACGGGGGTCCGGGCGCAGGCTTTGAGGGGCTGGAGAGAGTACTTGAGTCCTTGATCCCCTACAGTTACCCACATCGCAGAGACAACTGTGCAAATGGGGATAACCTGGGAAGCCAGACGGGGTTTCGGTCTGGTTCAACAGCTGCTTGAGTCCGTCCGCTGCCTGCCAGAGGGAACTTTTATCAGGGGAAGTGGAGGTTGACATTTTACGGCGGCTAAGCCCCCCTCCATCAAATTGTGAAAACAGAACCTTGTGGCACAGCTCAGGGTGGATTTGGGAGTTTGCTCTGTGTTTTCTTGGCTGCGAGTCGCTAATATAAAAATAGAAGAACGCTAAAGACCTTTCGGGTGCCGGCGTGCTCGTGTGCCGCTTTCGTTCCAATCCACGGATCAAACGGATACAAAAGTGAATTATCTTTCCTCTCAAAGTCACAAAAACTCCCGTTTCAACCCACAAAGTGCCGCCTGTGAATTGAATCAACTTCACTGATAAAAACCTCCTGAATTAATTTCTACAAAACGATCAGCATGTATCTCTTCTGTTTCATATTTGTGATTTCACCTCCTGCTGAATTGAAGAATATTTGCCGCGTCTGAGCTTCTTTACACACACGACATCTTTTGGTTAATTCAGCTGCTTTATTTATATTGTCAGATGTCTTTTTCATCTCCAAACGACTGTTTGTTTTCGTGTGGCGGTGTGTTGCTGTGCACTGAGCCCGTTTACATTACACACCATGTATGGGCTTGAACGGCAGCATGGTATAGAGCAGTGAGACAGGATGGCGCTTCATTAAAGAACCAAATAAAAAGTCACGAGGAGCGTTTGCAGACTCGGGAACAAATTACATTTTGGTTATATGCATTCAAAGTTTGTGAACATTTGAAGGTTCAGGAGTTATTCTTTGATGTCTTTGAGGATAAATGGGTCGATTGATTCCTTTTGACTTATTTGTAGTTTTTAACCTTCTTTTCGTTGTTTCCTTGTCTTTTGTTGCGGTGCCATACAACCTGTGTGAACGCATTCATCTTTTGTGTTCTCTAGATATTATTCATAGGTACGTAGGGGCGACAAGTGATCGGCGACTGCTTCAGTTTGACTCTTGTTTCCACTACAGATTGTGTCTTCTTCCTCTTTTGATTTTTCTTTACACAATTGCATGTATTCCTATGAATGAGTGTGTGTATTGGTGCTATCGCTAACGATAAGCTTAGCCAATGCCAAACTGCACCGAACGCGCTGTTAGCAGCCAGCTGGGCAGCACAGTCCGGTGGTGTGTTTGGCTAACGGGCCAATGAGGGCCAATGGGGGCCAATGAGGGCCAATGGGGGCCAATGAGGGCCAATGGGGGCCAATGGAGGCCAATGGGGGCCAATGAGGGCCAATGGGGGCCAATGAGGGCCAATGGAGGCCAATACGGCTACCTGAGCTAACGGCTAACGGGCCAATGAGGGCCAATGGGGGCCAATGAGGGCCAATGGGGGCCAATGGGGGCCAATGGGGGCCAATGAGGGCCAATGGGGGCCAATATGGGCCAATGGGGGCCAATGGAGGCCAATGAGGGCCAATTAGGGCCAATGAGGGCCAATGGGGGCCAATGGAGGCCAATGGGGGCCAATGAGGGCCAATGGGGGCCAATGGAGGCCAATACGGCTACCTGAGCTAACGGCTAACGGGACTAAACGCAGCAGCACTGTTACACAGTGAACTGCAGTTTAGCTGTGCGTGTTAATTAAAAATGAGACCGTATCTGTTGTGTGATGAAAAACGAGGGTAAATTGCAGTTTGTATTCATGAATATTTTAAACATTTGAAGCGTTGGTGTTGTGGAGGCTGTGTGAGCGGGTCAGCTGAGAGCAGTGATCAGCTTATAGGGATCACAGCGACACACACACGATGCATTTAGTCCACTTCATACGGAATCGACAGACAAAAGCTTTGAGGGAGTAAAAAGAACGACTGACTGCGTTTTAAAAGGTTTTCGTTGCTTCCATGCAGCTGTTTTTCAGGGAAATGTTGGTAATCAAGACTTGAGTGAAGTAACAGACAGGAAAGAAGGAGCTGAAGACTCGTTAATTGTCATCAGTACAGCTGGTACATTAGTGTCCGTAGTGAAGCTGCAGCAATGCTTTTATTCATAATCTTTTGATATGCGGCTGTATTGTTTTCATTCTTTGATTGTTTAGTTTATGAAATGACGGAACATAATGACGGATGACGATTAAAAGTTTGCAGAAGTTCCTTATTTCGCCTGAACACATAAAAATTGCTGAATCCTCCAGTTTTCCTCTGCAGGGGATCGATCACATTCATCTTATTCAAAAAACTCAACCGGATTCTGTTCATGAGAACAGATACAAATCCTCATTCATGAGGCAGGAACAAATAAAAGAGAACATTTTAAGTTGATTTGAAAAATGACAATAATGTATCAGACGTTATTTTGTCAAATGACACGTGAACATGAGATCAATGTTAGAGGTGTGACAGCTTAAGGAAAGTTTATTTTGATGTATTAGTGTTGTGGATGTGAATAAATACATGAATAAGGAACTCATCTACATTTGAACAAATTAAGAATCTATTTCACTTCTTCAAAGGATATTCAATTCTTATTTTACAGCGGTGGAATACAACGAAGTACATTTCGTTACAAAAGGTACTTGTACTTCCCGTGAGTATTCCCATTTCATGCATGTTCTTCAGGGATCAGTTGTGTTTTCATATTCAGGAGCACGTTAAGGCCACATGTGTTTCTTTACCAGATGGAACTTTGCATTTGTATTTCTAAGTTCACAGGAAAATAAGATAAATGTTGAGCGATGGTTTTGGTCTGATCTTTGTCAGAGTAGAATAAAGTTTTCTGTGTTTCTACAGAGCTGCTATTGATGTTCAGCCTGTTGATGCCTCACAGCAGCAGCTTTACACCACTCTCCATTCTAAAACAGAATTCTGTTTCTGGACAACAGAAGATGATTTATTGCAACTTTTAGTCTCAGAAATGAGATCAGGACGTACGTTCTGTGAAACGACGTCCATGAGAGGAGAGTTAACGCGACGAAAAAGTGAGATTATTATGACCTCGAACAAGGAGACATCGCTCTCTCACTTCCAACATGGAGGCGTTACAGCACGAACACACACACACACACACACACCTCAGCTGGCATCTCGTCACAGCATGCAAACGTGGATAAAGCAGAAGGTGTACGAGTGCATATTTTTACTAAATGCAAGACCTCATTTTTGGGGCGTTGAAGACCTTGGAGGGATTTTGTGTGTGTGTGTGTGTGTGTGGTGCCTCCGGTGACTGACTTCACAGGGGGAGAGGCTGCACACTGTCCACTCCTCTGTACACACACACACACACACACAGTTCCCTGTCGGGCCCTATAAATCTGTAAGGGCCCAATTAAAGATGGCCTTTAGCATGTCCACCCCTACCAGCACACACACACACACACACACGCGTGTTAAAAAGAGAGGAAAAGAAACAAGAAGAAAACAACGTTGGCTTTTCATCGAATGTATATTAGACACAACAGACTGCAGTGTAAAACAAGAACAAAATACAAAACAGTGTAGAACTCGTAAAAAAGAAGCTTTGCGAAGGAGACGTCTTTGGTCTCTCACTCGAATGTGCAGCTCGTGTGACTTGAACCTGGACTCAAAGGTGCTACGTGAGCATCGAAGAGGCAGCATGAGACAAAAACTGTACAATTGTAAAGATAATACAATGATAATTTACAATTTATGCACCTTAAATGATAATAATAATAATAATGTACAAAGCAGAAAGAAGTGCATGCAAATCAAATTCAATCCAGAATGTGAAAGAAACACAAATAAAAAATGAAGACATATCAACAATTGTGACTTTTCTTTGTTTAAGTTACATTGAAAAACTTGGCTGATGTGAAATTTTTTTCAAAAACAAAAATTGTGTGTTTAACTGAAATGAAAACAACCTCATCTAACAAGTGCAGAAATACAAAAAACACATGTTTTCCTCATAAAATGCATCAGTTTAAAAAACATAAAAAGGCACAAAGACATTCAACGATGCTTTGAATGAATCTGCAGCAATAAGTGCTAAAGTGAGCGCGATGTGGTGGCGTGAGGACGCGGACGGGTCATGTGACGTGTTACTAGCAGGGCGACTCCTGTTGTGACGGCGATGTTAATATCTCATGAGCTCGGGTTAATAACATTCCTGTGCTCGTGGTTGTAACATAAAAATAAAAAAAGACAAGATCTGAAGTGCTTGAAATGTCTCCTCGCGCAGCGTCCAGAACGAGGCCGATGAGCCGATTAAATGATGCAAGAGGCTAAAAGTGTTGAAGGCGCACGCACAAACACCGGCACACCCGAGCTTCAGATCTGCTTTTATTCATGTCGCTGCGGTCGGGACGGAGAGGAAACAAAGGAATAATTAGACCGGTGGACGTCGCCCGTTTCCCCCTCAAACTTGACGGTTGTTGAACTTATTTTTAGTGTCATTTGATAAGCTCCCCTGCTTGCACAGAGACATCCCACTGACCCAGCCACTGGTCATTGTCTATACCGCTTCCCGTCAAAGCCGGCGCGCTTTGTCAGGTCTCGACTCGAATATCCATTTCGCATCTGAAGTACGGTATCCGAAGTGACTGGATCATTCCAGCCTTTTTCTTCAGCTGCTGCCCTGTTTTCCTCCCCCACAGTGGGTTCTATTCCGCTCGCACTGACATCATTTGGGATTGGCGTCATGACAGCGCGCTTGAGAAATCCACAATATATATATATTTATATGTGTGTGTGTATACACGCTGCTTATTCCGGGGGGGTGAGGGAGTTGGGAGTTGGGGGGTGGAGGAGGGTGTAGAGGGGGTGGACATAATTTCTGGAAATGAACAATAGTTATCCGACCATCGCATCCGTTACTTCGGGTTTGCGTTTTGGACGTTGGCGCAGCGTCAACGTGGCACCGTGTCCTTTTGCGTGAATAACGCAATAACAGGTCATTCAATGTCAAAAAGGCATCAAAAAAGCGACAGACACGTCTTCACAGGCTGCTGCTTGCTGTTGCCTTTAATTAAACGTTGATATTGGCGGCGCTGAGTGAACTGGTGAGTTGTGACGCGGGCCGGTGGGAGAACAGAAAAGGCCCTCGGAGGGATGGAGCCGGCGTCGAGGGCAGCAGCTGTATCTGCAGCTTACAGTCTGAGCTGATGGGCCTGTGCATGTGATGTGCTACGCCTTGCTGAGCAGAGAGCAGACTGTGCTGGAAACAGGGGCAACAAAAACAAAAAAAACACCAAGCGCCATGTCAAGGTCTTGGAGGCATCAATCCCTCAAACAGGGCTGGAGCTCGGCCCGGTCCTGCGGTCGAATAACGCTCTATTAATTCCCTTGTCCCGGGCGCATAATGAAAGGAAGGTGTCTTCGGCGGAAACAACGGGAAAACTACAGGGCAAAGTCTCCCGATACCTCGGGGCGTTCCTGCCTACAGTTTGTCAAGCGTGTGCACTTCTCAGTGTTAAAATGACAAGATGAGCCGGGCGGAGGGGGCGGCCCGCCGGCCAATGCGGCGCCGCTGAAGTCGGGAGAGGATCCGTGATGAGACAATCGCCAACAGGCGACGGACTTCTGCACTTGTGAGGCCCCACTGGGATTATTCAGACTTCCACGCCAAAGGCACAACAGCCCCTTTCCCCCCACTTTGTTTTGTTCTTTCCTTCTTCAGATAGCTTCCGTCTGTGTGCATGAAATTAGGCTTTTCCCCCCCCACAGAAGGCACAATGTGGTCAGAATATGTTAAAGGCTTTGGTGCGCACGAGAAGGCTAACCGAGTCGGAGCGCCGAGTTCTGGGGCGTTCTGCTAGACTTTTACAAATTAAAAAATGTATTTGGGTTCAGAAATGTCCTTGTGAAACACGTAAGGAATGAGAGTTAATATCAACACTTGTGAGAGCAGGAACCCAGCAGAGGAAACGTGCAGAACACATCGTGGTTTGGACTGCGGGACTAGAAGTGAAGACGAGCTGACGTTCTGTTGTTCTGTTGATCAGCACACGTTGCTCTGCTACTGACGCTGCACACGGTTGAAGTTGATACAGCGACCCTGAAACAAAGAGAAGGAAAGTATTCACTGTTAGAATTAACAACCTGCTTCATACTTAAAAAATGTTTTGTTTTTAAATATGCCAATATTTCCTAATTAGCATATCTAAATATTTCCCAATACATTTAATTTACATAAAAAGTTCAGTCGTCATGATTTCATCGTCGACTCTTTCACAACAGATATTTCTACTAAAATAATCAAAATAAAATGATGAACAAGAAGAAAATATGAAAATAAATATTGATGTGTATGTATAACTAGTCCGAATTATTTTTAATATATATATATATATATATATATATATATATATATATATATGTATATATATATATACACATGTATATATATATGTATATATATATATGTATATATATATATATACATATATATATACATACACACACACACACACACACACACACACACAACAGATTAATGACTTTATAATTTCAGGAGAAATAAAGTAAAACAATCATCTTTAAATCAAATCAAATGAAGCATCGACTGGTGAACAAACATCTCACTTCTTTTCTAAGAATACTGGCGTCTCACTTTCGTCTCCCTGTGCACAGTCTCACGCAACGTGTGTGTGTGTGTGTGTGTGTGTGTGTGTGTAGGCAACAGTCTGAGCCTCTCGGTGCAGCAGTCTGCTCACCAATAGTAGGCCGACTGGCACCAAGAGGGAGCTCTCGCACAGCGAATTCATACCAGCCAGCAGGCCCCACACACACGCACACGCACACGCACACACACACACACACACACTCCGTCAGTGTGTTTACATGTGCTCACTGTAACCTGGTCACAACATCAGAGGTACTTCGTTCTGTTTCGTTCTTGAATGCGTCCGTTGACGAGCTGTAAACATGTTGGCGGCAGCGAGCAGCATCACATCTGAGGACAGCGGTGTTCATAAAGGATCAATTCACCCAAATCTACTCGCATCTATCCATGCAGGCCACCGACGCAGCAGTGATGATGGCATTTTGTTTTGAAAGATGACTGAACAGCAACATGAATGCAAGAAGTTCCTCAGCAGTTTAAAATCCGAAGTGATAAGCGCGACAGTGCTTTCCAGTCATTTGGGTGAACTTAACCTTCAATGTGAAACTAACTGTGAGGTCGAGAGGAAAGCTGCACTATCATGGGCACCAACGGCAAAATAAAAGCCCCCGAGTGGCTTTGAACTCAGGTGAAAGGGTCAGCAGGTTCACTGCATCTCCACCAGTGATGGGACTCAGGAACAGCTTCCAGCTGAGAAATAGTCTGACCTGTTGGAATTCTATGCCTCAGAGAGTATCGATAGTTGTTATCAATGCTGCCATGTCTTTCTGACAGTCGTGCGATGCAGAAACTTTGCAAAACTCTGCGTCACAACTTCAAACTCTGTCTCACGACACAAACTGTCTCACGACACAAACTCCGTCTCAACATCAAACTCCGTCTCACGACACAAACTTCTGCGACAAGACGTGAAACTTTGCGTCACAATGTCGAACATTAAAAATCACGCTGCAGCAGAACACCTTTAATGGACTAAAGATAAAGAGTTTCAAAGCAGTGGAGTGTGCTTTCTGACATACAGTAATGAGGCCGACCTGTACGCAGTCAGCTCTTGTTTACTCACAGGAAAGTTGAGACAGAAATTGATAAAAAGACCTGATTCATGTGCATTTCAATGTGCACATACATCTCTTGGTCCCCTCTGTTTCATGAATGATATTTGCAGGTGCATGCGTCCCATCGAGGGACAGAGATGAGCCGTTTGCAGAAGCCGGCAGCCGGTTCGGTATCTTACAGTATCTGCACTGCAGTCTGGCTCGGGAGCAGAAGTGTGCGCGGACCGACTGTGACGAGGGCTTTAGACAAGCTGGAGAGTCTTCCATTCCTCATCATTTGGCAGGGCTGGTGGGTGTTTGACGGAGGGGGTGGGGGCTTCGCTCCATCTCTGCATGGTAAGCCCCTCGACGTGTACCCTCTGCAGCTAATCTCGCACAGTCAACAAATAAGGCACATCAGATGCTGTTTTGGCCACGGCCGTCAGAGCGGCTAAGTTCAGTGGATTTTACGGGGTTTTGCGGCGCATGGGGGGGGGGGGGTGCGTTGATGAGGAGAGGGCGCGCTCTCTGCGGCGGCAGAATGGCAGGCGAGGCGAAGGGGGATCTGATGGCGAGGGCGAAGCAGGTGCGGCGCAATACGGTCAAACCCATTCCAACACCCCCCCCCCCCCCCCTCGGATGAGCGGGGCCCTGACTTGGCAGCGAGCGCCGCCTTTGTAACCGGGCCATGTTGGAGAGAGATGGAGGCCCACCTGTGCCACCCGGAGCGGCAGAACTATAGTCTGAACACGTCAGCGAGGAGTGTCAGAGAGATCTCATCAGACGGACGGCAGCGTGGCTGCAGAGAGAGAGACGGGCGGACGAGTCAGCCGGAGAGACGGAGAGGTGAACAGACAAGGGGGGGGGGCTGTGATTAATAAGGTTCATTACAGACACTCCACTGGCTTTAGTATGAAAACAAATGGAAATATATTGAACCTTGGTATCAAACTCAACTGATTAGAACAAGAAGAATTGTCCAACACAAAAAAGCAGTTTGCAGCAGAGGTGCTGAAATCATGATGTCACCATCATCTTTATTATCAATCAATAAATTATTGTTCAGTCTGAAAATGGCAGAAAATAGTAATATTCATTGTCGAACAAATATGACATGAGGAGGAGAAAGAAGCTGCAAATGACACTCAAGATGCCGGAGCATACTGCACACATTGGTGAACTACCAATACTTTCTGTCAGAGCATTTTTATAACCGGGAGCGAAAGCAATGACGGGACCTTTCACTGAGCGATCCACATTGTGTCGTAATAGCCTCAGCGTTTGAAGCCACTCAAGTTGTGGAATACGGCCCCATCGCTGCGCTGAGGTCTGGGTAGCGGGCCCCTCGCTGCAGAGGCCCCGTCGTGCCCCGGTCCTCGGACAACATGCTCGTCACTAGAAGCGTTTGGCTTGTAACCGGAGGCGGAGCTGCAGGAGCGAAGAGGAGACTGTCTGTACGTGTTTGGGTTTCATTCTCGTCTCTCGCCAGCGTTCGCCCCGAGCAGCTCGAGTCCCGTAGAGCTGCGACTCTCTGAGGACAGACGGCAGCAACTCAGAGAGCTCGGACGCAACTCTGGCCCACGTCATCGGAATGTTAAAGATCATTGTTTGGGAAAGGATGGCGACGTTCATTTTTAACAGGTTTTAACAAGATGCTCATTGAAATGTGTTTCAGTTCATCACGAGGATTCAGGTTGAAAGCTTTTAGCATAAAATGAGTTATTCTGGAATGTAAGAGCACAAGCGGTAGTGAGCAGATCTTTAGTCTGTTCGGGTCATCAGGTTCGTCTGTTCTCTGGACCCGTTTGAAAGAAGTCTCCACATCCACGTCTTTGGGAGACGAATGAAAGGAACACAGCTGATGAGTTCCAAGTGTGTGCATTGGCTCGTCTTGTGTTCATCGATTGTGTAGTTCGTCACATTTACAATCTAGAGAAAAGAAGCCGATGCAGGAGAGAAGCATCCATTTAGGTTGCAGAAGGACTCTCCCATCTGGACTGGAGTGTGAAAACACTTGCAAGCATGAGAGTTGTAATCCAGTTGCAAGATGCTTATTTTGCAGTGATAAGCTTCAGGCTTTGAAAGATTTTATTACCAGAACAGAGATCCCCCCCCCCCACATTAGAGCTTTGCAGCCTATACAGTGTCTTAGTTAATCTAGGGCTTACTTAATCCAACAGCAACTCTCCTCACATTACTCCAACACGCGTTTGTTGTTCTGACAAAATGTTAATGAGCTGAAGAGCAAATCCAAACTGCATCGTGAAGCCGTTGTGAAGTTCCCTTCCTGCGTGAACTGCCGACAGCACGTACTGCTGCTACACCCGACACGGGCCGGGGTCAGCGCCGGCCTCTCGTCGGGTCACAGGAGCCACAAGGAGCCACTGCACAGTGTGTACGTAATATTAGCCACGTCACTTCCTCACCAGCTGGAGACGACGGAGATGTTTTTAGGTCCGGAAACAAAAACCAAGAAGCAATCAGACTGGTAACCAAACTGACTGGTGCATCAGCTTCAGCAGAAACGGGTTTGCATTTCTGTTTTTGCATAATTATCAGCGGAATCTTTCAGTGCATTGGGTATTAAATAAAGTACAAATAAACATCAAAGGGAATCATAAAAGCCGATTCACACCAAACACACGCTTACACGCTCCAAACACTCGTGCGGAGGAAGAAACATTCACACGGACCTCGATTGCACCGGTTATAGTCCAGCCGGTGTCGTACCTGCAGGTAGCGTGCTGCTAAATGTGGGAAACATCTTTGTTCATGTAGTTTCTCAACACTTAATGTAATAAAAACGACCGTAACAAGCAAATAAAGGACAATATCAGGCTTGAGGTCCACCAGCAGCTGAGATATATGAAGATGGTAAAGTAGCCGATATGCACGTGCTGATGTTGCAGGTCGGTCACTTGTTATTCTGAATCCCACTGCACAGCTGTTCGAGGCGGAGACGATTGGTTGAGGTTAGATGTTGACCTCCTGGGGGTCAGGATAGCCGATTGGTCAGCATCCACTGTCTGGACAGTTTTGTGTTGTGTGGACAAGGGCAATGGTTTATTTCATTGAGGAAAATTAAAGTTGAAAGTTTTGTAGTTTTCGTAGTTTTGCAGCACATTTCCACATCAAACTGATAAGAAACTGTTTTAATAAAGGTTCATTTAAATGTAATCATTTAATCAGGTGTGAACTTCGACACGTTGCGATATTAACTCCGCTCAGTGTCGTCCTCGCGGCCCGTCGAGCGCCTCGGCCACCAGACATGTGTTCCGTTTTACTCCGTGTCCTCGGCCACATATTGGACAAATTAAAAAGTTCAAGTCGGAGGGAGAAGCACAGCTGCACGGAGGACAGAGCAGAGAGCCAGGGTGTGAGCAATCCTCCCTCCACGAGGCTGCTGGCCCTCTTCTCACAGCCCCTCGTCCACACACACACACACACACACACACACACATGCTGCCCACACAGCGCTGCCATCTGGCCTGCTGGGAAATCAGAGCCACCTGAGACTCGGCCAAATACATGATGCTCGCTGACAACTCGGGCAGTTCCCTCCTCATTGTAAAGAGATGAATACAGATTATACAAGCACATAAGGTACATGGGAGGACAACATTTCTTTTCACTACTGTGAAGTTTAGCAGATCTGTTGGAAGACATTGTTTCTTCTTCTTCCTGCTCCAAAACAGGAAGCGGTCTCTGCTTGACATGCATGTAATAAATGCCTCCATGTTCATATGTAGTGCTGCAGGGATAGAACTTTGATGCCAATCTAAGCGATCAAAAACACCACGCCTTTGGAAACACCAACACTGCCTCCAATAGGGAGCCTCAGTGTGGATGAATCCGGCTCTGGTGGCTACTTCACTGACCCTGGGAGCAGAGAGGGAGTGAGTGACAGCTTGCAGTAAAAGAAAATAAGTTACGCGAGCAGCAGCAGCATATGGTCTGCAGACTGTCGGAGCATCGCTGGCTCCAGCTTCCTGCAGACAGGAGAATGTTTTACTGAGTGGAGAGAAGAAGAGAAGCTGATGGTGAGGTCGGGTTCTTTGGTCCGAACCATCGTGTTGTTAGCTTCTCTGTTTGTTGAGGTTTCCACCGCCGCGATTAGAGGATTCGATATCAGTCTGAACTGTGTGCCGGGAGCTGAGTTAGAGTCATTACATCTCATCTTCCTCCTTACATCTACGACTTATTGCATCTTAAAAACCACCTCAACCAAGAGTAAAAAAATGATTTGCACAATTGCCAAAATTCTATCACCGAATGCTTCCTGTAAGCAGATGCTGCAGAACAGCATCAGCTGAAAAGCTAAAATCGAATCCCCCAAAAGCTGATCTGACCGTCTCGTCTGTTTCCCAATTGCTGGCAGAGAAAAGGAGGAATCTGTTCAAGGGTTAACCTCATGGCCGAGTCACAATGCCGGCGTATCGTTGTTGACGTCATGTTGTCTGCTGGTGTAAGATTCGGCTGCTCGCTCGATTTCAGAGCAGAACCGTTTACACCCCCCGATGCGTCGCAGATTTGATTCTACTTCCTGTTTCCTGCTGTTCCCTTCATGCGGTCATCATCGTGCATGAATGTCTAAAATGACACGGCTCCCGACTCTTGCACCAGCCGTCTGTTGTTGCAGGGATAAGTGGAAGCTCCTGAAGCCTGAACGTGGATGCTGCAGTACTGTAGGTGCAGCTGTTTCCTGCAGGGCCCTCCTGCTTTCTCCCCCCCCCCCTACCAACCCCCCCCTCTCAGAGTAAGTGCACATCATTGGCAGCTAAAAGCTCTGGGCACCGTCCCTCTGGTTGTTCCAGAGAAATGCCAATCGTTTTGGCGTCGACGGGGGCCTCACAGACGGCGCAGGAAGGCACAGATGGCACTAATGGACGAGCAGAATCCAACCGAGGGACCGGGACAGAGCCACACCGGAGCGCCGTCCAAATAACTGTAGTGTGAATGTACTGTATGGCCAAGCGCCGCCTGCTCTGCTCTGGCGGGGAGAAGCGGTGCCACGGCGATGCGGCATGAAGTATTTAAAATGATGAAATAATCATAAGAGAGGGAGGTGGTGGGAGGACCGGCGTGGAGCCGTGCCAGGCGGGATCAGACAGGAGAGATGGTTCTTTGGGCTGATACGTGCTGAAGCCCGACGCAGACAGACAGCTACAGCCAATGGACCCCGTCAGTCAGCGAAGAGCCAGTTTATCGACCGCACCGGCTCCCGATACAATGCTTCTGTTGTGCTAACGCGTGAGCCGGGCCTGGTTGTTGGTTTTATACGACCTGTGACGGCGATAGACTTGCATCTCGCATAAATCTTTTCCCTTCATTCCCCACGGTGATGCCCACATGCTGCACATTTGCTGTGCGAAGCATTCACAAAAAACACGTCCCCGTGTCTCCTTCTGTGTCTCCTTCTATGCTTCAGCGAGGAGTGCAGAGCAGATGCTTGTAGGAAGAACTAGTCACAGCTTCCGATGGTGCTAAGTGGCCACCGAGAAGAGAGACAAAAGTCCAGTCTGGAGCTCCGCGTTCTTTTTATAAAAAGTTGAAATACTTCTGAAGGGTCACGATACCTTAAGTTTCAGCCGTTTTCAGCCGTCTGCGTGGTTTCTCTAAAAATGCAAGCGGTTGGGTGGAGGCGAGAGGAGGAAGCTGTTGGATGGAGGCGGGAGGAGGAAGCGGTTGGGTGGAGGCGGGAGGAGGAAGCGGTTGGGTGGAGGCGGGAGGAGGAAGCGGTTGGATGGAGGCGGGAGGAGGAAGCGGTTGGGTGGAGGCGGGAGGAGGAAGCGGTTGGGTGGAGGCGGGAGGAGGAAGCGGTTGGATGGAGGCGAGAGGAGGAAGCTGTTGGATGGAGGCGGGAGGAGGAAGCGGTTGGGTGGAGGCGGGAGGAGGAAGCGGTTGGGTGGAGGCGAGAGGAGGAAGCGGTTGGGTGGAGGCGAGAGGAGGAAGCGGTTGGGTGGAGGCGGGAAGAGGAAGCAGTTGGGTGGAGGAAGCGGTTGGGTGGAGGAAGCGGTTGGGTGGAGGCGGGAGGAGGAAGCGGTTGGGTGGAGGCGGGAGGAGGAAGCGGTTGGGTGGAGGAAGCGGTTGGGTGGAGGAAGCGGTTGGGTGGAGGAAGCGGTTGGGTGGAGGAAGCGGTTGGGTGGAGGAAGCGGTTGGGAGGAGGAAGCGGTTGGGTGGAGGAAGCGGTTGGGTGGAGGCGGGATGAGGAAGCGGTTGGGTGGAGGAAGCGGTTGGGTGGAGGAAGCGGTTGGGAGGAGGAAGCGGTTGGGTGGAGGAAGCGGTTGGGTGGAGGCGGGATGAGGAAGCGGTTGGGTGGAGGAAGCGGTTGGGTGGAGGAAGCGGTTGGGAGGAGGAAGCGGTTGGGTGGAGGAAGCAGTTGGGTGGAGGAAGCGGTTGGGTGGGCAGCTCGGCCTTCTGACACTCTGCAGAACAGCACGGCGCACAGAAAAGTTTCTCGGTGCTAGTTGACAATAGAAAGACGACATCAGTAAGATACTAAGTTGCAGCATACTTTGGATGAAACGTGCAAACTGCAGCAGCACCCGAATTCCACCCCCCCCCCCCCCCCCCAAAATAAACAGAAGCCAGTTGTTGGTTTGGACCCGCAGCTGTTCGGTGTCCCAAAAGCTCAGATCTGCAGTACAACACGCTCAGACTACATGTGCGAGCCTTCTGAACGAGGACGCCAAAAACATAAACCCAAAATAAAGAGGTAGTAGTGGGGGGGGGAGGGGGGGGGCATTTGTTAATTTCTTTCTTCCGGGTGCCACAGTGTATCAGCGTCCACGCGGAGCCACTGGGCTCATCTGTACTTTTAAATCACGCCACATCTGTCCTCCCACAGCGGCCAGCAGAGACGCCACGAAACACTCACAACTGCACTGGAAACATAAGCTCGCGTCCCGTCAACCGAACGGCTCTCGTGTTCGGCTGGATTAAGAGTACGTGGGACATTTGCCCGGTTGGTTGTTTTTTTTTACGCTAAATGGAGCGAACCTCCATCGTTGCTTTAACCTCGGGGTTTTTACAGATGCTCACAAAACACCACTGTTGATGAAATGTGCATTTACAGCAGCCACGATGTCACGCAGAGCACAATGATCCCCTGAAGCAGAGTACGTCTGCAGACAAAGAGGGTGCGGATGAAGCCCAACGTCCTGTTTCCTGATCACGTGCACGCTCTCCACGTCTCATCAAACCGTCACGCAGTGAAAAGAGCTTCGATGATCTGCTGCAGTCAGCGTTTCTCTGTGACGCCCTGAGTTTTTAGATATGTTCCAAATGTCATGAATAAATATATCAACACTGACAATGAAGTCGCACCTTTTTTATTCCTAAAGTCTAACTACACAGCAGCAAAGGACACATTAGATACATTCGATAAATATGTAAGAGATCAAACGCGTGTATGGATCTAAACGCTGGCGAGAGAATCAATTCTTTACAAATGATGTTTATTTGATTCACTCGTAGTAGTCCGGTCGTGTTCATTTTGAGTATTTTTATACATGATGAAAAGAAATTGTACGAGATATATATTTTTTTGACTTTACTCCCATGATGCTTTGCCAGCCTGCAGCCAGCTGGTACCCTGAGAAGAAGACACTATTCCCTCTGAATGAGAGCGGAGCAGGAAGCCGAGGAGCAGCAGAGACTCAAACGGCTGCTCGTGACGGAGACAGAACACTGAAGCACCACCTGTTTTAAACAGTCAACACAAGTCAGTCAATGGCGAAGACCTCCGTCTTATTACTTTGGACTCATGTAATGAATACACAACGGTCAATTACAGAAATGTGGATCAGAAATGAAGAACAGGTTTCCACTGAACCAGGAAGTGTTGTTGGTGCTTCCATGTATTACCAGCTGTTCATTTATTGTAACATAGAATATATATAATATCTGGATGCTCTGTTGGTACTGGGTTGTAGTTATGTGTTAGTTTGTATTTACATTAGTGCACATGTAATATCTATTAACCCTGTTTGATTATATTGTTCATTTCTGTCACTTGTTAAATGTATGAAATAAATAAATACAAGATAGTAAAATAATGTATCATTATAATGTTAAAACTCATGAGTCCAGCGTTGTTTCATTGAATTCAACGACTTGCTTCCATTAATCCGTCTGCCTTGTTATTACTGTTTAATAAATAACCAACAGCAGCAGCATCTTCAATGAGACAGCCTTTAATATTAATCATTAAAAAAATAACAAACTGTTTCTTTCCAAAGATAAATATGCCGAATATCCATTCGGTCTAAACTTTGCTGCTCTAAATTCATCTGTCCACATTAACAGATATTTATCGTTCCCTCTGTGAGTAAACAAAGGTTTTATGATGACTCATCAGCAGCAACGCGCTTCACTTTGAGCCAGTCGGGCTGAAGAGCTCATTTTGGAATGAAGCTCTTTGATTGGCCTCAATTAGTTGTTTCCTTCCTCTTCACTGTGTAAGTGTGTGTGTGAGTGTGTGTGTCACTATACTCTGGTTTACCCTGCACGGTGCCCCCTCCTCCACCAGCGGCATGCTGCACGGGGTCACATGTGATCTGCTCTTAGCGGAGATGCAGGCCATGCGACAGGGAGGGCCAGTAATTGGGAGTGAGCTGTCAAGACGGGGCGGTGTGTTTGTGTGTGTGTGTGTGTGTTGTGCACGTGCCAGGGAGGCTGCCCTCCTACAGGGTGGCGCACATTAAGGTCCCTGATGAGACTAATGCAGGAGGAAATGGGTCTGGCGCGGCGCCCGGTCGAGAGGTGAAAAGGGAAGGCTGGTCTGGGTCGAAGCCCGCCCTGAAATGAATCTGGAGCAAGTGCAGGAAAAAAAGAAAAAGGGTCGATTTCCACGTCTGTAAATAGTTTTATTCATTTATTCCTCTGGATTTTAATTGAAAATGAATATTCATATTTTTTAAAAATGTCCCGTTTCCCAAATCTCAAAGAATCTCCTCTTTGTCTCATGACTGAGTCATGGATCCTTCACAGCGCTCGCTTCTCCTTCAAGAGTCAATCAACTCATTAAAGACATGATTCAGAAGCCGCCGACGCGCCGACGCCAACCGACAAAAACACAAAACGCTTTCCTGCAGTCGACATGATTCACTGCAATTACAGGAAAACAAAAAAGAAGGTAAAAGAATGAACGTGTCCAATCAAAGACACAAATGGAGATAATTGCGTTCCGGGTTGATGAATTAATTATTATTAGTTTCTCTGACAATGTTGGTTCATTTGATGTTTGCCGGTACGTGAACATCTGGAGCTGCCTCGTTAGCGTTCGGCTCCGACAGAGAAGGGACGTCTTTCTGTGATTGTTAAATCAACAGTATTGGGAAATATAAGGTTTCCTTTTCATCATTTTGTCTTTTAATAATTATGATAACGCCCGTTTCTTCTTGTTCCACAATAAACTGATGAGTCTTCTCAGTTTGGAAGCGAAATAGAAGACGTGTGGATGTGAAGGGTTCAATCCTCTTCTGGTATCAGTTCAACACATCGTGAAAAGTTAATATCATCCGAGGGATTCACCCAAAAATGAGATTTCCATCATTTTATAAGACTGAATAAAAGTTAAAGAAGCACAAAGTTCACTCGGTTGTATTTAATCCCAAAGGCGTTCTGCTTATGTAGCAGAGCTTTTACACCAAAGGGTTCTGGCGTCATAACTCACAACCAAAATATGTCTTCATGTTCAAAGTTAAATCTGATTTTACAGCAAAAAACAACTCCAGCTTTAAATCTCAACAGGAGAAAAGTCGTTGTTTACGAGGCAGCGATCATTAAAGAGGTGGAGATACGAGCGGCGGCGTCCTGCTACGGCGGCGGGAGGCGCTCGGTGATAAAGCATCTTGTTAGCTCTACTGAGGAAAATATGCTTATCGAGCCGCATGTTAATACAAGCAGTAAATAATGTGATCATCGGCCAGCGATGCTGCAAATATAACAGCGTGAAGGAGCCTGAAGCCACGCTGACAACAGGGAGGTGTTGTGTGTGTGTGTGTGTGTGTGTGTGTGTGTGTGTGTGTTTTAAAACATGGGCTACAAACTGTGAGAACGGGTTAATGCGACCTGAGCAGTGAAGACATGAGCAGCAACACACGCGCTCACAAACCCAGTAAACAGCGTTAGCGATCCGAGTAACGTGATCAATCAACAGTTTGTGACAAAAGAAGGAGGCAAACTCTGCACAGAGCTGCTGATTGGCTGAACAACCTCACTGCCCCCCCCCCTCATAACTCACCTGTATCTGACCGGAGGAACACACCTCTAGGTTTGAAAATGCAGCTCAGTCACCAGGAAGCAAGATGCCTCTTTGTCTCAGCGGAGACGGATCTTGGGCGGACTCTGTTTGTTTGGGGAAAGGCGGTGCGAACGGGCGCACGAGTCCATCAAATCAATTAGAGTCTTGCGCGGAGACGGCCCGGCTTGGCCCGGGCTGGAGGAGCTCGGGCCAGATCTCTTGCGAGGGGTTATGTGAGTCAGAGTGTTGCCACGGCCAACAGTCACGACTCGTGTACTCACAACACCAGTATCAGTGCAGGGGAGGGGGGGGAGGGGTGAAAAGCTTGCATATGGCCAGAGCCAGTGTGTCACATTTGGGCTACAGTTCACATTGGGCTCAGACGCTCACGCCAATGAACTCGTGAGGATTGTCGGGGGGGGGGGGGGGGGGGGAGATTTAACCAGCTTAGAGGCGACGGGGAGAAAAGCGTACTGCATGTACACCGACATCCAACTGGCAAGTCCGCCTGCGTGCATCTTCTCCTTCGCTACTTCCTACCGTCGAATCTCACGTTGAAGAAAATGAACCACCTGGTGAAGAGGCCGTCCTGTAGAACTGCAACAAATACTCTTGTGACGTGTTCATGCAGGAGGATTGTGAGCAAATGATCCGAGGTTTACATTTTGTGTGTGCAGAAAAAAAATAGATATAAATGAGACACTTAAGATGCTGGACACAAGAGACAAATATGAGTCAAACTACGTACAATGCAACTTTTGTTCTGCATTTCTGCCAACAATCGTCCAACACCGAAACACCTACAAAAGCCAATATGTGTCCGATAAATCGGCTGATCTCGTTAGCGACTCGGCTGAATGTGGACTTCCGCGTGTGAAAGCTTCCGTCGCTGCTCTTTTGCTGCGTTAAAGCCCCGCAGTCGCTGATTGCACTGTTTAATTAAGCAGGTTCTCCAGCTCTGCAGTGGGTCAACACTCGTTTCAACTTCTGCTGCTGCCATGAGCACGAATCAGAGTGCGATCTGCCATTATGTTAATTTATTTGCATATGTTGGGGGAAACTACAGGCATTCACAGTTGCCCGGAGCCTCGTCTCAACACGCTCAGCATTAAGTGTAATTATTCGGCTTGTGCGGCGCGGCTCCGTCCTCCACCGCGCGGCGTTACAAAGGCGAATAGAACTGCTGCTTTCCTCACGGCGAGGTTGGCGGCCATGTAATTCATGACGATGTGCACAAAGTGCGGGAGGACGTTCCCCCCTCACACGCCATGTTACGCTCACCGGCCCCGAGAGCGTTCAAGCTTCCAAGTTGTTTCCGGGGAGTCGAGCTGTACGGTTACTGGCGACATGCATGCTAATCAGCAACGCCTGGTCCTGCATTATGCGCCGCGTCAAGATTATTTTGTTTGAAGGAAGAAAAAAAGCGCCAGCTGTCATGTTTTATGCATTCGCTTTTCAGTTCAATGTTCTCGTTTGCGTTCGCTGTTGGAAAGATGCAGCTCGACTTGTGCCGCGGCTGTTATGTTCTACGGCGTAAAAGCTTCGGGACGTCGGCGGCAGATGTTTAGGCCTCGATGGTAGAAGTGGAGTCCAAACAGCAGCGACGGGACGCGACACCGATGCAGTCGGGATACAACTGGGAAAAGATGGTTCACAGATTTTACCTTCAAAACAAAAGCGGAAGACAACAGTCTGCATCGCTTTCCTCTCGCCGACGTCTCAACGCCTCATTCTCCTGAAGCGCCTCACGCGAGGAGGCCTAAAGAAACGAGGCTTTATTTAAATCTCGAGAAGGTTCAGTTTACATTCAGAGGGATTAAGGACACGTTTCAGAGAACATGGACGCCTTTTCTTAAACACTAAGATCGACGAAAACAAAGCTCACAGCTGATCACCTGCTTTCAACAGAGTTCAGAAGGTGAACCTGAAGAATCTAAATGGTCTTTTTAAACTGTAAAATCTCAATCAGCAATAACAAACAAATACAAATAAACTCTCTCCACACACACAGCTCTTTTTCAGTAGATTTGTCAGTTTGTTAAAATCTCATCTTCATGATGTGATCCCACTGAAAGTCTGTGATTGTTCATATGAATATCGTAGAACGTGAATGAACCGTCAGCCATGAGAATGATGTAACCTCATGAGAGCACGCTGACGAGGAAACAGACTTTTAATCGGTCTCAGTGCAGAGCAGCGACCCTCACGCACTCGATCTGTCTAATTGACTCAAATATCCTGCCCTGAAATCCCAGAAGGCCTCTGGAGCAAATCCTGCCCCCCCCCACACACACACACACACACACACACACAGAGAGAGAGAGGGCCCCTGTCCCCCTTCGCTTCCTCCTCCACGGCCCCGGCTTCATTAGCGGCGGTTTGCATCATCCCCGGTGAAAACGTCACATGTCATCAGCGACTCCATTCTTCATCACTTCCTGCGGTACAGACAGTGTAACCTTCAGAAACCTGCTGCCCGCAGTTCTACGTCTTCATTAGGGCGCAGTGTCAGCGCCGTCCCGCGCGCCACTCGTGTCCCCCGATGCGAGCGGACAGAGAGGGACGGGGCCGCGTGGACAAAGTCAGACGCCGAGGCGGCAGACAAAGGAGGAGGAGGAGGAGGAGGAGGAGGCTGGAAGTTGTGACAGTGAGCAATAAAAGGAGACGAGAGAGTTTTGTGTGAAGATAAGTTTCATCACGCAAAACAAATGATGAAGCTCAGGATGCTGTGATTAAAACAGACAAGATCATCTGGCAAGATCAACAGACAACATCATCATCATCAATATATATATATATATATATATATATACAGATGTGTGTATATATATATATATATATATATATATATATATATATATATATATATATATATATATATATACACACATCTGTATATATATATATATATACACACATCTGTATATATATATATATATATACACACATCTGTATATATATATATATATATATATATATACACACATCTGTATATATATATATATATATATATATATATACACACATCTGTATATATATATATATATATACACACATCTGTATATATATATATATATATATACACACATCTGTATATATATACACACATCTGTATATATATACACACATCTGTATATATATATACACACATCTGTATATATATATATATACACACATCTGTATATATATATATATACACACATCTGTATATATATATATATATATATATATATATATATACATATATATATATATATATATATATATACACACATCTGTATATATATATATATATACACACACATCTGTATATATATATATATATGTGTATATATATACAGATGTATATATATACACATATATTTATATGTATATAGAAACTAGCTCTGTGTGAGTGTCTGTGATTGACAGGTTTCACTTGCTGCAGCTGCAAAACTTTACAAAAGCAGACACACAAATCTGAAACATCGAAACATTAACAAAAAGAAATGCAGTCGCTGGATTGGTTTTAAATGCAGTTCAGGACCCTTAAAGTGCTCTTGAATGTTTTAAAAGTGGGCGATGAAACTTTGTGAGGTGGAAACACGGAGGTGTTTAGAAACCATGATGCTTGGATAAATAAAGACTTGTACTATTATTGTTCTGGCACAGAGAGCCTGGAAGACCAGAAGTAACATTAAAATGAGAAACAAAGCAGCACATCTGGAGCTCCTTTTGTCAGAGAAAGAGAGAGCGCGAGAGAGAGAGAAAGAAGGAGGAGGAAGCTGGAAGAAGAAGTCGCGTTGGCTTCTGGCTCGGTGAGAAAAGAGTGAAAATCCGGCTTAGCGGCGGAAAAAAAAGAAAAGGAAGCAGTGGAGAGTGTCCTCGGTATTTGGGGACAGCTGACGGGTTAACACTATTAAGACTGCGGAGAGCGCGCATCTGTGCTCCCAAACAGTGGGATTGAACGGGCGCTTTGGAGGCACTCGCTCAGACGCGAATAAACAGACAGACGGGCAGAGAAGAAGAAGAAGAGACGACTTTGTTACCACACTTCTACTGCACCACGTCTGAGCAGCAGCACCGCCGACGCTCCGCTTCCACTCCACTAATCCAAGGAGAGACACGGCAGTCTTTAACGAATAGATCTCGCCATGAAACAGACATTAAGATATTAGCTCTCGCAGTACAACTTTTCTGGATGTGTTTATTTGAATATGCAAATGAGGCATTCTGTTATAAAACAGAAATGTGAACATTGGCTACAGCCTGGTTGTTTCATCTTGTTCACATGTTAGAATCAAATGTTGTTCTCTTTGTATCAGAAATGAGAAGATAATAACTTTTGCTGTTTCGTTCATAAACGTGTATAAATCAGGCTTTAGAGAATAGAGAGGAATGAAACAGGAAGGTTTACT
This sequence comes from Melanostigma gelatinosum, assembly GCF_949748355.1. Taxonomy (NCBI): domain Eukaryota; kingdom Metazoa; phylum Chordata; class Actinopteri; order Perciformes; family Zoarcidae; genus Melanostigma; species Melanostigma gelatinosum. The sequence goes on from NC_136639.1 coordinate 3,002,669, forward strand.
ACTTACATCAAGACACTTCTTTTTTTACATTACAACTGTTCTGAAATGTTATGTTTAAATATGCAAATAAGGCATTATCTAATGGTACCTTCTGGTGAATTTAGATGAACTCTCCAGACAGACAGACACAGCAGTAAAATAACTGAAATGTGTGTTTTGACAGTTTTTTCCCACTACTCTGGTAGAAGACGTGTTACGGAAGCTAAACGGACCGACACATGTGACTTGACCAGCGCATGAAGAGCAACGACGGGTGAATATCGGCTCCCGTGGTCCAAACAAACACCGGTGAGCTGCTGCACAGACGTGGACTAAAAGAAGCCGCGGGAGCACTTAAGCATTAATTAAATCTGTATCAGCATCACTCAGGATAATTGGAGGTGAGGCAACCTATCAATTGTAAAAGATCACACCGTCATTAAGGTTAATAAGCTGTTTCATAAACTATCATCATTAACACGGGATACATCTATTATGATGATAAATGACATCTTGATAAAATAGGCGACTTCTTCAAAGACGTGAGACGAATGAGACGAGCGAGTCAAAGTCTCCTCGAGATGAATTCTGCACTGAAAACCTAAAACAACGGGATATTTCACGAGGTGGGACGGAAATGACAACTACATCTGGAACCTCTTCAACAATGTTTTCAATCAGCCGCCGGGACGCTTTGCCAGCGATTGTCACATCTGCATCCTTTCTCTCGATCGATTATGAAACGCTGTAATTTATTCGTGTCACACTCGGGCTCCAGTCTGTGAGAGAAGGTAGGAAGGATTGCCCCCCTCGGCATCCAGCAGCACGCTTAAAGAAGACATCCGTTTACGTCACGAGACCACGTAAATAAAAGCTCCGTTCACCTTCTGCAAGCTTTGCTCCTTGCACTGGTTCCTTTGGTCTATTTAACGTCCATAACACGACGTCTTTCAGACTCGTTTATCTATTTGTGTCTGAGACGGTTCACCCCAGAATAAAAAAAATACATGTTTTTATTCTGTGGTTAAGAGAAAATAGTTCCTCCAGGAATCTGCTTACGTCTTGAAAAAGACAGACATCTCTACAGAAAATATCTCCAGAACTAGACATCTCACACCAAAACTATCGAGATAGATAAATAGCAAGTAGAGGGAGAAGATGTACTTTTGATTTTCGAGTGAAATGTCCCTTTAAAAGGCTGGTTTTTCTCAGACTCTGATCCAGAAATCAACACTTCAGTCGCTCTCACACACACCAAACCTCCCAGTTTCATTCCTCTCTATATGCTGAAGGTTTCTACAGAGGGGTTTGTTCACACATCACTCAGAGCCTGATTCATACAACATCTTAGTACTACAAACATGGAGAAAATGTGTTTATTTATGGCTGTCGACAGTGTCAAGAATAGTGTAAAGAACATCGTGTAAAGTAGGCAATCAACCGGGGAGGTTCATGATGAGATGTATTCGTCAACGGGACATCTAAAGAGAATAAGTTGGTACTTTTTTGATTCCTTTTGTACAACATGCATGTAAGTGGAGAGGCCTTTTTCTTCTCAGCTGAGGTCACTTAACACACAATGAATCAGTGTCAAACAGGAAGGAAAACGTCTTTAAGTAGCTGTTGAGCCTACAGTTTAGGATGAAAGAGCTCGGCCCATTTGCACGCTGAAGTTCATTAGCGTAATTAAGCTCATGTTCAAAAAAAAAGAGAGAAATGACAAAGGCCTGGCGTTGAAGGAGTTAACGAGGTGGAGCCGGTAATTGGACGAGGAGTGACCCTCTCTGAGCCGCTGACGGGGACGCCGCTAATTCACTTAAATGGTCACTGGAGGCCGATGCCGACCGATCCAACGAGACTCTCAGGGGGAAGAAATAAAGAAGTGAAAAATAATTAACCGTGAAAGATATGTCCACTCAGCGCCATCGAGACAGATGTCAAAAACGTCCTTTTGTTTGCTCGTCTTAACCGTGACGAGTCATTTCTGGTTACGCGAGTCCAACTACTGTAGAACTAGAACTCAAGAACAAAAGGTCTTCAACATGCGACTCCTCAAAGTCTGAAAGTTTAAAGATTGTAAAGGTTACAGACAAACAAATGTCATAAAAGAACAAAAGACGTCGGAACGAGACGCCCGTCAACCAGGTCAGAGGTGTCGGATCATTGATCGACAAAATCACTCGTCAATGTCTGGAAAAACTAGCATCGACATTCAACTTTGTCTCTGCTGATCGTGTGTGTTGTACCAAATGCAACGCCAACGGAAAAGCTTACAAGGATTCCCAAACTCATCTCAGACACTTCGGAAACTGAATTGATTCGTAGTAAATCAGAACATGAAGCTGTATTTCCCACCGTGTTTTATAACATAGTTGGACTACACCAATGAGGAGGCTCAGGCCTGCAAAAAGCAGTGAATAGAGGCACATTAGTGACACTTCACTGCTCTATTCAGGATGGAGGAGAGGGGCTCTGCAGGGGGGGGGGGGCATCGAGGGTGTTTTCTGACCAAAACAATAATATTCATAATGAGCCTGCATGACAAGTGAAGAGAAAAAGAGAACTAAAGAGACTTATTGACAAGTTAACCCGTCATCAGACGAGGATGAAGGTGGAGAACAGTACAGCGCGGTGCTGTACGTTCAGTACGAGCATCACTGACATGTTTACATGTTTATTCATGGCGTCTGGTATCAAACATACGAGAGCGGATCGGATTACATGTAGCTGCATGCGAGGGCCCTTCACCACGTATTAGCCGCCGCCGCTACATTTATGTAGACCAAATAGGAGCGGGCTAATTGAATATTCACTGTGAACATATTCCCTGCATAACATGACTCCCCGCTTCCATCTTTTTAAAAATTCAAATCGATGAGAGGTGGGGGGGGCGACGGCTTTAGAATACATTACATTATTATTATTAGGAGGAGGAGGAGGAGGAGGAGGAGGAGGAGGAGGAGGGCAAAGTGCACGCGACAGAGCTGACGTTAACAATAATGTCATTTAATTAAAGCCATGATTCCCAGCGGTCCTCGCGCAAACGACGGGGCTTTGATTTTAATAGGCGATGAAGAAAAGGCTCGGCACACGGCGACGCCGCCCGCCCAGTCTGAGGGGTTCTGGGAAAAAAGGCACCGGCAGGACATCAGTTCAGATCGTATCAGGGCGGAGAGGGGAGGTGCAGGTACCAGCCCCGGCCACCCAGATACAACAACACCGATCAGCTAATGGAGAGGAAGAGGAGAGGCCTCCCACAACAGTGAGGAGAGGGGGGGGGTCCTCCAAAAACAACACCAGAAGATACTCCATAGAATCACAAAGCACTTCTGAAGCGGCGTGTAATTCGCTGTGTTCAGAGCGGATTTCAGCGCAGAACGAGATTTAGAAGGAAGAGAAAAACAACGAGCTCATCCAGGAACGTGACCCGGCGATAGATCTCATTAAAGCTTGAAGGACGTATTAAAATGTGCAACAAACTGATTGTTTTCTTTTCTTCATTTTATTGGGGTGACATGTTGCTTGAGAAATTTGTTGTTGCATTAAATCCAATTCTGTAATAAAAACAGGAATAAAAACAACAGTGTTGTCTCTATTTAATGACCTGACAAACTCTTAAATGTGTGTGTGTGTGTGGGTGTGTGTGTGTGTATTAAAAACACAAATGTTGCCAAAGCAAAAAGATTAAAAAAAGTACAGAATAATACTTCTATGAATAAAGTATTATTCAATGTATACATAAAGGAATGAATTACACACGTTTGAGCTTTTGTTCGTAAAGATCCGGTTGCTTTTTAAGAACAATGAAGTGTTCGTATTTAAAGTATTCATTTGAATGCATCCTGACATTAGTGTCTTTTGAGTGATTTTTTTCCGTGCAGACTTCTGAGGACGCTGTGAAGGAACTGGAGGGGATTCAGTCCCGATGTCTCACTAATCCTCTTTTTCCCACATTAGCTTACTTTTACTCCTCCAACCAGCCGCCACCAACAACAACAAGCTTCCTGGTGCGCACGCACACGCACGCACACACACACACACACACACACACACACACACCTCACTGGTAATCCTGTTCCCAGCCTGGACTTGCCGTGAGGGGGCATGGATGAGGAGGAGGAGGAGGGGGATTAACATGGCGGTCATTATCAAATTTACAACCAGTCATACAGACATCTGCCCTACTTTTCCTCGGTTAATGTAAAAAGAACTAATGTGGTGACGACGGCTCGTGAATCGTCGGCGCTCTGCGTCCGGAGTTAAAGCCGTCACTTCTCTCGTGGGGGAGCGGCGGCTGAATGGAGCCGTCAGCCGGCTACTTGTTCGGGCTAACGAGGCCGTCCACCGACAGCCCTAATGAGGCCCAGGGCTCGCTGCCGCACCACCGCACCACCGCTGCTTTATGTGCTGCACGAGGTATGGAGAGCGGCAAGGTGCAAGAAAGACATGCACATCAATCGTCATTATTATTATTATGAGTCTCATGTTGAAGGTATAAAAATAAATAAAACCTCACTTGAAACACAGCAACATAAAGCAGATCGCTGCATCAAGGGTTTTAATAAAAAAGGTTGATAATCTGGTTATGAGTTCGGAAAATGAATGTTGCTGCAGTGCAATTTATATTTCAAAATTACATATCGCCATTTATCTCAATATTCATTCAAATATGCTTAAAAGTCCTGAAATGGCACAAAAACATTCCAGAATCACTTTACCTTTTATTGTTGTAAAGAAACAAATAGCACGGATGGGACACGCGCGTCTTATTTCAGGTGAACGTGGTTATTAGTGAAAAACAAACATGGAAACATTCTTAAATGAGGTGATCATAAATCATAAGGTTCCCCTGCATGAATGAAAAAAGGAGCAACATTGATAATTCCTGTATTTTTTAATAGGAGGCTGTATCATGAGGATTTTCATGATTATTACAAACACTTGTGATGCACAATAAACACGACTTTAAACAGCTTTCTTGAGCACTAAATACTTTTGCAATGAAAAGCTGCTGATTTACCAGTTTTTCATATTGTTCTGGTCTGTGTAGAGGTTCATTTTTGGAATTTTCTTCTTTTTCTTGAAAAGAAAAATCGGTTTTATTTCACATTTCTACACTGAAGCGATCTGAAAACGCCTCAACGTGGGATGTTTTACAGTATATTCATGGTTCCAAATACCCAGAATTGATGTATATTATGTTATTAGCAGGTTTGGGTTTTGTTTGGAAAGACAGAAGAAGCGGAACGTTTGGATATTTAACTGAAAAACATCCCTCTCTGCTAAGAACAGACCCTTATTGTTCAATTTGTACCGCGGCGGTCAGCTATTAACCCAAACAACACGTATCCGTAGTGCCACAGAGAAGCAGCAAAGAAGAAAAACATGAAATAAATTCCTCCCTTATTCGGGGGGGGGGGGGGGGTTAGATGTCAAGCATGAGTAACGTCTGATTGTTATGTCGAGCTTTATTTTGTCAGAGTCGACTCCGGCCCTTTCTCTCCTCTCCCAACGCTTCATCATTAGCGACGCTCTGGTTTAATTCCAATTGCCCCGTTAATTAGCAAATCTCACGCTCTCTGATCTCGAGCGTCGTTTCAACTTAACGTCGTTTTTCCGGGTTGTTTACTTTCCATTAAAGCCTTTTATCTTGAAATGAAGTGCTGCGTTTGTTCCAGCGAGGTATCTACGCGCGTGCCGGTAAACACCCCGACTGATGTCAACACGTAGAAGTCCTGCGTGTTTATTCTGCATTTGTGCCGCTGTCAACTCTTTCTTCAGTGCCACATCAGCATATTGTCTTATCAGACGCTTAGGCACCAAATTATTCCTCTCGACGGCTGCGGCGAGAGCAAAACCTGGGCCTTTTTTTCAGCGACAACCTTCAAAGATGCGTCATCGTTTGGCTCTTTTTTTATTCCAACGCCGAACAATACAGTTCCGACGGCTTTTATTCGTTTCAAGAAAGATGTTCTCACCATATTCAGCGTGGCATTGTGATGCGACGAGATAAAAGCAACAAACGGGAAGCGTGAAAGCACGAGTATGTGTGCATCTGTTTGGTTTTTTTTTTTACAATACCGAGCAAATGTTTGCCCCGCTTTACATGCTCGGATCAAGTGACAAAAGATGCAAAGAAAGAAGCTGCTAAATACATCCTTTATGTATGAGACTGAATAAACAGTCTGTTGGATGGATCGCACTGCCGAGCACAGTGCAAATGTTCATCCACTCCCAGCGTCTACACACCACATTTACAGGATGTCGACGCATCCCGCTGTTTTCGTGAGCAACATCAAGCGACGTGGTTTATGTACACCGGGCGAACGAGAGGGTGCTGCACATCGTGCCGAGTACTTCAGTAGCATCGGTAACGTGTTTTGCTCGGCGAGCAGCCATTTCTTTTCGATCTGTCGAGCTAAATCCATGTGATCGTTAGCTTGCTAGCTACCCTGCTAACGATGGCTACTTAAAACTTGATTTCGCCGTCGCCATCTTGGATTACGGCCATCGCCATGTTGTTTTTTGCAACCGATGAACAGGAAGTGACCATATCTGGACTGAGGAAGAGTGACGTAGAGACGCCGTATACGTCTCTGGGAGAGACCTGTCAATCACAGTAAGCCCCGCCCTAAAGCATCCCCTGCTTTATGGTCTGTGTGACTCTAAATGGACCATAATGTACTAAATGAACATCATGCTGTATTGAAGAAGACTTGAAACTAGAGATTGAGACATAAACTCATGTTTACAATGTTTACTGAGGTAATAAATCAAGAGAGAAGTAGAGTCATTTTCTATAGACTTCTATACAACCAGAGGAGTCGCCCCCTGGTGGACACTAGAGAGAATGCAGCTTTAAGAGACTTCCGCATTGCCTTTAAAGAACAGTGCCGTGTGGGAGGTCACTCTCTATTTATGAAGAGCAAACAGTTTCAAAAGGAAGAGGACTGACATGCACACACGGCCGGCTCTATACCACCAGAACAAAGAAGATTGGATTAGAACACAAACAGAAGAGTGAGTAACTGAGTTCTCTGCTCAGGATGCCGATACTACGAAACTCGATCTTTACATAGAAACTTGCATCATCTAAATGGGTCATCGTGTATCTCAGTAATCAGCTCTCTTGGATGGTTTCCATGTGACCAGCCTGCTCATACTGACACACCAGTGCAGCCAGTTTACTGCTGATCCTACAGCGTGGCTGTGGTCCAATGCTTAAGTCGGGTTTAACTAGTTTACTGGTGATATTAGTCATCCCTTATGTTTGTGCAGTATGTGTACAGACCAGTGATACTTTCCTCTTCAAATAGCAAAGACATGTTGCCTTCATAAAACCCCGAAATTGAGAAGTTCATGTCATCTTTTTAGTTTTGTAAAAATGTTTGAAAAAAACAAACAGAGATTTTTCCTCGCAGAACACCGGAGTTTCCGGTCTACTGCTGCCCCATCGGTTCATTTGTTTCTGTTGTTGTGTGACTTTGGTGAAATTACCACTGGATCAATACACAGACACCTTTAACAATATTTTTCATTTACTTTAAACAGTTTAAACTACTTTAAACTGTTTTGCTGCTGGTTGGTGTTCACACAGATGTTGGAACATCAAACTTTTCCCGATTAGCTCCGATGAAAAGCTGCTTAAATGTAAACCCAAAAGACCGATGATGTTCAACTGTCATGGCTGTAGTGGAAACTACAGCTGCCTCTGAAATCTAAGTTGTCTGACTGTACTTGAACGCATCACAAGAGTTTCAAAATGGTCTGATGTCGCAAATCTACTCAAGTAGAGAAACCCATGAAAGCAACGTTGTGTTACGTGATGGATCTTTCTTCCTGTAGACATTTAACATGTTGGAATGTATGATCGGTCGCACTTTTTTAACAGAAGTTTTGAATCGATTCACAAAGGCAGAGGACAAACTACCAGGATCCTGCTGTCAGTCATTGAGTCTTCTTTAAGTGAAAAGCTTTCAGAGAATTTGAGTTCCTTCTGGCCAACAGTCACACAACGAATCGGTGTCGAGCTTTTATTGTGAAAGGTAAGAATGAGCCTCTGTGTTGTCGCTCACTAGAGCAACTTGTTGCTTTTCTACATTAATATTCAAGTTCTTTGTGAGTAGTAGTCATAACAAAAACAATCGTTCAAAAAAATACTAATGTTCGAATTAATCGTATAAAAACACAAATGCCCCCCCCGTGTATAAGTGGATTATTTTCATTATTGATGAAGTTCTTGTTCTGAGTGAGCGACTCCTCACGTCTGAGAAGCTGCAAACAAGAACGACTGAAGATTCATCAAGTATAAAAACACATTTTTCAATTGATCAACGAATCCACTACATTATTCCAGCACGATATAATAATAATAATAATAATAATAATAATAATTACATCTGTATTGTCAGAGTGCTGCAGCTTTAAATCTCTCCTGCTGGTTGTCGGATTTACATTCTTTGTGCCGCTGCACTCACTCGTGAGTTTACGCGAGAGGATTATGAACGTGTAAATATGCTCTTGATGAATGTTAACAATTCTTTCCAGTTAGTTGACTCTAACAAATACCATGATGTCACATGTTTATCTGCATGAATAACGCACAAAGCAAGAAACTATTTACTTCCTGGCAACATAAAACACATGTTCCCAGACAGAGAGGAGATCATAACCTGTATTATATTGTAACATTTCATCTAAAAACATGGTAGTTGTGCCACGATGAGCGTGTTTATTTATCTGTTGGATGAAGACGTGGAGCGAAATACAAACATAAATCAAGAAAACGTATTTAAAAAACAGTTTTTAAGGTTACAGGGGAGAGGAAGGCCCTCGTCTCGTTGTTATTGTTTATTATTGTACAATTTATTGGTTATTCGCGTCATGTTTCAGTGCCAGAGAGTGACTGGGACACGAGGAGCGGTGGAACGTCTGCAGAGGTCGTGCAAAGCAGGATCCGAGATGCTTCAACCCCCGAAGGATCGGCAACCATCACCTCATTAGTGCTGTAAAGACACACCAAGGAGCAGCCCCCCCCACCACACACGAAACAACAAGCCTTTTAGAAGCTCTCCAACACATGAAGGTCCATCAGATTATAGTATTGACCTCCACAGCGCTCTCAGCCCACACGGCTCCCTGGTGAGGAACAGATGAGAGCCGAGAGGAACAAATGGAAACCCACACGGAGCCATGAAGACGCCATGAAGACGCCTGCTACTCTGTCTCCTTCTGTCGGAGGCTTGAATGTATGCGGACGCATCATTCATTCTACACCATGTTTGGACATTGTGAGGACAGCTGCTTTTAGAAAACAATACCGTGAGCCTGATTGAGCACCAGAATAAGGTCTCTCTCTCTCTCTCCCTCCCTCCCCCCCCCCCCCCCAGTCGATCCCCGGCGAAACTTGGCGGCAGATGTTGCCGTGCGAAGTCGGCTCTGAAGTGCCTCCCTGGCTCCGCCGGTCTCACCGACAACACCGTCAAACCGCATTAGATCTCTTTATTTGTGCCTGGGGGCGAGTTCGGCACTGCAGCTGTGTCCACCCCCGCTCTACCTTTGGTGTTGGAGGCCCTCGGGCGCTAAAATGTGAGACCAGAAAAAAAAAAAAGAAGATTGTCTCTCTTCTGCATCTGCTGACAATCCAGCAGTCTGGCTCCGGGCAGCAGCACTGAGGGAGGGAAGAGGGGTGACCCTGGAGGTTTCCTGTCCGCCATCAAAGACCGCTGCCCTCCCTCCCTCACCCTCCCTCTACTCTCCCTTCTCCGCGTCGCCGCTGCCCGCTCTGCCATCTACACCTAACCTCCCACCGGACCGCTCAGACTCCTCTCACTTTGATCAAGTCTGGCTGCTCAGTTCAATATCGCACGCGCGCCTCGTCGAGACCCGGTGGAAGTTACCGACTCGACATCGACGGTTCGTAAAGAACAGTTCGTTGCCTCCGAGGTTAACTCCTCGTGTGGACGGTTGTAAACGCGGAAGACGCCCGCGTTCACGACTCGATTGGTCCTTAGACGTCCCGACGTGTCCCTCCCCGATTGGTCACGGCCCTGTCACGTGATCACCGATCGACTAGGTTCATTTAACATGGACAAGTGAGCACAGGCGTTGCTGACCTTGTGGTCTATAACAGCAGCTGTTGTGCAGTTAAATTCTGCATTCCATAATTCTACTAGTGCCGACATGCGGAGGAAGCAGCTGTTATTGGAGTGATTAGTGAGCGGCGTTATCGGCCTTACGGAGCGGCCGTTTGCGGCTTTGAGGAGGACGATGGACACAAAACAGAAGACTTTCCGTTTCTTATTGATGCCTATTTATCAAACCATCGTAGAGTCCACTCAGAAACTCTCAAGGAACAAACGTATCAGTGTGGATGTACTTTACTCACTTTTAAAATGGACGCTACAAACAGTCCAGTGGTAGTCAACACCGCCGGTGTTTCAGTTTAACCAGCGACCGTGTTAGCTGGTGACTCTCAGCCGGATGCGTAAGGCCAGCTGTTGAAAACACCAACAGAGCATGTACATGTCCTCGTAAGAGCCTTCAACCGGTTCTAAATACAAACTCATCTGTGATTATTATCACAAACAACATTTACGTGACGAGGTTCACGAGATAACACGGTCACATGTAAAACGGCCGTGGTCCCGTCTGGATTCTGAAATCTGCTTTTGTAATGTTGATTCTGACAGCCGAACATGAAACAACGAGACATTGTGATGCTGCTAACAGTTTTAAATCAATGTTTGACACTTGATAACGCTAGCTGGGGCCAAACAATGCTTATTCTTGATGACATCGGCTGTAAAAGGGTGCGAAGAACTGAGGTTGCAACAGGAGGCGGGAAAATGTCAGTAACTGAAGAGAAAGGTGGAACAGTTGGATGAAACCCAACAGTGGGACACGACTGATATTCTGAGGTATGCTTAGGGCACCCAAACACCCTGAGCAGTGACTGGCAGGCTCACAGCTGGCCCACCGGTTCATCTTGTCTACGTTCTGCAGACATTTGCAGTCTGACATGAAACCACGAAAGAAAACTCTCATGGCTCCTGTTCTCAGAGCTCAGTTGAGTGGAAGATGATCAGAAGGGACCACCACACAAGCTACATGTATGTACAGATGACTCGCTGTTTCCTGCACAGCTTCTGCAATACTTCACATTGTTCACCGTGCAATGGTTTGAAGTTTCTTGTTAAGACGAGGCCAAAGAAAATCAGTTTCTGGGCCTCAAGAAATAAAAACGGTGGTTTGTTGGATAAACCGCTGCATTAGAAAGCTCACAACACATCAAAACATCTGCTCTGCTCTAAAGCGGTGGCGGTTTGCGAGCGGCGTGCTCTCCACACCGCCTGCGTGGTGTCGGTTTTCAGTGCAGCCGATACTCTTCCTCTCCTCTGACGGAGGCTGAGGAAAGTCACGGTCTGGCCATATTAAGTGGTCCCTCAGCGAGCCGCTCACATCGGCCCAGTTAGGGAACAGACGACGCGACGCTAAACTGCAGCCGGCACACAGATTACTGGAACCGCCACAGCTGGAACGCAATACTGCAACAAAATAACCAGCTCTGAACTGTGATCCTGGTGACTCAAAAGATCTGGAAGAATAAAAAAAAAAACACCTTCATACTGAGGATGAGGGCTTTTATAGAAGAGCTACAACAACAATGAACGGTTAACAAACAAGAAGGCTGAAACGTCTTCTTTATAGCCACGAATGGAACAAGCCGCCCTGATGAGACTTTGACTCACTGCTTTTGACTTTGACACACACACACACACACACACACACACGGTTTGTGTGGTTTGTGTTTCAGGCCTCGCTGCAGATAAATCTCTCCACTTTGTGACTTACCTTGTCTGCGTTTGAGGGTCTCATGATGGAAACCCGGTCATACTGCCGCCCCAGCAGAGCCCACACAGCGTCAAGACGACCCTGAGGAAGAGGATTTCAGTTCAGCAAAATTAAAACATGAACCTTTGACGACTTTAGGTAATTTCTGACCTTTGTAACTAAATGGTAAAAGCTGGAAGGACCACTTACTAACTTTCGGTTGTTTTTTACTTTTTTCTTTAAGAAATGTCTTCATCATATACAGAAGATGTAAAAACAGACATTACCATCATGCCTCATTTCAAATATGGCCCAAAATAAAGTGTTTGAACAAACTTAAAAATCTTTTTTAAAACAAATCCAAAAAAATTAAACGAATGAAATTGTATTAAAAAAAAAACAACTAAAAACCTAAAAAACATTGAGATGAAAATAAAAAGAATCCCTTGATGGAAATGCCACGTAAAGCCTTTTAACATCGCGGATGAAAACGGAAAAATAAATTCAGTAACACGTCACAATGAGGCTGACGTGGATCCCACCGAAAATTAAAGTCAAATGAAATGAAATAATAAAGCCAAACTCTATTCTACTGGTGAGCAGGACTGTGTATCATTTAGTAACATAATAAATGAAAAGACATTCATCATTAGTCAGAGGGAAAGAGAAGTGGAAAGGGTTAATGCTGAAAGACTAAACTGTTGGGCTCTGGCAGCCATCTCCTGGCTGGCTGAATGCTGGTTATTGGTCCCTGTTCGCAGGGTGGTGCCCCGTTGTTATTAATAATCATTAATAATTGTTACTGACATTAATAATTCTATTGATGTCAAGAATTCAGTTTCTTAAATGCTGATAACCCAAACACGCTCCTTTAGTTCCCAACATAACAAACCCAAACATATCCAGTCTCATGAGCGGCTCACCTTGATGGGGGTGTACCACTTGTTCTGGTTCTGGTTCTGATGGTAGGTGGGGGCGGCCTTCGGGGGGGCACGTTTGATCACGGGCTCCTCCGAGTCCTCCGGTATGGACACCACGGCGTTCTTGGCTTTCTCCAGCCGGGCCCCCTCCTCGGTGGAGCCCTTCTCGCCCCAGCGCACCTGCACAGGTAGAACCACACACGGCACCCGTTTGAGAGAAGAGCTCATTCTGTTCGTGCTTCTCTCCGTTTGATATCGTTGAAACATGATTACTGTTTTGGACTCCAGTGTTTCTGATGCTAAAGGAGCGAATAAAGGAAGCAGTGAAGCACTTTTCCTTAGCATTTTGTGATTAATATCATATTCAATTTCTGCTACGAGATCAATCTAAATACAACACTGGCCCTTTAAGAAGGGCATCAACCTGCTTTTATCACTACATTATCCATAAGAATATGCAATGGCCTTGAAAACCTGTTTTTGCTTTTACTAATAAGCTCATTTCCATGTGGTACAATGTGTCATTGTGTGAGCGTGTGAATGCAGGCCTGCGTGTTCGTTAAGCTGTCCTGCTTTTTAATTGAATCCGTCACATCTGTTGCAAGGAGGAGATAAAAAAAATAAAAAAAGAAACACCGTCACATGAACGGGGAGAGGTGATTAATTAGCGACACAGTTTTCAAGCCGTAGGTTAAGCCGTGACAATATAGAACAGCTTTTCAGACTCATCTCTGGTTCTCTGGTCCGCAGCATCAAGTAAAGACGAGGCCGCCATGAATAAAAGATACGTTGTCACACCAGCCGGCTCGATGCACGTTTGAAATATTGGCAGCGGCAAAAGCGGCGGAGGTGGCGTTCACAGCATGGCGTCTTACAAAGTGGATGCAAGAGGGGGGGAGGGGGGGGGGGGCAAGCACCTCGCTCTCCATCCGCAGGAGAGGTGGGGGAGGCTTGAGAAGTGGAGACGGGCCTCAACCTGAAATCGCTGCAACACTCGTGGGGAAAGAAAGTAAAGAGAGCTCCCCGAGGATGCTGGGAAATCCCTGCAACGCCACCAACTTCCTCGGGGCTGAGAAGAGGTAGGGGGTGAGGAGGAGGAGGAGGAGAGTTCGCCTTATAAACCTGGACTCCCTTCGGAGGAGGCGCATAACAAAGAGGCTGCCAAGGTTTGGGAGTTGAGATGGGGGGGGGGGGGGGGGGGGGGTGGATACGTCAAGCTGACAGCGGCACTCAATCCTTCATCCGCGGCAACGACTTGATCCAATCAGGATCGGACGGCCAAGGACGAGATGGCAGCGCCTGTCATGTCGGCGGGATCAGTGGACTGACGAGCTCCTCCTCCTCCTCCTCCTCCTCCTCCTCCTCCTCCTCCTCCTCCTCCTCCTCCTCCTCCTCCTCCTCCTCCTCCTCCTCCTCCTCCTCCTCCTCCTCCTCCTCCTCCTCCTCCTCCTCCTCCTCCTCCTCCTCCTCCTCCTCCTCCTCCTCCTCCTCCTCCGAGAGAAGACTGACTCGTCAGCAGTTTTCTCTAAACACACGCTGCAGGTTTACGTGATAACGGGGTCACTTCCTGTTGTCTGGGATCTGATCTTTGCGTGCAGGACTTTTATATTGTAGTGAAAAACGAGGCCATCAGCAAAACCTCAAACATGTCGGGGTTCAGAGGGTTCGCATCATTTCACACAGAGACCTCTTCAAAGAGCCTCGTGTGTCAAACGTGACGTTGGAGTCGCGGCTCTGTGACCGCGATGAAAGCGTTTGACGCTCCTGAAAGCAATATGAGGTTCAGGCTCTGACCTCCATGCGGCTGATCCCTCCGGCTCCTCTTCCTCCGTAGTAGGACGCGTCCACAGTCGGCCACTTCTGCTTGTGCAGCGGCTCTGGCTCCTTCAGAAGAAGAACGGGGAAGTTAGTCCCTCGTGTACAGAACCACATGCAAACTGTAAACGATTCCATATCAAGTCGACCACGTGGACAAACAGGTGGTGCAGGACCGCGCTTGCTATTGTTCCATTTCCTTTCAATCCCATTTATCAATATCTGAATGCACTTCCTCTCAACAGGAAATACATTTATGTCATTTCCTCAGGAAGGAAGAGACACTCACGTCCTTCGTGTCCTCAATTCTTACTTCAAAGATGTCGTCATCATCACCGACATAATTAGTTTACTCAAAGTATTTCCTTCAGTGTTTGTAATCCGGTCTGTCAGATCGAGTGCTTATCAGAGACTAAAACCTGAGACATGAGTCAGATCTTTATAATAAAACTATATCATTTTCCTTGAAGGACAAATGGCTTATTTAACTTAAACTAGGTGATAAAAAAACACAATATACAGCGGAATGTCTCAGTTTAATGCCAACTGGAACTTTTCAAACATTCTTTAAAGAGACAGTTGAACATTTTGAGTCTTTTCTTATTCACTTTCTGTCAGAGATCGATAAGAAAAGATCCCCAACACTCTCATGTCTGTGTGTTATGTTAGGAGCCTGGGCCCGCATGGGGATTAGCCTAGCTTAGCATAAGAACAGCAAGCACAAGAAACATCTAACCTGTCTCTGTCCAAAGTAAAAAATAAAATCCTCCTGTAACACTCACTAATTAACACATGAAATATTGTTTATTTAATCTGTACACAAATGTAAAAGTGACACATTGTGAGTCAGTCTTTATGCTAAGCTAGGCTAATCTCTTCCCGGCTATAGCTACATGTATCATAAACACAAAAACACAAGAGTGGGAACTCTTCTATTATTCCTTTTTATCTTGTTATATCTGTTGATTTCAACGTGGCATAATGAAGTGCAGTATCTGGTCTGTGACTTTGTGTTGTACGTCATCTACACTGCAGCGGCAGAGCGATGTACTCACAGGCGGCGGAGGACGGGAAGGTGGAGGCGGTGGCGGCGGGTCTTTGATGACCTGGATAAACAGAAAGGGAAAAAAAAAGCAAAAGAGCATCAGCACAATGTCCATCAGGGGACGCACACACACACACACACACACACACACACACACACACACACACACACACACACACACACACACACAGGTGATTCGTGACAGGTGACTCAGTCAAACAGAGACGTCCCTGAGCTCGTCACACGGCGGAGACGCCGCTGCTGCTCTGCAACCCGCTGACTACTGATTACAAGAGGCTCTGCTTGTAAACAAACATCACCCCCCAAGTGCAAAATAAAGAAAAACTGAAAACCAACTTGTTGACAAGAGGAGGGGGGGGGGGGGGGTCTTTGGGGCGAGCGCCGCCCGCTTAGCTCTTAATTAATTGGACGGGGTTCAGAGCTCCCGAGCAATTCCCCCCCAATCATAAAGTCCTAAGGAGTTAATTAGCTCCGATGAGATGCAGAGGAGGAGGCCCGGGCTCCGCTCCAAGCCCCCCCCCCCCCCCCCCCCCCCCCCCCGACTGCATGGAGAGATGAGTGAAAACACACACAGGAGGGTAAAGAAAAAGGAAAATACACAAGTGCACCTCGTCAGCAGACTGAGCGGCCCAGCGGCATTGTTCGTGACACACGGCACCTGAGGAGCAGGTTGTCCACAATGTGATTCCACTCAAGGACGAGATGCCTCCGCCGGGTTCTTACAGATGTGCACCGCCAAGCAAAGAGCGGCCCGCCAGAGACACTTGGCAGGTGTCAGTCAGACGCGTCACATACCGACGTCCGACTTTATCTTTCCATTTTTTTACTTCGCTGAAGACATCGTCTGTGAGAGGGATCGCGATGGGAGCACAAAAGGAATAAAATAAAGATGCAGTCTCTTCTTCTGTGGTGTTTTCAGGTCGCTTGCAGAGAGCAGAGGTCCCGACTACGGCTTCTGATAACTGGGGGTTTTAAGTGACCACATGTGCACAGAGGGGCGCCCCATGCTGGAATTATGAGTCAAGTAATAATCAGTCAATGGTAGAAAACAATGCTGATCAGCAAGTAGTCAAACAAAAAAATCTCTATTTTTGTATATCTCTCGAGTTTATATACCCCAAAATTGTTTCTATTATCATCAACTTGCAAATATTACTTATATTATACAAGTAATAAGCTATATATAATTGTTATAGTATTTTTTTTCTGTGTTCTGTTTTTAATAACCGAGTTATTGATTTGTTTCTGTTGTGAAGCACTTTGAGCTGCAAGTATAAAAGCGGCTACATTAATAAAGTTCATTCTGTAATAATTTGCATCATCTGGTTCTGACTCCACGAATATGAGGTTTTGCTCTTTTTCTTTTCGATAACGTTTTAAACTAAATATCTTCGGGTTGTGAACTGTTTTTGGACAATGGTCCAGTAGAAACTGATGAAAGAGAGTTTCCACGGCCTATGAATATAAATATATGCTGCACGTAGTAGAATTACAGTGAGGACATTTATTTTTCAACTTGAAGGCAGAACCTTCGTCCATTAGTCACCAAAGACAGACGCTCCGCCGTCATCTCCGCTCGTTGCATTTGCTAAATTGGTTTTGGAGGAAAGAAAGGAGCGCTGTAATAACGGCACATCATAGATCCCAACAGCTGTTTCACTCACTGTTAAAGCGCCGGCCATACCATCACACCGTTGTCATTAGAGTAATGAAAAATAATCAATTAGGGTTAATTCATCGCTCTCTGACACACAACTGGCTGTAAGCAAATCCAGCGAAGGTCTCCTGGTCGCCTCTCCATACGCTGATTGAGGTGGTTTCAGCCACACCTTACGCTGACGGGATGAGCTCTTTTTATTCAGTAATTATGCGGCAGATTTCCGGGACATATTGTGGGATAAATGAAGCGCGACACAAATGACTGACGGGGCTGTGCTGCTCTTTCTGCGGCTGCCTGATGGACAGATGTGACAGATGTGAGGAGGGGCGGGCCAAGTTAAAAAGTGAACCGCGGGATACTTGGCCGTCTGGCACCGGAGGCCGGCGGCTCGCCACCGCTGTCAGGGGGGGGGGGGGGGGGGGGGGTAGCGGACCAATCAGAGGCGCTCGTGGGCGTCGTGCCCATATGGCCGTCTCTGAAAAACTGGACTTGATAATCCGTTCGCTCCCAACCTCCAGCGCGTCAAGCTGTTTGAGGAGGATTATCGGGACGGATCAGTGGCAGGTAGCATATTTGGAAAATTAAAAAGTAAAAGGACAAATTTATTGAACATTTTAGTTTCTATTAGGCACTGGTGTTCTTCTACACTTCATATTTTTACTCTTGTATTTAATCTTCGTTGTTGTAATCAACTTTTTCCTTTTAATTTAAATGTTTTACTTTATTTATTTCCTCGTGTTGCTATTCTGTTTTATTGTGCAATAGTGTCAGCATTACTTGTTTTACACCTAATAATTGTTGTTCTATTGTTCATATAAGTTAGTATGCTATTGTTCATATAAGTTAGTATTCTATTGTTCATATAAGTTAATATTCTATTGTTCATATAAGTTAGTATTCTATTGTTCATATAAGTTAGTATTCTATTGTTCATATAAGTTAGTATTCTATTGTTCATATAAGTTTGTATTCTATTGTTCATATAAGTTTGTATTCTATTGTTCATATAAGTTTGTATTCTATTGTTCATATAAGTTTGTATGCTATTGTTCATATAAGTTAGTATTCTATTGTTCATATAAGTTAGTATTCTATTGTTCATATAAGTTAGTATTCTATTGTTCATATAAGTTAGTATTCTATTGTTCATATAAGTTAGTATTCTATTGTTCATATAAGTTAGTATTCTATTGTTCATATAAGTTAGTATGCTATTGTTCATATAAGTCAGTATTCTATTGTTCATATAAGTCAGTATTCTATTGTTCATATAAGTTTGTATTCTATTGTTCATATAAGTTTGTATTCTATTGTTCATATAAGTTTGTATTCTATTGTTCATATAAGTTAGTATGCTATTGTTCATATAAGTCAGTATTCTATTGTTCATATAAGTCAGTATTCTATTGTTCATATAAGTTTGTATTCTATTGTTCATATAAGTTTGTATTATATTGTTCATATAAGTTTGTATTCTATTGTTCATATAAGTTTGTATTCTATTGTTCATATAAGTTTGTATTCTATTGTTCATATAAGTTTGTATTCTATTGTTCATATAAGTTAGTATTCTATTGTTCATATAAGTTAGTATTCTATTGTTCATATAAGTTAGTATTCTATTGTTCATATAAGTTTGTATTCTATTGTTCATATAAGTTAGTATTCTATTGTCGTAATCTTTGACCATATTTCCTTCAGGATTAATAAAGTTCTATCTTATGAATACGATTCTGACAGTAACAGAAACAAAAGAAGACGAACGGTTCTGCGCTAACAACGTCAAACATGAAATAACACGAAGCAGTCAGAGATCATCAACATATTAATAAGCACCGACTGAGTTTATAATGCGTCCCAAAGTGCATCCAATTTAGCAGCGATTGTGTTTTTTTTTTGCGATTTGGATGAACGACTCAAAGAACGTCCTGAATCGAGGAGACGTCGTTCCGAGTTTAATTTCCTAAAACAAATCATAAACAAAGAGTTTACCACTCCACAGCTTGTGTGACCTCTCTGTTGGCTTCGCTCCATGTGGGGAGAGAGACAGCGAGAGAGAGGGATTGTGGGAAAGAGGTTGGGCGTGTGTGTGTGTGTGTGTGTGTGTGTGCGCGGCCTCATCCCGACTGCAGAAACCTGGCAGACTGGGGGTTTAAATATTAACAAGCCACACATGGCCCTCCTCTTCTGCCGCGTCCCTCGATGGAAGACAACAGCAGCTCCCACCACCAAGACAAACACGTCCGCGGCCAGACATGCTGCAGGGGGTTTACATTTTAATGCCTTTGTTGGTTTTCCAAAATATGCTTCCATCTCATCCTGGAAGGGCTCCCTTCAGGTCCACAAAGCCAGGTGACGTCTATCATTTAAGGGGCGGCGGTGGCGGATGGGGGGGGGGGGGGTGGGTGGGGTTGGAGTTTGCCTTTATCAGATCCCAGTAGATAAAAAAGAAAAGAAAAAAGCGGCACAGAAACAGAGCAGGGTGCACCATCTGCAGCCCCTCGCTCACGGCCCCAAACGGTAATCTGCGGTGGATTTGTGTAAACGGTTAAGTGGGTGAGGCTGGGGATGAGGAGAGCGGTTCTCATGAATATCCAAAGAAAAAAAGTTTTAACAACAAATTCAAGAAAGAAAACACCTTCAATCGAGTTGTTGAAAGGCGACGCAATGAAGGAGCGCTCAGAGTTTAGAGCAGGTTCAAGGTTGGCTAGTTTCACACCTGTTCACGTGGCGATCTGTGGGATGAATGAATGACCTAACCTCCACGTTCAGACACACATCTGTACCGACGAATGGAATCCGTCATGTCACTTTGGCTGGTTGGTATAGTTTAAACCAACATAATAATTAGAATATTTATATGGCAATATATAAGATAAGATAATCCTTATGTACGTATTGTAGTAGAAAGAGCTTTGTACTGTGTTCGTTTACAGTTGGAATATATATATTTGGTGCCAGAGCTCTTTCAAAAGGACTGAAATGTCAAAAAGAGCTTTGTTGAAACATTTGAAGCAAAAGAAAACACACGTTCTGCTGTTTCCTCTCCAGATGTTAGACACTGCCTCCATCCTTGATGAGCAGAGGAAGTTTGTAATCGCCAAAGAAAAATAATAACAATAGAAACAAAACACAAGGAACAAAACCAAATGAAACACTCTGGATTAGTAAAGAATATTATTCTGTGTTTACCAAAACAGAGTCAGTGTTTGAAGCTGGAGCGTCGTCATGAAAGACTCGGATTAAACCGTGAATAATCTCTGTGATTATTACGACTCACTCCGGTCCCCAGGTAGGTCCGCCGTTAGTCTCAGCAAACATCAGACGCCGTTTAACGTAATCTGTCACTCTGTCACATTCCTCTCCCATCGGTTTTAAACTCTGTGACTTCATCTCCTCTCACAACTTGCGATTTCTTACGACGAGCTGCGTTTGCAGCAAAAGGATGTCGGTCCTCAGCATAGCTAGAGATGGTAGCAGTGAGTATTTCTATTTTTCTTTTGCAGGCAGGAACCACCAGCTCTGGCTGAATGTGTAGTGAGCAGAGTTGCGACGCTCACCAGTGTGCAGCAAAGAGGCCAGAACCACCACATGAGGGCCAGAGCCACGAGGAGCAGCAGCACCAGGAAGACGATGGCCACCACCAGACCGTCCGACTGCGAGGAGGAAGTACAAGTCAGCGGTTTAGCTCATCCTGAAGATGAACTTTGTGGTGTCACTCGCTTCTGCTGCTGGCCAGTGAACAAAATACAGACGAAGACGTTTACAAGCTTCTATTACAAGAACTAACCCCCACAGTCAATCGTTTGGTTTTACATGACTGGTTCAGTGGAACTACGTACCAAAAAAATAATGACGATACAAAAACAAAGTAAGAAACTCTGACGTCTTGATACACATGGAGGACAGGATGAAGCAGTTCTGCTCATAAAGAACAGTAACCGGCACAAACTCAAACCACAATATGAGCAACAGATTAAGGATGTGACAGATTATGAAGAGCTAGCTGTGATAGCGGTTATAGAACACGTACAGGTGAATAAGACGGGAGAGACCAGAACTCAGCATCTGGTTTCAGACATTAAGGGAAGTCGGACTCACACACGTGGAGGCGGTGATGGTGAAGGCGCTGGAGATGAAGGACTTGCCGTGGTTCAGGCTGATGAGAACGTCCATAGACCTGCAGAGAAGAATAATGTGTTACGTTAACTACATGTGATGCTGACGGGACAGTGGACGAGAAAAACGCTGGTAAAGTCAACATGAGCTGTTTATAGCAGCAGGCGTAGAAATAACAGAAATGTTTATTCGATGCTGCATTTTGACGTGTTTTTGACGTCAATTTTGCAAAATAAAGGGACGTCGATTTTGACACTTTTCTTTTTCTTCCATCAGTGGACAGAAAAAATCATTTGTGAGGAGCACAGACAGTCTTTCAGTAGATATACATACTCTTTAATAACTTAAATATGAGGGATAATTCATGCAAATGTTTGTGTTTTCTCAGTGAAGAAAAAAGAAACTAGCTACAAATACCAGAGACAGACACTAAGTTCTGATCCAGACATGAAACTGTGGTTGCCATGTTTAGCAACCTCATCATTGTGAGTAATTAAGATACTTCGCCTCCGAAGACTTTTCCTTTTTGTTCATTTACTTCTTTGTCAGTTATATCGATTTGCACATTCGTTCGTTTCAGTCAAACAACTGAATTTGCTTCGGCATCGTCTCTTCAACAGATGCCTGTGCGCTGCGCTTATAAGTAAACGCAACAAATATGAAAATGAAATATTTCTCTCGGAGTGCCAATTTTTGCCGTTTCCACTGGTGGAAAGCAGAGAATTGTTCCCCAACTGAGGCCTGAAAACGGCGAGTGTTTAAGTAAATAAGGAACATCGGCTTATGTATCATCATGTGTCACATTTACTTTTTCCCCCAATATCAGTCATTTCTCAAAGCTCATACATCCGTGGGTGTAAAGATATACGACTTCCTGCGACAGAATGAAAGAGCTACATTGTATCACTTCACGAGTGAATCCAGTTGGAAGATGATTAAGAAGCGGCGGCGCTCGGCAAAGAAACACACCGGGGTTCAGGCTCAGGCGGGAGGAACTCCTCTCATTACCACAGCCGTCAGTAACGAGGCGTCGTCAACCGCCTATGACTTATTTAGAGGGAGGGGAAAAAAATGCGGACGGCAAAAAACGGGCGCAATTAAAAAAACCCTAATGATGAACGGCACCGCAATTTCCATATGTCCATTACGCCCGATCCAATTACCGCGGGTTTAATGAGAAGTCAGGATATGGAACGGCTAAAAATCTAACGGAGAAAAGAGGAGAGAAAAGGAGTACGCGGGCTGGTAGTGTGTGTGTGTGTGTGTGTGTGTGTGTGTGTGTGAGGGGCCAGCAGCTGTGAGTGTGTGCGGTGGCGTTCAGGGGAGGCCGGCATGAAAAACCCGGTGCTGCGGAATAATAACAAGAGAGCTCTTTAGCTTTGCTTTGGATTTGGCCCGAGGCAGCGCCTCGGGCCAAATCTCCCGTGGTTCAGAACAGATGAGCAGCCGGGCCGCGTGTCCATTACTATGCAGGGGAGCCTCAATATTCCACACGGACTCCCTTTTTGTTTATTTGTGTTATTTACCCAAAGATAAATATTTAAAATACAGTTCATGGAACTTTTAAAAAACAGGATCAACTTTGACACTCAGCTTGTTGATGTCTCCACTTATCTTTTCCCTCTTTTTCCATTTGTTTATTCAATCATGTCATTATCAGCGTTTTTATAATCAGGTAGTCTTTACACACCGGGCAGGACAATGTTTCACATCGACGCCGTTCACACCGGCAAAGCTGCAACAGCTTATGAATCAAGGTTTCACTCTTTTGACCCGGAGCAGCGACTGGCAGTCTGTCCGAGCTCGACCGGACAGACCGTCGTAAACAGAACTCCTCATTTTCAACTGAACTCGTCAGCAGTTCCGCGTCCATTACGGCGCTTTCAGAGCGAGAGACGTGAAACATGTAGAAACCAGGGCATCCAACAAAAGGTTCCCCTTAAAAAGGCATTCAACCACATGGATTGTGTTGTTTCTCTGGAAATTAAAGCTCTAAAAAGATTTGACAACTGTTGGATTAACAGTTTGTGTGAGAACCAGTTTGCTTCTATCACAAAACACCTCTTTGTGTCCGACGTGGGTCGCTGAAGATGCTAAACACTAAACAAAAGAGTGCAAATCTATTTGGCCAGACAATTGGACTAAAGTGGGATGTTCCCGGTCCTGGTAGTGTCCCAGGTCAGGTTATATGTGCTGGCCTTAGACCGAGGGAGGATGAACCACCACGCTGGTCTTCAACCGTGGATCCGTAGAACAGCAACCAAACAGACTGTCGCTAAACCTCGCTAGCGATAGTTAGGACACAGTGTCATTAAGAACTAAAGAAAACGTACATATTAATATTATATTCCAACAGATCCCCCTTAATGCGACACGCTGTACCGAAATAACAGACTATTGCAAATCTATTTGGCGACCCGAGTGAAATCTCCTGGGTCCCACCGGTGGTTGGCGACCCGGTCTTTGCTCTAAGAGACAGTTTAATGGTGAACCAGTTTGCTTCCATCAGACCAAACATCCTTTCTGTGGATCCCGTTCCCGGTGCTCTGCATGTTAACCGAGTGCTTTGTGCTGAATGGGTGAGGGGAGAGGCTAATTCAGCCGACACCCTCATGATAATGGTGGGCAGGTTGTTAATCAAGCTGGAGGTGTGGACCTCGGCGTGTGAAGGAGGAAGGCTCCCAAGCGAGTTACACTGACGGACCCCCACCCCCCCACTCGTCTGGACATCTTTAACGCACCACAACCCAACCGCCGCTTCTTTTTTCCTCCTCCCTGAGACACCGACTGCTAATTTAGCCAGTTACTGTTGAGTAGGCAGAATCTGCTCCAGCACAGACGCATAAGTCATATATGCTCCCCCCCCCCCACACTTACATCTCCAGGAAGATTAACAGAAGAACGATTAGCAGTTGGGTGACAGTCTATGTAAAAGTATTCTGTGCTGCCGTGTCAGTCATGTTGTTAATCACCTAAATGTTGAGAAAATAAATTACTAATTCATTGTTTCCAGCTTCTCAAATGTAAATATTTGCTGATTTTCTCTGTTCTGTCGCTGGAAATGAAGAAAAAAAAAATGTGATTTTGGACTGTTGGTCGTACAAAAGAAGAAACGAGTCTCCTTGTTGCTTTGGAAATATTTCATGCACAAAATGACTGATAATTAGAAATAAACCTTTCAGACCACTTGAAAGCGTTTTACACAACATGTCATCATTCACTCACATTCGCACACCGATGGAACAGACTTCAGCTGCAATTTGGACACTTTGATACGACCCACTCTGCCTCCGAGATAAATTATTGTGAAAATTGTCTTTTCTTGAGTTTCTGTCTCACAAAATACTCAATAATAACCGATAAGAGTAACAATACCCATTCCTGTTGAATGCATAGAAACAATCCTGTGCATATCTGATGGTCCGCCAAAAATATTTATGCTCCAAATTCAGCTTTTGTTTTTGTAAAACCACAGTGAAGGCCATTACTGAGCACGAGCAGGAAATAAAGACGACTTTAAAGCAACGAGATAAAGCAACAGAGAGACGTTAAAACAAAGCCGGGTGAATAATTCACACCATCAAACTAACTAACACAAAGTAACTTGTGATGAGGTCACAATCCAAAAGCGTTGGGAACCACCAACGAAACCACTCGTAACGTTTAAAACAAACATCCTGAACATTTGAGGAATGTCACAAGTGTGATTCGCATATTGTTCAATTCAAATTGATTTTAAGTTCTTCAGGTGATCTCCAGAAAACGGTGAATTTCCTGAAGGAAACTTCGCTATATTTGCCAAAATCGTTCAAACACTTCCGCTGCAACCGTCACCTACTTGAGCGGACCGTGTTTTAAATGGAACGATTTTAGCGAAGATGCACATGTTTAGCAGTAGTCAGCATAAAACTGGATAAATGAGACGTGGATTGTGCTGCAGGGCTTGTGTGAGAGATTGTAAACAAAGTGTTGATACACTTTTACTGTTGGCAAAAGAGAAAAACACGTTTTCTTTGTGAATTCAACGTAACAAGGAGAGTAATTGATCATTTTGTGGGTGAAGTATTCCTTTAAGAATGTTCGTCACGTATGTTCATGAAGCGCCGGTTGCAAAATTTCTGTCTGTTTCAGTTTATTGCTTGTTTTCGTTTTGCAGCGCCAAAAGGAGCTCGAGTCATCGGGTATTTGAGAACCGACGCCGTCAAGTCGCTCCTCGCCACCTTCAATCAAAGAGCGCTGGTTCCAATTTCACCGCGTGGCAATCAATGCACATCCAACATGTCTGTCCCACAACAGGACGTCTTCATCCCCCACCGGAGCAGCTGCGGGGCGACGCCTCCGCTAGCAGCCGCCCGGGGACGGCCCAGTTTAATTATTGACCAGCATTAGCGTTAGCTACTGTACCTGCGTTGTAAAGCAGGTGTTGACTAACCCACTTCAGTTATTTTTTTGCCCTCCACCGTTATTGTAAAAACACCAGGTGAGGACATGCTGCTGCGAGAGCGCAGCCACTTAACCTCTCCGTCGGAGCCCCAGCAGGGGATTCTGGGTTCTCCTAATGGGGGTACACGGAGGGGATGCGGGGGAGGGGAGGATGGAAGGGCGTCAGCAGATGCCAGTGTTTCAGGCCTGATGCCGCAGCTGTCGGCGCAGATGACGCCTCCGCCGCGAGCGCTCGTACACGGCTCGATGGCCGACCGAGGACGCTGCGATTCCAGGACATGGAGGCTGAACGTGGAGCCCCGCTGGGACAGGAAGCTGCAGCCGAGCGCCGCATCCGAAATATGTTCCCCGGCAACAAAAAACAACAACAACCCATGTTGACGAGGTCGAGACTCGAGCAGCACCGAGGAGAAGGCCTCTTGCGTGTAACAAAACATGGGTTGTAAAAAAAATAAAAAAAACAGGAGGGGAAGGAATGTGAGGCGCAAAAAAGCCGATTCTTCTCCGGCTGAGTAGAGTCGTGTTAGCGCCGCCGCCGCCCTGTGTGCTCAACGGTCGCGGCGATGGGAGCCGAGGCAGACAGATGGACGGAGACGGGACGTTTCCGGGGCTCCGCTGTTCCATGCAGGCGGTCCTGGGCGCGGGGATTGTCAGAGCGCGGTGAATTATTGAAATGGCGAGCGTGGAAAAAGGGAACGGCTGCATCTGTCGCACATCCTTTTAGAGCCCCTCCAGCAGATGTGTTTACTCACCGCCCCGTACCAGCTAACTACTTAATGGGTCACCGTCGGCAGCCAAGAGTTAATTAAGCGGGCCTTCTTTTTTTTTTTTTCTCCTTTTTTTCCCAAAATGGCGGGCACGTGGCGCCAGCGGCAGCTCAGGTCGTAGCGGGCGCTGCCGGCCCGTTTACAGATGCAACTTTATGTTTTTACTGCATCCTTGGCGAAAGATACCAGATCCTGTTTTGCTCTAATGGTTCCTGGGAATAAAGCAGGAAGTAGCTGCCACTGTAACACCAATGTTAAAACGTCTCCACGTCGAGAAGTGAGGAGAATCACGTGATCGCGATCAAAAGAAGTGTCAAACATCGTATCGCCGGCAGCTGGAGGAAGAGAAGCAGCGACGTGCTGTGAGAAAAGAAAAGAGAAACAAACCTCCGCCGAGGCTGCACAATCCTTTTAAATGTGTCATTTCATGAGCAGGAAAATTATTATTAGCGACTGACAATTATAGAAAATGTGTCCGTTTTTTTGTGTGTGTGCAGTATTTTATAAGATAATCGCAAAATTGCAACTCTGAGCAGACAGTTAAACACAATTTGGGCTGCAGATGACCGTTTTTTTCCCCCATTCTCGAATAATTTCTCGATTAGTTTCTCGATTGATCGATCCGTTTTTTTGGTCGTTAAAATGTCAGAAAATGGTGAAAAGAAAAATGACGACTTCTGGTTTTGTCCTCAACACAAAGATATGAAGTTTACTGTCACAGAGAAGGAGACAAACCAGAAATATTCACATTTAAGAAGCTGGAATCAGAGAATTTTGACTTCTTTTCTTAAAGGAATTACTCAAACCAATTATTCAACTTTTAAAATAGTTGAGGATTTATCGATTTATCGACGTATTGCTCAAGACTGTGTGTGCGTCAGTGTCGAGTTTTAATTTGAGTGACTGGTTTAAAGCCACATTTTAGTCGTTTCAGTCAAACTCGTTTTAATTTTAGTCTTCATTTTCTCAGACGGCTTAAAGATACTCTAATGTTTCAGCGTGCATTGAATGTGAATGTTGTGTGTACGTACATGAATACGTCTTTGTGCATGAAGGGGATCAATGCAAAACTTCATCAGTCTGACTTCACGTTTTACATCCCTTTAAATGTACTCCGTGGGTCGGCATCTGGCAGGAAGACATGTTGTGGTGAGCAGTTTGGACGTTGGGAGTGAGAGGATTATCCGAGGTGAGGTTCAAGTTGATTCGGAGCCGTTTCGCTCCGCCGGCGTCATATGATACGTAATCTGTTTTAGAGCTGAAGGACCTCCAGGAGCCAGCGGCACTCATAATCATACATTTTTGATTGGATTGGAGTCAGCGAGGACATTAAAATCTGTTGTTCTGCCTAGAACGCCTTAGCGATCATCTGTTATGGTTTGGGATTATAAGAGATGACGTTAAAAATCAAACAATAGCTGTGCAGCCAGGAGTAAATGCATATTTGCACTTAAATCTATGTGGGTTTGTATGTATGTTTTTTTTTCGACGATGTTTACTGCGTCTTTACGCTGCAGCAAACTCCTCATCCCCGCGTCTACTGTTTTAACATACAGCTAATCTATAGGTTTAGGAGTTGTTTGTTTGCACAACAGAAGAACTGTGCATGTAAGAACAAGAAGGAAGCAAATGGATTGGAGCGTCTCATCTAAATATCAGAGATACGCCGGAATCAGACAGCCAACGACTCCAAGACTGAACGCAGGAGGAGAGCAGCGCGAAGACGACAACATGCCTGAAGAAACGGGAAATAAAAAGTACGAGAGAGGAAGTATCTGAGAGTGTGTGTGTGCGTGTGTGTGTGTGTGTGAGTGAGTGAGTGAGTGAGTGAGTGAGTGAGTGAGTGTGTGTGTGTGCGTGTGTGGTTTTACAGAAGAGGAAAGACGTGATGATGAGATTCTTGATTTCTAGATGCAGTTGAAAAAACATTTATTTAACACATTACTCATTTTCTATTCTTTACGCAACACACATGACAGCTCACCATTTTTAAAAGAGGCTTCATCTCCATTTGTTTTGTCAGGTTAAAAATAAATAAATAAATATTTATTTATTTATATATATATATATATAAAATAAATCTATTGCATGGTCCTGTTTGAGTTCACAGCGAGATGCCCGTCGTTAACATTTCACACGTTTCCTGTTGTCCTCGAGCAAAGATTTTAACTAAATCCATCACATAACCTGCATATCAGTTATTTTGGAGAACTTTGTTTCATGAGAATATTGCTATAAGTTCCACACATACTTTGCATATTTCCAGCCGTAAATCTGAAATCTGAAAAACAACTAAAACTGCATTTTCTGAATCTGTCGTTCTGGACAAACCTGCACCACATCAGCAGCTGGTCACAAGAATGCCCGACAGTCACATACTGATATGAAATAAAATAAACATGCTCAGCACTTCCCCTCCGGCTACTTACTGTCCCACTTCGTAGAGCTTCGGAGCCGGACACAGCAGGTAATCGTCACGCACAACAGTCGGCTTACGAGCTGTAAAAACCACAGAAGAAGACAATAATGTGTCATAAGCTCTGATTTCATAATTCTTATTAATTGCTGGTCACTCACTGACATTTGTCTTTGCAAGGATCATAAAGTGTTGTAGTTCCCATAGTTTGAATGCATTATAATCTTTTTACAATGCATTGGGTCACTGTTGATGTACATGTTAGTGTGTGTGTGTTTGTACATGTTAGTGTGTGTGTGTGTGTGTGTGTTCATCAGGTTGACTGAGGCCTGAATCATCTCCAGCCACGCAGGTCGCTCAGATTATTGATATGCATGTATTTTTATTCTGCTCCGGGAGCTCCGACCGGTTTGGTGATGGAGAAGACTGAAGCATCTGCTCCACATATGCGGCGCGTGTTCCATAGTCGCCATGATGCCTGTCCATAATTATAAGGTGCCCCACTGTTAGAAAGGTCTGAGCTGAACACATGCAGAAGCCAGTCAGGGAATAAATAGCCCCAAGTGGGCGAATGTGAGACGGACTAAACTGAGAAGAGGACTAACGGGAAGACATCTGCTGATGGCCACTTCCTGATCGAGTCCTTTTCATAAAAAAGGAAGGAGTATAAAAATAACAAAAAATATGCTAGAGTGATTTTTAGTCAAGTTGAAATGTTTAAAAATCAAAAAATAACTTGTCAAGGAGGGAAGTGTTGTCATTGGCAGGCGTCGATCCCACGGATCCCACGGCCAAATGAGAGCTTGACGAGATCGGCTCTCGGTGCCAAATCTAGTTCTGCTTCCTGAAAAAAGGATTTTCGCGACAGAACAGACTGCGAGCTCAAAATAAGGAGCACGGTGACCTACATAGCCCCCCCCCCCCCCCTCTCTTCTGCTCTGATCATACAGACAGGGAGCCGCTCAGAGATAACAGACATGTCGGGACGGGGGTCCGCTCAGCCTCATCCTTCCTGTGGACACTCGTAGTAGAACCACAGTAATACTTCCACGAGCAGAAAGAACCCGTTCAGCTGTTAGCCGAGTAGCGTCATCGATGCTGAGGCACTCGGTTCCTTCACTGAAGCAGCGTGAACTCACAGAGGGCGGAGATCGGGTTTGGGCCTTCAGCTCTGAACCCTCGGGCGCTTTAACTGACATCACATGACATCACATGACCAGCATAGCTGAGTCAGAGAGGATGCAGTGGCTCCAAATACATTTCCTTTTCTATTCCTGACATCAGTGACTCTACGTAACGGTGGCAATCCTTCAGTTCTGCAGAAGAAGTCCACCTCACAGATGTGTCCATGATGCGTGACATGGAATCTGCACTGCATGACTAACGACTCCTTCCTCTTCAGTTACTGTAGACGTACTGTAGCCGCGTGACCAATGTGAGTCCTTATTGGTGAGAAAAGATGAAGCTTTATGGACACAAAACATCTTCAGAAGAGCTGAACTTCAGGCCTGAACTCGGCTCAAACTGTAGTTCACTCATCCAGTCAAACTTCATCTCGTATCGGATAAACTGACTTCAGTGTTTAACAGATATTTTGTTTGAAATGAAAGTGGTTTATTATGGTTTCAACAAACCTCCTGCTCTTTCAAAACATGTTGGGTTTGACTTTATCTCCATAAATACCAATAAGTTGACTTTTATTGATCTCCCAACACTTACTGAAGGTTTCCTGGTCGACGATGAAGCTGCAGACGACGGCTTCGTTGCTGCGGCCGGAAGGGAAGCCGTTCCCTCTGAGCACGATGTCGAAGGACTCTGAGGAATGCAAACAAAGAGATGAGACCGTGAAGACCAACCTACACGCACAGTGAAGAGCTTCTATTCAATGAAACGGTGTGAGAAGGACAACATGCTTTGGGCGTGTAATAAAGTGTAATGAAGGGTCACAAGTAGACACTGCTTCATTTTAGGAGCCAAAGATGTTGGGAACCGCTGACTCAGGGGGATTAACCCGAACATTACTGTGCTTTAAAAAGGGCTAAAAAGCGGCTAAATGTGAAATAATTGAAATTGTCCGCGTGTCCTATGATGCCCCTAAGTGATTGAGTCACTCCTCGTCTCCAAGCAGACTCGCTCCCTCACCCTCTGCTTGAAACTGGCACATTTTCCATCATGAGCTCAGTGAGCGAGCAGCCCTGCAGAGAAGGATCTGTGCGGAGCAGCAGGACGCACTCACCGTTCACGCACACACTGGAGGGCTCCACACTCAGGATCACTGTGCACGATCGCTTTAATATCTGGAGGACGACAAGGAGGAAAAATGAAATGAAATGGGTACATCATAGCTGGAGGGCCGAGAGTAAATACATCAAGTCCTGGCCGTAATCGGCTCCGTCAAGTTTAGAAAACAGATTAGAGTGCAACACCTGAGAAATGTCTCACTCCTGATCGCGGCGTGGCGGCTAAAAGGAAAAGGGCGCCGAATATCAGCGGCGAGGAGGACAGAGAGGGGAGAAAACGGCAGCTGTGTCAGCCTTTATGGGAAAATTATGCAAGACTATTACATTCCTCAGTTCTATTAAAAAACCTCCGGGATCGTGCATTATCATATAAAGAGGCCCGCGTGAGCCCACTGTCATGGAGCGCCACTATCCGCCGCCATTCAATAAATCAACAAAAGGACAAACTATGCAAATCCCAGAACACAGTCGGTAAAAAGGAGCGTATTAACTGCGATACAGGACACTTGAACCTTTCATTTGATGTTGGGTGAAACTTTAATCTGCGGAGGGGAGGAGGGGAGTGTTTACAGCGGCCTTATTAAATGTGATGGTTTGATATGGAATCGTTAAAAGGGGGAAGAGGGTTGCAGATGACAGCTGGGAGGAAAAGGATCTGCTGCTGTTCCTCTGTGCCACTATTTTCCCCGTCTAATTACTTCCCTGGCAGTGCTTTGAAAAACAAAAAAAAGATGAATTGACTGTTTGCCTGCCTAAGCTTGAAGAGATGGAGGACAATGACATTGTTTTCCCATTAAGTGTAAAAGTTCTGCTCCGAAATGAGAAATTTTGTCACCTGAAAAAAATGAAATAAAGTAGCACTTACTTTTAAATATAACAAAATTCATCAGGACTGGGAGTCTGGAGATATTGAGGCGTGAGCTTTGAACGCTGAGATTAGAGGCCTCAGTTTGGCTGAACTCAAACGGCAGCTATTCATTTCAATGGGATCTCGTGGCAAACACTGTTTACAGGCTGCAGGGAGGAAAAGAAAGGAAGGCAGCCGTCCAAATACCCAAAGTCATCGGAATATCTCAGCCGGCGTTGTGACTGGTGGGCTTTCTGAGAGGATGAGGCTGGTTTACTCGTTTTGTGGAAATAATTGGGCGGAAAGGCTCATTCTGTCGCGCATTATTTAAAAAGGAATGCGTCGCGACATCCGGCGACACTGCTCACTACAGGTGGCTTCGCTCAGCGGAACGATAACGATGTGGCTACTTTGCAATTTGGAGTTTTCCCAAAAGGCCCGAAGCTCAGGCAACAAAAGGCCAGCGTGGCACAGATTGGAAAAATAAAAAAGGCGTAATGGGGGGGGGGCAGAAACACAGTGAATTCTGCAGAGAAAAGGCTGCACAGATCATCTCAAATCCTCCAAAATCCATCTGAGGAGGCTCGGGAATCCGGTCTTACTCATCGGAGAGGAATGCCTTGTGACGAAGACGGAGCGCATGCTTTTAAAATTAAGATAAATTAATGAAAGATTGTCTTAGCTCAGCACAAACAGATTAGAAGCATATTTTCTGCCAATTATAAATAATCAAATCCACCTTTTTAGAGGCTTTAAACACATTTTATGATAATTATTACAAGCGGGATTCTCCCGCTCCTCAGAGATGACAATATCGTAGGTTAGAGATCGTGCAGCATTGTTTTCCTGTTGCCTTCTTTAGTGTCATGGTTACTCAATATTCATAAATTAACGATTGCACCTCTTTTTAATGAATCCTGGTTGCATTGTTTTTAAAATAATTTTGCTGAAAAATGTATGAAAGATGCATCACCTAGACCCACTTAAGAGCAGCCGAGATGACATGCAAATGTTGGCATTTTACTAAATATATACATTTGTCATAATCGTGTCATACATATCACATAATCTGTTAAAAATCATACGCGGAGAGGAGATTTGAAGCGTATATTCTGCAGCCGGCCAGCGTCAGACGACAGAGCCTCTTTCTCTCGACGGTCGTGTGAGAAGCAACACAATCAATCATAGTTGTTGTACTTTGGATCTCACAACAGAGCGGCGACGCGCCCTTTGGCTCCGCGTCGCTGCAGCTGCACGGCTGACGGCTTCGTGGAGCTCTGCTCTCTCTTTCCCAAACACTGCCGGCCTTGTCGGCTCCGACACAGATGCGGGTCCAGCCCGGGTCAGCGTTCTCCGCGGGGCTCCGGCCTCAGATTCATAGAAAAATGCTGCCATACAAACCCCCGCCTTGGCTGACGGCGTCGAGGCTAAAAGCTGCAGCAAATGGAAAGTATCACTAATTGGCTGGCAGCGGATCGGAAGGCCGCATTGGGAAACTTCATCTAAACACGCTTTAAGGAACTCTTATGCTCCGACAGCTTCTCCCGGATCACAGAGCGACACGGACAAGATTACGGAGGACGGAACAGAGGAAGGCCGGAGGTACCGCTGACCCAAGCACCGCCACCGAATTTGGTATTTTTTGACCACGAAATGTTGACTAATATGAAGTTAGATGAGCTTCG
Source organism: Melanostigma gelatinosum (assembly GCF_949748355.1). Taxonomy (NCBI): domain Eukaryota; kingdom Metazoa; phylum Chordata; class Actinopteri; order Perciformes; family Zoarcidae; genus Melanostigma; species Melanostigma gelatinosum. The sequence goes on from NC_136639.1 coordinate 3,036,458, forward strand.
CTTTCACGATGCAATTTAGTTTGCAACCCGGCAGGATCCTGGTGCAGCGAAGGTTAGCTAGCATAGCTAGCGCGCTAGCTTAGCCACGTTGAACGACAGCCTCATTCGCGTAATGACGCAGGAATGCATTCATTTTTTAAAAGAGAGGAATTTAACAATTAATAATTACACAATTTATCAAAAATAAATAAATGCAGAAATAAACTAATGAATTTAAAAACGTAATGAATAAAAAGGGAAAATTAAATAGAAGAGTAGATGAATAGAAAAATAAATACAAGGGCAAATAAATACTGACGGTAATTATATGTTAATATATAGTCATATTTAATGCCTACATTAATTATAAATCAGATTTTTGGTACATGTCATTTATTTATTTAATTTACTTTGACGGGTTCTGTCGTCCATACGAGATGTGTTCGATGCGTTACTCCGGCTTTTATTCTGAATTTAAAAAATGAAAAGCATTAATTGTATCTCTGCTGCTGCTTCACTGAGAGTTCTGACACTCGAACACAATAAAAACACTGAACAGGACGTCATACGGACGCTGACTAACTGTCAAGCTGCTCACGGTCCAGCGTCTTGATTTGCTACCGAGTGGTGAGGACATTCCCTTCTCCCGTCACAGCGAGCAGCTATTTCCATGCAGCTCAGCAGGAAGTTCACTGAGGTCTTGCTTTCATTTGTGACAAACTTGAATTTCTTTCCCCGTCCAACCTGATTCCCCAAATCAAGCAGCAATCTGCGCTGTTACGACCTTCAGCTATTTCTAAAATAAAGGAAAAGAACTTGAATAATTATCAAGTTTTGTGCATGTTTTAAACTCTGTTTATCAATCTCAAACCTGAGCTGACACACACACACACACACACAGAGAAAGGAGGCGAACTTACAGAATTGATGATGCCTTTGAGCGCGTGGAAGCCATCTTTGACGGGAAACACTTGGTCCTGGTTGTCCGCAATCTCAGCGAGCTGCCGGTGGAGGGAACACAGAAGTAGTGCGGGTTTAACGCTGCTTTCGTGTTCTTTTTCCTCGTTATGACTGAGCACCGTCTTTGCTTTCATATCATGGGCAGGAGGAGACGTAGCAGATGGCATGACTGTGGCAAACACTTTGCTCAACCATTAAAAAAAAAAAAAATGTATCACTGCAACACAAACTGGGAGCAACATTGCCTTTGTTTTTGACTTAATAAGAGCTCATCACAGGGTGGTTACCAATGGTTACAAGGGACAGGCCACCATGTTGGAAGAGAGACAGAAAGACGACGGACATCAGAGACACAAAAGGAAAGACTCGGACTCTGGTCCAGCTGACGACAAATGATATTAAATGTAATATTTAAGATTCAATGAGTTGATTCCTAAACAGTGAGAACAGACCGACTGGACAAGAAGTGATTTTAACAGCCACATAAATAATCACGCCAGTTTCTTCTTCTACCAAACAAAGAAACTACGCTCTCAATAGTGTGACTTCATCAGGAAACATCTGCTTTAAGGCATGTTCACACTTCAAACAATAATACTTAAAGTCTTGCTGAGAACTTGGTTGGCCCAAAACATGGCCTCCTGTTAGTGCACTATTGTAAGTGCACCTTATTTTAAAGGCACGTAAAAAGGTTCAAAATTCACAAGTGAAGATGCTGAATCATTTCCAGGTTTTAGGACTCATTCCTGCAGCACCTAACCAATCAACAAATATTAAAAACAAACAAATAAAAGCAACTTCTAATCACTTCAGCGGATAAACAAACTAAAACTTAGATTTGATCCTAAAATGCACAGACACTGCTGTCCTGGGAGCTGCAGATCTCCACTTCTCTCAGCGAAGCGAAGACGATTTGTATCAAAGTGAAACGTGCCGATGAACATCTGAGAAGAGGCTCATGCTGCTTTAATGACATCACTTTAAGATTTCCCACACAGGTAACGGCGCTCACATTACACGTGTTTACCTGTCTTGACACTCTTCCAACACGGCAACGCGTCTCTCGCTATCGAACGTAATCGCTCGGCACACATCGAGCGGCAGACTTCCCTGCTGCAGATTTAAGACGGCGGCTTTCTTACCTGCTGCTCATCGAAGTCCTTGATCCCCACGCAGTAAACACGGCCGCCGAAGTTCCTCGCCTCTTCGGCCTGCAGGGCAAACAAACGTGTGGATGACGTGCAACGGGTCAGGGGTAGAGAACATTTGAATAGAAATGACTGACACGCAGGATGTCTGTAGGCACCACAACATTCAAAACATAAATCATTAATATGTCATTAATCAAATAAATAAACGTAAGAAACAAATAGGATATTTGTTCCTGCTATGCTGTAAAATCATTTTAAAAGCTGAGAAATAATTGAATTTGTATTTGCAGTCAAATTGAAGCAGAATAAAGCGTCATGTCACAAGTGCGACATCAGCTTTGTGGGGACATCGTTTCTGCTGCGACACTATTTTCCGACACTTGGACGTGATAACTTGTGCAACTGTTGGTGCGATCTGAATCTCACCTCCGTCACTGCGAGCTGGTGAATATAAGCGTTGAGCTTCCCGTCTGTCAGAGCCAGGATGATGCTGGAGGTCTTGGTGGTCTGCGCCTTTATCTGAGTCAAGGCCTGCAGGTTCAAACGACACCACACATCTCAACCTTTTGCATATTTGTAAAGAGCCACTGAGCTGGAAATGGTGATTTATTCATGAGGGTAAACTGACCGCTTTTATTCCCTCGTGCATGTATGTTTCTCCAGCTGGATTTACTTCCTGTAACAGCTTCAGACCGTCCTCTATCTCCTTTCTTAAACACACACACACACACACACACACTAGATGTTGACATGTTGGCCCACTAGTCAGACTATTGTGTCACGCTGTGGGTGGAAGGCTCTGCATGATGTGGGGAAGACTTGTGGTTCTGGTGGCGCTGGAAAGGAGACTTTAACAAGTTGTTCTAGTCATTAAGATGACCATGGAAGCTGTTTATCCAGTTTGACATTTAGAGGCCCAGCGAGAGTTGAACCTCTAACCTCAACCCAATGTCACTACGCACACATTTCACTGCGGCGGCCTGCAGGAAGAGGCCGAGGTCAGCAGACCACATCAACAAAACACGTTCTCACAATGTTAAACACAGAAGTTAGAATATAAATTCAATAATAATAATACAGGGTTATATTACGACAGCTTTGGAAAGTGTTCGTTTCATAGAATGCATTATACTGTAATGCATTATAAGCATACTAATAATGAGTTATAATCTGCTTAATGCACTGACAAATTACAGTTATAAGCTCTCTTAAATATTCATGATGAGTTATATAATGTTATGATGCATTATAATGTGATAATAAGTTACTCTTTGTTCTCTTTACTTACAACAATGACGACTTAGAGTAACTTATTATACAGTGATAATAATGTAACGATAATGAATATATTAGAAGTGTTAGAAGTGTCATTTTACAACAGCACCCTTGTAAAACTGTCAGTGAGTGACCAGCGATTATAAAGTATCATAATTAAGAAAAAGCTGAACTGAAGTAGACAGAGCAGAGATATGTAGAGCACGACACAGCGTTGAACATGATTACAGCGCCACAGCAAAGGTGCAGTGGTTCAGTACCTGTCTCCAGTCAGCGGCAGCAGGACTTTGGCCTGGGACGAGAAGACGATGAAGGAGACTCTCATCCTGGGGCTGAAGAGCAAAACAACAACGTGGAATTCACAATCACAAAACCGGACTTTTATTTTATACAGATTGTAGTGTTCAAATCCTATTCTTCTTTGCTTCCTTCTCACACACCAAAGGAAAAAATCTAAATATCTTTATTTATATGCAACATTTTAAATATGTATAAAATGTTGCATATATATATATATTTATATATATATATATATATATATATTTAAAATGTTGCATATATATATATATATATATATATATATATAAATAAATATATATATATATATATATATATATATATATATATATATATTTAAAATGTTGCATATATATATATATATATATATATATATATATATATATATATATATATAAATAAATAAATAAATAAATAAATAAATAAATAAATAAATAAATAAATATATATATATATATATATATATAATTATTATTATATTATTTTTTTCATCATAATCAAAAAAAGGTGTGTTAAAATTGTGATTCAATCCATAAACATTTAAATAAGCACCTGTATGAATCTAATAGTGAGAAATACACTGAATCTTTCTCTTTGCTTTGAGTTTTTCAATGTGCAGACGGTAAGAAAATGGCGACAGCCGCTGAATATATTTTCTCAGCAGGCCACGCCCCCTGTACCGTCACCGACACACAGCATCCATCAGTGCGTGTTTATACACCAGGGCTCAACACTAACTTTAGTTGATGGAATTGAACATATAGTTGCCATTTGTAGTCACCACAGATGTCCTGTGTGCACGCCAGTCAACGCACCAGAGCACGTGAAAAATACTCCGGGTGGCTATGGAGGAGCCGGTGTGGCCGACGGTTCTGATAAGAAGCTCGTACTCGGGTTCAGTTCAGGAGAACGAAGGAGTAAATGTAGAATTAAGCGAACAGAAGGGGCTCCTTGAATGTCAACTAATATTAGCGTTTGACTTTAAGCAGCTTCTGTGAGACTCAAGGAAGTGATTAATCAATTCACAGACAGGAAACATGTTGAGGGGATGAGTCACACACACACACACACACACACACACACACACACAAACACACACACCCACACACACACACTTTGTACCTGTGACTGTTTCAGGGTGTGAACGGATGTCTCCGACTAAAAGTACAACGGTTTAGAGTCGGTGTAATTCATCAACTTATCTCACACTGAATATACAGCTGGTGCTGGTATAGAAATACAATGGGTCCAGTATCACACCACTGTGAGCAATAACACACACAAATACTTCTTATTAACCGCTGTAATAAATGAAAAGGTAACGCCATTTAAAAACCCAATAAAGCAACAATATAATTAACATCCAACACACACATGAAAGGACTCTTAGCTGCATATTTAGTTTCATATTCTACCAATCATTTCTACACAGCGTAGAGACTTTAAAGTAAAGAAAGAATTAGTAGATGGTGAGAAAAAGTGGCATCTTTATTGAAAATCTTAAACGTCACCAGTAACTGCAGCTATTACATGAATGTCGGAGAGAAAAACATCCCAATCGCCTCTAAACACGTAGTGTAGAAAACGTAGTGCAGTCTCCCAAAATGGACCGACCTAAAGAAAAGCAGAGCAGCGACGGTAGCGAGTCAAACTTCGGCTCGTTCAGCGCTTCTTTCTTCCTGCAGCGATCCGAAGCCGTTGTCGGAGCATAAGGAGAGGTGCTGACAATCCTCACCCACGTGACACATGGCCCAGTCGCCACGCCTCCCCCGCCAAACATCGCACAATCTTCAAAAGCCACACGGCCAGACTTGGCCGGTTGCGTGTACGTCCGCATATCCCGTCTGCGAGTTTCAGAGTCATATGTGGACGAAGGAAACTAACCCGAGTCACAGATGAGAAACCGTGGGTGGTGAACCGAGAGGGCTCCCGGCAGAGCTTGTGACTGTATACGATGCTACTGAACTAGAATAGGAAGACGGGCGGCGATGCCAAGGACATATCGGAGGGTGGTGGTGGGATTTCTTTCTCTTTGGGGGGGGGGGGGGGGGGGTGATGGAGGAGTCCAGTTCGCTCCACATGGCGCGACAGAAGAGCTCTTCTGAGCGAGCATTGTTTAGCAGACTGTCCTCGTCGCCTTCCAGTGTTCTTTTGCTTTACTGTACATTGCCCCCCCCCCCGGTGCAAATGGCCATTCTCACAGCCCAGAAGACTGCTCCTCTCTGCCACCCACTCCCACCTGGTGCCTTTGCTATTTTCCCTTCAAACCGAAGCACTTCGTTCTGGCTGGGTCGCCGCCGTCTGTACTGTGCTGGCAGCCGCCGCGTTTCCACTCAAACGTTATGCAAGCTGAACGCTTCAAGACGGGTTTTTTAACGAAGTATGTGCAGCAAAAAAAACCGTCATGGATTTTTGCAATTTGATAGTTTGTAAGAATGCAGGTGTGGGCTGCGTGTCGTAGACGTTTGTCGGATAAAGAAACCAAAAGTGATGTAAAACAAGAAAGCTGGTTTTCTCCTTCAACCAATCCGCTCATTTCACTTGACCCGTCATATTTAAGAGATGCATGCAGACGAATATCCTTTCTCATCGTTTCTGTTGTTTGAATCATTGCTCGACTTCGCTCCATGCTATATCTGCAGGTCTCATTTCAAAACATGAGAATTATGAAACCCTGAAACTCTGTCTTTGGCCACTTTGGACTCACCTCACAAATCGGTCGGTGAGGTTCCTCACAAACGAGTAAATCTCGACCCAGTTATCGGCGACACTGCCGGACCTGAAACGATAAAAAACAAGAAGAAGAAGTCAGTTAGCAGCTCGTCAGTAGCAGCAGATTGTGTGTGCTGGGGAGTCGGATACTGTAGAGTTTGAGCTTCGTGCCGCAGCCACAGTTGGTATTAACACCAGCCACATGCTGGATAATTGTGCCGACGAGTCTGTTGTATGGCAGCTGGTGGAAAACGGGCGCTTTGTCTTTCTGAAGATCCACTTGGCTGGTAGACTTAAGACTTTATTTCCCAAAACAAAGGTAGAAAAATCAGCAAAGTCTCGGCCGACATGAGCAATGAGGCCCAACTCTCAATGCTTATGTACCATAAGACTGTGAAAAGACTAAAGTCTGACACTCGCTCACGTCTTAAAGGCAATGTATTCTGTTCTACGGGAACATTTTTTGTGAATGAAAAACTTCCACACACACAGAACGGACTAAAATGCAGATTCGTAGGGCCGTCAATTATGCAAATGATCAAATCTCAATCTTCAACATGTGGCATAAATTAGGCATAAACAAGCCATTTATGACAAGTTTGTACCGCTCAGAGAGATCAGTCAACCCGGACTGGGAACAAAAAAAAGCTAATATCAAACATGTTTGAGTTATTGGAGAGTAAAGACGAGAAAAAGACCGACTGACGACAGCCACAGCCTTCTCAAAACTCTTTTATTCTGACGTTGGAAATGTGTCGAGTCGTTTGGTGTTCAGGTCGGCATGAGACGACGAGGAAAAACTCACCAAATTCAATAAAGAGCAGAAGTTTAGAGAGAGACGGTGTGCAGTTATACAGCGTGATTCAGCAGAATGGATCAGTAAGTGCTGGGATTGTGAGATTTATTTAGAGAAATTCAAAAATAATTTTATATCTTTCCTGGTTTCATTCCTGCTCTTTTTCTGAGCTTCAGTCACACTTTTGCAACTTCCCTTTGACCCTTATTCTGAAACTTTTTCCTCCTTCCTTCCTCAGCTCGTATGAAGAAATAACAGGAAACAGGTTTTCCTGTGCGGTATCTCTATTTGAGTCTTTTGTCTCCTTAAGACTAATTAACACCGACCAAGTTCAACCCCATGTCAGCTGAACCTCTCTGCTCGATAAGTCCATCTGACCACAAATCATGTGCCCTCGATGTGACGACGAGGTAATTAACGCAATAATTACAACGCAATGCATGCTGGGAGGACGTGAAACAGGGGTTCGTCTTTCATGCCACCTCTCTTTCCTCCCCGATACCCAAAGACGAGGTCACACAGAGACGACGGTGAGGGGATTTGTTTTAACAACATTTCACATTACAAGACAGAAGATTTTATTTTATTGTCCCTGGACTGGCAGAGTAAATCTGTGCGTAAAAAAGAAATGTGAGAGCAGCGCTCGCCGCTCCCTCATTGCCGTCTCCGAGGGGCCTTCAGCTCAGACACCAGCAGCACATCAGACTGGGACTCAACGTGTGATCGGGGCGTTCCTGAAAAAGGGAGCTTGGCTCTCAGTAAAACACCCTGAATAAATAAAGTTTAGGGACATTAAAGGTGTCGCCTCACAGGACGTTTTTCCTTGGAAAGAAAAAAAACAACCAAACAGTCGAGCTTTCACGAACTGGCCGACATTAGGATGTTCGTCTTATCAGAACCACCAGGAAGTGTGAGAGTGGAGATACAGTATCCTGCAGGGACAAAGTGAACCTTCAAAGAGACGAGCTATTCCACCCGGTCGGAGCTTCTTCTGCAGAATAGGTTTCTTACATCACGAACATAAACATGCATTGCATTTGTAAATCAAACAGATCCCTAATTCACAAACATATGCAGGCTCTCGGGTCTAACTTGAGCCAATAATCTCGGTCATCATCCGGTAATTTAGACGAGGGTGGGGTCGGGTTTTTTTTTTGTTTTTTTAAATGGGTCAGAGGAGCAGCGCTTCAACTCAACGACCCGGCGCAGCGGCAGGTCTCCAGAACCGGGGGAGGACGGGATTAGAACCAGTCGCTGTCGAGGCTGAAACTCCTCCGAATATATTAGGAGGCTTTTTTTTTATTTGCATGACGCTCCTGCAAAGTGTTGCTGAACTGGCTGAATGTGGCTCTGCAGCGTCTGTGTGTGTGTGTGTGCGTGCGTGTGCGTGTGTGATGACTTCAGCAGACACAGGAAGTTTACAAATGGTGATGCAATTCTTTTCGTGCATGATTAACAAAACAACGTTCGAGGACTTCTCAGTGCGTTTAAGGTCCGACTTGTGTTGATATTTAAGGACTCAGATGGCCGTGTGTTAAGGTAGAATACTGCTATTTTATGGGACAGAGAAGATTAAAAGAGTGGGGTGCAACTTTTCTTGAAATTGACAAAGAATAGACATCTCTATAACTGTTGGAATGATGCAACCTTAACAAAACATGGGTGAATTTATCTGTACAAGCATTTTCAAGTACTCATTTTCTTTGTTATGGTGAGGAAGGAAGAGTTGACAAACACTTCTCGATATTGTCAGTATTTTGTTTCCCTTACATGCCAAAGAGCTGCCAACCTCATGACATCATGTGACCAACTATTCTCCTCAGAGTCAGCATGGCTACGTGTTGGTTCACCTGAATACGTGGATGAAACTAGTTGGTTGGTGTCAGGGAGAGGTAGTGGTCACGGTTAGACCCGTGTGGCTCCATGAGGTTACTCAGAGTCCTCTCTTCCTCCCATGTGACCACTGAGCGTCACAAGACTCCAGCCAATCAGGGACAAGTATGCTGAGGGTGAGGTCAGGGCTCTGTGCAAACCAGTCAACTTCTTCCACACCAAACATGTATTAACTGTCCTGAGGACATTAGGGACGTACTCTTTAGTAAAATGACTTCCACTTACGTTGACTTATTTTGGCTAAAACCTGAGCTGTGCTTCAGAAAATAAACATTTTTAAGCAGATTGCAGGCCAGGCCAGAAATAAAGATATAATCTATCCATCTATGGCTGTGAGGACTTGGATGTTGTCATGATGAAACAGGAAGGGGTCTTTCTCAAACCATTGCCATCTCTGATTTGGGCATATTGTACCATTCAGACTTCCCTTTTATTAGATATATGTTGACACTCTTGTCCACATGATTTCCCATATGAGAAGAGTGTCCATATCATTGTGACACCAAACACTAGCACTATGGTGTTGAACCCAATTTGGGGTTTAAAACAACAAAACAACTGTATGTGTGCAGTGCCAATCATTTCCATAATCAGGTCACAGAATATAACGGGTCACAGAAACCAGCACCACACCTGATCACAACTTTCCCCTCCCACAGGCAAACTAAACAGTTTCACAACTAAAATAACAGCTTTTTACAAAAGCAGACACACTTTCTCTCTCTCTCTTTTACTTACTTGTCTAAAACAAAGTAGAGGTCGTAGGCTCCGTGACAGGACGCTTCTTCCGCCCAGCAAGACGAGGCAAACAACCCCAGCAGGAGCACAGCGACCGCCGCCGAAGTCCACCGACTCTTTCCCGAAAAACGTTGCCCCTCCGTGGGGGAATAACGTGACAACCTTTCCAACATTTTTTTTTTTTTTGGCCACAGTAATTGCAGTAAAAAGTCTCGAGTTGAAGAAAAAAATAATAATAAATAGCCTTTTGAAGAGTTTCACAGCGTGCGCATCCCACAGTGAGAGGAGCTACAATGTCGAAGTTCCTCTAAAAACAACAGAGTTAAACCGATTTGAAAACCTGCGAAATAAAGGAAACCACCGCCCTGACGTCACCAGCCGTGAGGTTTCTTCATCTCCCTGACTCACCGTTCACTCAACAGCCCCAATAAACACAAAACGGTCTCCTGAGCTCACGTGGACCCTCGTTTGAGGGGATAAATCACTGCTGCGCGAGAACAAACTTCACCGAGTTGCTACAAAGTACAAACTCAGGAGGAAGAAAAGTTACGCCGCCTTCAAGTGCTGCTTTCAAAGCTCGGGTTTCTGAGTGCTACAGGAGGGACTTCATTTTTAACGCAGTTGGAAATGATTAAAAGTAATGCTGTAATATGAGTCATGAAACTTGTGTTTTAACAGCAGAATAAATATGTATTTTATACAAAGAAGAGAGACAATATGTGAGTTGAGTAAAACATATAAACTATAAGATACAGCCATACTGATGATTCATGTTAAATCAGCATTTTATTTTGGAAAGGATTTAGTCTCACTACTGGATTTCATAAAAGGTAAAAACCAATCTTTCCAACGGCACTTCAAGGTCACGTCAGTTTCCAGTTTAGTGCGCATGCGCAAGATGTAACCAGCTGTTGGACTTCTGCAGAGCCAGAGGTCCCAGTGCACACACCCAATAACATCTGTATCCTCTTCTGTACAAAGCTACTTAATAATGCTGCACTAACAATATTCACACAGCTCAGAGCTCAGGCCAGTCAGCAGTTCAGCTTTTATTTTATTTTGTATTGTTATTTTTCTTCAGGCTATTAATGCGCAAGGCACTGCCATTGCAGGAGGTTGGGGGTTTAATTCCCATCAGCCACATGTATGAATGTTTATTTTTACTTTTATTTTATTTTATTGAATATTAGTTTTGTTTTCACTGATAGTTCTTTCATTTTTCTTTAACCGAATTATACACAGATCCTTTATTGTTTATTTTATATATATATATATATTATATTTATCTATATATATATATATTTGTGTCACTCCAGTGGTAACTAAAGACCTGCTCCTTCATGAAACAAAAATGTAATCTGTGTTGACTAAAACCACATTGTTCTCGTAGATTTTTGGCCGGTAAACTATCTCTTGTTGTACGGTTGTAATTAACACCGAGAGAGGACCTATCAAACTAAAAGATGATTTCCATTTCTCATTTTCAAGCTGTACCATTGATTACAGAACCACGCAATCTGCTCAGGCATGGGAATGTGTATCTTCTCCTTTACATTCTTTGACATCCAGGCTGAGAGCCTCTCATTGGAGCTCAGATATCAGCTTGAACAGTATGAACACGTGGCGAACAAAGCAGGCATCCAAAACTCATCTCCCAATAAAGAGTCACTCTAAAGGAAACAGAAAAGTATTTTGGCTCAGTGACACCAGGAAGAGGTTACAGATGTGAAGTCTGCCATGAGTGAAATCAAAGATGTTTCACAAAAAGATGTTGCAAAAGGACAAATGATGCAATTTAGCATAACAAATATTTACTGTGTGTTATTTTTGGAGAGTGAGAAGTGTTTTTGTGGGCCCCTCTGTGTTTGTGTTCTTCCTTCTCTTTCAGTTTTTCTAACTCACATGTGGAAAGTGGGTGACGACCCTCATATGACCCGAGAATCCTTCAATAACACACGACAGAAATCACGTATTTTCACTTTTCCATTGGTAACACAAAATACCTCATTGACAGCATTGAGCATCACAGATATGCAACAGTACAGGAGCATGGGGCTGCATGAACCGAAGCATTCCTCATCCATTGCACCAAACGCAACACCAACATGTGGCCGAGTGGCATTTTTAAAAAATGCAGAAAAGTCTTCCAGAAGGATGATGCAAATGTTCTGCCAGTCGTCACACAGCTATTGACTCAAGATGAGTAATTATGTTTCGTAACTCCTGCACTTCTGACTACCTTCTACCCCCTCAGGTTACAATGAACGCTAATGACGCCTGTCCTCATGCTGTGTTGTTTTTAGGGCATGCAGGACATTCCAGCTGCCTCTTGTTTGAACAAGGTGTGTGTAGCTGTGGAGGAAGTGACTTCAGGCTGTGGAATTATGTCAAAGCACCGACATGCGCTGCAAGTGAAAACACCACCGCTGCTGTTGAGCTCTCTGTTGCACCTGCTCGTGCTGCCACGAATGTTCTCAATTAAAAAGGTTTTTGGTATTTATTGCGATTTCTGTAATACGTGTAGGTATATTTGTTACAAGGTGTGTTTATTGTTATGGATGGCAAATCTATGCAAATCTAACAACGTATCCCTCATACGTTTGGATACTTTTTCATGACTTTTCGTGCAAAAGTCCAGCAACACGTGTCCATTTCCACTCGTTGCATAGATGCAGGCTTTTCAAAATAAACTTCCAGCTTCACTGGACACAGCTTAGTTAGATTCAGGCAGCAAAACTACTTGGTTAGGTTCAGCAAAAGATCGTCGTTTGGGTTAAAACAACCACAGAAGTGCCGTTACTTAAGTGGAGAAGTCACGTGACAATTCAACGCTGACTTCTCGTTTCACACGTGACATGAACAGCGGTCTCCTGGGTGAAAGGCCGGTGTTTGTGTGACATGAATACGTTTCATATCAGCCACAATGTCACTTGTTAATGTTGTGAAACACTTGGTTAAAGTAAGAAAAAAGATCATGGTTTTTGTAACAACATCTGCCAGACCTGGATCTCAGTTGACACGGTCAAGTTTCTGTCACCACAGTTTAATATATTCATTTTGTTGAGTTATTTTTTGCCTTGATCGATTCATCTTTAAACTTCCTATATGATGAATATGTGTTTCATTGTGCAGGGCCGCTGTAGAGACTGTGACGGACATACTTGCATGTTTTTGTCATGAAAACCTATAAATGTATAAAATATTGAAAGCTGGCCACACGTAACACACAAAGGAACTGCATTTTCTTTTGTTTTGCCTCCGTGTGAAAACTGCGCTGTCACACAACTCCATATCAGCGCGCTAATTACCACTAACACACCTCATCAAATCTGAATAGTCCAGAGAACAGCGACACACGAGTATAATTATCTGGCAAATCAAAGTATAATTAGATTTTAATTAGAATGTTAATTCTTTTGCACGCTGTTTGGTTTCAGTATATGCGAGCTAACCCGGTGTATCCTGAGCAGGGCTCCGTAAAACGGAGGGAAAAACAAGCACGCTTTGACTGTTGTGTTGGGAAATCCATCGGCTTGAGAAAACAGTTGCAGTGCGTTGATTCGTCACGGGGCTCTTGAGCTGGAGGTGAAATCAAAAGTGACAGTTAAAACAACAACTCTAATTCATGGAAGCAGTGAAGTGTTGAAGCTGATCGCGAGACGAAGCCACGACCAAAACGCAAAAGTGCAACAACAACAAACACATATTTGTATTTGTCGAGAAAAAGAAAAGTTTCCGTCGACAATCTATCCTCAAACACAGTGGACCACGGGGATCCATAGAAAGCCGATGAACCTCTGACCTCTCTTTAGAATAATTACTTTCTCATTTATTCACGTGAGGAGAAATTGTATTGAGAAATGAGGAAGTCCCTTTAGCCTAGCTTAGCACAAAGACAGAAATCAGGGGGTAACAGTTCTAGTTCAGGATGTGTTTTGACTGATATTTAAATATTTAAAAACCCGATCATTTCTGAAGCGCAGCTGTTTTATTTGACTGGTGTTCCATGAAGTAGGAGGATGAATGAGCAGGTGTTTGGAGCTCCACTTTCAGAGTTGTATTTGTTTTTTCGTCTCCGTTTGTCCTCCGTCTCCACGCTTCATCCTTCCTCACAATCAAAGTGGGGTGTTGCTCATAGTGATGATGAACTGCTCAGGCTCCACTCTTTCAAGTGCATTTCAAGGAACTTCTATCCTCAGTCAAATCAGGGACAATACAGATGTTTTCTTCACTGTAACAACCTGTGAAAAAAACAATTGAGAGCGCTGAACCAGCGTCCTGCTCTCTGTGACTCGGTGTATTTAAGTGAACAGTAAATGTTTATTGACTGTTCTACGTCTTGTAGGCTGTACTCCTTCGTCCTCTAAAAAGTCCTTGAAGTTAAGAACTGCTGCATGTTGATGATGCTTCATCAAGAAGGGAAACAAAACCTCGTTATCAATAATTGGAGAGGCGTCAGAAAATCAGAGCACCTCAAGAAAACCAACCAAAGAAATATTAGTCACAATAAGAAAGATCCAGCGAGCCCTAATGGCGTCTATAACTCATGATTACCGTAATAACTGTTATTTTAGCTTGTTTCTCCTCCTTTGAGAAAGCATTGTTTGTCACTAATGGCATCTTAAGTTGAAATTGAGTGCCTTGCCCGCAAGTAAACAGCATCTATCAATCATGACTTGAGGCCAAGTGTCAAAGCACACAAAAGCCAAAAGTGTGTGCGTGTGTGTAATGAGTGTAGTGTGTGTGTGTGTGTGTGTGTGTGTGTGTGTGTGTGTGTGTGGGACTTAGACCTGTGTAAATGGTGATTTTGCACACAGTGACTTTCTTTTCTTGTTTTCAACAAGCCGACATGTAAACAAAGAGTTGCTGGTGTTGCAGAAGATGAGCCGCCATCTTGGAACATCTCAACTAAAATGTTTTTTAAAATCTGTATAATATACAGGATTGGATTTATTATTATTGCAGCATGGTGGTTTGTTCATTTGTGCTGCACACTTGTTAGTTGTGTTTCATTGTTATTTTATGATACTTCATTTTAATACAAATTTTGCTTAGATTCTGTAATTTTATTGCTGATATTTATTATGTTTTATCTCATTCCTGCATTATTTATTCCTTTTAAATATGCGTAGTCTTTTAGGACTCACGCGACTGCAATTTTATTGTGCTTGCAAACTGACAATAAAGTTCTTGAATTATTGATTGAGTATATAGTTAGCAAAATGAATCCCAACACCATTATAGAGTAGCACATGCTGAACAAATATATGTTATATTTTCAAAAGCGAACGGTACATGTATGACGTTGTTGCGTACGACCATAATATCGTGCGTAACTTAAAGGAGCAGTGTGTAGAATATATTGAAATCTAGTGGTGATGTTGCAGATTACATCCAACTTAAAACCGCTCCGCTCACTTTCCCTCTTTAGACTTATCAGAGAACTACGGTGGCCCCTCAGGTGATGCAAAAATATAGCAAAGCTTCTCGCTAGAGAAAGTGTGGTTTGTCCTTTCTGGGCTACTGCAGAAACATGGCGGTGCAACATTGCGTAATCCATGAAGAGGACCTGCTCCCTCTGAAGATATGAAGGGCTAATTCTCAGAAAACAACAAACACAATTTATCGTTTCAGGTTATTATGCAACCATTTCTGCCGATAATCTTCTGAAATCCAACAAATTTAACATTTTGACTTTTAGTTTCACACAGGACCTGAACAGCGGTCTCTTGGGTGAAAGTACTCCGACTTGACCTCCCGACACTGCCTTTGTTGCACATTATACAGCCGGCAACCTCCGGTTCTGCCGAGGGAAGCCGATGCTTCGTGTCTTAGAGCTGCATTCTCTCTAGTGACCACCAGGGGGCGACTCCTCTGGTTGTATAGAAGTCTATAGAAAATGACTCTACTTCTCTCTTTATTTATTCCCTCAGTAAACATTGTAAACATGAGTTTATGTCTCAATCTCTAGTTTCAAGTCTTCTTCAATACAGCATGATGTTCATTTAGTACATTATGGTCCATTTAGAGTCACAGAGACCATAAAGCAGGGGATGCTTTAGGGCGGGGCTTGCTGTGATTGACAGGTCGCTGCCCTACCAGAGACGTATACGGCGTCTCTACGTCACTCCTCCAAAATATGGTAACTTCACCTTTTGCAAAAAGTCAAGATGGCGACAGCGAAATCGCCGAACTCGAGGCTTCATCAGTCCACAGATCAATGGGTGACGTCACGACGACTAAGTCCACTTCTTATCTACAGTCTATTGCTTAATACTACGTTTCATGACTTCCTCCTTTGCTCCCGTCATAATTACTACAGGCACTCGAGGCTGCCACCGTACTTAACGTAAATATAACACATAATATCTACAGCTGCAGTTGTTTTGTCGTTGAGGGTTGGATATACTGTATCTTTACACAGATACCAGTTAACTACAGTTGTCAAACTATAAATTGGCGTTATAAAGATGTTTGTGCACTACGTCGCTCAGCTAAAGCACATGTCCTCGCCGACTCCTCGGAGAAAGACGTTAGCATTCAGAGACGGCCGGGCAGCCAGGCATCGTCCAGATAATGAAATGAATCCACGTTTGATCCTCCCAGCATCTCCCGGTAATTGTTCTTGATTCCCCCTTTGTGTTTCACGCTTGACTCCCCACTCATATCAGGGCCCGCGTACGAAGACGTGCTCGTTCCCCCTATCAGTGACAGCAGAGTTCAGTGATTAACAAATTAAGGCTCTTCTTTGCCTTAATCTGTCTCGAGGCTTTTACTCAGCCGGCTCCCACAGAAACATGTTTGGCAGTGACAGCACCTCGGCTCCCACGTTTAATTGGATTAGAGGGAAATCGGGATGAATGCGCTCTCAGACGGGGCGTCGGGGACGGCTGGATGAGGGGGAAACAGGTGATGAAGTCGTTTCAGAATTACCTTTTCAACTTCTTTCACTGCGCCGTTGAGCCGGCGAGGATTTGTCTGGCGTGGAGTATCATGGGAGGAGGCGAACGCCTGTGTGAGGACGTATGGATTCATTTCGGGAAACATTAGGCTGAACAGATTAACGTCAACGCAGAAGCACACAGTGGTTTCCTGATGTTGAGCAGTGGGGATGGGGCAGTGCAAGGTCATATTAAAGTTGAATTAGTCAAAGATGGAACATGATGGGATAGTTTGTCGTTTAAAATCTTTTAAATTGGGCTATTTTCATTTTTGCTGTGTGACGAGCGATCTGTTGAGCAGTCAAGTCTCAGCTAACTTTGAATAAATTAACTCTTAGGTAAGCCCCGCCCCCAAGTGTCAGTTAGCACTTCTACGCTACGCTAGCTGCTGAAGGTATACTGAATACATTTTAATGATTGTAACAGAATAAGAAGGAACAGTGTTCTTTCATTTCATTGTCTTCTGTCTCGATCTGCAGGTGATGTGGTGTTTTATATACAAAGTCAATGCAAAGATGCAAGTCGTGCCTGATCCCTCGATTGAGGAATTCGTTTGGTGCTCTTTCTCTCAGCGTTTAGGTTCTCCTGTCATCACTGATCTCCTGACTAAAGTAAGATATCGTACCAACCGTTGGTTGAAAGCATTGGTCGAAACCAGAGTCTACGGTTTATACAACATAGATTCAACGTGTCACGTGGTTTGCAGAGACAATCAATCGCAGCCTTTTCTTTTTTCTGGTGACTGGGTTGCATTCAGATGTAATCAGCCCACCGTACAAGTGACAAATGAAAGCTTCCTTTCCTCTGTTAAGATTGTACTTAATCGTAGCACTTTAAATTGTAACTTTCTTTGTTTTAATAACGTTATCCCTCAACACCTGCTTTCCTTAAAATACAGTGAATACCTCTCGGTTCAGACACCGCAGCGCTGGTCTGTGAACACACAACGATCAGTTTGCATCCATCTCTCTCTTCTGTCTCGCCACCGGCCTCCCCCCCCCCTCCCCCCCCCCTCGCTGTGTTTTATTTACTTGGCTGACATGCAGCCTTCGCGCTGGCAGCCTTGTCCATCAAAAGGCACCTGCTCCTGGTGATTGTTTGCTCACCTTCCTGTCCAGAGCATCTGCAGACGAGTGTAAGCGATGTTCGGCTCTCACCAGCATTCTTTCTTTTCTTTTTGTCTTCCTCCACTCTGATGAAATGTCCTCCAGGCTGACGCGGCGCTCTGTGCAAAACATCAGGTCAGCGCGGCGTCCTGAGGCAGGCTCGTCTCTGGAGAAGTCGCTGAATTTCAACATCGCATCACATTAAACACATTTTTTTCGGAGTATTTTGTCGAGTCTCCCCGCATGAGTGTGTCAGTTGGGAGTTCAGAGTATTGCTCAAGGATGTTTCGTAATTCATGACTGTTGATTGACACACCGCTGATCCTGTGAACTTCCAGGTACAAGACGTCCTCTGATATCAGACCTCTCCACTCAACATATTGGTCCTGCAAAAGATATCCAGAGGGCAAAGAAATGCCTCATTCATTGTGGGTAGCATGCCAACGCTGAAGGGTCGCGCACGGTTAACGTGAAAAGATCGGAACAGCGGTTAACTTCGTGAAACTGTTGGCTTTAACGTTGGAACACGTGGTTAATGTCGTGAGACGGCCACAGTTAACGTTCGACCACGTAGTTACCGTCAAACGGTCGTGAACGACGGTGTGAAACGGTTGCGGTTAACATCGGTTGGTACACTTGGTTAACGTAGTAAAACGTTGTGGTTAACGTTGGAACACGTGGTTACGGTAAAACGGTCGTGGTTAACGTTGTGCAAAGTTTGGGGCGATTCGTTGACGTTGAAACAGTTTGAGCGGTGAGTACGTTTTGTGAAACGTTTCAGTTCACGCTGGAACACAAGGTACCGGGCTTTCCCGAGAACGTTATACAACTTCCGTACTTAACGCCAGTTACGTAACAATCAAACTTATTTTAACTTATAGACGTACTTCTTTGAGCCCAAAACCACGAGCTTTGACTCGGCCTAGCCAAGTATGTTTGTTGCTTAATTAAACCTGAAAACGAAGTTAACCTTTGTCGGAAGTTCATAATGAAAAGAGATGATTGTAACGAGAAGAAAACTGACACGAAGTCCCTGACACATTGTAAAACTGACACTCACAGTTTGAAACACTGACCAAGCTGTGATATTTGACACGTTGGGAGTGAGAATGTGTTGCAAAAACACAAAGGATCATAGAACACTTCCCCCTCTTGTACGCTACGAGATGCGGTGGGGAAAAAAAAAACACACAAAATACACTTAAGCAGAATTTATAGTTCCTCAGTTTTGTGGTTCTTGGACGTTTAAGTTGCTCTTTCAGGAGGAAAATGACTGACAGTGGTCACAGACACACTCTGGTCCTACGTAGATGGGCACTGTGTGTTTCAAATGATGAGAAACAACAGGACAATGAGTTACAACTACATTGAGTAATGCACAACCTTTATCAACCTCTGTTGGCAAACAGTTGCCATTGCAACAACCAGAGAGACTTGATTTCCTCTGAGACAAGTCTTCTCACGCCTCCATTGGCAGGATCTTCCAACAGAGAGTACAGGCTGGAGAATCACTATAAAAGCTTGTATATATATATATATAATCACCTGGTGAACAAAATAGTCCCCGTGCAGGTATGCAAATGCTTTTTTGTTGCTACAAGGCAGCAAATATGTTGCTGACATTCATCTTTAGGTTTAGATTCAACGCCAAAGAAATGTTGGAAAATTTGTTGAGTTTTTTAAAAAAGTAGACGATGGAAAATTAAGGTTAACTTCACAAATATCCAAAGTGTGTGTGTGTGTGTGTGTGTGTGTGTGTGTGTTTGACTGAATGAGTACATAAGAGGCAGGGAAGCAGTTGAGCGGAACAAAGAGAGACAAAGAGAGCGAAACAGCAAGAGCGCGGGTCGCTGACGTGAAAGCGAGCGGACGAGGCTCTGCAGTAGCTGTTGCTTCACATGTGAGGCTGCGGCGCTGCTGAACACTGACGGGGGCTGATTGGTGAGCGCCATCCCCCCTTTTTACAGCTTAATGACTGTCCCACAGCACCCTGTCCCCTCGGGGGGGAAACACTTTTTTTTTTAAAGAAGGAGGAAGTGCATGAGCCTTGCTGTCGCTTAAGTTTGCAGCAAATAATCCGTCCAAGCCTCGTCACCTCCAGTGTAACCCACGACCCCCCCCCCCCCCCCCCACTTCCATTCTCCGCGTTCCACCAGCCCCGGTTCAAAACTGCCCCCGGGCGCTCGGAGCAAGATAGAGAATCATCTTGCCGATGTTTTTTCCAGCCTGTCACGGGGAAGTCTTTGCACTTTTTCCAGCGTTAGACGAAAACTTGCTGGCACATTGTTGTTGTTCACGTGGCTCAGGAGAGGCTTCGACCTCGCATGACCTCACAGGGGGGGGGGGGGGGGGGGGGTTTGAAGCGGTTTGCTTCAAACTTTAAATGCATGCACAGTAAAGGCCTTTAAACACTTCTTTCAAACTGTGTTGTCTTGAGTACTTCAACACAAACGTAAATATTACGCGGCAAAAAAGCGACCACAGGCTACTCCTTTCAACCGTGACAAAGACCAGATCTTACCTTTCACAATAAAAGCCCTAGACATATAATAGTCACAGCGTTTTGCTTTTTGTGTTGTTGATTCGTTACTTGCTCGGTGTGTCGAGGCCTTTAGTATCACATACATGGCTGAGGTTTATGCTGGAGGCCTTTTGACCATGCGTCACCTTTCAGTGACTCTACACTTCCTGTTTTAACACCTGTGGGCTGATAGTTATGGTCACCATGTGGTTCTGCTGGTTTTTCCTTTCTTTTTTTGTGCCACATAATATTTTACTGACTTTTAAGGCTGATCCAGGAGTTTACCAAAGATTTGTCATATTTTGAGGGTGTTTTTGAACGCCTACATGTATCCTATTGTTTTCAACGACTCAACTCAAGCCCTTTAATCTCTGCTTGGAATGTTGCAGAACATTTTATTTACCCTATTTCAAATATGTCTTAAGCAGCCCTAAGAGTGCTCAGAAAGATGCAAATTTGAACTTCATCTGCTGATAAAGAAGGTGTGATATGATTGAAAGCTCCAGAAAAGCAACTAAACTGAAGTTGTTGCATGGACTTCACAACATTTCCTGCTTTTTTTCACATGCACATACAGATTTTTTTCATTAAAAAATCCAGCAAATTATTTAAATTTTTTTAACATGACTGAGTTTGCATTGTTGTCGAGCTACAAATGCAGGATCATATTTCTATTTGGCAGCGTCCGACATTGCAACAGCTTCACGATGTTGCTTTGAGATCGTATCACAGACCTCGTCCACCCACTTCCTCAAAATCCACCTCAAGTTTTAGGAGTTTATGTCACTGTATTCTTGACATGGAAGCAACGTGATGTTAAATGTGATGAGATGTTCACTTCATCTGCTCCCCTGGCTTTGGCTGAATAGATGAAGAAATCCCCCCCTTGTTCTCAGCGCTTTCATGGATTTACCTAAGCAGTCACACTTGAGTTCAGGCTCCTCACTCAACTTGACAAGCTTGCCGCTCCGCATTTACTCTGACGACCAGGAGTATCTAACGCATGTGACAAAGTCCTCAGACAGACCAGGGCGGTGGTTGGTGATGGTGAGGGGGGGGGGGGGGGTCACATCTCTTGACAGCTGACATTTTCAGTACCGTGCTTCGCCCCCCCCCCCATCGTAGCCAGCCGACCGCCAAGTCCCCATCACCTTTTTCTGCTGCTCAGGTTTTCCAGAGCGCAGACCGGAGACGGCGGAGGCAGTTGCAGCGGTGTCGCCAGAGATTAGCAACGCGGCCTTGAGGGCCAGCAGGCCTCCAGGCGAGCCCGAGCGACAGCCGGGGAAAGGATGTAAATCAAAAATACCCAAACTTTGTGCAGAGTCAGAGATGAGGGTGAGGTGGAGAGGATGTTCCTGCCTGATGGCTGGCAAAGTTCAAGATCTAGTGTGACGGCAGAACCGAAATGTAACAGACACACAATGTGCGTCTTGTCAAATCTAAACCTCATATTACTGCAAGATTTTTAATGAATTTGAATGTTTATCATCCTGTATTACATGTCTGTAACTATGTGCCGGTAGGGTGTGGTAATATTAAACTTCTTCAAGGTATCCCTCCTCAAGTTCAAACCGATGAGGCTTTTTAATTGAGCTTGAAAAGACAGAATGTGTTTTGGATCTCAGGTCTGCTGTCATAAATGGACCTTAAGCTCAATCACCATTGTGTTACCTCACAAGACGATAGATGGTGACTTAACAGACATTTATTGAAAAGAACATCTTAGAGATTATTACTTCAACACATTCAGAGTGAAGAATGGAAAGTTGTATTTACTACAATTTATGTATTTCAAGAAAAGGAACGAGAGTAAAACTCACTTTTCTGTCTTCCAATGGAGACAAACATCTGTGGGTTTTTGACAAATCCCCCTACGAGGTTCATTTCGTAGCTCTTCTGGAGCTTTAAATTATATCACACAGTCTTCCTCAGTAGATGGAGTTTGCTCAGCTGTCATGGAGTTGTCATTTCCAATTGCCGTGGCACTTTAAAGGTGAGTTCAGACAGAAAGTGAAGTCCAAATTTAACAGCTGGACCATTTGTGTTCATTTGCCCCAAACAGCCAATGTATGAACGAGACGTTTGCTGAAATTTGCATCCAACCGCATCATTCCATTGACTTTAATTCTTTCTTCGTGCTCTCTCTGAAAAGGACTTAACATCTTAGTTCGTCCCATACTCGGATATTGACCAAATAGCCAGGCTGAAAAATGACATTCCCATCAAGGGAATAATTAGTTCATCATTGATGAGCAAACGTTAGCATGCTAACACTCTAAACTAAGATGTTGAACATGTTAAACACTATATCATAGGCTGTATATAAGAAGTGGACGTAGTCGTCGTGATTTGTGGACTGATGATTTGAAGCCCTGAGTTCTGCGATTTGTCCGTCGCCATCTTGGACCTTTGCAACCAGTGAATGGAAGTGACCATATTTGGACTGCGGAGAAGTAACATAGAGACGGCGTATACATCTCTGGTCAATGATGTCAATCACTGTGTAGCCCCGCCCTAAAGCATTCCCTGCTTTATGGTCTGTGTGACTCTAAATGGACCATAATGTACTAAATGAACATCATGCTGTATTGAAGAAGACTTGAAACTAGAGATTGAGACATAAACTCATGTTTACAATGTTTACTGAGGGAATAAATCAAGAGAGAAGTAGAGTCATTTTCTCATAGACTTCTATACAACCAGAGGAGTCGCCCCCTGGTGGACACTAGAGAGAATGCAGACACTTCCGCATTGGCTTCACTCGGCAGAACAGGATGTTGCCGCCTGCTTTGCCTAAGTAGCCTCACAGAGCCGCGAGCACGACTGAAGTCTCTAGTCTTGTTTAATAAAGTAGGCTAAAGTAACAGGGAAACTTGGGGAGTGCAGATCTCCACCGAGGCCATTTTTATAAGTGAAAAACATTGTGTGTATCTGGGCCTTGATTCGGATCTGCTCCTAAATATAATGTTTTGTCCGTGCTGCACCATTCCACAAGGTTTCATGGAGATCTCGCCTCTCGTTCTTGCGTCATCCTGCTTGCAAACAGACAACAACCGAACCAAGAACATCAGCGGAGGTAATATAAGGATCGACAACGGAGACGCTTTCAATGTTGAAATTGTTGTGTTGAAACCTTCTGTGGTATTCGAAGAGATTCATGGTACGGATGAACTACAGATGGATTAATGTGCTGGAAATATTTAGTTTAGAAAGGAAATATCTACTTGTCCCTCTGTTTTCATTTCCTGAGGCTCGAAAGTAAAAGACCAAGCCAATAATTGAGATTAATCTTGGACAAAATTTGACGGAAAATTCCCTCCCGCTGTGACAAACTGACAGTGTTGATGAGGGAAGTCACTACTCATATGAGCTAAGACACTCTGGCTGAGACACCAGTGAATCTCTGCTCCCCACAGATCTCAGACGTGTAATCAATAACCTCAGCGCGTTCCCTCTCCGCCAAGCCCGAGTGAGAGAAAACACATGTTGTAGAAGTATCA
Source organism: Melanostigma gelatinosum (assembly GCF_949748355.1). Classification (NCBI taxonomy): domain Eukaryota; kingdom Metazoa; phylum Chordata; class Actinopteri; order Perciformes; family Zoarcidae; genus Melanostigma; species Melanostigma gelatinosum. Next base: position 3,060,327 of record NC_136639.1, read on the forward strand.
GAGCATTCATGAATAATCATGCCAGACCGGAGCCGCAGAAGTGAATTTGGTTTCTTTGGAGGACATTAAACACAAATATTCATCTAACGTCAACTCTTGTAACCTAGAAAGCGGCAAAACAAACAGAAAGCAACGATGAGGACTGTAGTTTAGGAGGAGGCAACATCCTGTTTGTTCTTCTGGGAACGTTTAGCTTCACTTCAGCTACAATTGCATTGTATTGTTTTCCCTCCCTGGTATTTGTCTCAGGTTCTCATTCAGGTATCATGTCTTCATCTCTTCATCGAGCTCCTCTTGTACAAGATGTTCTCGCTGTTGTGGAAGTCTTTGATCAATGCGTACAGTGCCACAAAGGTATTTCAATCAGACCTCAGCCAGGAAGCCACAAAACACGTTGTGGTTACTCTTCTGGGGACCATGAATATCCAAAATATCTGAATTCCATGGTAACAGTTTTGAATGTATCTTCCCTTTGACCTGTCAGTGGGGTTATATGGAAGGTCAAAGGTCAACAAAATGGATGGTTTCCCAGAGGATCCCTCCTGCAACAACAAGGAAATACTGCGTCCAGTTGTTGTTTGCTCATAAATAGTTAAAGGACTTAACTCCAAGACATTGTTGCTTTTACATTTCTGATTCTGCACCAATTAACCAAACGAGAGAAGAAGGCTAACTGCAGTCCTTGTAGGCTAAAGGTCATAGTGCAGTGTGTCGAAAATAACGTCCTGAAAAATGTCACATCTTATCAGAGACGTGATGAAAAGTACTGGCTGCACACAACCGAGAGGAATGAGTCCGTTTGAAAACCGTTACATCTTTAAAAAACGGGCGATGCAACAGAACTTGAAACTTAAATCTTTAAGCGGAGTGGAAAAACTTTTAACACTTCTCGTGTCTTCTTGGAAGATTGCCACAATTAAATATGTCCCAGAACAAGTTAGGACGTAAACATGGTTCCTATGGAGTGTTAATCCAAATCAATATTCATGAAAACAAGTTTTATAAATAATGATATGTAAACAAGCACATCAAATAATGCCATAAATAATAATGATGGCAGTTCACCTTCATGCTCAGTACAGTTGGGAAGAGCAGATTTGTTTGATGAGTGAAAATAAAGTAAATCCATCGTAATCATTTTAGGTTATTTAGTTTAGAATTTGTATTTCATTTAAAGTTCTTGGCACCAGCGTTTGGTTTGTCAGCTTTCTATATGAACCGAGGTAAAAAAAAACATTTGTAAGAAATGTCTTATAAAGTGAAACCTATTTCCAAAGTTTGAGGCTGTCAGAAAGGTTCTCAGTTCAGCGTGTCTTCTCCGCGTCTTTACATCACCCTGTGAGCCTCCATAGGACCATCAGCTATAACAAGCTCCATCTCAGCCCGGAGTCATGTCCCGGTAACGCACACCAGAGAGCCGCATCGTGCCCCTTCACGTGGGATCCCTTTGAGGACAGCACACACAGTTCTTTCTTCACATAACTTTTAATGCGATTACCGGCCACATAGGATGACATGAGTCCAGGCCACGGCCTCCGTTTTCCCCCCAAAAGCGAACATAAGAGGTTTGGATGGATGATGGGCAAATAACCCCTGCACATCCCTCCTGGCAATCACTCCAGCCTCTTTCTCTGGTCATCCTCTAATTTCCAAAGGGTCACTAATCTCACATTAAAGGGCTGTGACAGTAATGAGCGCTGCGGATGTGTGCGGTCCGAGGCGGCGGGATGAAATGAGCGCACTTACAATACCAGTAAAACTCGGGGGCCAATCTCAGCGATATTTAGCCGGACGTTGAGCTGCAGTGCCTGAGCCTCAAGTCACGTTAGCTTAACACCAACCGCCACTCGAGAACGAGGGGGAGGTGTGTGTGTGTGTGTGTGCAACGCTCCGTTAGAAGCTCGAGCCGAGGCCTAACGTTTCAACGGGTCACGTTCTTGGCTCAGCGGGGAAACTCGAAATCCTTCGCTCCAAACTTCCCCGGAGCGGTTTTCAGCGGAAACACCTTCAGTTTCTTTTTGCAAACAGTGAGGTTGAAGAACCCGGGACTCTTTAGGAGGGCCTCTCACGTCAGGCTTTTGCAGCGGACATTTTGCTTTATCTGATCATCAGTTTGATTCTAAACTCTTCATGCAGACCAAGTTTTGCTCAAAAAAAACAATTTAAAATTGAGTTTTTTTTGTCATTCCACACTCTGATGCCTTTTCTTTTTTTGGCACCCCATCCCCCCCCCCCCAAAAAAACCCACCCCACATAAGACAAACAGGGACTGGTGGTTCAGGGATGCGTGCCAGCCTCAGACAACAACAAAGACAAAGGAGATCACAGTGGGAATTAGGGGATTCCCCAGAGAGCAGAGGGGAGGATGTTGGTGGTTATGAGGTAAATCTGCTGTGAAACCTCCCCCCCCCCCCCCCCCCCCTCCTCGATGTAGAAAGTGTGGAGGACGACGCCCGTCTGCTCGGCCCACTGACGTGACAGAGAATGAGGTCGACGAGCCACGGGTGCGTGACCCCGGAGTGAGTCCGGGGAATAAGGTGCCCGGAGGGGGGTTTGGGGTCAATGCGGCGCTTCGTTAAAAAGCAGGGGTCACTCATTAAGGGCGGGGTCCTTTCCTCGGCTTAAACGTCTTGGAGGAGAGGGGGGCTTCAAAGCGATTATGGTCAGACATGGTTATCCATGTCAGCCAGGGTCAAGAGTTAAAGGATCCCTGGTGACTGCCGGCATGTCCCGGGATGGTGTCCCCCCCCTCACCACCCCCACCAACCTCAGCCCCTTTAGCTCCCTGCGAGGCATCACAGGAAGTCCAGAGGGATTCATCCTCTTATTAATGCCACCACTCAAATCCTGCAAGCCATATGGTACTGAAACAATTTCTAAGAAAGAAGCGAGTTGGGTTTTTATTGCGACTCTCATCCTGATTCATAGGACCTCCTCAAAATGATGTGTTAGTCATGGAACACTACTATAGATTTGTATATAACATATAATACTGTGGTCAGATAAAAACCTTCTCATCGTGTCATACAATTTTGCAGCTTTAAGGCTTCAAGGCCAGAGAGAAAAAGAAAAATCACCATCATCATCATCATCAGCTGCAGCAGGGAAACACAAAGCAGCAGCATTTCAAAGCTTTTTTAAATAACTATTACACCACTTTTTACAGTTTGTTAGGAACAGAAGTACGACGGAGAGCAACAGCAAAGATGGAGAATGCAACCTAAACAGAGTGACTCCAGATCAGTGAGTGGAAAACCAAGTGGCCGAATATATTTAGAGTCCAGATGTAAACATGTATGTGTGAAACGTTCCACCAGAGAGACATCAGGAGATGATCAACTCTGTTCTGAGTTCATGAACAGAACGTCAGACACCATGAAGACACTCAGAGGTTCCACTAGATTCAGCTTTAACACACAGTCCAGTGGTAGAACTTGAGTCCGTTGTTGGAATATCGACTCTGACAACCGAACATGAAACAAGCAGACATTCAGATGCTGTTAACTGTAAATCAATAAAGCTTTGAACTCGTCTGGATGTTTGGGGGGGAAACAACACTTACACTGGCTGTAAAAGGGTCTATCGGTAGATAAGAAGGAACTCCATTTTATCCTTCATTCATCCTGCATGACAACTGAACAGAATTCATGCTCTTTTGATTTTAGCAGCAAATCAGATGAATTTCTGCGTGACTTCCTGTTGGGACCCGAGCCAGAGCGGCAATGTGGCGAAAACGTGTCACTTCCGTCACAGCTGCACCCGTGCTGCACATCTCTGTGTCTGCCACGTGCATTTTTTAGCACTTCAAAGAACATCCACGATAGAGGTCCTCCTCCTCCTCCTCCTCCTCCTCCTCCTCCTCCTCATCCTCCTCCTCCTCCTCTTCCTCCTCCTCCTCCTCCTCACTGAGGGCTTCGTGTCGCTGTAAAAACAGCTCGTTAGCTCAGAAACCGGATAAAACTTTCCTCACTGAACGACTGTCTTGCTCGATGACAGTCTGCATCGGTTTGAATTTTTTCTTTTTTTATATTCAGTTTTTTTTCCCCCCCAAACACAGACTTTGACCCTCCTCAAGGCATTCCACATCATTTGTCATCTTCATCTCGCAAAAAAAACGTGTTTTGTGTGTGTTTGTTGCTCTCGGCTGCATCACAACTGTCCCCTCCCGAAACGATTTCAAACAGAAGTTTAGCATTAAAATTGGCGACGTGAGCTTTTACTCACACAGGACTGTCAGTATGATGTTCATGCGTTATCCTACTGAGTTCAACCACGGCTGTGCACAGAGTAATGACGCTCACTGACTGTGTGGGCCATGTGATAAAACACTGTGAGGTCACAATTACCGGTTTGGGTTTTTTAGTGTTGTTTCTAACCAGCACAACAGGAGCACAACATAATATGTGTGTGTCAAATTGTTTTATTTGTCATAGTTTTGTTTGGTATGACTTATATTTTGTGTTTTAAATGTTTTTTATGATACTGCTTGGCGTTATTTATATGCTTTTAGTTTGAAATGTATGTAAACTTCCTGCTGCTGGGCCTGTGATTGTTGGCCCAATCCCAATGTCCCCCCTAAGGCCTTAAACCCTGAACCCTCAGGGTCACCTGCTAAATGGTGGAGTGTGAGAGGCTGCGAGGGCCGGAAACGGTAGAAATACAAACGGGACAGCACTCGTATCATCGAGATGCAGCTGCTGGAACCAGTGGTGTGTCTGAGGAGGAGGAGGAGACCCCCAAACAAGGTAATAAAGACCAAAGTAAAGGGATTTTATACCTCTTGTATTTGTTGGTGGTGGTTTGCGGTAACGTTATCTTGGCTTTCCTTTTGTTAAGTACATTGTATTTGAACTATTTTTAACCATTTTTGGACTAAATTATTCTTGCACACACACCGCTCTTTGTGTCTGACTACGTGTGCCTCAGCAGTGTGAGTATAAGGCAGTGATGAGGCCACATTTAAAATATATTAGTTGGGAGTTTAATCTCTTATAATTCTGAGAATTAAGTCAAAATTATGAAATCAAAGTGAACATAAAAAATCAAACAAAGTCAGGAAGGTTTACCACATCAAAATTAAACAAATGTTCATCATTTGAAGTGTCTGTATCAGAATATTTCAGATTTTTGTCTGGTGTTTCATCAGCAAATAACATTCTTGAAACATCATATTACACACAAAAGAAAAGAAAATGTGACTTTCCACCTCTCCCAAATCAAACAGCTCACACAACCATCTTTGAAAGTGCCACCTTCAAGGACAGGTTTCTGTTTGCACCACAATAATAAGGAAAATGGCGCCAGAATTTAAAATTGAAACGTCATCATTAGAATCAGTGGACACCCGAGGAAACTGTTTGTGGTTGGTGCTGAGATCCAGTGTGTGGGTATCTTGTTGTTTGTACACATCTATACATTCACATGTTACACTCTCATGCTGCACTTACTTTCCTGTTTGGATCCACTAATTACAATCATGTTTGTATTCACTCAGAGCAACATTTCCCCCTCATCACATCTGACAACTCTCACGTGACAGACTTAGCAACAAACTTTATTTTTTTTAAATTGGGGGAATTCAGTCTGTTTGAATCATCCCGCTTTCTGTGAGACACAGAGAGCAAAGACATTTACATTTGAAGAGTTCGGGGGACGTTGTTTTTTGTTTGTCCCCAGACAGAGGCAGACGTGCAGCTCTCTTCCCAAAGAGTGTGTTTTTCCCCGGGTTGTGTACGGGAGGATGCCCCGAGGGCAGAGGAACCTGGAACATGAAGCCATGCCACGGCGGCTCAGCACAGCTCTGAGCCTTGAGCGGCTCTGGCAGCTTGCCCGGGGTGGAGGTGGCAGCGTGGGGTTGGGCACAGGTTTTTTGGGAGAACCCCTCCCCATTCAGCTCGCTCATCTTCACTCTTCTGGGACACCCCCCGTCCGAGGCGACGGAGATGTTTTTTGTCACTTTATTTTTTGGGAGGGAATCACGTATATGAACAGAAGGGGAACAAGTTGATCCCCTTTGTTTGTTGTTTGGCTGTGTTGGTCCAGAGCAGAGAGCGAGCAATAATTAAAAAACATTTTTGGAAGATGGATTGACCGACAGAAAATGTGTCTCCTTTTAAAATGTCCCAAAAAATATTGACCCATGGAGCAGACGCCAGGTTGTTTCTTAGGCTCCTGGGAATTTAGCTGAAAAGCAACAAACAAACAGGATTTACACGACTGAATATCTGAGGTCAGATTATTTTTAGCCTTATTATTTTATGGTTTTTTAATCCTTCCTTATTTATTACATTTTTTTGGAGATGAATAATTATTGAAAAAAACAAACATCCACAGAGCTTTTAGAAAAGGTGCAGAGTAAAAGTTTTGCTTTTCCTGAAAAAAAAGAAATATTACGATTGTGATTCAATTATTAAAAATGTTTTCCAAAAGGTCCAAAATCTCTGTGGAAGATATCAGACATTTAGTTACTGCGATCAAGAGTCTCAGTAGCCGCCAGTTTGTGTGGAAAAAACGGATCATTCCTTCTTTAATTTCTGCTAATTAATAATATCTAGATCATTTCTGGTTCATTTCTGTGGCTTTATTTGTGTGCTTCTTGCTTGTTGATAGTTTTTGTTGCATTTTTCTGAATTATGTTTGCTGAGATTTCTTTTCTTTTTGAATTTTTGAATTTTACGCTTCATAGGTTAGGTTTAGAAAAAAAACGTCACGGTTTAAAATAAGTATGTAAACCAAGAAAAACGTGGACAACGTAAGATAAGTGCAGAAAAGATGTCAAAAAACATCAGTGAAGTAACTTCAAAATAACTCAACACGTTCGGACACGAACACCGGTCTCCTGGTTGAAAGTCCTGTGTTTGGATCTTATGAAGTCGTATATGTGTCTGTACAGTAACATAAAATATTTCCTTTAAGCCACGAGAAGCATTGAGAAATGTTCGTCTGCATTGTTTATAATGCTGTTGGAGCACATGATATTTGTAATTAGTCTCGTCAATTCAGGTTGGCATCAGAACACCCCGCCCATTCAGCTCAAGGTGTCACTACTTTCAGCATCAGGGTCCGGGGGCGGATGTTTTCTGCCAAAAACCACTCTGCTGTTCTCCGTCTCCACCTCTGCATTGTCCCCCTCCACAAATGCAACCATTGAAAAAACATAAATACAAAGAGCACTCTGTTATTTCCTCACGTGTGACAATTTGCACCTCAAACATCGCTGTCATATTTTTGGTTGTTTTGCTTTTAACCCATCATGCCTCATTCTTCGCTCTCCAGGGTGTGTGTGTGGTGGAACGCATAACACGATATGCAGAAGGGGGAATTTTTAGCTCCTGATTTAGCTTTTTACAAGCTAACAATTGTACAATTGTAGCTCGGCTGTGAATCACACACGTACACCAGCCGGGGCCTACAAAAAATAAGCAAGTGGCATTGTAATAACTTGACCAAACAAACCGAACAGAGACAGAAAAATGTTACTTGATCTGTGAACACAGACAGTTTCTCTTTGTTCCCCCCTCTTCTGTCTCTTCTGTCTCTTTCTCCCTCTGTCTCTTCTCTTTGTAGTTAGAGCACCAGAAGCTGTGGAGAGAAGAGTCCAAGCCAGCCAACAAAGCTATTGAAGCATTACTCCCTTCTCTCTCTCTCTCTCTCTCTCTCTCTCTCTCTCTCTCTCTCTCTCTCTCTCTCTCTCTCTCTCTCTCTCTCTCTCTCTCTCTCTCTCTCTCTCTCTCTCTCTCTCTCTCTCTCTCTCTCTCTCTCTCTCTCCCTCTGTTCAGGCCTTGCTGTGTTTTTGGCAGTTACGACTGACCATCATGAACGTCATTGCCAATTTTTGTGAAAACTGGCACATATGGCAGCTGAAGTGCCATATGCCATACAGAATATTTTTTGGCCGTTTCCCCCATTTGTATAATCGCTGGATCCGGTATAAAAGTGGCTCATTATTAATTCATTCCTTCCCAGTTTTTTAAAAATTATTTTCAGTTCCCCTCTGTGTTTTTGTTTTTCCTCAATTTCCCTTTATTTCTTTCCAGATCCATTTGATGTCTATGAGGACAAGGAACGACAAGTTAATTTAACGTGCAGTGTGGGGATTAAAGTGTTTGGTTAATTCATGCAGTAATGTTGTTTTGTGCACTACTGACGCACAAATTAGGTTTTAATTGCTTTTAATCAGAACGAAATTGGTTTATTTTAACAACAAACCCAACTCTTGGGGCATTTGACGGCTGGAAAGGATGCATTTTTTGTTTCTTGAAGTAATTTACTTTGCTGGTTGAGTCAACATGCAGCATTTGTGAAAGGACAATCCAAGTTCTACTGTATTGTTCTATTTTCAAGATATCTAAATAAAGGCCAAAACCCACAATGTGTTAGTTTCTAAATACTCTGATTTCTCCACCTGTCTCCACCAGTCTGTGGCTCTCAGCTCAATGCCCATTGTTTCCTACTGATGACAGAAATCATTAAAACCAGCTCACAAATATTTAGTTTCATTATTAAAGTGGCAAAAAGATAACTTTTTAACTTTTCCCCCGCTAGTGTTTCCAAGTTTATTATAATCACAAACACAACACTGCTTATTTTAGAAACACCACCTCAACAGATTGTGTTCTTTGATTAGATTATCAAAAAGATCAGATGTTTGTTTCTGCCTGCTATTGTTGGCATTAGCGCTAGCTAGTGTTGTGTAGATTATCAAATGAACAATGAATCAGATGTTTGTTTCTGGCTGCTAGTGTTAGCGTTAGCGCAAGCCAGCGTTGTGTAGATTATCAAATGAACAATGAGTCACAGATGTTTGTTTCTGGCTGCTAGTGTTAGCATTAGCACTAGCTAGCGTTGTTTAGATTATGAAACCTTTTTGTTTCTGGCTGGTAGTGTTAGTGTTAGCTAGCATAGTAACATAGCTATTGCTGGAAAGCCAGACACAATTTCATTTTCTGGCTGCTAGCAGTAGCTAGCGGCAGCATTAGCAACATGGCTACCATTAGCAGCCTTGCTGTTGTCCAAAGCAAGAAACAACCATAAGAATCCTAAGAACTACAAAACTCAAATCGCAGAGCTTTGATAAAGGCAGAGTAAAACCAGTATAAAAATATATCCTTTATATTTACGGGAGACCTGGTGGCAGACACAATGAAAACAAGGCTGATAGGTAACCAATCTGAACACATATCTTCATCCATTAGCCGACATTGTGCAATCACCATGTACTTCATAATTACAAAGTACAAAGTACAAAACCTTGTTTAAAAAACTCAATCATTTCCTAAAACAGCTGGTAACTGTAGTTTTTGATCGCAAAACTTAACTACAATAGGGCGTTTGTTGGGGCCTATTTCCAGCGGCGGATGAATACAGACTTTGTTGTCTGCTGAATTGTTCCAGCAGGAGGACAGTGTATGTGGGATTGAGTCAAAATAAACTAGGTGTTCATGGTGACAAAGGAGCATGTCACTCAGTGCAACGGTGAGGCTAATTGATGTGTTTTTAATAGTTTTTGAACAATAATGGAGCTCAATTGCTTCGAGGAAGACGATATATCAGGCTTTGGCTCCTTTTTGTTGATAAAAAGATAAATATAGTCCCCATGCATATTTATTATTCGCCTCCTACTTTAAAGTGCACTGTGCACCTTTATCAGACTCTTGCATTTTTGTTTTCCACCTGTCAGTAATACATTGTGAGCAGTACTTTAACATAAAGTAACTTTCTTGTTGAAAACTGTAATTGTACTTGTCAGTTTGTCAGGCTCTTACCTAACCACCCAGTTCTCCTTGTTTATTCCACATGAGCCAAAAGACACATCACTTCCTGTGTGACAGAGGAAGGTTGAGTGACTGTTGTGTTATATCATTGAGAGCGAGCGGCAGGACTGACATTCATTTTTATTTTTAAATGTGAATAAATGAGCCAAAAGCTCTTGGACACAGAGAGGCCTTTTTTTCACCGCTGCCTGTTCTTCCTCCCCTGTCTCACATGAACAGCTTTCACATTCCTCTTCCACTATCACAGGAATTGTCTCCTCGTGGTGTGTGTGTCTTTCTTTGACACACACACACACACACTCTAAAACATCCCACACTTCCTCTTTGCTTTTTGCGTCTCTCTTCCCTCTCCTCTTCTGCCCTCCATTGGAAATACACTAGAAGGTCTTCACTGACTCCCACAGTCTCAGCGTTGCAGCTCCTCCATCATCATCATGTCTTTTTTTCTCTTCTCATTCTGCAGAACTCTTCTTCGTTGCATCTAGACTGCCTTTACAACAACTCCATTCGGAGCCAGGGTCTTTCTTGGTGATTCACGCGATGATGACGCCACTCGTAGATAAGGAGAAGATGCAGCCGCTGGGTGCAGAATCGCTCCCTCGATCGCTCATTCACCACATAACAACCATTAGTTTGCAGTGAGTCGGAGCTGTTAGATTCAAGTGATGCCTCATCTTTTTGAGAGGCAAATCTACTTTCGAGGAAACAAAGATTTAAGAAAAGTCTGAAAAAATGAACATGATTTCTTTGTCAGCAGATTTTACTTCTCATTCTGTTAATCATTTTGCAACCTCTGGAATTAATCTGCTGATATTTTGCAGTGAGATGTTGCTCACCAGTATAAATGATTTGGATTCGTTTTTTAATGGATGTAAAAAACATGTTTTTTTATTTGCAACATGATCCCAATAGGACACAAAGAAAGACAGCAGTCATGTGACACAAAATAGCACAATACTTACAATAAATGTAGATGAACAAGCTAAATGCATAAAGAAAACAATGGCTCAAGTAGGATTTCATGAACAACCTGTCAGCTGCTGCACAGATAAACTGACTGAACCTGTTTTTGACGACTTGATATTCAATTGACTCTTCAACAATGGGTACAAAATTGAGTTTATTATAGTTTGTTTTAACTATGTTTTTACTCTGTTTTTATGTACTGGCTCTGTGGCACTCTGGGATTTTTTTTAATGAAAAGTGCGTTCCAAATAAAATGCATTATTATTGTTATTATTATTAACAAAAGAGTTTCTGGCTACATTATTGACTTGAGGCACTTTACACAAACACGACAGCCATGCCGAGTACGAACCACGATTATCTGTGCACACAAGCATTAAAGAGCACCGATGAGGTGACTCAGGGCCGCAGCCTCATTTCATTCATCAGAGGCAAAGCTTTGCATCAGCAGAAAGAAGAGACATGCTGCGGACACTGAGAGTTTAGGAGGGCACTATAATGCATGGACCTTACAATTAAACTAATATATTTGATATTAAATGCTAGAAGCAGGTGGCAAATAAGGAATGATTTCAAACACTAATTAACACTGTGATGTAGTCATTTTAGAGGGTCAAGTAAAAACTAAAACTAAAATAAGATTAAATTAATTTGGTCACAAATCGTGAAAGGCCTGTTGGTGATTATAAAATATTTCTAAAGGTTTTAACACAACAAATGTTGATAAAAAATGTAGACAGATTTTCAGGATTATTATTTACTTGCAAGATTATACCGCCTTTCATTCATCCCCTTTTCTACATCTCCACATTCTCAGCACATTATTGCAGGTACACGTATCGCCCCTGATGCAGACCGTCATGTACAAAATGCATCAATATCGAAGTTCGTCCAAGTTTTTGTGTCATGAAATGTAAACAAACACCTCCTTTTGTTTACTCGCCCTTCCGTCTTACACCCTCCGACTCCAACCGCCCTGAGACGGGAAGAAAATTACAAGAAAACATCGATATTGATTGACATTTAATTTAAAGTTAGGTGTAATTAGTGGCTTGTCTACATTATGTCCCCAACTATTATCCCAATGCTTTACATGCATGAACCACCTGGTTAACTGCCTTGCTTAAAGGCACCTCAGTAAAGCAGGTCAGAAAGTTTTCCACTTACAGGTAACAGAGAGAGTGCGGTATGTTTCATAAAGGAACAAAGTGTCCCATCTTCCTTTTATTTTATTCATGTGTCGGACCATTAAACAAAAACATATTCCGCTCCACGTATCAAAGTGGAGGGAGATTTATTAAAGAGCTTTGTTGGAAACAATAACTGTTAACACGTCCACAGCTGAGGACTTTGACATCTGGGTGAATAACTGTGTTTTTTTTCCCTGTGATGTGTTTACCCATCACAGATCAATGCATTCGTCTCCAGAGCTGCTTTTTTTTCTCCTCCGAAGCACAAAACACGCCTAATATTTGATGAGACGCGGTGACAGGAAGACAGTACATCCGGGACGCGGCGCTGCCAGAGTCTGTCTGCTGAAACCCATTTGCTAAAAGCTTCTGTTGTCATTCTCCTGATATGTTGAATGGAAATGTGTGTGTGTGTGTGTGTGTGTGTGGGGAGATTAATTTATCATTTCCACAGAATTTAGCATCACAAGGAGAGGATCAGACATAAAGTTTAGAAGTTGCTCAGTTGTGAGGTAACATTCAAGAACTCCTGTTGCTCCATGATTAAAAAAATATGATCCTGTCAGAAGCTCTTCCTTGAATTGATGGCGGGGAATTTATAATCACAAAGATTGTTCCCACAAGATGTTGCGTGATGAGGGTGAATTGATGATGGTGTGGGCATGGACCTGCTTTCCTCGTTCAGTATTGACTCAACAGGTTATTTCACCTGATGGGAACGTCAGCTGCACAGCCGAAGCAGGAGAAGGTCAACGACTGGTCGTAGTGTCAGTGTTCATGTCTGAGGTTTTGAGCTCATTTAAATTGAGCTGTTGTTTCTGTATTTGACTTACAGCACCCTGTATAGCTTCGTCGACCTCATCGTCAGTTTGAAATCAGAGCGATTCAGAGGTGTGGAAACAGGCACATTTTTAGCTTTGCTTCATAAAGGAAACACTTGCAAATACTTCCTGCAGGGGCGCTCAACGTCAGCACTGGATGCAGCTTGAAGTACGGCATCGTCTATTATATGAACATCAGCTAATTCTGGAATGTCTGTGTTGATCAACAACCGCACTTTTCGCCATTTCCTGGCAATTTGTCTGTTGCTATTTTGTGGCTCTAGCGCACGGCGACGATCACAGTTCTGTTTTATGAGCTAACTAGCTAGCGAACAGCACAGTTCTGTTTTATGAGCTAGCTAGCTAGCGAACAGCACAGTTCTGTTTCATGAGCTAGCTAGCTAGCGAACAGCACAGTTCTGTTTTATGAGCTAGCTAGCTAGCGAACAGCACAGTTCTGTTTTATGAGCTAGCTAGCTAGCGAACAGCACAGCCCTGATCATCATCACCGGTGAGTCTACAACAGCCGTGTTTGATTTAAGACAACACCGCACAGTTGAAATACACGCACTACGTAAGTCAGTACTGTCCACAGTGGACTAAGTGTACCAACGGAAGTATTCAAATTGAGACACACGGTGTAGAGATGAGCATGACGTGTCCTAAAATGACCAACGTAACGACAACAAACCCTTTGATTTACATAACTGTCAAACATTTCACAACAACAAGCTTTATTTATCAAGGTCGGTGCCAATTTCCACGACTTTTCACCTTTTTAATACAATCGCTTTCTTCATTTTTTAAATGTTGATCCTGATAAAGCCTTCAGTCCCTTTCTCTGAGTGTTTCTCATGTTTATCTGAACAAATGAACTTCCTCAGTAATGAGACACGAGAGTGTTGATTTCATCGTGGACTGTTCAGGAAACAATACAGCTGTCGAATTATCAGGATGACGCAAAGACACGCTGCTCCCTCAACTGTCAATTTCTGTCTTTAAATACGCACACACACACACACACACACACACACACACACACACACACACACACACACACACAAACCCTCAGCATCATTGCACACTCTCTCACTCTCTGTGAACACACACACACTCACACACTCTCTCACTCACATCTTTGCTCTCATTTCAAGTGAGATATTTAAACATTGTTTGTTGAAAGTGCACAGCTTGTATTTCTCTTTCTCGAGATTTCGGCGCAGAAACTTTGATACGAAATGTAAACGATCAGAGAATCACAAGAAGGAAAAGAATGAAACGTGTCTCACAGTCGAGCCGTGATTAAATGGGACACGTGGGAAGCTGCTTTTACTTTAGTTTATTATAATTTCTTCTATTTTTCTGAATTAAAAATGTATTTTCTGCTGCACACTTGTTTTGTGTTTCACATTGAATTAATATTAATTTCCGGTAGAATTAGATGTCTTTCAGTGAACAATCAACAAAATGAAATGGAAAACAAAACTGAAAACAAAATGTGTCAATTTCTTTATTTTTACAACATCAGCAACAAAAGAGTCAGGGAACGACGCTATACTTTTATTTTTACATACCTTGATTTTGCATGAATGAGTTCACACACACACATTTTATAACAGTGAAAAATGATTTTGTCAAACTGGATTGAAAAGCCAGAAGCGGGAGCTGTACAGCGAGATGTGACGACTATCACTCGTGAGTTTGTGCTGCGATGAATTCATTCCTGAACATGTTTGCTGTTCACCGAGTCCACGACGTTGTACTTCAGCTCTGCTCTGCACCGCACATCTTTCCTGTGGCGTGCAGCTCATCTGCACGGCATTGTTTCTCACCAGTTTGAAGCAGATACAGAACGTCCATATAATTGTTTTAAATATTTTAAGCGAATTACTTCTCTCTTGGGACGAACACATTGTTGTGAAATACATCATTTATCATCACTTGGTGACAAGGTTCACCTGATTTCATGTTTCCTGTTTTAAGAGTTCTAATGAGCTCCGGTTCAGTCGCATCTACGGCTGCAGTGACTTAAAGCCTCTATGAAGTGATCGTGGAAGAAACAGATCGGCCGTTACATCTGCAGAGCAGAACACTTCCCTTTCTCTTATTTCCTCCCTGCTTCCTTTCGATCACCGTCTACTTCCCTGTGCTGCTGCTCTGACTCTGACCTCTGACCCCCCTCGTCATGTCCATCACAAGTCTTATATCTAATCAACAGTTATCTTTTGAAACTGGATTTCTCCAGCAAAAAAAAAAGTCTTAAAGAAATAACAAAATCGTCTTTTGTGCCACGACTTTTAAAAAGCCGAAATAGTTTGTCAGAAATGGTGAAATAATATCACAGGTTATTTGTTTTTTCGTTTGAACCCAACACACTTAACACAATGTGTGACGAGTGGTGTTTAGTTGAATATAATATTTGATCAAATGTTATTTGGACGTCATGTGTTCTGTGTTTTGGGTTTTCCTGGCAGTTTGTTTTGTCAAAGCAGAAATGGGCACTAATGACACTAATCAATGGTGATAAACAAGAACCATGTGAGATGTGGGACAGGATATTGATGATATTACTGATTTATTTTCATTTCTATTTATTTTTTGTATAAAAAAGGCCTGGAAATGATTTGCCCATGGCTGTTTATTACTGATTAAATGCATGTATATAACACTAAAACATACGTTGACTTTAAAATTCTTCTTATTGCTACTTGATTTAAAAGTGATTTTATTCAGTCAATCATCATTTTTTTTGTGAATATTTGCTCATATCTTCTTTAAACTCGTCATTTAAGTCTAAACATTATTTGTGAGTTGCAAAACAGATATATGAAACATAAAAAGCTTCCCACATATTTAATCAAGCACATATTTAAGTATTAAGAAGTACAAGTATATATTTAACTTCAGTGTGCAGAAATGCTTTCTCGTACAGACACAAGTCAGAAACATCAGTGCTGCAGCTGACCCGAAGCTTTCCCTTCCATCAGAGATATCAGCCTTCACTCAATGCAAATTATACACTGGCGCCCCCTAAATGAGCCTGAACACAGTACAGACAGCAGCGGTCCGCGGTGAGACTACCCGGGTTGCATCGCTGGACACGTGCAGAGCAGGGTGGAACGACAAGGGGGGGGGGGGGGGGGGGCATGCTCCAGAAAGCACTTTAGGTGCAAGTTAAAGCCTCAAAGGAAGTCTGTGTAATTAGCATATATTTAAATATATTGTGAGTGAGTGACACCCCATTTTATTTAATTATATTTATTTTATTTTATTTTTATTTTTTATTTATTTATTTATTTATTTATTTATTTATTTATTTATTTATTTATTTATTTATTTATTTATTTATTTCATTTCATTTCATTTCATTTTATTTATTTTATTTATTTTATTTATTTTATTTATTTTATTTATTTTATTTATTTTATTTATTTTATTTATTTTATTTATTTTATTTATTTTATTTATTTTATTTATTTTATTTATTTTATTTATTTTATTTATTTTATTTATTTTATTTATTTTATTTATTTTATTTATTTTATTTATTTTATTTATTTTATTTATTTTATTCTATTTATTCTATGTATTTATCTATCTATCTATCTATCTATCTATCTATCTATCTATCTATCTATCTATCTATCTATCGATCTATTTATTTATTTATTTATTTTATTCATTCATTCATTCATTTATTTATTTATTTATTTATTTATTTTATTTCATTTCATTTTATTTTATTTATTTTATTTATTTTATTTATTTTATTTATTTTTATTTATTTTATTTATTTTATTTATTTTATTTATTTTATTTATTTTATTTATTTTATTTATTTTATTTATTTTATTTATTTTATTTATTTTATTTATTTTATTTATTTTATTTATATATATCTTTTTTGGGGGGGCAAAGTTAATAATAATATTAGTAATAACATGCCAAATATTCCTGTTTTGACTGTCATCCAGCTGATATTGAACAGAAAAACTTTCTTTCCTTTAAACATGCGACACCTAAAATGCCACTTTATTCTAATACAACCAGCAACTATTGTGATTAGAATTACAATAATAATGGGGGGGGGGGGCTTTATCCCTCTGCTCGTCCATAAATCGCATCAAATGACAGTCGGTCAGTGAAGAGTTAAAGGGAGGAGACGGAGAGTGACACGCCTCATTGGGTAGATTATGTGCCGCAAACAAAAAGTGTGTGTCGGTGTGCCAGTCAGCCACAGAGCGTCGGGCCCCATCTGCACGCCTCTCTCTCTCTCGCGCTCTCTCTCCCCGTCTGTCTCCCTTTATCCGTCCAGCTCTCGCTACCCCGCCCGCTCACTTCCAGTGTCGGCGAGTATCTGCAGCAGCAGCAGCAGCAGCACTGTCACTTTCACCACACCGGGGTGGGGGGGGGGGGAAATGTACTGACACTACGGAGCAGCCCGGGAGCGCACCACCATCTCCATCACCTCCATCACGCCGCATCCCCCTGCTTGTTTCCGGGGCTTTTGTATTCTTCTTTCCCACCACCAGCCATCCGGAGGTGCAAACGGGGGATTCTTTCTTATTTTTGGGGGGATTCGCAGCATCGCTCGCTCTTCGTTTGTGGATTATTGTTCCTCGTCATCGAAAAAAAAGAAAGGTAGGTTTTTTTGTGAAACGGGGAGCACAGCGTGTTGGGTTTGGATAGTTTTTTTAAGACGCACGTGCAGCCGCACATCCTGCAGGATGCGTTGAAAAAGGGAAATAAACAGAAAACAAAAAAACACCGCAGATGTTTCAGCGCCGCTGTCACAGCGCTGATTTAGGACAGTTTCTCAGCCTGGCACGGCTTTAGCAGATGGGTTAAACACCCCCACCCCCCCCCCCCCCCCCCCACCCAACTCACCCCCATCTCTGCTCACCCCCCTCACCCCCACTCGCAGTGGCTCTGAATGGAGAGGGTGTCTGCTGTTCCTGCAGTTTCTGGATGTGCGAACACTCCGCTCTTTTTTCCTCCCCTTTGAACCGTGATGCATGTTATTGTCTCACGTTCCGTGCAGTCTCTTCCTCTGAACGTTTGAAAGGGGGTCTTTCACGTTACCGGAAACAAATTATATTAGGGCTCCGCTGAGCGCCACTTTGGAGAAGCCTCTCTCCAGCGCACCGTGCGCAAAATGTTCCACAGAGGACCTTTCTGTTGAGCCTCTTATGAAGGTTAACAAAATGCTCCAAAATCAGCCGGATTAGCAGAAATACATTTATTTAGAACTATCTCGGGTTATTTAATCAGATCACCCCCCCCCCCCCCCTTTGTATTGAGCAAATCAGCACGAAAAATCAGCTTTTTTCTGCGCGTGCAGTCACAAAAACCACAGTATTGGGGATCTGTTCCCACCAGTCATCATTGGTGAGATTTAGACCCATTACTTCCTTAATTGGATCGCTTTGATGCGCAAATGTCAGTGTGCGCTTTCCTGATTTTGCGCAAAACAAAACTTTTGGTCCTACTGGGTGAATTTATTTATTTTATTTTATTTTGAATTAACAGATTTATTTTATTGCACAAACTGTGTCACGGTGGAAGTTGCTCGAGTGGTTGGTTGGTGTTTGATTTATGACTTGTTATAAACGGTTAATAGGAGAATTAAACGTCAAAATAAATCACGATGTGACTGTAATAACACATAGAAACTCGTGCCATATAGGCCCCAAAAAGCCACATTATAAAGAGAAATATGTTTGTAATGCTCATTTTTGTGCAGCAATAATCACAGCACCGATGGGATTATTTAAAATAAATAAATCAGGAATTACTTGTTTTCTTCGCGGTTGATGGCGTTGCAAGACTTTTTTTTTTTCTCATTCTACAATATATATAATTTATTTCTGTCCAGTGAGTCTATATTTGCGGAAGAACACGCGCAGTCTCCGCTGTGTGTGTGTGTGTGTGTGTGTGTGTGTGTGTGTGTGTGTGTGTGTGTGACGGGCGAAGGGGAAGGAGAGCCCCGCAGCCGCCTAAACACACATTCAGAGGTTAGAAAAGAAATAATTAACCGGTCGTGCTGCTTTAATTACAGTCTCGGAGGGGAACGTGCTGGATTATGGTAATGAGGGGGCATACGCTGCCGCTTGTAGAGAGGAGAGAAAGGTTTGGCTGACAGGAAATCACTGACTCTGACAGTCCACTCCAAACCCATTGGACATGCTCTGTCCTTTGGACGTGCTCAGACCTCAGCAGCTCCCACTGAGACGCGTCTTTAAAGTCTACGAGGAATAAAGATCCACGTCGCGATTCTATTATGACGAATAAACAAAGCCTTCACATTACAATATTATCTATAGAATATATGACAATAAAAATATAACATAAAGCACGATAAGGAGATTATGAATGGCTTTTGAGAAGTCACGTTGGGAATATTAAAGAAATATTGTAGGATTTTTTTGTTTTTGTTTTAATTATAACAATTAGCCAGCTGACCAGACAAGGGCAATGGAGGCCTAATGCTGCTGTAGAATATTAATACCAATGCTAATACTTTTATTATTTATATAGCTTAATATTAATATTATTATTATGCAGACGGACTGGTAAACTCTATCATAATCCAACGTTTATCTAAAATAATCTAATAAAACAAAATAAAATAATGATGTGACATCATCTGAAAAACATATAATTTTTATAGAGAATACAAATACAAATAATAATATAATAATAATATTCACAATAAATGTGATTTAATGACGATTATTATTATATTCTGCTAGTATTTCGGCTACTTTGTATTCTTCTTCTTAAATAAAATGTAAAACATTGGGACAGCACATCAGCAGGATGCTGAAGGGGGAACCGTCATGAACTTATTATGGGGTTTGAATTAATTAGAAAGCCTGGCCAACAAAACAAAAAAAAAGGAAGAAAGAAAGAAACGGGCCCCAAACGACCCCTTGACAGCTGGTTTAGCCAATCTGTCTCTACCGGAAGAGATTTATTTCAGCTGGGACACCAAATACACAGATAGTTCACACAGGTTGAGTTCGCATTCACGGTTTATTTCTGTGAGAACGCATTTAGAGAAAAGAGTTGTTTTATTCTACTGGCAGTATTCTATTCCATCTCTGGTCTCTGACGTCTCCGCGTCTCCGCAGGGTGAAATGGAGGAGTCCAGCTCCCAGAAGTTGGTGTGGGACGGGGACGCCAAAGCGGTGCAGCAGTGTCTGACGGACATTTTCACCAGCGTCTTCACGACGTGCGACATCCCAGAAAACGCCATCTTCGGGCCTTGCGTGTTGAGCCACACGTCGCTGTACGACAGCATCGCCTTCATCGCTCTGAAGTCCACCGACAAGCGCACAGCACCTTACATCTTCAGGGCGAGTGGCTCTTTATTTTACACTCATTGTACTTTAATGCACCAGCAAGTTTACTTTTTTACATGTCCTGTCAAAATGTCTTTTATTCAAGCTTTTCTTGCTGTGCAGATCCAAAATATATTATTACAGATTCGGGCCCTTGTCATATTATGCACATGACTGGATAAAGAAGTTGAAATCTGCAAAATATTCCCATGCATGAGCAGCAACACTGTTATGTTGGTAGATCTTTGCAGTCTTAGTTTAATAATAATTTAAAAAGCCATTCAGGCCATTCTGCAACAAAAGTCAGTTCTTTATTTAGTCGTGAAAATCCTGTTTTATTATTTCTACAAGAAAGGACGACTGCCAGTGCATGTGATGATATCATGATATCATTTTGTTCTTGTAAAAAGCCATTTATTTCAAATATTTGCTTCAAATTCCAGTAATATTCATCAATAATATCAATAATACGAGTGAAATTTAAAAAATGAAATAAATATGTGGTGTGACGGGTTTGGTGAAATTAAATCACCCTATTTGCAATATTTGTTTTGTTTTAATCAAAATAAAATAAGATTTTCTTGCTTGGAAATGAATTTGAGCAGTTGCACTGAAACAATAACCTAACGGGTGTGTTTGTTTTGTTCAGGTGGACACGTCAGCGGCTAACAGCACCTCGGAGGGCTTGATGTGGCTGCGGCTGGTCCAGTCCGCCCGGGACAAAGAGGAGCAGAACCTGGAGGCCTACGTGAAGAACGGCCAGCTCCTGTACCGCTCGCGCCGCCGGATCGAGAAGGACGAGGAGCTGCTGGTCTGGTACGGCAAAGACCTCATCGACCTGCTGCTGCTCAGCTCCAGCCGGGCGCCCGCCAAGAGCAAAGGCGAGTCCAGCGAGATCATGTCCTCGTTGGACGTTGTTGACGCCCGTGCGTCTTTATTTTGATTCAACAATCTGTGAGAATGTCTGAATTCAGATTTAATTCAATTCTACAAAGCTGCTCATTCATGCAGGATCGTTTTAGGATCGTCTCTTTCTACCAGATCTTAATTTCCAGCTCTTTCCTTCGCAGGTTCGTCCCACCACTCGTGTCCAGACTGCAGCCAGCGCTTCCAGTTCGAGTTCCCGTTCTTGGCCCATCTCCGGTTCCGTTGCACCAAAAGATTGCAGAGCATCACGGGGGCCGACGAGGAGCCGGGCAAAGAGAGCGGCGCCGAGCGACCAAACGCCACCCCGACCAGAACCAGCCCAAAGCTGGGCCGCTCCGAGGGCTTCAGCGGCGCTCAGGACGGCAACAAACCCTCCACGGACTTTCACAACCTGGCCAGGGATCTAGAGAACAACCGGACCAGCCCGCCGAGCGACAAGGAGGCCGAGATCTGCAGCGAGATCTCGGGGAAGAGGAAGTTCTCGGAAATGGAGGACCGGGAGCGCCGAGGACCCAGCCTCCTGCAGTCCAAGTCGAAAGACGAGCTCGCGACGTCGGCGCAGAACTACAGAGGGGCGTACGGTCTGGAGGAGAACCACAAGTCCTTCTCCCCGCCGGGCCCCACAGAACTCGGTCAGGGAAAGCGCAGCGCCTTCACTGAGGTCAAGAAGTCCGCCCAAAACCTCAAACACCACGGCGGTGGCAGCAAAAACCTCCAGAGCGCCAACTCCGAAAACAAAGACGGCGGTCGCCCCAGCAGCAATCCGTCCGAGAAGCACCTCAACATCCGGCAGGTGCTGTCGGAGACCCAGCCACCGCAGACCTCCCCGATGGGCAGCGCCTTCACCTCGGTCACCCAGCAAGGCGGCAGCGGTGGCGAGAGGAAGAGCGCCTTCAGCCAGCCGTCGCGCTCCTTCTCCCAGATCTCCCCGCTGGTGATGCCCACCAAGCTGCTGGACTGCCACCCGGCGGTGGGCAACACCATCTCCTCCAGCAGACTCTACCAGGCCGACCACCTCGCCGCCAAGCTGCAGGGCGCGGAGCTGGGCGCCAACTGCCCCATGCCGGGCGGCATGGCCAAGCAGAGCCCCTTCGTCTACGCCACCACCTTCTGGCCCAAGAACTCCGGGGCCATCCAGCTCCAAATGCCCTCGGCGCTCACCCTCCTGCCGCCCTCCTTCACCTCGCTCTGCCTGCCGGCGCAGAACTGGTGCGCCAAGTGCAACGCCTCCTTCCGCATGACCTCGGACTTGGTTTACCACATGCGATCTCACCACAAGAAGGAGTTCGCCATGGAGCCGATGGTCAAGCGGCGGCGCGAGGAGAAGCTCAAGTGCCCCATTTGCAACGAGTCCTTCCGGGAGCGGCACCACCTGTCACGTCACATGACCTCCCATAACTGACTTTTAAAGGAGGGAATTTTTTCATAACGAGGAGGGTCTGTGACCCCCCCCCCCCCCCCCCCCCCCTGGATTTAAGCCGTCCCACTGGAGTTAGGCCACTTAGAAATACGAAATAAACCCACTCCTTGCACTTGTTTTCACTTTGGACTCTGATCTTCTATTTCCTGTTCCGTCCGTTTACTCCCCCCCCCCCCTGTACAAAATGTCATGTTTTGGGTGTATGCAAAATGCATTTTGACTTCAAAAAACGGATCTATTTATGAAGCACTTAAACGTTTGAGAATAAGGGAAGATTTAAATATGTGTAAATGTACAGTAAGTTGTATTTTATATCATACAAATGCAAATATAGAGAAGAAATACAAATGTAGTCACACGTCACGGTTTCAGCAAGTTTTTCATGTCTACGATGAAAATGGACACAAATTGGGATATTATGTCAGACTATATTTCAGAGTGCATGTAATATTAAATAATATTGATTTTAAGATGCAGTCTATACATTACGATGTAAATAATTTGTTTTATTTGAAATACAAAGTGTAATATTTTGTGTCAGTTGGGAATAGTTTCAGTGTTTCTTCCTTTTGCGGAAATTTACTACTTGATAGTTTATCTAATCACGTTGAATGCATTGACAATAAAATAGCTTTATTTTCAACTGTGGCCTTCCTGGATTGTGTTTATTTCAAACTGCAACTGAAATATATGATTTCTTGATTAATGGTGACGTCTGTCTTCAATTTGCATTTATAAAACAAGACCAACATCACATTTTTATTCATATGAAATGTGCATAAAACCCAAACATCTGATTTTATCAAAACCTAATTCTGTTAGATTTTTTCATGCTCAAAAAATACATTTCATATTGTGCCAACATTCAATATTTATAAAATACGATAACCACATTGTATGTACAGTCCAAATAAAATGAAATGCAACAAAACGTAACATAATATAAAGTGAATTTATGGTTCATGTTTCCTAATATGTTAATTTCCTATTGAAAATAAGAGCACAGACACTGGATGCCGACGCTTACTGTTCATCTTTATTAATAGGATTATTTATTGTTATATATGAATCGTATTATTATCATTCCTGACGTACGTCTCCATTCAGATCGATCGCATTGATCTCTATGATGTTGAAGTTTTTCCCCGAGACGTCGCTTCAATCAGAGTGTGAGGAAAACATAACATTCCGACACCAATATCTTTATTATTTCATCCGGTTTCACTTTTAAATACACGCGAATACGAACGCCTTTCAGAATAAAAGCTTTAAATTGACGCGAGAATGATTTTCGCTCAGATTTTTTGTTTCTGTGGCAAAAACAGGAAATACAGAAACGACTGTCGGATGTCAGAAAAGGAAATATGATGCTCCAGATTTATTTACAGAATAAAACACACGGCTGCATTCTGGATTCATTTATAAGTGATATATTTGGTTAATTTTCCTTCGTAGAAAAGGAGAATTGCACACAGGCGCTTTATGAGCATTTACACCAAAACAAACACGAGACAAATCAAACAATGAATATTGTTTAATTTCTAAAACGTTAAAATAATAAGTCTCCTCTCACCTGTAGCGAGGACAGAGCTCTCTGACCCGTTCTGAGCTGTGATAAATATGAATATATATAAAAATAATCCATCAGCCTTCTGTGACCTGTATTTGTAAAATCTTTCACATTAAATCACGAGAGAGAGAACAATAATGTTCTATAAACAACACAGATATTAAAAGTGTCTGGATTAATATTCAAACCGTGTATTGCTGATAATGTAATGATTAAAGAAGAAGAATCAATAGCAGCGCGTGGAGAACGTTTCAGGAGAGACCAAAAGTGAAATGTAGAAAATAGTTCAACATCGCCACCAAGTGGTCAACATGTAAACTACACGGAGAGATTTGACTGTTTAATGAAAAAAAAGGTTTTATTGTTTGTATGATACAACATTTCAGTAGTCGATCAATCGATCAATCGATCAATCACACTTTATTTGTATGTAAGTTATTGTTCAAAAGCTGTGGCGGTTGGTGGAACATGTTCTAGGTCGGGCTGTTCCACAGCCAATCAATGTCAGCAAACATCCCAGAATGATTTAATGCAAAAAAAATGTAAGTATCAAACACGCATTATTACTTGGCAGTTAAATATTTAACATGTATTCCAACACGAAAACAATCAGTAAATAACACTTATATAATATAATGTAACATGTTTATTGATTGAGATGCCCCTATGGACCTTGTTGTAGGAGGTAAAGATCAGGAGAAGTAAACATGAAGTGTAATTATGAATACTGATGTTAAATTAAGCTATGATGAGTTTTCACTGTTAATTTAACATCTCTATTACATGTTGATGTCTACATGACCAAGTTAAGCAGATGAGACTGAGGACAGCTGTGTAGAAGAAAAGATGTTCACTTTGTCTAATATGTAGCTTGACAGAGTTCCATGTGTGTCCTGGTGTTCTCATGTTTCCTTACCTCCTCATCCCTCACTCCCTACCCTGGTGTTCTCATGTTTCCTTACCTCCTCATCCCTCACTCCCTACCCTGGTGTTCTCATGTTTCCTTACCTCCTCATCCCTCACTCCCTACCCTGGTGTTCTCATGTTGTGAAAATGTTGTGGTGGAATAATTCTGAAATATTCTTAGTGTAGAATTTACAGTTTATCAGTGGTGTATAGTAACGAAGTAGAAATATTATTATTATTATATATTTTTATATATATATATATATATATATATATATATATATATATATATATATATATATATATATATATATATATATATATATATATATATATATATATATATATATATATATATATATATATGTATATATACATATATATATACTTGTTCTCCATATATTAACCTGTGTCTTAACCTTATGATAGAAGAATTTGACCCCTTGAGGTATTTCATTGTAATCTTCACTCACAAGCTTTTGTTTTTCATCTTATGTAAAACTGCTGCCTTTAATTGAACCACGTTCAATTAATATATTAATCAATTTCCTGCATTTCTGCATTTTACTACTGCATTTTATTTCTTACACTGTTTCTTTAATTGTTTTTGAAATCTCCTTTTCTTTTGCCTTATGTTTTGATGCTTTTAATGGTTTTATGTGAAGCACTTTGAATTACCTTGTTGTTGAAATGTGCTGTACAAATAAACTTGCCTTGCCTTGTCATATAAATAATGTCTAGTCTGATACGGTGGATAGTTGTTTTCCATCGTTTCTTAATAACTGGGATAAGTCTGTCACGTGATTGTCTGTCTGTTTGCATATTATCTGGCTCATGTGGTTGAAGATGCGGATGAACAACACGTTCTGTTAAGCGGCGCGTTGGACACACAATGGCCGTTGCATATCTACTCGCAACACACGGCACACGTGGGAGCAGATTATTAGCTCAGTCTGAACCCGACATGTAAACACTCCGGGTTACAAAGGTTTGAATTCAAAAATGCACCATAATAATGAGTGAAGACATGAGAAAATGCTCCAAATTCATAATCCCAAACAAGCCTTTTAGTGCTCACAGTTGTGGTGATTGCAGCGTAAATACAAAGTGTATCTAAACATGAACTCTATATGTGTTCACTCTTTGTTGGACAGGCTTATTAGACATTATGCAGAGATGTGAGATTGTATCTCAGCTGTCTAATGTGACATACGCTGTGAGATTGCATCTTGGAAGGTTCTCCCACAGCTTAAGAACATGATCAAAGAGAGCACAAGTTAATGCAACAAAACAATGAAATAAAAGAGTTGAATTGATGGTTCAGGCCCTTGAGGAGGCCAAACTCTGCCTCTTCCTCCCCAGAGATGTCCGCATGTTCCTCCACGGCTGTTTGCCATCTGATACACCTTCTGCTGCAACCTTTCCCCAAAACAAATGGCCGCTCCTTCTCGCCGTCTTTGCCGTGAGGTCATGACTCTGGATTCTTCGGGGGGGACAGCCGGTTGCTGAAATGATAGTTTTGATGGTTCTGCTTGATCCCTGACAGTTGTCCAGGAGGGGGGGGGGGGGGGTCCTTGTTTTCACGTTGATGATCACAAGTCTGGTGTGAGCAGAGGGACAGTTGGTCGGCGTGTGTGTTCAGGCAGGAGACATTGTTTGAAGCACTTTCTAAGCCAGGTGTGAGAGCTTTTCACGTCTGAATTTAATTATCGTTCAGTGTTTAAGGCTGAAATCCATAACCTATTTTTTGTTGAACGAATCATATTTTTGCCATCGTCTTAGTGGATTGCTGTCAGATGTTCAGAGATTGTTGGACTCAGTGTCGACAGAATGTGCTGCCATCGCTTGGAAATGTGACTTGATAGCTTTCTGGATGACAATACCAATGAAGTTCTGCAAATTAACAATTCTCCTAATTTTAGGTGTATTTAAACGTTTCAGCTCTTATTTAAATCGTCTAATATGACAGACGGAGCTACTTTTCTTATATAAAACAAAGTGAATTAATAAATCCGTTCAAACCAGAGCTGATGCACACAACATAACTCGGAGTCATCCTATTCTACCGTGGTGCATCATTCCGATCTTTCAGGCACTCTACCATTTGTTTTTCCACTTTCTAATAATGGGAACGCATCTCCAGCAATATCAATACCTTCTATACGTCTCCTGAGGTAGCGAGGAAAGTTGTGTCTGAGTCAGCTGCTGATTGATTGTACTGAGGAAAATACATCCCTGATGCAAAGACGTCATTGTTGTCTTCTGCTTATTGCAAAAATACACATTTATTATGATTATTGTTTTGATATTTAAGAAATAAATAGATATCAGAAAACAATTGAATTAAAGTATAAATCTCGGGGTGGAAAAAAAGACTCTTTCCATTCATCCCATATACGCTTCTGGCGTATATGTTCTAGTCGGCGTTTACCTCAAAACAATGTGTGTACAGTCCCGAACCAACGGCGGACGCTACAAAGTCAGTTGAGGAGATTCTCAGTAGAAAACAAGATAGAAAAAGAACGTGGACGACTGTTCCCTCGTTGATGTATCATTCAGAAAGTATTTCAAGAATTTCTCACCTAAAATACGCAAACAAAGTTATGGATTTCAGCTTTAGCTGATTTTAAAGAAACTGTTCAAGATGGCATAAAACAGGACAGAGCATCCTCCACTCGGGTGGAAACTCCCAACTACGCCCACAGCTTCAGCAGAGAGGAGCTCAATGGCTGAACCTGGCAGCCCTTTCAGGTTTTTCACACATAGATACTCGGAATGCTTTGAATGTCATACGCGAACAGTGTTTTGGGGCACGTCCATCACTTGTATGTCCAGCGTCTATGAACTCTGTGCCCCATCCTTTTGACATCTATCCGAACCGGTACTTGGGCCAGTACTTGACCTGCGTTCGTCTCGGCCCCGTTTGGACGGCCTTCGCCAGAGGAGGATTGGCCGGCAGAGGCGGCGGGGGCGGGGCTCTCCTCCTCTCTGTGCTCCTGTCTGTGATGGTGAAGCCTCGCTCGCTCCTGTCGCGCAGGCCGACCCTGGGCAGGAAGTGAGTGGAGACGTGCTGGGGTTTGACCCGCGGGCTGGAGCCCATCTTGGCCTTCCCTCTCTTGTTGAGGGCCACGAACCAGTCGCGACCGGTCCTGTGGTTCCTGTGGATCACCGAGGCGTACGTGTTGTAGCTGTTCTCCTGGAAACGTTCCCTGAACTCACAGTCGTCTGTGAACCATTCCTGCAAGAGAAAGGAAATATACGGGTGTTTAATCGAATAAGATCAAATAGAACTTCATGAACACCGAAGGGAACTCTTGTGCCAGACTCTCATTAAAGATTACGACTGAAGAATAGCAAAAAACAACAGAATAAAATATAAACATATATGAACAATAGAAAAACTATTATTAACTGCTACGGGTGGATTGCAGTGATTGAACAGAACGCTACATTTGAGCAACATACCGGCTCTGGTACCAGTCAGGGAATCACACATCTGGAAACAGATCCACTGGAGCATGAATGAATGTACTCTCACACACAAACACACACATTCCAGGGGAAAGCTTTGCTCCTGCTGGGTTTCATAGGATTTAATGGCTGCGGCCAGATTCCAGAGATCTGATTGTTAACATCATAATGCTTGGACAGCTGTTTAACCTGCTCTTGCCCTGCTGGATTGGTCACACTCTTTTAAAGGGACCTTTCCCATGATCCTCGGGTAAGCTGTGCTTGGGGCAGTGGTGGAAAGTTACATATTTCCTCTACCCAAATAATATAACTTCACCAACGTGTCCTTTTTATTCTCACTGTGCACACAGATGTGGTTCTTTATTATTTTCAGTTCCCCTAAAATATAAGACTGAACTAAAGCCACTTTAATTTTACTCTGATAAGCACAAACGTGGCTGTCTTAGAGCAACTGTATGTAAAAAAAATAAATAAATGAATTTACGATAAAAAAGAGATTTGCTGATATTTGGTCAGACACCAAAATATTTGACAAATTAAATGTTGACTGATGGTGGTGCTCGTCAGGTGATCATAATTCATTTCATGAATGTCTGAAGCAACTTTTGATGCAATCCATACATTAGTTGTGGAGACATTTCACCTGCTGGCACCAGAGAAAAAGCGCCAAATCGTGTGGCAATGCAGCGAGTCGATTTTAAGATGAGTGTCGAGTTAGACCTGCTGGTGGCACGAGAGTCAGGATTCATCCTGTGGAGACCATGAATGTCCGCTTTAATGGCAATCGATCAAATGTGTGTTGAAATGTGCAACTCAAAACCCCACAATGCTAACGGTAAACAGACTAATGCTAAAGTCTAGGACCTTTATACTGGAAACACTTTTTAAGAAAGTGGGTTAAAATACATCACAGGTGCAAGAGAAACTGTAGCTGAGACTCAAAAATAAATAAATAAATCAAAAAGCACAAGTTCAGTCAAGTGGTTGCGTTTCTGTCTTTCACTCTTTGTTTGCTCAATAAATGCAGGTGACCCTTTCCCCTTTCTGAAGGTTATGTTTGCGATGGCCCGCTGAGCAGGTCGTGCAGAGCAACGTGCATCTGTCTCCTCGCCCGTTACTCAGCCAATAACTTGGCACTGTGAAAACATCGGAATATTAGATATGACGGACGATGCAACAAGTTAAGGGTCAGGGTGTCACCTGACACCCCAGACGTGAGGCCCGGAGCCCGACCGCGGCCCCCCCGAGGTTTACATCCACCCCGAATCATCACGGCGGTTAAATAGCACAGTGCAGCTGTAGACACAGATTGGAGTTTTAGTTGTACAACCCCAATCCCCGAGGCAGAGCTGCTCCGGAGGCACAAAATAAGCTCCGACTGCGACGGTTTGGAGCCAGAGAGCCTCTCAGAGCGCGAGCTTTCTACAGTAAGCATCAAAGCTGCAAAGAAGAAGAGCCCTGATTCAAACATCACACTTTCATTTACTGCACATGAAACATTTATATAATAGTTTTAAAATGTCTGAAAGTCTGCTATCAGCGTTTAGAGTTTGTGTTCAATGGAACAATCAACATCCATTTAAAGAAATACAAAATGTACTCGCAAACTTAATGCCGAGCTTTAGACCAGTGATCCTCAGCAAACAGGGTTTTAGTTCTCACGGAGAAAAACTCCTTCGACAAAGAAAGATCCAGTAATCACAGACCAGAGACGACTCAACACGCAAACAAAGGAGCCTCGACCCATCCGTGCTGACGTGCCCTTGAGCAAGGCAGCTCCACCAGGGCTGATCTTGTTGATCGCTCGCGAGGATAAATAATGAGTCCAGCGGAACCAAAACCATGATCAGGTTTTAGTTTGAGGCAATCCCCCCCCTGCAGTCTGCCCAGTTTCAGTTCATATTTAGATCTTGTTTGTGCTCTGACCCCGAGACACTTTGTAATTCCCTCCTTTATATAAGCTGGAGCGACAACTGCATCTGCTGCTGGACGACTCGCAGTCGCATTAGCGCGGTTCCAGAAAGCTGTGGCTGAGAGACGCCAGATCGCTCCCCGCTGACAGGGTTTCATGAAACAATGCCGGGGAGCTGAGGGGGGCTGAGGGGGGCTGAGGGGAGCTGAGGGGGGCTGAGGGGAGCTGAGGGGGGCTGAGGGGAGCTCAGGGAGGCAAGAACATCCCTGTTGCTCAGCTCACAGACTCTCCGGCTCTGCTGCTCGCCCGGGCTGATTGTTTACTCAACATATTGATCTCCACTTTGTGGCTCACTAGTCTGTATATTATCAGCCGTCCCAGACAGGACTTAATCTGCTCTTCCTATTAACACATGCTGATGGAGAGCCGCTTCTATCTGTTCGCCTGCCGAGGCTCCCGCAGACGACTCGTCGGAGCGGCGGGCTGCCGGCTGGCTGGCCCCTGGCCCGCGGGGCGAGGCCAAGCTGCTGTGGGCAGATTTGGGCTTACTGTGTGTTTGGGGGGATTTGAAAGTCTTCGGAAACTGTGGCTAAAGATTACAGCAGTATGCCCGTGACATGCTGATGTCAGATTTGGTGGATTTTTGTTTCACAGCACAGATGCAAAGCTGCACAAGCTAATAAATAAGACAAATTTAGCTGCAACGTTTTGATGGAGAAATAGAGTCCAAAAGAAGTTGGGCTGCAGCAGAGAAGAGCATCATGTCATCTGCAAATGAGATGCAGATCCAGGTGTGGACTCTGGCAGCAGGTCTGATTAGACACAAGGACAATATACTTTGAGCAAGATCCATTTGTGATCTCTGAGAGCAGCGTGTAACAAAAATGATCTGACCAGGAGAAGCAGCTGGAAGCTCAGAAAAGCCAATAAAGTCGTGTGTTGGCTCCCAGAGAGGAGAAGCTCTGCTCCTGGAGGAGGAGGAGGAGGAGAGGAGGGAGAGGAGAGGAGGAGACGCTGCTGCCGGGAGCTGAGCTCTCCTCCTCCCTCCGGAGCTCCGACTGCAGGTCCAAGGCTGCAGGTGAAGTCGGATCTGGGTCTGTCCACTGTGGACCGGTCTCTGCTGGAGGATCTGGGTCTGTCCACTGTGGACCGGTCTCTGCTGGAGGATCTGGGTCTGTCCACGGTGGACCGGTCTCTGCTGGAGGATCTGGGTCTGTCCACAGTGGACCGGTCTCTGCTGGAGGATCTGGCTCTGTCCACGGTGGACCGGTCTCTGCTGGAGGATCTGGGTCTGTCCACGGTGGACCGGTCTCTGCTGGAGGATCTGGCTCTGTCCACGGTGGACCGGTCTCTGCTGGAGGATCTGGGTCTGTCCACGGTGGACCGGTCTCTGCTGGAGGATCAGGGTCTGTCCACAGTGGACCGGTCTCTGCTGGAGTCTGAGCTGAAGGAGGTTCTGGTGAACCTGCATGAGTTCATCTGGTTTCACCAGAATCCGACCCGGTGGCTCCGATGACGAGCATCAAGAATAACTCTATAGAAACAGACCGTCTTCTCTCTGATGGTCTCATTACTGATGGAGGTCTGATAGAGGATCAGGACTAGACTGAGACTGGTTCAGAACCAGATAAAAGCTCCTCACAGGAACTTAAATACACTTCGTTCGTTGGAGCATTTAGCAGCTAAACATATATTTGTATGTAGGAGGTAAGAGGTCAGGATGAGTCTGATAGAGGTCTGGACAAACCACCAAATAGTGGATCTTGAAACCCATTATCTAACAACTGAAGGTCTACTTCTTCTGTTTGATTGGACAACAACATTTGCAATCAACACTTGTTCAGTGCAAATAAGTGTCCTTTCAAAATGGCTTGCAGCAGACCTGCACAGTCAGCAGTATGAATGTGCTGCGGGTGGGCTTCAGAGTTTGCGAGGCATGCGGGATACTCACGGTTGCGTAGAGCCGTCCTCTTCTATTCATGGCCAGGAATCTGTTGCTGTAGACCCCTTTGATGCCGATGACCCCCTGAGAAATGGCAAAGAGCTCCAGGACACCTGGGAGGACAAACAACACGCTCCGATGAGTGACGGACGACAGGGCGCATTGTTACTCCTCTTGTCGTTTTGCTACATCTCGTCGCTCTTCGAGGAGGAACGTCGAGCTTCTCTGGCACAAACAGTTATCGGGGTGGACCGACGCAGCAGCGGCGGTCTGGAGTTCACAGAGGCAGGATCGCCAGCCTGGTCTACAGATGATGTTCCCACACAACGAAACTGCATTGTGAATTACGCTTCGGGGTGAATGCTTTTTTTGTGGTGGCCAACATTTACTTCTGACATTTGACAAATTCCTGGAAAAACACAGGAGAACGCTGTTCACGTCCCGCGTGAAGCAAAGTACTTCTGCAGTTTTGTTTTCTTTCAATTCTGTGTTGATTTTAAGCCAAACCGTGATTTAGTCTTTTACTATAAACCTAACCAAGTAGTTTTGTGTTGTTTTTTGTTTTTATCATGTGTCCAGTACAAACATTTTGTCTTTCGTAATAATACAAATATAATCTGGGCATCAGTACTTTTTCTCTTTTCTTTTTACTTTTTCTATTCACATAATTCTTGAAATTGTAAAGCGAGTTAGGATCCCAAAGAATGCACAACGGTCGGTTCTTTTTCCAACATTTGGGCATTTGGGTCAACCTGTCCACTTAAAGCAGACTATTGACGAGCGTAGTCTGTTGTTGTTGTTGTTGTTTTGCATGATATCAATGCACTGGTTCAAAGCAACGACCACAACACAGTCTGGATTATTGACACGATATTGTCAAACTTTTAAATCCGTCGACCTGCTGTACAGGCGGAGGAGGAGCGACGAGGGATCTGATGGTGCAGACGAACAACTGAGAATCTGATTCATGACTTCCGGCCTAAAGGACACAGGACTCACGCACGGGACGGTCAAAGCTTTGGGGTTTGAATATATAAGTTTTAAATCAACGTTTCCAGCCACAACTGGTGCTCATAACATGTCTTATGGATGCAGCCCAACGGGAATGTTTGTGGAATGATGTTGACATCTGAGTTTATGGAAAAGTTTGATCTTGAACTTTTGATCATGAACACCGCTATCAGACTAAAGCTGGTCGATAAAACATATTTCCATGATAAGAGTTATTTTTGAATCTGTTTTCCTCTACAAGCCGCCGCCACAGTGTTGTGTTGTTCTGAGTCCCACGAAATGACTCGTTCCTCCGTCAGAATTTGATCCGGTTCTGATAACATTTGTAAACTCTAGAAGAGCCGAACAATTGATGTATCTTGATTCAAGTTAGCATAGAAGGCTAACCGGGAGTGAAGCAACTTTGCTGCCAGTCGTCTCTGTTGCGCATGCTACAAAGTAGACGCACAACAGAAAGTGTCGTATTTACTGGACATATGATTGACCCTCAAAATATATAATTGTTATAATACATCATGATTACATTTGGAGTTTCTTCAGGGTTCTGTCTTGAGGAGAAACCTCTTAAAACTGTAAACAACATGTGTTTGTGTGTTTCATATCACGATGTGAATGTTCTTTTATAATACATATAATAGAAGAGATGTAGATGTGTTATGTCGAGGCAATATTTTAGTTACTTGATTTCAAACCTCCGCAATGAATGGAAAAGGGGGAAAACCCAATAAAGAGTTGGTCACGAAAAACACCAGTAAATTTAACATTATTATTATTATTATTATTAAATATATATCGTGATAATCATCCAAATAGAATAATATATAAACAAAAGATATGATAAAATGATGTCTATATCGTTCAGTAACAGCCTAAAAAATCCCCAAAACCTTCCGTTGTTGCTGCTTAATGAATGGACCCTGATACACATCAAATCACTGGACACTATAACCTCACAGCCTTCAGCCGAAGTGCATCAATGTATTCATCTTATATGAGCTGGAAAGATATGCACACAGAGCACAATATTGTACTTGTAGAACAACTTATTATTGCCTTTTATTTGTGATTTCTTTCCATAAAAAAAAAAGGTAAAATCATTGAATTTGCATGAAAAACAAACTACATGTTTTACTAGTTTTGAAGGTAAGATTAAATAATAGACACTAGTAGATAATAGCTTGGTTTGTAAGGTGGCTATTTTTTGCAGCGCTGTGATGACAGTGGTGCTGATCGTGAACACATCCTGTCTCACTGCTGCACCTGTCACTTCCACAAATAGTCTACCTGCCGACACAAACAAGGCCCGTGGACCAGATACCTCACCGGGGTCAGGCAGACTAAGTTTAGGCGCGCGGTCCTCAACGCTCCTCCTGTGTAAATCAGTGCAGTTAAAACTTGAAAATAGCTGCAACTGCTAAACACAGAGAGGATCAATT
The DNA here is from genome assembly GCF_949748355.1 of Melanostigma gelatinosum. Taxonomy (NCBI): domain Eukaryota; kingdom Metazoa; phylum Chordata; class Actinopteri; order Perciformes; family Zoarcidae; genus Melanostigma; species Melanostigma gelatinosum. Next base: position 3,095,015 of record NC_136639.1, read on the forward strand.
AAGAGCGAACGCAGCTCAAAGTGCGCGTTCTCGGCGAGACGCGCCGGATTCATCTGCGCGTCAGAGTACGTGTATAATTTCGGAGTTCTGTGCTATGTTACGCCGTGAGACTTACTCAGCTGGTTGGGCTCATGGCTGCCGTTGACTCTGCCGTCGGGATGAATCTGGAGATGGAAGCCGATGCCAACCCTGCAGTAGAGCCTGCACGTCCTGCGCCCCGAACGGATCCCCTCCTCCAGAAGTTGGCGCTCCAGAGGGACGCGCTCTGCTCCGGCGGCGCAAATCAAGTGAGCGACGGTCAGAAGGTAAAGAGGAACATTCATTCTTCCAAAAAGGAGACACTCGCTAGGCCACTTCTAGCATTTTTCTTTGGTCCGGGGCGCCACCAAACATTGTGCACGCACACACACGCGTGCAGCGCTCCTGGGCATTACCCCGGCTGCAGGAGCTGGAGCAGTTCTGCTGGCACGGGGATATTTATAACGCCAATGATCTCACTGCTCGATGCATGCCTAAGCTCTAAAGGACGCTCTTTCGTCCGGATTTTGTCGCCGAGATGCCACTCCTGCTCAGCACCGGCCCGCAGCAGCGGGGCGTGAAGGAAACGCGACTGACACCGCACATTTTCCAAGGAGTCGTCCGCGCCAGGACGCACTGAGCGCGGCATTTTACGCACAGGGAGACATCGGTTTTTCTTATTTTTCTTTAATAGATCGAGGACGTGATGAACTCACACATGAGGAGAAAAAAACCCCGACGCTTCTGACGACGGTTGTTTCCATATAAGAAGAGTTGAACCGAAATAATGAACCGTTAAACAGGAGAGAAGGACGGAGGGGTCCGGACGGCATGCAGAGATCATCAGGTGGAGTTTAAACACTGGCTCACCGAGAGACTCAGGCAGCCGTATTTATAGGCTTTCGTCCACCTTATCATCTGATACGTCCACATGCTGTTCTGTGCACGCGTGATGTATTCTGAGCAGCTGCAGTGGCAGAGGAGGCATTGCGATGATTTTGTAAACATACAATTCTTCTTTTTTTGTCACTTTATCTGTTTTATTTTCTTTCTCCCAAAAGATTCGGCCTTCATTCTCCTACTTCTCAAAAGCCTCTGAGTAACTATTTTGGACGTCACTTTTTGCAGTCGGTGTCCCATCGACAGTCACGTGACCTGTAGAAGTGTCCTCCAGAAAACACTGAAAGAGTTTCCCCCAACTCAACAATGTGATTTAAACTGATTTCTCCACTGGTTCATGTCATTCCACATTATCATTGTTATAAGAAGAATCATCTCTGGCTTGGTTACGATGCCGAACGAACACAAACCACACACATATATGGAAATGCCTAACAAATAAAACGTTTTTTTTGTCTAGGTTGTTGTCATATAATCATCCTGTTCATTCATTTACAGACATATTCAAATAAAACACTTTACTGTAATAGGTGACTTTTCTGGTTCAGAGTAAAGAATCTTTTGAGATTCTTTCATCATAGCAGCAAGGCAATGGAGGGTCACAGGTTCGAGTCTTTACTGTGTCCGATCCAGTCAGCGTTGTTGTTATAGTTAAACATATAAACCAAAACCTGCAGAGACACAATGGAGCCCTGAGAGTTAGAGACGTTTTCGATCCCCTAAAGTTCAGCATTTTATCTGAAACTAAACACACTTTGAAGGAGAAGTGGTGTAAATACGTTCAGTCAGCAATAATTGCTTCAGTTTCAGGGTCCTGGTGTTGTTCATGTCAGCTCACTGTCGCACCCTCAAGGCTCACCGGGACACTTGAGTACACCCGTCACTTACAGAAGAGTCGCACGAGAAGGGATCTCAGCATGGCCACTTTTTTGCCAATCCAGTCGCCAGAAAAAAAGAAAAATTGTCATCGTATGTTCCTGCAAACAGGATATGTTGAAATGTATTCAGTTGTATGAGGGCTTTACAATCTGTACAGTACACAACATCTTCCGTTCTTTGGACGCTTGCATCGGAACAGGAAAAACTCCCCAAAACAACTCTTTAAGACGTAGCAGCGACCCCTCGCCCACGATGGGCAGAAGTGCAACAGATGTCATGCTTGTTATTCTCGTTGTTAAACCACGTGACTTTCAATAACGGTCGTTGGATATCCGACGTCACTTGCTTCGACCAAACGCAAAAACGTCGATATTCAACGTATCTGGGGTTTGTAGAAACATACAAACTCCAACATTTTTTATTGTTACAAGAAAGTCCTGGAAACACATGAACTTGTCCTTTAATATACATTTTGGTTGCTTTTCTGTAAGACAAAGTACAATCTTTCATTTCTCAGATTGATAAACGCTGACCCTTTATCTTCTACTGTGAGCTGGCGTTTGCCTCGTGAAACACGATACAGGTGCTAAATTGGAGTGATTAAGATTCTAAAAATAAAATAACGCAAAATAAACATATAACATACCTGCATACTTGTTTCAATTCCCAGTTGTACTTCTTGACAGAAAGAACATACTGTTTTAAAAGTAGACCTCTATCTGATGCTGTATACGTTGAGTCTTGTTCACTGTAACACATGCTCGCTGTTAAGCTTTATTCATTTTCTACCACATGCATTGGCTGTAATCCCGTGCCTCATTGTTTTCGGGGCCCAGCTATGTTTGAATTTGATTACCGTCGCGCCCGGCGGTGGATTCCGGTCGGCATCGGGGGCCTAATTGTCTCTGGCACACAGAGTCGGGGCCGGGCCCGCGTTACCTTCTATGTAAACAGCAGGGCCGTGTTTAGTCCCACTGTTCTAATGGCCAGTCATTCCTGCGAGGCCACTCCAGTAACAGTGAGGTAATCCTCCTGAGTCGTGTAAACACGGATGATCCTGATTGATTCCCCCGCCCCATTGATCCCAGCTTTCAGCAGCGTTTTAGTCTAAGCAAACGGCAGACAGAAGGTTCTGCTGCGGCGCTGAACCGTCTGAGCCCGGAGACGGTGATCAATCTGAGGGTCGAGGGCGCCGTGTGGGAACCCGTGACCGGCCAAGGCCTCCATCATCAACATAATGACGAAACTCCTCTGATGTCCTGTGGTGTTAAATAGTCTGCAGAGTCATCATTTTACAGAATAAAGTCCTTTGGGCTGTCTAACACCAACATACGTCTCAATTCAGCTTTGGATCATATACTCTGGCACCCTGATCTCACAGACATATGTGAAATGACCACGACATCACTACCTCACTCCTCCAAATTCCAAATATGGTCACGAGGTTTATCGGCTGCAAAAAGCAGCAACATGGCCAAAGCCGTAATCCAAGATGGTGACGGCGAAATCGCCAAACTGGAGGCTTCAAACAATCTGTCCACAAACCAACGTCATGACGACTCCGTCCCCTTCTTATAAAGAGTCTGTGCTTCTTGCTGAGCTCCTCGGATACTTGTAAGGTTGTAAATGGCAGAAACAAAGCTCTTTGACAGTGAGCAGGTTTTCATACTTGCACTGATGTGGACAAATGATTTCGTTTCAGCGTTTGCTTGTCCTGCATGTATGGGCTCAGGACTAATGAGCCGTGCCTCAGATCTTTGTATATTATTTTGCTCTCTGAGCCCTTTTGTGGGAGTCGAATGTCTCGAGCACGCTTAGTTTGTGTGTACATGTTCTTTGGCCACCCAATTTTTTAAGATCGTCAGACTTCTACTGCGGCTAAAGAGGTCAGCCAAGTTCCTTTCATATTCACCGGCCCTGTCCGTATATGATTTACAGTGTTTATTGTACGAGAACGGAGACGTGCCCTGCAGTGTGAAGAGGCCGTTTTCATCAACGCAAACAAATTACTGCCAGCTGATCGACGAAAGAAATGTCACTGAATCCACAAACAGATACGTTCCCATCAGCGCTTCCCACCATCAGCAAGAGACCTTTTTAAAGTTACAACCATACCCTCTATATAAGAAGTGGCCGTCCTCGTCGTGATGTCACCCATTGGTTTGTGGACATATTGTTCGCTTCGTAAGCCTCGTACCGAACGGTTTAATACGAATACGTGTATTATTACACCGCTAGCAACAAACAACCACAGCTGTGGCGTCATAATGAGCTTATTGTGGCTCAAGTGTAGTAGGACAGCACAGAAGGCCCGGGTATAAAACGCACGGCCCGCCACTGGGTTAAGGCAACAAAACCACTTAGCTAGATTAAGGAAAACCATCTACGTACCGTTAGGTTTATATTCAGGCAGCAAAACCAACTAAAACCACAACTTCTTCTGCCGTAAAGTCCTGTTTGTTGGACCCGTCCACCTCCCTTCCCTGCCACCAACAGTCGTCTTTTTGGATAATATAAAGCACGTCACTTGCTCTGACTGTTGCTTAGTGACAGCGTATGCCAACTATACACGGCTTGCCCACGCGGGCAAGCCGTGTATAGTTGGCATACGCTGACAGCCAATGAAATTGCAGCATTTCATATCGCTGGTTTCAGCTCCTGGACGCAGATTCGAGTCTAACTGGGGCTAAGCCACTCATCAATGACAAAGAGCTATTCATAAATCAAGAAATGTTTATCCAGCTTTACCTTTTACTGATTATCACTAGATTGTAGTGGCAGATAGATTATCAAGTACTTGACTTATTTTTGGCTATAAACCTATTATATTGTAGTTTTTACTGTTGACTATAATGATTCACGTATTAATGAGACATGTGAACATTAGTAAATGAAATATATTTATTAAACACAACAGGGACAGTGAATATTGAACACAGAGCCAATAATGCAAGGTCACAAATACACAACACAAATATGTTAAACAAATATAATAATGACAAAACACTCCCGTTTTCTCTTACTTTCCCTTTTCAACCTCCCATCTCTTTTTTTCTGTCTCATAAAAAGCAGGTCGTCTGCTTCTCCATGCCCTGGTCTTTGTAAAAGGAAAAGACTTTACCAGGGCAGTAAATGTACTTCCCTGTTAGTCCAGGGAACCCCGTGTGAATGTGAGGACTGTTTGGATCCTGCTTCAGATCCATCTGACAGAATTGACACTTGCGACCTGTGGGCTGGGATTCAGTCCTCTTCCTCTTCTGCTGTCCTCTGTCCTCCACCCTTTTCCTTGTAGCATCCAGTTCCAGCTGAAAGAACTTTGGAGGAGGAAGATCAGAGATGCTGTGGATTCATTCTGGCTGGGGAGGGAGATGCCACAATGACACCATCTTCATAAGGTTGCGCACAGGAAAGCAGCCTGGCCAGAGACCCATGGATTCCAGCTCTGTCTTCATCCAGATCCTCTGCTGCTGTGAACAGGTCCACTGGCTGACTTCATGGTCGTAGCCAGGGAGCTGTGGAGGAGGACGGGTGGGGACAGCTAACGGCCTGGGTGATTGCTCACCTAGTCAGACAAGAATAAACGGAGCAAATTAGTACGAATCTGGGTGCGTCTTGATTTAATCTTTTGACATGAAAAACCTTCTAACACTAACGTTGATCTCTCTGTGCAGGTGACAGTTGAGCGGGCTCTGCAGACGTCTCAGGAGAAATCAGGGGGGCCTCTGACACTATAGAGAATATTAAACATGTTGTCATTATTATTGACAGTAAGATGAAGCAAGGATGTAACATGACAGCTACACTGTAGTCTGTGAAACTCAGCAAGCTGGACACTGGAGTGCTGCCTACCTATTGTCTGAATACAGTGCAGCAGTAACTGTATAGAATTAACAACAGTTTTGATGGACACTACATATAGTATATTTTTAAGATGCAAATACAGGTCAAATAACACACACCAGGGACTGTGACAGTCGCCTCTGTTGCTGGACGACCCGCTCCTTCTGGCAGCAGACACGTGAGCTCCTGAGGAACAGGCACTGGTCTCCTTACAGTTACAGCGGCGGCTGCAAGGAGAGAAGGATCACAAAACACAATCAACGGTTTATAACAGATATGAGCACAGTGAATATGACAGATGTGTTTACATGTTGGATGTATTTACCATCTACTTGTGAACCCTTCAGATGAGTTGGTGCAGCCAGTGTAGCAGATGGTTCTACAATGGAAAACACCTTGTCAGTAATTTATATTTTGACAAAGAAACACAACTGTTAGTATCGTTACGTCACCTTTCTCAGCCGTATCCAATGACAGACTGTTTCTCACATTAATATATAAAGAATATACTTCATTCATACACGTGTGTTTGTCTAGGCAGCATGTTGGTCTCATGTTGGCGGCGCGAGCAGTCGCAGCGGCCCCTCGCGGTCCCGGAAAAACAGTGTTTTCGTCTTTTTCGTCTTTTTCGTCTAGTTTGTCTAGTCTGCCGCTGTGTTCGTCATGCCCGACGGACTTATATCGCAAAACACAACAATACAGCCGTGAGTTTCTTCTTGGAAAAAGTACAACTTTCTTCAACTTGGAAGCCAAACTCTCCGTGGATCTTAGCAGCCTGGGACTTCTCTGCTCCCCCCATTGTGTCAACCCCCACCCGGTAAGGAGACAGCGCAAGCGGTGCGAGAGGAAGCAAAAGCGGGGAAAGCGTGGAGGTATCCGGGCTAGGCTAGCGGCTAGCCCACACAAGCCGGCAATTCCAACATTACTCATGGCAAATGTCCGTTCACTGGACAACAAGATGGACAATATACGGCTACTCAGAACCAAGCGTGAGGTGAGGGACTGCTGTGTTTACGTGTTCACGGAAACATGGCTCCACCACAACATCCCGGACTCCGCTATTCAACTGGACAAGCTAACATGCTACCGAGCAGACAGAGACATAGTTAGCGTGGGAAAGTCCCGCGGCGGCGGTGTGTGTGTTTACATCAGTGATGCTTGGTGTCGAGACGCTATTGTTGTTAACCAACACTGTTCCCCGCTGGTGGAGTTTATGGTTTTAAAGTGCCGTCCTTTTTACCTGCCGAGGGAGTTTTCAGCCATTCTACTGGTGGCTGTTTATATACCTCCGAGCCCCAACAACAAGGACAGAGAGGAGGCACTCAGTGAACTTTACAGAGCCATCAGTGAGCAACAGACAGCACACCCAGACGGCATTCTCATCGTTGCTGGAGACTTCAACCATGCTAACCTAAAAACTGTTCTGCCTAAAATATACCAGCATGTTGATTTTCCAACCAGGGAAAACAACAAATTAGACCTAGTCTACACATCGATCAAGGGAGCGTACAAGGCGTCCCCCCTCCCCCACATTGGCCTCTCCGACCACCTCACTGTCTTGCTGAAACCGGCCTACAGAGCAAGGGTAAAGGTTACCAAACCGGTTTCAAAACAGGTACGGGTGTGGCCAGAGGACAGTACTGCTGCACTTCAGGACTGCTTTGGTACTACAGACTGGGACATGTTCAAGCAGGCAGCCACCTACAACCATCACATTAACATTCAAGAATACACAGAGACAGTCACAGGTTACATCACCAAGTGCATTGATGATGTAACTACCACCAGAGCCATCACCATCCGAGCCAACCAGAAGCCATGGCTGACAGGGGAGGTCCGCACACTGCTCAAGGCTCGCGACACCGCCTTCAGAGCTGGAGACCCAGCTGGGCTGGGAGCAGCCAGGGCTGACCTGTGCCGTGGCATCAGGAAAGCTAAACGACTGTACACCAGGAAAATCACAGGACATTTCAAAGACAGCAGGGACTCACGGAGCCTGTGGCAGGGCATTAGGACCATAACGGACTACAAACTACCGCCACAGACCTGTGACAGTCACACCTCCCTGCTTAACAACCTCAATGGCTTCTTTGCACGCTTCGAAGCACAGAACAACACACCTGCGCAGAAAACCACCCCCCCCACCGACGACCAGGCTCTGTGCCTGTCCCCAGCCAGTGTGAGGAGCACACTGCTGAGGATTAATACCCGCAAGGCTGCGGGACCTGACAACATTCCTGGTCGTGTGCTGAGGGACTGCGCAGAGGAGCTCACGGATGTCCTCACCGACATCTTTAACACCTCCCTGAGCCAGGCTGTTGTTCCCACGTGCTTCAAGGAAACCACCATCATTCCTGTGCCGAAGAAGTCATCTCCAGCCTGCTTCAACGACTACCGCCCCGTCGCATTGACTTCTACCATCATGAAGTGTTTCGAAAGGCTGGTCATGAAGCAGATCAAATCCACCCTTCCTCCCTCCCTGGACCCGTTTCAGTTTGCTTACCGAACTAAACGGTCCACAGAGGATGCAATCTCCTCCGCTCTACACCCAGCCCTCACACACCTGGACACTAAGAACTCCTACGTCAGAATGCTGTTCATAGATTTCAGCTCAGCATTCAATACAATCATCCCCCAGCAGCTTGTGTGTAAACTTACAGACCTGGGCCTCAGCCCCTCTCTCTGCAACTGGTTGTTGGACTTCCTCACAGAGAGACCACAAGCTGTTCGGGTCAACAACAACACTTCGAACACACTAACACTGAGTACGGGGGCCCCCCAAGGTTGTGTGCTCAGCCCCCTTCTCTTCACCCTGCTGACCCATGACTGTAAACCCAACTACAGCTCCAACCACATCGTGAAGTTCGCTGACGACACTACCGTGGTAGGTCTCATCAGCCACAACGATGAGACTAACTACAGGAAGGAAGTGAACCAGCTGGTCCGTTGGTGCCAAAATAACAATCTCTTCCTCAATGTGGGGAAAACAAAGGAGATTGTTGTTGACTTCAGGAGAACCCACTCCCAACCCCCCCTCCCTCTGACCATCAATGGTGCTGCTGTGGAACAGGTGAGCAGCACCAAATTCCTGGGTGTGACAATCACAGATGACCTCACCTGGAACAGCAACACCACTGCACTGGCAAAGAAGGCCCAGCAACGCCTGTACTTCATCAGGAAGCTCAAGCGAGCAGGAGCCCCCCCCCCCATCATGCTCTCATTCTACCGAGGCGCCACTGAGAGCATCCTCAGCAGCTGCATCACGCTGTGGTTCGGAAGCTGCACCGCCTCCAACCGCAAGAGCCTGCAGCGCATTGTGAACTCTGCCCAGAGGATCATCGGAGTCTCACTCCCTACACTACAGGACATTTACAACACCCGCCTCACCCGCAAAGCACTCGGCATTGCGGGTGACCCCACCCACCCCTCCAACAGCCTCTTCAGCCTCCTGCCTTCAGGGAGAAGGTTCCGCAGTCTCCGTTCGAGCTCTACCCGGCTGAGGAACAGCTTCTTCCACCAGGCGGTCAGGATGCTGAACTCTCTCCCTCCCTCTCTCCTCTCGCTCCCCCTCTCTCCCCCCCTGCCATCTCTCCCCTGACCTCTCTACCCTCCCCCTCACCCACCTTTCCCCACTGCCTCAAATGGAACATACCAGGACATCTACTCCCCCTCACACCCCTTCCCTCATCCAGCACCAGTCACTTTTTCTATTTATTTATTTTAATTTTTTTATTCTCTGCTGCTACGAACATAAACCCCCCTCACACACCCTTCCCTCATCCAGCACCAGTCACTTTTTATCAGCACCAGTCACTTTTTATCAGCACCAGTCACTTTTTATTCTCTGCTGCTACTTGTTTAATCCTTTATCTAGGCCCTTATGTTCTTAACTTTATTCTATTTTATTCTATTATATGTTATATGTTCATGTCTATATTACACTGTGGGACTGCGAGAAACGGCATTTCGAATTTTCTGTATGCATAACACATGTGGAAACTTTGACAATAAAGTGAACTTTGAACTTTGAACTTTGAACTTTGAACTTTCAATGGGTTAATATTCAGTGGCCAGTCATTGTGATGTAACCTAGGCAGGTGAAGCAACATGGCACACTTCAAACACATGCATTCAGGTGTTAGTAACACAGCAGTTTCAGACATGCATATTGTTTCTTTTTATCCATATAAGAAAACAAAGAGTGCTACGTACCCTCATCATGACTGGTATCAATTCATAGTCACGAGGACAACAAGCAGAACACCACAACATGAGACAGAACGGTTCAATGCTTCACGTGGGATAAGAAGTCATGGTCCCATGCTTGTCTGTTGATGGCAGAACGTTTTTGGTGAAAAACCTCTTTCTGTTCCCGGAGCCTGTTGTTGTCTGGCTGTCATCAATGCAGAAACAGCTGGTAAACAAACAAAAACATATCATATACACTGAATAGAACACACGATTAACCGTTCAGCAAACCGGCTGAACTGTAACTGATTTTAAATCTTCAGGTGGTAGAAATGAAAGACATCAAATGTTTACTCTCAGCTCTGCACATGTTGCTTTGAAGGAGATACTCAGCATCCCTCTCTCCAGCTCTTCATCTTCATCCATCACTGAGATGCAAACAGACGAGAATTAGAACGTCATTAAATTAATATCTTCTTGCACTTCTTGTACATAAACATTATTTTAACAGTGATGGAGAAAGTCTACACATCTTGTACTTCAGTAAAAAAATAGGTATTAATACCACCACATGGTGTAAATACTCTTTAAGTGAAAGTCCTGCATTCAAATCTTACTTACTCAAAGTCTGACTTAAGTAAAAGTACAAAAAAGCATGTGTTCATCACTTTAATGACTTTATATACTGCTGGTAGTTTAATCTGTAATAACACATCATTTATTAGTTGAGTATATTTTGTCTGATATCCTGAATCTGCCAAGTAACTAACGTTAGTAACTAATGCTGTCAAACACACGTGGAGCAGTTAATGTACATAACTATGAACTACATGCATTAATGACGATACGTGACGTGATACAACGGAGACGTGCGTGTTTATTTAACGTTAACGTGATTGACATGAACCACCGGGTCCGGTCACAGCTTGTTGTTCTTTTGTTACGTGTCCGTAAAGTAACAGAGTATATCTTACGTTCACCATAACCTCAACCGGCCGCTGCTCAGCCTCTATATTCACTGACATACGTAGTAAACGCCAACTCATTTTATTTGAATGCACGTTCGTGTTAACTTGTGATACTTTTGGTCACAAAAACGCATCAAAGTCGGACATGAATTAACCGATATGAACCGTTAACGGCTCCAGATTACGTTACGTTGTAAGGTAACGAACTCATACAGAAGTCCGACTTCGACACAATATAACACAAAAAAAACACAACTAACTTTATCTTTGAAGCTTTCAAGTGAATGTCAGACAGCCCAGACTAATTGTCATGACATTTTAATTCATTGTTATTCATCTTAATGACTTACCGTTCAACGTAGTGTCCACCCAGCGAATAGATCCGGAAAATGCGGGCTGTCGATGCTCTTTCCAGGCTCCGACTGACTGACAAACACCGGAGAAAATCTTTCACACGCCGTAACTAAAAAAGTAACTTTTTTTCCAAAGTAACTAAAAAAATATTTTTTTTTCCAAAGTAACTAAAAAAATATTTTTTTTCCAAAGTAACTAAAAAAATATTTTTTTTTCCAAAGTAACTAAAAAAATTTTTTTTTTCCAAAGTAAATAAAAAAAAAATTTCACGCCACCCGGGTGCCGCACGCGGACAGCTTCTGGCAAACTCATAACATTCATTTTATGCATGTGTTTTAGGTTTCTTTAGTGTTTCAGAGCAACATTGTATGTCTGTAAATTAGCAGCTATACCAAACATTGCCACACCTGGCTTGTGTTTAGGGGATTCCCTTACCCACTACAGTAAAATTTGATTCAAAAAGCTGTCATCATAGAATTCTTTTTTTTCCAGAACTTGTCATTGGAATGGTGGCTGCTCATCATTCTCTGATGTCACAATAGTGACAGTACATGACAGGATTCTAGAATTCTCTGATGTCACAATAGTGACATCATTCTCTGATGTCACAATAGTGACATCATTCTCTGATGTCACAATAGTGACAGTACATGACAGGATTCTAGAATTCTCTGATGTCACAATAGTGACATCAGAGAATTCTAGAATCCTGTCATGTACTGTGTGGCAGAAGGGTCACTTATAACTAGAGACAGTTGTTGAAAGTTAGGAGAGAAACCTGCACAAGTCCTCATACTGCAAGCAAAGATGTCGGTGTATAATGAGCTCCGTTTGGAACAACAGCTTTGTGACGCGGTGATCAGAGTGGACAACTTTGAATTTCCTGTGCACAAGATCATCCTCTGCAACTGCAGCCCATACTTCATAGCTCTCTTCACCCGCTGGTCAACGCCCGACAGTCGGGTCTTTTACATTCCCAATGTGTCGCCTGACATCATGAAGCTCATCATTGAGTTTGCCTACACTGAATTTGTTCCGCTGACACAAGGAAATGTACAAGAGCTTTTTGTGGCAGCAGACCAGTTCAATGTAGAGGGCATGATTCAACCCATCTGCCACTTCCTGGAGGAGCACCTGGCCCCGGATAACTGCATCAACATTTGGAGGTTGATGGACGTCTACCCCAAACTGAACCACAAGGCCTTCCTTTACATGATGAATCACTTTGAGGAGATTGCTTTAACGTCAGAAGAGTTCCTGCTGCTCTCCGTGCAGGAACTGGTTAAAATCATTGAGAATGACCAACTCAATGTCAAGCACGAGAAGGTGGTGTTCAGGGCCATCCTTCGCTGGATTGCCTGTGCAATTGAGGAACGCAGAGAATACATCTCTCTGCTTTTGTCCAACGTCAGACTGGCTGTTACTAGTGTGGAATACATCGCAGAGAGCGTGAGCAACAACGAACTGGTGCGGGGAAGTGAAGAGTGTCGACCGATTCTCACCAGGGCCCTGCTTGACCTCCACACAAATATCTTCTCTGACTCCCGCCCACGACTGCCCCCTGCCATCCTGTTGGCTGTTGGAGGCTGGAGCGCTCGCAGATCCACAAATATCATCGAGGCGTACGATATCCGTGCTGATCGCTGGGTCAATGTACCAAACAATGAGGAGAACACTCCCCAGGCCTACCATGGCGCAGTTTTCCTCGATGGATCAGTTTACTGTGTCGGTGGCTTCAACAGTGCTGAGCAGTTCAGGTCTGTGCACCGGTTTGACCTGGGCACGCACACCTGGCAGGAGGTGACACAAATGCATTCGAGCCGCTGCTATGTCAGCACAACTGTGATGGACGGGTGCATATATGCCATGGGAGGTCATGATGGACATGAACGACTCAGAAGTGCTGAGCGCTATCAGCCCAGAATCAACCAGTGGAATGTAATTGCTCCAATGCATGAGCGGAGGAGTGACGCCAACTGCACAACCATCAATGGGAAGGTATACATTTGCGGTGGCTACAATGAGAGTGGATACCTGTCAACGGCGGAATGTTACGACCCAGAGACTAACCAGTGGACACTGATTGCCCCCATGAGCAACAGGCGCAGTGGACTTGGGGTCATTGTCTTTGCAGACCTTGTCTTTGCAGTTGGCGGTTTCAATGGAACCAGCCGTCTGGACACTGCCGAGGCCTACGACCCCCACACCAACACCTGGCACGCTGTGCCCTCCATGCTGAACTCCCGCAGTAACTTCGGCATCGAAGTGATCGATGACCGTCTATTTGTTGTGGGGGGCTATGACGGCTCCACCACCATCTGTGAGGTAGAGTGTTTTGATGCCGAAACATGCGAGTGGTCTGATGTCAGGAGCATGGAGAAGTCCCGCATCACCCTGAGCTGTTGCGTGGTGTACGGACTCCCTAACTTGGCCGAGTACTCTGCCCCTCGTGGTACCCTGCCATTGCCCGATGTAGAGGAGGATGAAATGGAATAATCCACCTGTCGCGAACGAATATGAGGGCGGGATATAGCCAAGCGTTTTTCTCTCCTGTTAGTTAGGGTCCGGGGGAAGACGTGTTCTCCTGGGACTGGGGAGAGTTTTTTCCAAAGTGGGTTAATAGTGTAACGAGTCTTCAAAAACATATACTCAATTTTGTGTATTTTCATGCAGCACATGATGCAGTTTGTTTTATGTGATATTGTACAACCTGTTTTGTGTTTGTTTTACATTACCTTGTGATGAGTCTCACTCTTGTGTATACTGTTACGTGAATCTGGGGGGTGACCCCTCACGATTTTTAATTCGATAATAAAAAAAATTTGAAAAATGAATTAATGAATTCTTTTTTTTATTATTATTATTTCTATTTGGGTTATTAAAACTAGATTCCTGATGTAAATGTTTTCAATTCATCTGGAAATAATTAGTAATAAGCAAATAGGAGGCCTTTCGTGTGAAACCCACAAAAGTTTGAGCAGAGGGTGCTCCGTGTCAATCATTGATGCACAGAATGACAGAAGTTTCTGCTGGCGGTGTATCAACGCTTGTGATACACCAGAGGGACCCAGACTCCACGTGACCCGTGCCCGGCGGAGCTGGCCTCTCCCTGTGTGTTCTCCTGTTGCCGTAAGAGTTGGCTAGAAGGAGGGGATACGTTTTAATCCGTTCCCTATATGATTTTCACACCTGACCTTGCGGGAGATATTGGGGAAAAAGGGTTCCCGAATTCTTCTCCCTGTTTTGCCTCGCGCACTGCTCTACTCTAAGATTGACCTTTACCGGGCTCTAATATTGTACCGAATATTCTTTAATTGCCGACCACCAGCCCGGTCGAAGGCTGGCTTACTGTCTTATCTGAATCGATCCGCAGTAACTTACATGGACAGTGTAGTCGGTCGCTCCGACTATCATTTGGTTTTATAAGAGTCCAGTATTTACTTGTCTCTTTTATTTAATTTTGTTTAGATTTTTCTTAATCCTTTGATAATTGATAAGATCCTGCTTGAGAGCCCAAACAGATATAAAGCTCTTTCAAACGCAAGTGGGTCTCTCCTGGTGTCCTCTCTTAAACTAGAGCGAAACTAATTCGAATAAGTATCAGTATGTTTGTGCATGTAAAGAATGCAATCAGTAGTGTGCCGAGCTGGATCAAACACAACTTACCTCAGGGGCTGAAGGGGATCTGCTGAGGCGTAACCCCTCTCTGGGCTGGCTTCTCAAGAAAATATGAAGAAAAGGATTTGGTCGAAGAAACTAATTCGTTAATTATTTATTTGCATTGAAATCAAAGTGTAATCTCTTGGTCCAAAATACAGAGAAAAAAATCGTTAATCAAAGTATAATCTCTTCAGAGCAGTTTACAGACAAATGATCTTTAAAAGCCCTGACTCAGTCAGCAGACTGGCTGGCTGTGTAGTCTATGGAGGAAAAAGTTAATGATTCACCCAGCGCAGGAATGGACAGAGTGAGCTTCTCCCCTGACTCGACTTCAAAAAATCTTCTAAGTATTCTTAAAAACTCTGACTCTCAAAGTCCGGAGATCTGCAAAAAGTTAAAGTTTACCTCCGTGCAGGCAGAAGCCCGCACGGGGTTCGAGACTGCTCACACGACTCCGCACCACTCCGCACAGCTCCTCACCACTCCTCTTCAGAGCAGTTTACAGACAAAGGATCTTTAAAAGCCCTGACTCAGTCAGCAGACTGGCTGGCTGTGTAGTCTATGGAGGAAAAAGTTAATGATTCACCCAGCGCAGGAATGGACAGAGTGAGCTTCTCCCCTGACTCGACTTCAAAAAATCTTCTAAGTATTCTTAAAAACTCTGACTCTCAAAGTCCGGAGATCTGCAAAAAGTTAAAGTTTACCTCCGTGCAGGCAGAAGCCCGCACGGGGTTCGAGACTCCTCACACGACCGCTCACACGACTCCGCACCACTCCGCACAGCTCCTCCGAACCCCTCTTGGTTTAAAACTGTCACTATTTATACTCTTCTGGGGCTGGGGGCCCCTAGCACTTCACACATAACTTGATTGATGACACATAAATTCCCCCTTTCTCCCACGTGACCATAAACCTGGGTATGCTTTGATATAAGTACCCGTCAGCATTTTCAGTGACCTTACTGTCAAGGGTATGTTTATTTATATGTACCCCGGGGCCTAACTAATGACCTTAACGCCCTCCTGTCCGGCACCTGTTCAAGGGCCTCTTTCTTTCCGGCCGACATGGTGGCGCCTCAGTCTTCGCCCTCTGCTTGAACTTCGGGCTTCCCCTTGCCCTTCTCATGAACCGAGAAGCACGCCTGGGGGTGTGTGTGTGTGTGTATGTGTGTGCCCAACCGTACACGTCAGTGCAACAGGGGGTTTTGGACAACAGAAGCCTGTCTGTCTAACCGGTGCAATCTTATAAGAGCCTCAGAGTCATATGCCTGATTTAACCACGGCTTTGCCGGTAGAGACATCACGATTTTGCAAAACCTCCACCGTGTTCAACAATACGTACTGTATATGACTTGTGTGTATCACTTCAATAAATTGTATATCCAGCAGTGGAAGTAATGCTATTCGGCAGTCACTCAGCATCATTATTACACTGCTGTCAACTGATGTGATAAATACAAAGAAGCCAAACTGTAATGTGCACTTATCGTTTGACTTTTAAAGACTTGCCACATTTAAACATTTCCACACTCGAGTAATTCAATAAAATACTATTTGTTGTTAGCGCGTCACTATTAATAAATACGTTGTCAGACTCGCCCTATGACAAAAAATGTATTACTCACACTTCCTGGTTCAGTTAAAAAAGATAAAATCGACCTTTAGTCTTCTTAAAAGCTGCTTTTAAAGGCTGCTGACAGCTCAGCATATCGGGAATGTGAGGTCAATAAACAGTAGAGTACACGTTTATGTTAACAGCCGTACTTTATTGCTTATAACTGACCAAAACCTAGATTTTCACTGGTTATTTGTGCTTGTACTTTACGACCCACTTTACGACCCCACACCAACACCTGGCACGCTGTGCCCTCCATGCTGAACTCCCGCAGTAACTTCGGCATCGCAGTGATCGATGACCGTCTCTTTGTTGTGGGGGGCTACGGCGGCTCCACCACCATCTGTGAGGTAGAGTGTTTTGATGCCGAAACATGCGAGTGGTCTGATGTCAGGAGCATGGAGAAGTCCCGCAGCGCCCTGAGCTGTTGCGTGGTGTACGGACTCCCTAACTTGGCCGAGTACTCTGCCCCTCGTGGTACCCTGCCATTGCCTGATGTAGAGGAGGATGAAATGGAATAATCCACCTGACTATGAGTGTAAGAAATTTGAGCAAAAACCGGGGTGGTTAGTAGATATAATAAAAGTGTTTAATAATTCATAATTAAGAATTCATAATTAGTCATAATCATAAGGGTTTTGGGAATGCATAATTAAGATAAACATAAAGTGTTGTAGGATTATAGAAGGGAGTAAGTCATAACTGACAGGATTTGAATGTGTTAGTTGCTCAGGGAGAGCGAGATGTGAAGACAGGCGTTTACTGAGGTGTGAGAGTAGGTAGCCAATATAAATTGAGATAGACGGAAGGGGAGGAGTCGCGAACGAATATGAGGGCGGGATATAGCCAAGCGTTTTTCTCTCCTGTTAGTTAGGGTCCGGGGGAAGACGTGTTCTCCTGGGACTGGGGAGAGTTTTTTCCAAAGTGGGTTAATAGTGTAATATTCCATGAGATTAATGTACACCATTGCATAACTGTAATTGCAACAGCAGGATTAAAATCCTTTCTGACGGTAAACCAGTTTCTGTAACGTTTTTAGCGCCGTGTGACTGAAAAGCTATCAGTCCGCGTGTGCTGGCCTGCTACACTCTCATCGTGAGGAGTTTTTCCCTCCACAAATTTGGACGACAGCGGCAGGATTCCTTGCGGGACGAGACACGCATGCGGGACGGCATCGGTCGCTTACATCTCTGTCAACAAAAACAAAAACATACCAAGACTGGAAGCCATGGATCAACAGCCAGGGAGCATATGGTTCCCCTATTGACCCATTCCATTGCACCTATAATTACTTGAGGGCACCTGACGAAGAATATGCTGACGCATGGGAGGAAGAACGAGAAGGAGTGCAAGAGATGATCAGGATCACAGACATCTTTGTGGGTGCAGAAGGAGTTGCAGCACACTGTGAACTCACTGAAACTCAAGCACAATGGTATGAACTACACCATGAGAGTGAACCCCATGTCACGTTAGCCATAGCAGCAGGGCAGGAGGCCCGCTCACTAGGACCTATGATGAAGAGAGCCCAGGAAATAACAGACTGGTGTTCCACTGCCTCACCGCTACTTCATCACAGTCCAGACAAGACAATCTGGAAAATAGCACATTGCAGCAGGGAGAATGGAGTATCGAGAGGCAGGAATTGGAAAGACATGACGGCCGTGAGTTGACTGACCACCCAGCAGCAGAAGACTTGTTGAATGAAATGCCAGAACATCTGTGGGCAAAAGGCGACTATGATGTCGGCTGCACTCCACACCATTTGGTAACCATAGAAAAGAAATCTGGACAGCCATCGGTGTGGAAACCACAATATCGTCTTAGCAAAGATGCTGTGGAAGGGATAACAGCCACCATTCATGGCCTGCTTGAAGCAGGAGTGTTGAGATTAGCAGAATCTCATTGGAACACGCCCATATTGCCAGTTCCCAAAGCTGGAGGAAAAGGTTGGAGGATGGGACATGATTTAAGAGAAGTAAATCAAGCCACAAAGACGAAAGGAATTGCAGTGCCCAACCCATATGTGGCACTACAGAACATAAGCCCACAACACCAGTATTTGACAGTACTGGATCTGGCAAACGCATTCTTTTGTCTGCCACTTGATCCTGCTAGTCAAGAGATGTTTGCATTCACATTTCAGGGTCAAAGATATACTTACAACCGAATGCCTCAAGGGTTCAAAGACAGCCCCGGCATATTCAATGCAGCATTGAAAGACGATTTGAAGAATTTGAAACTGCCAGAAGGAGTGACCCTAATACAGTATGTTGATGATCTACTGTTGGCAGCTCCGTCAGCAGAAAGTTGCCTGGCAGCAACTGGAGCTGTGCTAAGGAGAGTAGCAGAGTGTGGCTACAAGATCAAAAAACAGAAGACTCAAATTGGGAGAAGACAGGTGACATTCCTGGGAAGAGTACTCTCAGGAAACAAGAAAAAGATTTCACCTGAACAGAAATCAGCGGCATTGACCTACCCCAAACCCAAAATTGTCCAAGAAATGCTCGGATTTCTGGGATTGACTGGTTACAGCCGAAGCTACGTGCCAGACTATGTCAACCTCACTCAGCCTCTGCGCGACATGCTGACTAAAGTGGGTAACCGAAATCTGAAGGCAGAATTGATCTGGACAATTGAAGGAGAGGAAGCATTCATCAAGACCAAGCAGTGTCTGACTCAGGCAGCTGCATTAGCAGCCCCAGATTATGGATCTGACTTCCATTTAGATGTAGGGGAAAAGCAGGGGGTAGTAAACGCAGTCTTATATCAGATGAGGAGAGAGGGAAGAGCAGTTTTGACTTACCATAGTTCTAAACTAGACCCCATAGAGCTAGGACAGGTAGGTTGCACCAGACATTTGGCAGCAATAGTCAGGGCTGTCCAAAAGACAGCATATATAGTTATGTGCCACCCATTGAAAATGCACACACAGCATGGTGTAGTCGCCTATCTAGAGACTCAAGCCTTCACTCTAACAGCTACAAGAGGAGCTAGGGTATCAGACACATTGACACAGCCCCACTTATCCGTCACCTCACAGGGAGTAAATATGGCAACTGGATTGCCAAATGATGAAGGCACCCACGACTGTGCAGAAATGGCCGGAAAGGTGACCAAGTTAAGATCAGACTTGGAAGGAGAAAAAGATCCAGATGCAGAGATGACACTCTTTTGTGACGGCTGTTGTTATCGAGGACCAACAGGTAATGTGGCTTCATACGTGGTAGTGGAGCAACTACCTGATGGGACATTGGTGGAGGCAGAAGCACCCATCATTCCTCAACCTGCTTCAGCTCAACTGGCAGAAGTGATAGGGCTAACTCGAGCCCTTACTTTGGCCAAGGACAGAAGAGTAAACATCTACACGGATTCGGCATACGCTCATGGTGCAGTACACTTGGATGGACCGCAATGGCTGAGAAGAGGGTTTTTGACGAGTTCAGGAGCCCCAGTCAAACACCATGAGGCGCTGAAGAATCTGTTGGATGCTGTAATGCTGCCAACACAAATTTCTGTGATAAAGTGCAGGGGTCACTCGAGGGAGGATGATCAAGAAGCAAGGGGTAACGACGCAGCTGACCTTACAGCTAAGAGAGCTGGAGGGTACATTGGTAATGAAACACAAATGTTGGTAATAAGTGTAAACGAGCCACAGCAAGCCCCGTATGAAGGTGACCTTGTTTTGTTGCAGAAAAAAGCTGGTGCTTACGAGCATTCCCAGTGGTTAGCTCATGGAGCAACCTGCAGGGAAGGATTGTGGAGGTCCCATGATGGACGAATGGTAGCTCCTGCCGAGCTGGTACACTTACTAATGATTGAAGCACATGGTCCATCTCACGAGTCGAAAAAGCGAACATGTGCAGCGTTGGAGAAACATTGGTGGCATCCATATTCTAAAGAGATGGTAGAAAACTTTGTAACAAACTGTGCAACTTGTAATGGGTATAATAACAAACCAGTGTATAAGTGCCCAATGGGGAGCTATCCTGTACCACAAGCTCCTTTCCAGGAAATTTGTATTGATTATACAGACATGGGTGCAGACAACAGAGTGAGAGGGTTGCGATACATGTTGGTAATGGTAGATCGGTTTTCCCGATGGGTTGAAGCAATACCCTGCCGAAATGAAGATGGTGCAACAGTGGTAAAGTGGCTCAGGAATGAACTTGTTTCGAGATATGGTCTCCCGAGAGTTATACATTCAGACAATGGCTCTCATTTTGCTAATGTACACTTAGCAGCGGTAGAAAAGTGTCTAGGAATCCAACATAGGTTTGGATCAGTTTATCATCCAGTATCTCAGGGAATAGTGGAGAGAGCTAATCAAACTTTAAAAAGGAAAATTGCTAAAATCTGTCACACCACATCTATCAAATGGCCAGACGCCTTGCCTTTGGCACTAATGTCCATGAGAAATACAGAACACAATAGCACACACTTAACACCACATGAGCTACTCACAGGAAGACCTATGTCTGGCCCACCACGGACCAGCAGTCATGGTCCTAGCCTAGACTTGCTAACTCTAGAAATTGAGGAATACACAAGAGCGCTAACTAACATGAGCCGAGTTTTGTTTTCTCAGGTGACAAATGCAGAAGCAGCAGCTGACGAAAGGAAGCCGCCTCCTGTCGTGTCACCAGGCAGTCTGGTGTGGATAAAAGTCCACAAGCGCAAGTGGAGTGAACCAAGGTGGACGGGTCCATGGGAGGTAGTATTGGCAACCTCACATGCAGTAAAGGTAAAAGGTAAAACTGGAGCTACTTGGCACCACCTCACTCACTGTGCAGCAGCGAAGGTAATGAGTGAGACACTCGCAGAGACAGGATTGAACATCAGACAGGCAAAATTTGAAGCTAAAGACACCTCAAAAGAGGGTTTAGACAGTACTGACAATGACGTTTCCCCCACAGTTTAAGCGAGGCCTTCCATTGGGAGACTCTAGGTTCAGTAGGTTATGGAAGTCTGTAATTATTTTCTTCCTGATTTCAGTAGTTTCCCTCTTAGTATGGGGAATTAACCACAGACAGGAACCAGAACACATGCATGACTACATCAAGATTCGAAATTTAGCCTCAGTAACTAATCAAACCGATCTCAGACCACGTAGAGAGGCTTCTCTGATGACACTCACCTATGAAAATGTAACTCTCACTCTTACGTTCAAAGAAGGTACAACATCAACGGTCCAGTTCGACTTCTGTGGAGTAGTTTCCTGTCCCAAGTATGAACACACCTACGGGTGGATGACCAAAACCTTGTGCATCATAACTGACCAGTGTGGGCCCGCCACAAATAAGTATGGTAAGCTGTTATCATATTATGTCTGTGATTGTGAAGACTGGGGATGGGCAACGCTGAACACAGGTGGCGAGGGTTTAGGAAAAGACCCCAACCCAGGCCTTAAAGACCGACTAAAGATGTTAAATGCCCCATCTTCTTATCACATGTGTAGAAAGGGGGTGGGTAGATGTAATCCTTTAAGACTTACCTTAACAGACCCAAAATTGACTGACGGAGGACTTTACGTAGTACAGGGAAAGGCAACTACTGATAGTCCTGCTCCACAAGGGCTTATTAGGATTATTGTTAAGCCTGCCAAAAAGATCATGGATGACCAGGTTCGACATACGACTGACGCAGAGAATGAGGTACCGGGGGTGGAAACTGGAATGGCAGATGGGAATTTATGGCTCCGGTGGGTACAATATACGGCTTCAAGTCAGAGAAGTACAGATTGTATTGTGTGTTCAGGACCTAGACCCCTAGCAACACCAGTTCCTTCACGATTTAGACCCCTAAGCCCTGAATTTAGTTGTATTTTAACTCTGTTTACTGATGACACTTTGCCCCTCCATCACACTTGTCAGGGGCTGCACTGGGATTACCCACCTGTAGAATATAATACCCCACCTCTGTTCAAGGTTTCAGAGGGTCCATTTGATTGTATAGTCTCAGATACAGCTATGGGGCCCAATGTAGGCAGTATTATTGAAGCAAATTGTAGCAACAGTCACAATGCTAGCGACTATCTATATAACAGTGTGTTACGACAGACAACACCCAGAGCTGATTTATGGTGGTTGTGTGGAGGAAGAATCATCTATCCAATCCTGCCTAAAGATTGGACAGGTAGATGTGCGTTGGTGCAACTTATATTACCATTCTATATCTTGCCTGTCAATGACGCAACTTATAGAGAACTCATCTCTCCACGCCCACATGCTAACAGAAGATCCAAAAGAGATGCCGGTGGCCCGAAGGGAGCCTTTGATGACCAAGTGTACATAGATGGCATAGGAGTGCCAAGGGGGGTGCCGAATGAATTCAAAGCCAGAAATCAAATAGCTGCCGGTTTTGAATCTGCATTATTCTGGTGGGTAACGATTAATAAAAATGTCGATTGGATCAACTACATTTACTATAACCAACAGCGTTTTGTAAACTTCACCAGGGACGCCATATCAGGACTGCATGCACAGTAGGGGGGAGGTCTCCAGGGACATTTGAGTAACTAACTACATTTGAGTAACTAACTCACAGTGAACTGTGGGTTAGGGGGGAATTGTAAGAAATTTGAGCAAAAACCGGGGTGGTTAGTAGATATAATAAAAGTGTTTAATAATTCATAATTAAGAATTCATAATTAGTCATAATCATAAGGGTTTTGGGAATGCATAATTAAGATAAACATAAAGTGTTGTAGCCCCCGGAGCCCTAGCTTAGAGTTGGACAAACTGTGGCTCGGTGGGCGTTCCTCCTCAGCCTGGTCTGATCTGCAGAGGGATCAAAGGTCAAAGTAGAGAGGAAGCGTTAGTGATGTTGGCAAACGTTCCTAAAAAGACCACCTTTCTCCTCCCGTATTAGTGACATTTCAGAATAAGAAACAGCCATTTAGACATCATGTGAAGTAATGTTCATACGGTTTGTGGTGCTGCATGTTCCTTGTGGAAACAAACCTCAAACATTGTTACAAAAGCAAAAGACTAAGTTTCTAAAATTGTGCTATAACAAATTATAGCTGCATGTGAGCAGCTATAAGAGCCAATTAGGGAGGGCTTAAGAAGAAAGACGCTAAGAATCAGAATCATGCGTAGTGTAGTAGCCAGGGTTTTTCAGAGAAAGATAAATAATGGAAGTAAAACTGAGCATATCTCTGGTTTTACTGCATTGATTTAGTTTTTCTTTTGTTCCAAATGATCAAAACCATATTTGCAAATTTCGATCGCTGAGTGCTCTTCTTAATTCTTACCAGATTGAAAAGTGAGAAGGACTTGTTTTAGTCTTAGTTTTAGTTCTCTGTCCAGTCTAAAGCTGGGTGGCTGTTACCATTTCCTGACCATTTAAAAGACGTGACTCATCACAAGCAGAGAGTGAAACCTAAATAATCGGTTGACAGCATGCACAGTCCAAGTGTCCACACAAACAACATGGGTGCTGACAGTCTGCCCGGAGCGCTTTTCAAACAGCCGACACATGATTAATTGACCAGCTCCTTAGAAACAGAACAGGAGATGGCCCGCTGCAGACCGGCTCCTCTACACCCTGTAATGGTGGAACATACTTTGTGTGACTGAGGGAAGACGATGGCTGATCTGCAAACAGGCTATCAGCACACCACCATTACGACCTGCCATCTGTACATTTTCCAGCCAGCACCCCAACTCCCCCCCCCCCTCCATCACCCCCAGATCACGATGTCATGGCTCATGATATAATTTCCTCTTTTTTACGGCTCTTTTTTGACATACTAAACTACTATATTGTGACTTTTCATGACATTTTTTGACAGTACTTTGGTATGACTTTTTTTTTTACATATACCCTGACTTTATAATCTGCAGAGTGATCAACAGTGGAGTTTCTCACGATGAGATGTTTGAGGCCCCCCTACATACGCTATTAAAAAAAGGAATCCTTTGAATAGAAAAGTACCTTGGCCAAATGTGGAGCAGTAAATAAAGGGGCGAAGAGAGCAGCAATTGACACCCTTCCTTTGCGTCCGCGCCAACTATACACGGCTTGCCCCCGCGTGTCCGCCATGAATAAGGCTCCTAATTGACTTTCCATTGGCATTATTTTTGTCACAAAAAAAAAACAGACAACTCATGTCCATGTACACAAAACCAGTGGATTGCGTTCCTCAACTAATTCACCAACCGCTGTGACACTGGGCTGCATCCACCTGCCCGTAGTTGCCCAATCCCAGTCACCTGATCGCGTCTCTCACCAGCACACCTGTTGTCCGTTTCCTCATCATCTGCCCATGCTTTATAGATGCCAGCCCCCTCTCTCTCCACTCACTGCCTGTATGTACTGCCCCGTCTTTGCCCTCGCTGATTGATTACCTGTTGCCAATTACTGCTTTCAACTCTGACAAGTAAATGAGTGATTGCTTTCAGCTGCTCTGAGTCTCTTGCTTTCAGAATCATTACAATGATAAATCTAAGCGAGAATCAGTCACAAGCAGGAAGCAGTGCATCACTCACACAGCCAAGCGACAGCAGCAGCAGCAGCAATCGACCCGCTTCTGGACTTCAGCTGATGAAATGTTCCCTGCGGAGGCTTCATTGGAGGTCTGCAGCTCCCTGCTGAGAGCAGCTGAGAGCAGCTGAGAGCAGCTGATCGCAACCCTAACCTTGGAGCTCATCCAGCAGAGAGGAATGGAGCTGCAGCTTGTTGCCCGCCGCTCGTTTCTGTGCTTCTGCTGCAATTTGACTTTGTGACATTCGCGCTGCTGAACACATTCTTCACATACCGTGCTTCGCTGGTTGAAACATAAACATAAAAAAACACTTAAAAATCTTGACCAACTTCGTATCTATGAAGCTTATCTTGATTGCAGTTTTTCAGTGATGCGTTACAACAGAAGTGGATTAGAAGCCTGTACGTGCGCCTCTCAAGGGAGGGCAACAGATCGCACGTAGCATGGCATTCATTTTTTATTTTTTATTTTGACTCACTGTTTTGAAATCCTTAGTGAGGCAGGAGTCCCGCCTCCCGGCTCTGATGTCCAATAACATTTCTGGCATGTCTGCAGGTGCATGGCCCCGAGTCACATGTTCTCTGTGAGCGCTGCAAACATTTCCAACGCTCTGAGGAAGCTTTTCTACAGAAGTATAGATGAGGCTGAAGAGTGTCTCATTTTTGGCCTTTTAGATTCTCATTTGATAAACTTCAAGATGTCTCCATCAGGATTGATTTTCTACATTTTAAAATACTTAAGTAAACCTATTTCAGAATATATACATGCGTGCGTGCTTTTGTTCAGCACTTCCAGAGATTGCAATAAAAGTACATTTAAGATCTAAATCTGCTGACGCTGCAGCGGAGCATCAAGCTGGAAACAAATTAGGAGAACAAAGCTGCAGCGTCTCTGAGCCGACTTGTTTCCAGAACATTCCCGTCACCTAAAGGTTGACTTTGAGACTTTCACAAACTGGAGCCAACATGTAACAGGAGTCCTGCAACAACTTCTGTGTGGCTTTTTATTTTGCTAAACCTTTTTTGAACAGATCTGCAGGTCAGCGCTTTACAAAGACCGCTCTTCTCTTTCTTCTGGTCGACCCGTGACGGTTCATCCATGTTTTTTTTTCCTCTCAGAAAAATCCCTTCTGAAGATATTTACACATCAGACTCAGATCTTGTTCCTTTGAGTGGTCCCTGGGTGGCCGTGGGGACGGAGGATGGAAGATAGATCTGCTCTGCTTTTCCTCACAGGAAACAGCCGCACTGATCTTCACTCATCTATTATCCACCTCTGCATCTGGCCGACCCCTGGGCCACCATACGTCTTCATTTGGACCTTTTACTCGGCCTGATTACACACTTGACCCCCCCCCCCCCATGCATGCTTGCAACACACACACCAGTCTAAGATTAACATGTGTCCTTATGCAGCCTTTCACTTTATTTCATCTTGATTCGAGCAGAAGAAATACTCTTTGATCTCAGTACTTCTTATCACCGCCTCTGTCTTTCTAAACAGGAGTCCAACTAAATCAGATATGATGTATACATATCAGTTCCATCTAGTTTCACCATGCATTTCTTCTACAGTGTGTGTGTGTGTGTGTGTGTGTGTGTGTGGTGAGCTGAAAGTGGACGGCTGCCGGTTGTAAATAAGTAAGAAGTCCTCTGCTGTCGCTCCGGAGAGACAGAAACACGACGGGCCAACTCTCAACCCGAGCCCTGCGCTGCGCTGCGGTCATTACTGAGTGATGAAGTTGGGTTGACTTTCATGACATGAAGGGGGGGGGGGGGGGGCAACATGCCTACCCAGCCTTCAAGAAAACCGTATACCACGGCTGTTATGGAGAAGTACTTCAAAAGCAGCAGTGGAATGTGTAACAAAGTAATGCGACCACAGAGAGTCATTAGCTGGTGCAGCCACGACGTCATGGGAATGAGCTGAACGATGAGCGTTGAACTTTAAAGCACTGTTTATATTTAACTCTCTGAATCAAATACATGCAGCTGAATTGCATTGACATGAATTCTGTCTCATCACTGAGATGACTGTACAAAATATTCCAAATATTTGTGGAAATTGTGTGCAGATCTCCGCTAGCTGCGACTGCGACGACCACTGCTGTGTTGCATGAATGTAAACCACGATTAGTTAATTAACCCGTCGCCTCGACACAAATGAGCTGCAAGCCGTCGTAAAACACACTTCAATCAAACTTAAAAACAAGAGCCGATTTAGGAGTTTAGGAGATGTACTCAGCAGTGTGCATACCGGTAGTTACGTTAGCTGTTAGCGGTTAGCTGTTAGCGGTTAGCGGTTAGCCAAACACACCATCCAACACAATAGAAGTGAACCAACTAACAACTGATGATGTATGAAAATAATGGGCTTTAAAGTGTATTTATTTATTTATTTATTATAAAACATTGATTAAAACCTCAAAGCTAATGTTTGAAAAGATAAATTAAATTAGTTTTTGTTAAATTTGTTGCAGCAATTCCTAATTTCAACCCTCCATATATGTGCTATGCATTAGATATAACAGTAATAACACAGAATCACACTATATAAACATATGGAGTGTCAACATATTCAATCGGTGCTTATTTTAGAACAGATATAGAATTTTATACTTTCAGGCTGTAACTTGGAAGAAAGAAACTCAAATTGAATGTGTGCGTGCGTCAAACACACTCCGCTTCAGTTGAACCTGTTGAAGAGAAGTGCTGATTGAACTCTATGCTCACTTCTGGATTGTGATATAAGTACATTTAGTCTGTCCTTGTTGATATAAATGACATCAACCCTCATTAAACGTCCTTCAAGGTTTGGTTTATTGGTGTATTAGCCGTCCCTAATAAACTGGCAACTATATTTATTTATAAATATATATATGGAGGAAAATATATATATAGAAAAATAGAGGCAACAAAACACTGGGGAGAATTTGGCAACAGAAGCTGAATGAGACTAAATCTTACAACCAGAGATTGATACTGGAACTGAAATGACTACGTTCTCACATCCACGCTCCTCTGCAGAACTCAGAGAGGCCTTCTGAAGCCGGGAAACAGGTGTAGCCTAAATATCCAACCTCCGGAGTCCTCGCCATCTCCACGATGTGAAGAATCCAGGACCCGGACGTGCCCTGAAGACAGGTAGAGTCCCGGGCCCGTGGGCCAGTCCGGAGAGAGCATGACGTGTAAATGTGTCCCTGTCAGCGGACCTGCAGATCGAGTGCATTGTGGGTCAGAAATAGTGCAAGTGCACAGAGGACGATGCTGTTTCTTTATATTTAGGTCTTCGGGACATAATGATGCGACGGCGGTATCCTCATCCCACAGCCAACTGGAAGTGCCGGCTTAGCAGAGATATAAACTGTCCCACCGCCACTCGGGCGCTGAGTGATGCGGTGACAAATGTCTCAGGGGGGGGGGGGGGGGGGGCACAAAAGGGACGATGACACAAGCAGCGAAGCATGAGGGCCCCTAAATATCAACGACTACCTCACCGCTCGATCACATGGTGAGGTTTGGACGTGTGCACGAGTTCTGTAATTTATTATCATGCAACATATACTCGACCTCTTTATGTATTGTTGTTTTTTAAATCTCCTGATCTCTGATATCTGATATTTGTCTTTAAGATTTCCGCTGCCAACTTAAGAGAGTAGCAGGTTTCAATAAGCGTTTTACCCCATTCAATTTCCATTTCAGAGTTTTATTTTAATCGACATATAAATATAAAACGTGCCTCTATGTTCATGTTGTGGCCATCACTTTCTATTTATTTCGCTTTTGTTTCTGGGAAATCATTTTGTTTTTGTTATTTCTGTTCGCCGTTATTTCTGTTCAACTATAAGCAGACCTCTCCCTCACTGGGGAACCTGTGTTCATGTCAATAGTCTAAAACTTCTAAAATGATATTCACATTCTGTGTGAAACACTGAAGCTGATCCCTGATCTCAAGCTGATCCGGCCTGTTTAGCGGCTGCTGTCTGCAAAGTTTGCAGAAAAATATTGGACCAGTTTCAGAAATTGATGTTCTTATTAGTCAGTTCGACACAAAAACACTGAAAAAATAGGGTCCAGGTTGAAAAAATAGTGAAGTACCCTTTAATGGAATTCAGACAATTTATCATTTACACCTTTTGAAGCTGGTATTTGCAGATAATGAACACAAAACAATCAAGTATGCATTCTTTTGTTTTCTACTTATTTGTCATCTGTCTCTCAGTCCCGGTCTCAGAGTATTTGAACTGCTGCTGTGTAAACGGAATACTGCTGTTAAAAAGCACCTGATTTGTTCAAAGTGTTTGCAAACCAAATGTTATTGCACTTTTCTTCATATAGCAGTACTTCAAATAAAAGTGTGCAATACACTACTTTTGAATTCATTATTGAATTTTGCGCATAACAATGTGATTAATCGCAAAAGAATCATGCGATGAATCACGATTAAAATTGTAATCGTTGCCCAGCACGAGTTAAAACGTATTTAAACCCGAATTCGTAGCCACTGATTTGATTGACATGAACAGGGCAATGAAGTTTCTGGGCAAAAACAATAAAATAAAAGTCAGTCGTTAGTGGGCGTTCCTGCCCCACGTCAACCAATCATGTTCGCCGCTGCCATCAGAAATAAGAGCCGTCTCAAGCTGACGTGTGGTTGCTATAGCAGCCTTTGACAACACACAGCGAGCCCGAAGATGGAGTACAGCACAGCCGCACGTGCCCACAGGACTGTGACACCGTTTAAGGTCTACGAAGATTATCTCGACTCCAAAGTCACGCCAGTGGATTTATTTTACTTGAAAGTGAGTCACATTACGAAGAACTATTGATTGTAGCCATGTTTCCCTGTGTCACCCCGTTCTGCCTTCTACACCACGAAGCATTCACTAAACTCTCAGTTCAAGGTCATCTTTGTGATTATGTAAGAGTAGAAGTTACAAAAATCACAACTTTCAACTTTACAAAATCACCTCGTCTCCTTCTTTAATTCGGCATCTAGCAAATCCCCCAACCTGGTAAAACAACACGACATTGGTTCAGATATGTTGCTTTCAAAAACGCAGCACAAGCTGCACGGGAACTGTTGATTATGGAGCAAGAAACACGATCTGACATGTTGACTTGTTGCATTTATTTGCTTTTACCTCAGCTAAGCATATGCATGTTGAATGTTGTATCTTTATGATTGTTAAATTGATTTAATGGACGTGTTGGGAGGTGTCATTCTCCTGCACTTTGCATGGAATCTGGCGTATGGTTTCTCTTTCTACTCAAAATGACGCATTTAGTGGCAACTTTACCAAAACGTAAATGCAGTTAAAGTGGGCAACAGTAAGCATTTTAACTATATATTACTATATATATATATATATACGTTGTATAGTTTTTAGACAGTTGTTGTTAGCACGCATTTACTGTTGCAGCGTTAAAGCAGCTGTGGCTCATTAAATGCAGGCTTTGCCATGGAGAGAAGTTGTGTTGGTGTAGTGTTCGTGGTCGCACGCTAGGTGGCAGTCACACACAGGTTAACTCAAATTCCAAAGCAGTAGAAACAACAAACATGTTGTTAGACGTGATGTTTTGTCTTTAGGGAAGATGTAATTGACAAAGGCCTGAGTGTAATGAATCTATCAAATGGAAATAGTGTTTTTTTGTTTCACCAAAAAGAAGTTACAGCTTCATGTCAACAGAGGAGTTTTGAATCACATCTGTATTCTCTGGTGTTGCTCTCTTCTGGTTTTTGGTCTGAAACAGATTCCAACAGGTACACAAATAGAAAACTACAAGAGGCTTGAATTTGAATATTGGGCAATCCTGCTTTTGTCCAGCAGATGGCGCGCTTGCTGACGACATGCTGCTGCAGTGGGCCGCTTTGTTTGAACACCTGTGTCCACACAGAGGAGGGGAACGACTCATATCTGAGCTGATCATCAGCTGCAGTCAATCACGACAAACTCAATCAACCCCGTGTTGTGACGCTCCATTCAGCCCAGGTCACCTGCTGCTGATGAAGGCCTGTGTTCTGATGAATGAACTGATTATAAACGTACGTTTGCTGTTATTCAGGACTGTGATAATGAACTCGGAACAGCTCTTTAAAGAGGTTTTACAATGTTTGGTGAGTGTCCAGGTTCTGGACAAGAAGCAACTCATTCAAACAGACTTATTCAATGAGCCCTGAAAACGAAGACAATTCTTTTCAGGCCAATTTTAGGGACCGGCAAATGTCTGAGACTCATTTCTGGTGAGCCACATCAAAGGTGAAGGAAAATATAACTTTTCCTCTCGGGCGCGGACGCAGGCCCCGGCCGCTGGGGATTTTGGGTAGGAGGACATGTGGCCGAAGCTTTGATCTGACAAGCCGCAGGATTTGACAGCAAGATTTGGTTTTTAGATGATGACTTTATGGCTCGGCTTTAATGATGGCGGGTCTGTGAACGGCGATTGGAATATAATGTAGCTCACAGTCCCTGTAGACGCACACACACACACACACGCACACGCACACACACACACACTTAGAAGAGAACTGGACCCGTGCGTGGGCATGAAATCACACTAAACCCATAAAACTAAACTATATCACTTCCATATTTTGGGGAGGGAAGTGAAATAACAACTTTAAACGAAAGGCCAGAATAGTGAGGAGATCCTAAATCTTACCAGCTGACAAGAATGAGTCAGCTGAGGCGGGCCGTTACATTCCCGTACAACAAAACTGCATTCCAAATTACTTTTCGTGCATACAGTTTGCTTTTGACGGAATAAATATTTCAAATGAGCGCGTGGAAGTAAAAACACTCACCCAGAAGACCGCTGTTCATGTCGAACCAACTGCTTTGGTTGCCAAAACCTAGCAAACCGAACCAAGCAAAGTCGTTTTTAAGCCTTTTTTGTTGTTTTGTTGAACGTGTTTCACGTTGTTAAAAACTACGACCGTAATCCGTGAAAAACCACGTGTCCCTAGAAATGTAATAAGTTAAGTTGTATGGAAACGTAAAGATTGATCCAGGTTGTCTCTAAAAACTGGATATGAATGCTTCTTTGTAACAGCCAGTGATTCAGTGAGTGGATCAACAGAACAAAACTAATTGTTTTAATCAACTGTCGAGCAAACTTGTGGCAAACGTTCTCGGGTTCCAGCTTCTAAAGGTGTGGAGACGCTGCAGATCGCTGTAAAGTGAACATCTGAAAGGTTTCCGGGCTGTTTGGCAGACGGAACGCGCAGAAAGGACGTCACTTTGAGCTCAAGGAAATTGTTGTAGACACTTTTGCCTACTTTCTGACATTTAATAGTCATAAAATAAAATAGCACTCTCGTGCCAACATTATTTTAAAGATCCAACAGTCTCCATCCCTGACTGCAGGCCGTATCCCCCCCCCCCCCCCCCCCCATATCCTCCACTGACTCCTCTTGTCTCCCACAGAGCCCGGCGTTGGCCCGTAGGCTGGTGGAGCGCGGCCACAACGGCACCGTCCTGAGCAGGAAGGAATTTGAGGAGACGAAAGCAGCTGAACAGGCTGCCGAGGCTGCAAAGAGCGACACTCTCTACGGCAGGAGCCGGCCGACGTGAGTTCAGTCCTCACCCGACCCACCGGTGGACGCGTTCACACGACTCGGGAGACTCTGTTGTACTCTGAGTCTGAATGTGGTCGGTGGATCAACATAGAGAAACATGTAAAACACTTTTTTTCGGCTGAAGCTCTGCTCTGCTAATCAAGGCATGACAGGTCATAAAGTTGCATAATCCTTTTATGATTGCGTTTTTACAAAAGACAGAATAAATGGGAGGTAATTCATCAAAGCCCATGTCCTACACGAAAACGAGGGCTTTCTTCTTTGAACGAGGCCTCCCTCTCTCCCCCCGTCTGTCTGAATTCAAATCAAAATGCTTCACATAAACAGGCTGAATGACAAAAGTACAAACTGGAGTCCTGCATAAACTGCCCCTCCTGAGGGAAAAATGATCACACAGATATTGTTCTCATCCTTGATAAAGCCATGTGGTTGTGGTTTCCCTCCTTTGATGACAAGCCAGAACAGACTCCAAATAAGACCATTCAACACACACACACACACACACACACACAGGGTGGCGGAGGTATCCAAACATTTCCCTGCTAGGTGTTGAATCTGATTGAACCCTCAGATGCTGATCCAAACTTAAGCAGATGTCTCGCCGCTTGTCCTCCCTCGTCCAAACGTCTGTGAACATCAGTGACACTGGTGAAATGGGAGCCTCCACACCTGCAGTTACAGTGATATTAGGGCCACAAAGCCTTTTATCTTGTCCCAACAGGATCGAGGGAAATGTTGTACGGGAACACCGGGATGTTTTTTTATATACACAGTAGTCTGTGCCGTCTCCTGAGATCTACATCCATGGAGGGACTTTTTCCAAGGCTGTCAGTAAGGGTCCTAACTGTGTCCTCAATACAGGATCAGAGACTTCAGAAACATCCAGTCAGATTGATTTTAAAGGAATAATCCACGGAAAATCTTATCTATTCAGTATGAAGTATGGATTCACAAACGGTTACAGTTACCAGAGTCACATCAAATTAAAGCATCTTCAACATTTTAAAGGAGCTGTATGTAACATCCTGGACATTAATATTGCAGCAAACACATATTATCTGTGTAAAGATATCGTGGAGTAATGTCTTGCTGAGCTAGGAATGAAGCCGCTCGCCCTCTCAGAGCTTCTCCTTGCTTTGTTGACATAGCCGCGCCGGCCATGCGTGATTTTAGTGCATGTTAGTGCACGTGTGCATGCCCCACTGGTTGGCCTCGCGGCTGCCGGTGTGTTGTTGTGGAAGCGTAGCGCCAACCTACCGGTCCACCCTCAAGTAAACTCCGTTAGCTCTGTTAGCATCATTAGCTCTGAGCCTTTCGGCTCACTGTCGAGCCGTTGAGAGGCAAATCAAAATGCTGCCAGTCTTGGATCTTACGCCTTTAAATGATTGTATTTGTCTTGTATTACTGCTTTGACAACATTTGACGAAAGAGCACTTTGGCTCCTGTTGTTAAAAGGAAAAACAACAGCATGCTTTATTGTAGAACATGATCTTATTTCTCCAAGTGTGGTATCAAAATAAGTGTTGTATCAAAATAAGTGTTGTATTTGTGCTGGTAGCAACAATGAGGGATTGTATCTTTCAACCATTCAGATGAATATTTGATACTCAAAAGATGAGATTCACTGGAATGTTCCTTTTACAATTTTTAACCAACCATAACAAAACCCCATTTAGACTGCAAACGCAAAACCAATGTAACTTTGTCTTAACCACAAGTATAATAAGGGAGCAGAGTCTCTTACATTTCGCCTTCTTATATCGAATTTGACAGAAACCATGTATCAAAAGACATTTCCATGAAACAATGAGAGTAGAAGTTTTGTGCCAGGTTTAAAACATGTCCCATCTGCCCAGGTCATTGTTAATCACTGTGAAACAGTCTCAAAATAGCCCCTCCTGGCTCACTTGTATGGGACCTTTGCCATTTATCAGTTATAGAGTAGTTGTTATTCAGCAGACGGATAAAAATGCTCCGTAAATAATCGGTCATTGCTGTAAAAGACATCACTCATAACAGTTTTACAGTCTGTTCTGAGCTGGCCGGACAGCAGCACGTGGTTTTTGAATCACCTCCAAAGATATTAACCAGCAGCGTTTATATTATGTGTAAATGTGATCCTGTACTGGGTAAAATATAGCTTATAACAAATTGTCATTTTTCTATATTAAATTCATCCCTTAAATAATAATCAGATTATTCTACTGTCTTTGAGGTTTTCTGGGTAGAAGTGTAGATAAAGAAATACATTTCTCCCACTGTTTGGTTTATTGCTTAAACGCTAACAACATAGAAATAAAATAGGAGTAGAACGGACGTTCCCATTCAAAATGACGTGGCAGGATGGCCAGAGCGGTGGCCATTTTTATGTGTACCGCCATTGAGACCATTGTAGTTGGCGAACTACCGTATAAAGTAAACCGACTTGTGGCAAGTCACGGACTGAGGTGATGCGGTAACAAATAAAACAAGCAGGGGAGTTCGTTATTAACGTTGCAAAACACAATTTATCCTCGTACAACGCTTTGTTATCTTATGAAAAGTTACTTCTCATTTTTCTTGCGATTTCCTCCAAAAGCCAGCGAGTCAATTTCAACTCGTTGCATGCATACAGTCTTTTCACAGGAAACAACTCAGTTAGGTTTAGGCAACAAAAGTACTTAGTCAGGTTTAGGAAAAGGTTGTCGTTGTTTGGGTTAAAATAACCGTGGAAGTGCTGTTACTGTAGTACACAAGTTACGTGAAAAATAAATCAACGTTGACTTCTTGTTTCACACGGGAAACAACCAGTGGTTGGTTCTGGTTGGAACTGTTGGTTGTTCTTTGTTCGGCACTGTTTCTGTCACCAGTGTAACATTAGCATGGCGGATTTATCAAGCTAGCTCACGAACTAGCTGTCAGCTATTGTTAGCTAGCTAGCTTGCGTGCAAATTCCACCATGCGGGCATGTGGCCGCTGCTATGCTACCTAGCTAACCAGCCAGGCATCCGTCTCCGGAGCTGCGTCTGATCTCTTCCCAGCTAGCTAAAGTCCCACTGGCGTGCGTTGTGACCATAGCAACTAACAACAATCGCCATTTTCTTTTGCAATCGTCAAATGACCACAGAAGACATTTCAATATCCGATCCACTTCTATGGCCAACAAACTGCAGGGAACTAAAATAAATATTTAATGAACAGCTTTCCCACACTTTGAAATGTGACATCCTGTCAAAAGACTTCAACAAAACAGGGGAAAAAAACAGCATTTGCAGACCTTTTCCATCAAAAATGGCAAGTTTTAACTGTGCCCCCCCCCCCCTCTCTGTCTAAATGCACATTGCTCTTTCCTCTGTGGTTTTGTGTTTTTGATTGGACTTCCACACAACGTGACCCCCTGACCTCCTGCTGTGGTCACATTGTGAAAAACACGAGTCCCAGGATGCAACGTACCACCTGCAAAGTGGCCGAGCACAATCGGTACAGTGTTCTGAAAAAAACAGTGTGGCCACAGAAACTGGCAGCTGTGCGGTAAACAAACTCAATGTAGTTGTTGTTTCGGCTAGGAAAGATACAAATAAAGTCATGCACTTGGATTTGCATTGATTTAAGACCTTTGCACCTGCATACTTATCCTCTCATGGCACTGGGTAGCCACGCTGTTTTGGGAATGCATTTTGTCTTCCCTGTAGGCCTTAAACTATGTCTCCCAAAGGCATGTCTTTTTTCACCGCTCTGTCAATGCTCTGTGCCCCCCCCCCCCCCCCCCCCCCTTCCTTTCTCTTCTTTTCAACCTCCCTGTGCTCTCTTGGAGACCTTTAGTGCCTGCAGGTGTATAAATAGAGCTGTTTTCAATTAAGGGCTAACCTCGCCTGCATCTGATCAATGAATGCCCCTGCACCTGTGGTAATAAAATACCAAGGGAGTGGAGATAGTGCCGTGAATGCTAATCAGACGTTGCCCTGTTGTTGCCCTGTCTCATTCTTAAGGACAACACGCTCCTCCTGACAGCTTGGCTATGAAAGAGGGTGGAGGGGGGGAGTGCTTTGCTAGCACATCACAAAAAAGACCAAACAAAAGACCTGGTGCTCTCATCAGACATAAGTGAAATACAATACTTGAATGAATGGGATGCTTAGTCAGTTGTGCAGTTGTTTGGTCAGGGGGAAGCTGAACGGGTAGTCAGGATCAACAAACAGCAATAGAACAGGGTTGGGTTGTGACGGGAGCCTTCAATTTTGGTAATATACCTGGATTTGTGAAGTTGTGTCTGATCCGATCATTTATCTTCTCTCTTTTTGGCAAAAAGTGATGTATGTAACATTTTTGTGTGTTTGTAAAGCTATTATAAACAATTCTAAGAAAATCATTAGGCTTTTATTAACGTTTGTTAAGCATTTATAATGTCAAATAACATACAACAAACATGTTTATAATGCTATTTTAACACTTGTATATTCTTATTAACTTATGTTAATATGCATATAATAAGGCCTTATCAGGGCCTTATTATCTATTAATTACCGGTAACCCTTATTACAAGGACCTTAATATACGAATGTTAAAAGCTGATCTTTATTGATACCTTTATTGATCTGTTGAGGAACTGATTTGCATCTGACTACTGGATTCAGATTTGATCAAATGCCATCAAACACAAACCTTGCACACAAAAAAAGGGTTTTGTGTTTATTCTTGTGTTCCAGAAGTGAGAGAAATTCAGGACATCATTCTTGTGTTCCAGAAGTGAGAGAAATTCAGGACATCAGGACTTTGTTGTCAGCAGAACATACATATATTCCAAACCACACTTCTCAAACAAAAGACATCCATATTAGACGTCCTGATAGCATTGTGTTTCAATCTCGTGCGAGAATAACATTTGATATGACGTCGGAGACAAACAAGAGGAGCGCTGCTGAGCAGACGTGAGGCCTCCGTTTCCTCTCTGCTCCGGCTCGGGCCCAGAAGTCCGTGTCAGCATATGTCCTGACCTCGCGTGCTCACGGCAGTCCTGCGAGGTTTCCATCAGGCTCCCCGCGATCTCCCCACAGTCCAAACCACAGCCACGCTCATTGTCCATTGTGCTGCTGCGTGTGTGTTTTTTTTTCATACAGTCCACCTCAAGAATTCTCCGCTCTCTCTCTACTCTATATTAAAAGCGAGCTATCTACTTGCTGTGCCAAGTAAAACCAGTGGCACGAACACGCACAGTGACTAGATTTCACCGCGGATCCAACCTCCAGATGCTTAGCGAAAAATAAGATTGTGGATGTGACTGACACGAGAAGCCTCACGAAGTCGATCCCGGGCTCATTTTGTTAGCGAGCCGAACCCCCGCCGCTCTCCACGACTGCAGCGCTGGCCGAGGGCCCTCGGGCGACGAGGTTTCGCCGTCTCTATTACATGTGCTGTCAAGCCAATTGCCTCCCTTGCTCTTTGTGATTTTGGGACTGGGGTGTGTAACTTTGGAGCTCTCCCCTGCTAACTCTGTCCAGAGACACACTTCCTGCCAGGCTTAAGCTCGCCACCACATCCCACCACGCAGCACATAGATCAACACGTACACCAGTCCAGGACCAGCTGGTGCAGCGGCTAATAAATAGCAAGCTGTCTTTTGACTTGGGTGTTTGTCCACAGTTTAGAAGTCATTCCATATTTAATATTAATGACTTGATTCATGAAACGTCTGCCCTCACTCACTGGCTCGATGTAAGACACCAAAATAAACCTCATCTACATACAGTACATATTGCATGGTAATACCAGTTGTAAATGGGATCTAAGTCAAACTTGAATTTTTAATCTTTTAATCTACTAACCCAGACAAACCCTTTGTTACTGATACATTCAAGGAAAAATCTAATTTGCCAAGTAGCATGCAAGAAGAACGGGTTACAGATTTGAAACATTTACAAAAGAAGAACATAACAAAAGCGTCTGGGTTCAGCAGTTAGTCAGGGTCTCTCCGGTTTGACTGGATGGCCAGCAGCACGCTGAAACAAGCTCACTAGCTACCTAGCAAGCTAGCTAGCACGTATGCTACGGACAAAAGCTAGCGACCTAGCGTGCTAGAAATGACTGCAGTAGGCGAACGCCAGCTAGCTCAGTGGATCAAACTTGCAGATATGAATGGTAAAAGACTTATGCTTCTACTAAGTGATGCCAAACAATGACTCTTCTTAGACGGCCCCCCGCTGGCGTTTCATCAAATATGAAACCACACACCGGGTTCATGAGGCGCAATCCGAACCCGAGCGGACCCTGGGGACATTGATTTGAGTGGCATAAGATTTGGTTATTGAAAAGTGCGGTTTCAAATGGCTCTTATGACATACTCATTATTCAAACATTTCGCTTTATAGATTAAATTGTGCTGAGTTTTGACTGTTTCCTGAGTGTTTTCTTACTTTTGAACTCGTCGATTATTCTAAGTTTAAACTTCCATTTTACGGTGAGGAAAATAAGTCGTTTGGAACCTCGTTACCCAGTTTACATCCCGTTTCCCCTACAATGTGCAGCAAGAGCCAAGGGAGGCCCAAATACTACATCAACTACATACATTATTATACAGTGTTGATTCCTCCCACCATCATCATTGTCATCCTTAAACCCAACTGGTCCATGAGTCATTGTCTCCTCTTTACATCCTTTAGTTCTAGTGGCTTTGCACTGTTGCACAGGGTGATTTGCTTCTCACATCGTGCACCCTCACACTCAGGCGGTCCCTGATGTTTGATCATATTTGATAGAAACCGCCTTGCTTTGACCTAAACCTAGAGCACTACAGCTTAGTGCCCCTGATGAAGGGGAGGAAGTGGCTTCCACATCACAGAGCTCTTCTAATCAGACTAAAGGCCAAACTGTCATCTTTTCCTTTGTACTTCTAGATGGAGGATGTGAATGATGGATCACGTGGTCTGTTAGGCAAAGTCTGGAGGACAGGTTCTCTAAGATAACTTCTTAAAGCGGTTGCCAGTTTGGCAACCAGGCATCCGTTTGTAGTTGCCAAAACTGAAAATATGTTCCTCGTTTTTAGTCAACAAAACATCACCGTCAAAGAAGTTAATCATAAAAGATAGGGGCAGCAAATAGCAAAATGTGCACCCAGAAATGAATTTGTAAATTTTTTTATTTAAATGTAGCTGTGACAGTCATAACTAAATCCAAACAATGCTGCACATCCTTTGGTGTTTTTACTTGCGCGCACACCGGCATGTGTTTAGAGACAATGGCGAAGCAAATTAAAGGACAATAATTGGTTGTTAATTTCTTAAAATGGCTGCCATTAGCAACCTGGCAACCCTTAATTGTCGAGCCCTGCTGATGTGTAATCTCAAGGTTTTTCATCACCTTGTTTTCATAGATTTTGGAGTGTAAGCATGACTTTGTAGTTATCGACGAGGAAATTGAGGACCAGCCGCTTGTGACCAGAAACAAGAAATAGATCTGTCTCAATTTAATTGCTGAGGAAATTCTTCGCTAATCAGCAGCTGAAATGAGTTGAAAATAACTTTTAAATGGTTTCATGTGTGTTGCTTTGCATCACATTGTAAGCTAATAAACTGATGAGGAAGAAACCACACTTTCAACATGTGCAAGACAGGCAGGGACGTGAGCTCGTTCCTTCATTTTAGGACTCGCATCGCAGTGGATATTCTTTCCTCGAGCTCTATCCAAATCTGCGCATCAGATTTCACTTCTGACTCCCCCGTGTTTGAACCGGCGTATCCGTCGCTGCATGCACCCCCAAATGTAATACATCGAATTTAGCTTCAATAAGAGCTCGGTATGAAAAAGATGACAGTGATTCCTTTGATCCCCCTTCAAACACACGAGCACTTCGCAGGCAGGCAAAGCGCGAACGTGTGACCTCCCCCCAGCCCCCAAAAGCCAAGGTGGCCACAATACACAAAGAAAGCTTCAGGTAGAATATCATGCGTAGCACATGTGTAACTGATACATTCAGCTCATTGTAATCAGAGGTGACAGAGGATTTTAGAAAAAGCCCAAAATAAAGTAAATTGTCATGCTGTGTGGAATTTCCCTCGGCGTCCACCAGCCCAAAATAATATTTTCCATCAGATTATTTTTCCCAAGCACTCTGAGGAAAAATGTTCTGGTGCAGTATGTGTTGTTCCTCAAGAAATCATTGTATTATTGAAAGTTCCCATCTGCCATGCTGTCGAAAGCTGCAGGCTAATGAAAGCTTCAATCGGTCTCCAGAATAAAAGAAGCAATGATTTCAAAGCGCGACATCTGTTACGCGTCATGAAATGAAAATCTCTCGGAAAACACAATTTGTCCGTTTGCTGAATATTTATTTGCAAAACGAAGGTTACGAATTACGAAGGAATGCTAGCCCCCCCTCTTACCCCAAATAACTTTTCAATGACATGCCATTAATTATGCTGGGATCTACTCACGTGTGAAAGAGGACACAACCCGATACAGATCAAGTTTGTTTGGCAAGGCTGACGAAATTGCACAGAAGTTGGGGCTCGGGGGCAAACGTGCTACAGTATCTTGAATTTCTTTACTATTCCCTGTAATAAGAAGAGTTCCTCCTCTCAGCTCCTCCTTTCAGCTGTGCAAACAGATAACGGATTAGTCTTTGAGTCCAGCAAAGAGATGGCTCATGGTTGTAGGTCAATGACACCTAGGCGGTGTCAAAGGTGAGAGATGTGAACACATGCAGCAGGAAACACATGTACAACAAGCACTTATAAAAGCATCAAAGTGCAAGCAAGAGGGAACACAGATCAAGTGTTACACAGTCGTGTGGACTTTGTCAACCTTTAGATTACTTCCACAACGATGGCATGTAAATATTACATTCCTTCACCACAAAATTAAAAGGGAGTACAGCATCAAAAACCATGACGTGGACATACCACTTCTACAAATTAAAAACGTTGGTATTCAGATTAGGTATCCAAAACCGATTCAAAGAATTTTAAATAAATAAATCAGTCGTCGAGAAATTGCATTTCCGGTATCCTCATCAGTAGGAAATAGCAACGCTTGGAACAACACAATATTGTACCTGGTTACTTGCAATTTTGAAATGTTAACAACGTTTTTTTGACAAAATAAAACAGAGATTGTACCTCGCAATGCAGTTTTTCAGCAAAGTTGCTACAAACTGAAATGCAAAGTTATTTTTCGCGCAATCACAGCAAATCAATATTCTGTTGCCTGACGAACGCAGCACGTTGTGGAGCCTCTGACCGCCATAATTTACCATCGTCTATATACAAAATGTCCAAATGAAGGAGAGAAAAAATAAAAAAGAGCGGGTGGCTTGTTGAAATGACAGGTCATTATTCTGTGAGGTTTTACGATTTCAAGTGAAGCAGTAACTCGAGGAATTTATTTCAGTACATTCATACATCTGCACAATAGAATCATCAAAGCTAAAAGATATGAGAAATACAAAAACACAAAATCCGGAACATGTTGGAAAGTGTTGTACTGAGAATGAATAGTTTCGGAGGCTCGTGATCCAGGAAGAGGGCCCCTGGGTTTCGGACCGGCGGAGCGCATCTCACTGTAGATCTGTTTAAATACGTGTGTAAACACACTTGGAGGATAGTTGCTGTGCAGTAACAGCTGTTCACCCCCAACAGAGGTGGACAAAGCGCTCTATAAACTCCTGATTATAACACAGTGAACAGGTTCCTGACAACCAACAAGCACATTGATTGATTTTTAATTCAGTTACTGGTTTTGTGACATTTTCATGCAACAGTTATATAATTTGTGAT
Source organism: Melanostigma gelatinosum (assembly GCF_949748355.1). Classification (NCBI taxonomy): domain Eukaryota; kingdom Metazoa; phylum Chordata; class Actinopteri; order Perciformes; family Zoarcidae; genus Melanostigma; species Melanostigma gelatinosum. The sequence continues at coordinate 3,137,248 of NC_136639.1, forward strand.
ATTCGGACTGGAAACACTATGTTGATGGCAGGTGTCTCTCACCTGGACTGACTGCAGTGCAACGCAGTCTTTGAAAGGGAAGGGTGAGCGGAGGCGTATTCAGCCGGTTGCAATCTCCAACCACACCACTAGATGCCACCAAATCCTACACACTGCCCCTTTAAATATCCAAGAAGCTTTGACACTGACAGAGCTTCTACAGTCAGATTTCGTTTTTCTGTGGTGTTTCCGATCTTAAACTGGCACAACAACACAAATACTTTGTCAAAGTAATTTCATATCTGTAGGACAGATGCTCTTCGTAAGATGTACTTTTTTGTATTTCAACAAGCCAGATGTCGAGCGTTCACGTCCCTTCCTGGCTTCTTTTCTACTAATGCCAGAGCCCACCTGCATTGACCACAATCCAAAAACAAGACACTTAAAACACACGGCTAGATCCCAGTTAGCTTAATACCTCGTCATTAGCCACTAATAACCATCATTTAACAGCAGAATTCTTGTTATCCCTCCAAAATGAGGCTTGATAAGAAATTCGTTAATTGACGGGAAACTCAAACTTGCAGCGGTCCATGTGTTTTGCTGAAGTATTATTCACTCTCCGTGACTGTGTGTGTTGCTTTAGCTACTGGATGGGGTAACCCCAGTCACTTGCCTCCTCAACACCTGTGTTTACTTTGGGGCCTTCGGCCCCCATGACCCAGCAGCAATCCTTCACTCACTCAGAAGATGGAGTGAGGTTCCAGCCTCCAAATATGTGCTGTCCGTGCACTTTTACCACTGTGTGATTCCTCCAAGACTTCCATTATGGGGGCACGGGCCAAACGAGGAGTATAAATTACAATCCTTTCCCAAATTCTAGTCAATTTAAACATTCGGATCCTGTTCTCTTTTACTGTAATGTTAAGCTAAGCTAATAACAGACGTTGGCTTTGGCGTTTGTTCCTTCTTGTTGTGGCTGTTGAGGCCTTTTTAAAATGTGCTTTGGGGATGGAAAGTGGATTTGAGGAGCCGTTAATGTAGAATATAAGCAAACTTTCTTTGGACGGTGAAGCAGACCCAACTGGATTCAGCAGTTTTGAATATTCAGCACGAAAGAAACAGATTCATGACGAGGGGGGTTGCAGGTTCAAACCAACAGGTGTCCGTCAGACAAGTTTGGGGTCATTGCTTCAGTATTGAACCTCAGCACTATTTCTGTGTCCGTAGCAACAAGTACCCAAAGCTGACAGTTCTCTTTTTTTTAATGTTTGTTTAATGTCCTGATTCAAATCATAATTTTGCTCATTTCAGAGTTCCTGTGCAGCTGTGCAGCGTTCTAGTACATTTTGGCTTCTTTTGGTAAACAAAGAAAGGGTTTAATTTGTTTCATATTTCTGAAAGTAAGCTTATCCAAAGAAGTACTGCTTTGTTATTGGTACTGAAACTCAGGTATGTTATCGAAGCATTGCACGCGATACCCTGCACTACCCCTGTGTTTTCTTAGTTGAAGTATTCTTGAGCAAGGCACGTAAATCTCATCAAAGCCCGGGAGAAGGGCGGGCCGTTGCGGAGGTATTGTATCCGCTGACGGGCCTCCTTCCTCGGGTTAACGTCGGTGCATTTAGACCTGACCCTGGATACTACCAGGTCTGGCTAAATCCAAGCAAGTAGGTCAGTTTTTCCCACAATGCACTTGTAGTGTAAGGAAAGGCTTGGTCTTCATCAGATAAAAAAAATGGATGAAACTAAGTGACTATAAATTAGATTCTTGGTGATTTAAATGAGATGAAAATGAAGTCATTGTTCAGCTCTGATTCATGGTTAAAATACACATGATTTCACACACATGGAAAACATCAATATGTAATCAAACGTATCCAATGCAGCTTATCGGTTTAGATCATCAATAGAAGTAATGGCCTTCTGTGTTTTTCCCCACTGCGCTGTAACTTTGATTTAATGAGCGGGCCCCTGCTGTCTTTCTTCTTCTGCATTCTTAACCACAACTGAGCGGCTCCCAACGACCTGTTTACTGCCTCCGACACGTTAGCTCGCTGTGGATCCCGTGAAGGTTTCGCACAGTCAAATCCTGGACGCAGGCCAGACTCCTGTTGCTCGTGCTGCAGTGTAAACTGTTCAAATATTAGTGCCAGTGTTTTTTCAGGTGTGGACACATTAGTGTGCCGCCAAAAAACCCCACGTTTCCATGGAAGCCGTGGCCAGACCAAACGTGTAAAATGCTGCCTCGGTATCATATGGAGTCATTAGACTGAGATGTAGTCCTGCTCCTCATACTGACATCAAGAAAGGCAGCATTGTGACATTCTTCATGATCTTTGTAGTTTTCAGATTTTTCTTTCAGAATAATAAACATTCACTTATCAACAATATTCATGATTATATCTGTTCTAAAATGGTGTTTTGAGTATTTGGGAGCTTGGCAGTTTTCACTAGACTGCAGCTTGAGTCTGTCTCATGACTTTGATTGCATGTCATGTTGCATCCTGCATAGTAATTCATAGCTTAAACCTATTTAAATGTGTCACTAATCATACATGTTAAGCTCTTGTATGTGTTGTATTGCGCTATAGGAAAGTCCTGAATACATGGAAAGGAAATATCTCTCTTCTACAAAGTTTTGACTCTTTTTCCATTTCAATGAGGAGCTTAGTTTAGCAGAGATGGGCCACTGCGAAGTGTTAACGGGTTCCATAAAGATCCTTTAAGGCTTCATGTGACTTCTTCTTTTTTTCCAGGTTAAGAGAAACATTTCAAACCGTTTAAATGTTGTCTTTTCCAGGACGCTGGCAAGTGCAGGAAAAGAGCTCAAAGATAACTTCCTGAAAGCCCTGGCAGAGCGAGAGGAGGCCAACCGCAGTGGGAAAATGACTGTGAGTACGTTATTACACCACTCCAATTGCTACGTAATGGGATTCCCCTCAAATATTTCTGCAATTCCATTAGGATGGGAACAGAATCCATACTGTGTCAAGTTGAGTGGAAATGCCCCCCCCCCCCTCCCCAAATACCTCGCGAGCCAGCTGCCCGCCCCTCTCCCATCCATAAAACCCCATTTACCAAACTCTCCACCTGGTCCGAGGTGTGCCTTTTAGATTGAATCGCCGCCATGATTTCTTATTCAGGGGCCTCACCTGAGGAGAAGCCTGAAGGGGTTTTACCAAGGCGCCAAGTGTGAGAGGTGCAGAGGAGATGCCCGGCTGAGTGCTGAGGTTTCTGGCACATGGTCGTCTTAAAGCTTCACAGAGAAAGGTGGCCGGGTGTTTCGGTGGGAAAATAGGGCGCTGGGTCCATTAAGGCCATAGCTGTCCGGTCCTAGTTTATCTGCAGTTGCAGTTGAGCTCCTCATGGGCCTCGTCTCCCGAGTTCTGTCTGTGATTTCCACGGGCAGAATCTCCAGGTGCAGCCGATGAGTGGCGACCGTGTGCGGTCGGCTCCATCGGGCCGTGACCTCCAGCACACTCTGGGGGCAGCTTGCAACAGGGTGTGAAGCGGCCGGAAACGAAAGTCCACAGCGCCGAGTGCGAGGTGCTGAGAATGCCTCCTCTGGGTCGGGAGTGAGTTGCTGCCCCAATAAAAGAAGGAGCGCTTGTCTTTAGGTCTCGTTTAAGAGTGACGGTAAGATCAGGAAAGCGTGTTGGCATCGTGGTGGCACATCTGTCCTGAGTCTGCATGCTTCATTCAACTTCGATGCACCAGGGCGAGATGGTTGTTACTATAAACAATACTTTTAACTCAATTATCTGTCTCTACTAACAGTGCATGATGAATGGCTTCTGTACCGTTGGGTTCAGCTTTGTTCTGCAGGGATTACAAGTGTTGATAGCCTGTAAAAATGATTCACTTCCAAGATGCTGGAGTACAAAAATAAAGGAGTTTTGTTTGACCTCCACTTACCGGCCCCTGTGGGCTTTGTAATTATGAGATCACATGGAGTGCACGGAGGGGAGCAGAGGCAGTAACACCAGAAGTTTTCCCGCTGATGTTTCACTGTGTAAACAGAACTTTCTCTTTCAGGCCTTCATAACTTAAACCATTTGAGAGATACGTCTTTTTTCCCCTCTCTTACAAACCTCCGGTGTACGATGAAGAACAGAGACAAAATAAAACGAGCTAAATATCCTGTTGTGTCTCACCAACACTGCTTTTGCTGGCGCGATGTTTTCCCACCTCTCCTTATTCTTTTCGTCTCTTAAGAGCTTCCTTTGCCGAAAAAATAGGATTCGGAAGATGTTTATTTTCCTTTGAGAGCCCCACTCTGTTTACAATTGACGCTCTGGATTTCTTCCCTCTGCTCTCCGTTGCACCACGATCCTCTTTCTAAAAAGTGTCACGTTACCCACGGTAATCTTCAATAGGGTTCAATAATAAGACCACCCAGCGTTGTGAGGTATCTTTCACGCTGTTCACGAGAGCTTTCTGACGGCCTTTTGAAACGCATGACTCCAAAAAACCCGAGGATCGGTCCCACTAACGCGTTGCAGCTCTTCATCTCTTCATCTCGTCATATCCACTCGTCTTTAATGCAAAGCAGTCCCTGTCCTACACGCGTTTTTCCACTTTTTTCCCATTATATTTTTTATGTTTGCACATTGTCATTTTTGACACCCCAGGGGGTAAATAATAATGCATACATAAAAAGCTTTATTGGATAAAGCCAGGTTTCTAGTTTCATTGTGTTGACATAGTATCAAAGGTTTAAGGGAATTTTCATCATCTCTTTTTTATCACATGAATCAGAAAATAATAAATAATAACCAATGCCATAAATAATGACATTGTTTTGTAATGTTTTTAGAATTATAATGTTGTATTAATCAGGCTATGAATGATATGTAAAAACCTTAAAAATAAAGAAGAATATATTTGTATATAAGTGCTCCTGAAGTGGAGATGTCAGGCTCAGAGTCTGAGACAATTGTTTGAGGAAACTTAAACAATATGTATTAAAGAGGCAATCCTTAAAACCGAAGTCCTGGTTGATTTACAATCAAACTCATTGTTGTTTTCCAAGTTGTGTGCGTCATTCCAATTTGTGCGTGTTCACAATGTAGATCAACTGTAACACAGAACTTTATCCGTGGAGTCCACAGACGACCCGTTTGTAATACTGCAAATATATAAATCCTGAAATTACTTTCATCAGTGGGTCATCGGCTCAATCGCCATTGTGTCACCTCCTTCGGCGATAGATAGTGACATAACAAGACATTTATTTAAAATGAAAAATGTATTTTATATTTTTTTAGGGAGTGAAATAAACACTGAAATGTTTATTTGGGTTTCTTTCCACTAGAAGCATGTTTTGAGGGCAAAATGGCCAAAATGTCAAAATTGACCAGTGAATGAAAAATGTATTGAAAAATGTGTTTGCCTCTGGCGTCTCCCTTTAAGAAGCATTTAAGTCAATCGTGCATGTTTTAAAAGACCCATCAACTTCATCAAAACATAATAATCCCGTCTTCCTTCTTGTTGAATTCAACATTTTCTTTTTAATGCATTTAAAATCCAAATCAATTTATTTGCCTTTAAACTTCCACTGTCTTTGTCGTGAGCTCACCCGGTGTTTGCCGATGCCGTCTCAAGTATCGCCCACTTCATTCATCAAAATAAGGTTTCATCACTGTGGAGAAAAGGACTCTTCGGACACAGAGAATCGTCCATTTTTCGGGACGAGGGAAAGAAAAATACTTCAAGCTGAGTTATTGGCTCCCATTTAAATGGATGACACATTCATTGTCGTCTTCCGTCTCATTTATCAGAGCTCCTTTGTCTGTCCTTTCATGTCCTGCTCAGCCTTTCATGTCAGGTTGAAATTACACCTGTCACTTAATACACTCGTCAGGTGCATCCGTCTCTTCTGTCCCGGCCCGAACGGCCTTGCTGAACAGAGCTCCTCTTCCCCTTTGTGTTTAAGGCAAAAGAATACTATGGAGCGGATCCTATTTTGCATTCAAAGTACTGACTTTAAAACATTTCCCCGTTTAGTTATTGGTCTGTAGAAGGAGCCCTCCGCTGAACTCGTGAAGCTTTGCCTTCATTGTGCTTCCACTTCCCCGGCCCTGTTGCGTAAAGCTGCCCCGCTGCCAAAAGTCACACACAAACAAAAGCTGCACCTGGGCAGCTTTGGCTCTCTTTGCACTGGGGAAGAAGCTACGTTTTTTATCAAACCCAGGTCACACCTGCGCAGGATGCCTGAGGGGTGTCCATTGTTGGGAGTTCCCATCTGAAACTGAAAGGTGTGCTGCCTCCACCCACTCTGCTGCCTGTTTGTTCTCAGTTTGTTGAGAGGCTCTGATGCTATCAGTGTGGAAGTTAATGTTGAACTAATGAACGTGCACAGTTGTGCAGCAGCTATGCATGAAGCACTAATGCACTGACATTTATAGGGTTCTTCAGTCAAAGCTGAAACACTGAGATTTATAACGACTCTAAAAAGGATTGAAATAAATGAGATAAATGAAAGCCGTGTGCCAAACTCCAGTGAGTGCAGTCGTTCATAAGGGAAGTAGCAGACATGCTCAGAAATGCCCCGTCCTGCAATGTTAAGATATCATGTTAGAAATAGCTTGTTGCCAAATCTGCACCAAAAACGTATTACTAACCTAACCTTCCACCGAATTTCATTGAAATGTGTGAGCCTGTTTTGAGCTAACTAACAGTTGTTAGTTATTTATAGTAATGGGATATAAAGCATAAACCTATTGGTGGCGCTAATAATCAGTGGTGTCAGAATGCTTTGCTATTAAAATAAACATTACTGGTGAATCTCTATGAATTGAGTTTAGTTTTAAAGTTATTTTAATAAAAGATGAATCTGTCACAAGGACCCGGCCTTGGTGCGTGCTGCTTCTGTGACATCATGTCGTTCGGCATGATGACCAAAACTACCAGAGTATGACAGAAGGGAGAACGTTACCTTACACGATTTGAAAAAGTCTCATGTCAACCAAATCACATTCACTCAACGTATGAATTATATCAGACTGATAGGATGAGGTAATTTCATTAACAGTGAACAACATGTGGTTACCCATGGTGCATTACATGACCGACATGATGACTGATGATGATGCCTTTCACCTTCATCAAATGCTGTTGACCAAAGAACACAATGTACCCTGAAAGTAAATATTCACGGCCCTTAAATATATATTAAATATGTTTCTTATTGTGTCGGTGAAGCCGATCACTCATTCGGCAGCGAGAGGGAACGTCGATAAAACAATGAAGAGGGACTGTTTGCTCCCGGCTCGTTCCCAAACAGCAGCACTGTCACAGAAGTCGGTTTGTTGTGTCAGTGGGAAAAAAGAGCGAACTGATGGGAGTCACATTCAACCCGTCACATGTCTTCAACAAGGGCAACAAATGGTTAACAACGCATTAATCCAAACTTATGCAGTTCACCGGAGGGCAACGTCCACAGACCAGTGTGGACATTTTAAAGATAAATGTATGTATAATATATATATATATATATTATTTTGGAAAAGGTGACAACAATGGTTTTACATTAGCAGATATTCAACTCCTCTTACTGTCATTTTATTCAATATGAATGCAGAATTCTTTGAAATGAAGACATTAAGAAAAGTTCTCCAGATATTTTCCTCCTTTCAGCTATTTTGTGAAACTAATTTTGTCGGTTTAGAAATGGTTTTCAGTCTCCCACCCTTTGGGTTGTGGAATTTAGCTGGCTGGCCTGCGCTGCATGTCTCATGCCCAGAGGGGACGTCCTGCATAAAGGAAGTGTTTGTCTTTGGTCTGTGGACCCAGCCAGTTCTGTATTGATAAGCTCCTGTCGCTATAGATAATAAGGTGGTCAGTCATGCAGCCCAGAGATCAAGTATAGCATTGAAATTAAAGAGGAATTCCCAGCCCTATTGCGTTACAGGCCGTGTGTGTGTCCCCGCTGCCCGGTCCCCTTTGTCCCGGTCATGGGCAGTAAAAATAACAATGGCAAGTTTGATTTCAAAGCAGCAGGGCCAAGGTGGACGGCCTTTAGAAAGGAAAGAGTCCTGCAGGGCTATCGTATGAACTTGACTTGAATGGTGTCACCGAGTTGTGGGGATGAGGCCCCAACAGTTTGCAACCATCTATCAAGTGGACAAAAAAAAAAGAGGACTTTCTTTGTGTGGAGAAGCGACCATTGTGATATTTGAGATCACCTGATTGGCATCTATTTTCTTCTTAAGACTTGATTCCACCTGATACACACAAACCTACACGGCATATACCCTAAAATGACCAACCTGGTCTGACTGTTGTATTGGCTCTTGATTCATGTGACCCCCCCCCCCCCCAACTCCCTTTTTTTTTACTTCGGCTGCACTTTCTCACAGTTGCAGGTCTAACATGTAACTGTGAAATATTACTTTTGGCTGCTAACAAGACGTGGATTTCACGGCCAGTGTCTTAGTCTATAAAAAGAGAATGGACAGCCGAAGCATGATGTGTTGTGTTAGTCCACACAGCCAACATGGCAGCCGTGCCCCGTCTCTCAATGTGCCCAATCTGCCACAGAGGGATTTGGAAAGGAATGAGGAAAACTGAACTGCCCACATGTCATACAATCGTCTTCTAGAGCTTTTTTGATTGATGCCAATTGAAAGACAATCGTAGATTCATTTGATTCGTGCGTATTTGAATTATTTCGACAGGGTTTCCTCTGAGAGATGCAGCTGCTAGAGCTTTTTTAACGTGCAACATTTTCTTGATTGAGAGCATAATTAGTTGGTTGAGTCACAAAAGCCAAATCCAGTGAGAACACGCCGAGGGCCCTTTGCATGCCGTCACAGGGCGGATGAGAGGTTTTGTTTATCCACGAAATCAAACGGCACATATCCCCAGAATGCAAGCGGCACTACTCGACTCCCTGTTTTGCCACTGAAAGCCTGGATGATCCGCTGTAATGATTTCTTCTGCGCCCTCCTCCCTCCTGTGAACAGCTGCTATTGTCCAGAGACGTCGCCCCAAAAATGTGGCCCCCTGGACCAATTTCAGAGCGAATGAAAACGGATACACTTAATCTAATCCCTCCTTCTTTCTTTTTTAACTCAATGCGTTTAGTGGATTTTTGAAAAATGTCGGGAACACATCACCATCAAAACATCTGTCAGCTTGATTTGCCGCTGTGAAGATGGGGAACCGTAGTAAAGCTGTCAACGTGGTATCAGAGGAAGTCTTGCATTAAGTAGAGGCCGTCTGGATAAACTATCGTCTTTGTCACCCGTCCTCTCACTTTTGACACAGCTGAAGATTTATTGGGAAGCAGATTATTGAAGGGATTACTTTATTTTCTTTTGGTATTTAAACCAGTCTCCTATCTCCTCCTCCATCTAAATCTACACCAGAGGCAACAAAGACTATCGATACAGGAACCTCGTCGCCCTTTTGCACTGCAGCACATTAACAGCCTGTAACCTGGGGCGTTTAAAGAACTTTGATTTATCAATGTATTCTAAAAACATTTGGATATTCACCATTATAAAAGCAAATGAGGACTGGCTGTACGTTATGTCTTTGTGGTGTTTGGTAGCCGATTGAAGTAAACGGTTTCAGGTCAAGACAACAAAGTTTTTTTGGATACTCCTTTGGCTCAACACACTTTGTGCAGCAGGTCCTGTATTAAACCTGCCACGCTCTGAAAAATTACTCAATTTCTTTCTTGATTTATTACCTCAGTAAACATTGTAAACATGAGTTTATGTCTCAATCTCTAGTTTCAAGTCTTATTCAACACAGCATGATGTTCATTTAGTACATTATGGTCCATTTAGAGTCACACAGACCATAAAGCAGGGGATGCTTTAGGGCGGGGCTTACTGTGATTGACAGGTTGTTACCATGGTGTTGTCTGGGTTGGGTGCTGTCATTGGTTTGTCTCAGAAATGTAAAGGGTGTTTTCACTTAATGAAAGTTCAGTTTCTTTTTGGTAACCTAAAGGTGCCTTCTTCAGCGTTTGGTTGCACTTAGCTCCACCCTCCCGTGCCTCTTCTGGTTGCAAACAAACAAGATGGCGACGGCCAAAGAGCTGAACTCGTGGCTTTAAAATCCAATGGGTGACATCACGGTGACCACGTCCACTTCTTATGTACGGTATATGTACTGTATATGATCGCATCCTGTACGACTCAATTAAAGGCCCTTGACTTTGATCAACTGGATCACAGGAAAGGGAGTTTCCAGCCTAGGAACGCATCAAACTGGCCCTCCATCCTCCTAAAGTAGAGCTTTAATCTTTTCTGCAGCTCCAGTTATCAGCCTGTGAAATGCTCGCTTCCTTTCTTCTCCGAGGATGAAAGACTCAGTCTTTCCACTTATGCAGAAGCTTTGGTTTATTCTTCAAGCGCTACCAAGGTTAATCATTTTGGCTAACAAGGTGTAGCCTCGTGAGCGGTGAAGGAATCCATTTATGGTCAAAACATTGATACCCAATCTGGGAATTCAGCTAATGCTTATCCGTTCCCAGCAACATATGGAGCACATTCTTCAGAATCTCCTTTGTTTTATCGCTCCACACTGGACTGCTTCGGCTGTGTATTATTCCACCTGAGTAAATACTGGACGGCATCTCTCCTGCTTAGGGCGGCGCACATGTCCTCCAGAGGCGTCCAGGCTGCAGCCCCTGCACCTTCTCGCCTTCTCTTTGGCCCAATAACAGTCCCGTCACCTCCCTTCCATGAGCGAGAGAGAGTCCAGGACTTTGTGCTTTTGATTCATGTCCTGAGAGACCAGCTGCTATTGATGGACACTTTCTCATCAGGTCAGTGTTAGTGTGTCTCCCCAGTTTCGTACTCGATGTCCCGCTAAAATATGCCAAAGATTTGAGCTCATGGTTTAACTTTCAGGCTTCTAAAATCTACACAGGCCACATTCTCTGCATATTTCCACGTCATTGTAATGCTTATTAACACGTGTATGAGGTCCTTGCCAGAGACAATTGCAGATGGGTTGAGTCTATTAACAAATACAAGGGGATTTTGAATCAGTCACATTTGAATAAACTGCTATTAAACAAAGGATATCCATTCTCTTTTGTCATTGAGAAAACATATTCATGTGGGTCATCTAAGCATTTAACCTTTATTAGACACTTAAAACCTCGAGATTATTAATATGGTTTCATAAAAAGCAAAGAAAAACAAGTAATAAAATATTGCAGCTTTGTTTTAATAATGTAGGAAGAAGACAATAAACTAAAGGTCAGACACATTATCTACACAGAGCTTCACACGGAGATGGAGTCAAATGAGAAAGAATACAAATGTGTGCAACTCATTGAAAATGAATCCAAACCTATATATCATGTTGAGAACTTATCTGACGTTAAGCTGACATATAGCTGTTGAAACTGATAGAGGATTTGGCTTTAATGAGCTTTGTTGAAGGGCCAACAAGAGTGGAAATGTGCACGCCCATATTTGTCAGAAAAGCAATATGTAACCTATTTATCTTCTGTCAGATAGTGAGCTCTGAAGACTTGTTTGCGACGTATATCGAATGCTTCAGGGTGGTTATTTATGAGTTCATGTTGAGGGATATCCAGGCAGAGTTTTTCTGTTTAATGTTAATGAATTAATTCAATAATTCACTTTCATATTCTGAACTAAAACTTTGTCCAGATCTTACCCGTTGCACCTTTAAAGACGCGGGTGCAGGCTGGTGTCGGGTCTTGTGGAGAACTCTGTGTCCTGCGTCTCACTCAGGAAACAGCCTCGTTCCTGAACTCTTATCTGATGTCACTTTTCACTCCCATTCTATTTAGTAAGCTGTGTCAATAACGCTTTTACATGTTGTTTACATGTTGTTCCAAACACTGTGAGGAAGATCATTCCTGGGGAGAATCCTCAAACAGGAAATGCAAAGTTTTCCTGCTGTTGGTTCGGTTGAAATAAATAAAAGTAGAACTGAACAAAAAAAAGACAAGAAACTCACGCTCATTATAAAAAAAGGAAGAATGCATCACACCACTGCCCTACTTTTATTTTGAAATCTCTGTTGCACCCAGCACAGAAACCACTGGTCTCACAAATGGCTCAATGATTTATGTTTGTTACCGGAGCTTACTACAGCACATTTTTTTGTCTGCACTCCAAATCACACACACATATCCAAACTAACATTTGGCCACAGCTACCACAGTGGCTGGCCAGAAGTCACCTGCTGCTCGACCTGTTGACTTTAGTTACCTACCAAAGTGGCTGGTACAGTAGATAAAACCTCCAAACCACAGCCAGAATTCCCCAGCATTGAGCTGAGGGCTGGTTTTGACTTCCCATCCTGCTCTCTTGGTCTTTTTACAGTACTTCCAGCTTGACTTTATTTATCAGCTACGTATTTCCAGCCACCATCTGGCCCGGCTGATATCTCGGTGGTGGGCTGGTTGTCATATGGATATCCCCCCTCGTTTATCTTATCCCCCACGACAAAAAAACAAAAAATCTCCTCATCTTGTCTTTGCAGAGAGAAGTCTGATATCAGCCAGCAGAGACCAGGAAAAGGGTGAAAAAGATAAACATGTTTGCACAACCAGACTAGTTGCTCTTGTTGCGCTGGACAATGTCAGTGTTGTCTTAAACCACAAGCCCCACTTTATTTGGGGGGGGGAGTTATTTCAGAGCCACGGAAAGCAGAGATGAAACGGAATCACGGTCTCTATTATTCTTTTCCTCTTGCAGCGCTGAACTGAAGTGCATTTCATGCTTTGAAAAACACTGTGAATTCCTTGTGCTGCAGTGTGACAGCCGGCCGATTGCAGGAGTCTCATGGCAAGTCCAAAGGGGGGGGGCTTCTCAGCAGAGCTGCAGGCCAACTAAAAGAGAGTCATGTTTGAACACCTATTTCCACTGGGGGGGGGGGGGCTTTAATCAGGATCTTAAAACAGGCGAGCCTTTGATAGACACTCCGCTCGGTACATTTATCTTATTCCTCTGAGGGCAGCGCTGGCTTATGTCATCCACTTTTGATCCTACTTTTTATGGAGCATGGTGTCGGACGTATCTCTGCTGCCGATAACACGCTGGTCAAGTTGTGATGTAGAGAGAGAACAAGAGAAAAAGCCCCCCCCCCCCCCCCCATGACTTTGTGTGGTATGTTGTACCTCCCACGGTTTTTTGTTTTTTTGTCTCTCTTCATCCTGTATGGAAACGGCGCCATTCATTTTCCGAGCGCTGTCATAAACATCACCTCCCGGTTAAAGAGGAGCTGTGACAGGGTGCTGCCCCACAATGTGCGAGGGCAACAATATTTGACTTGGACGCGTTCCTGGCGATGAGGCCAAACCGTGCCGCAGGCCTCTTGGCAGATGTCGTGCCTGAGTGCTTTGGAATAATGCTGATAGGAGCCGAGCCGGGCCGGACCGTACCCGTGACGGGCTCGGCTTTAATCTGTGCATCAACGTTCAGAGCACAACACGTCTTCTGCATACAGGCACATTACCGTCAATAAGCAGGCCGATTGATTTGAAACAATGGCATTCCAAGCTGTACCTACCGGCTGAAAGTTGACAGTTGCTGCTCTAAGATCGAGTGTCTGATGATAATCGTGTCGTGTACTGGAAGTGATCCTCATCAACAGGACCTCCAGGATTCTAGCACCTGATATCGCTGCCGAACGAATCCCAACGGTTTGTATATCTTATGAAACGTTACTCCTCATTTTTCGTGCATTTTCCTACGAAAAGCAGTTACGCTTATTACATGCAGACAGTCTTTTAAAATAAACTTCCATCAGCAAACAACTCAGTTAGGTTTAGGCAACAAAACCGCTTCGTAAGGTTTGGAAAAAGATTTGGATTAAAATAACCACGAATGTGATGTTACTGAATTACACAAGTGACGTCACAAAACCATCAACGCTGACTTTCGCGTCCAGCTGAAAAATCCAACACTGATTGTTCTGTTTTAATTGATCCATTTTCCATGTTGAAAACAGTTATTGTGTTGTTAGCCTTCCACTACGAAGTCCTCATGCCTTTGTTTGTGACTTGTCGACCAATCAGAGGCTGTGCTTCTGACTGAGTGGCAGCACCAATCTCAGAGGTCTGTGTGATTTATTGAATTACCTTCTAGGCTTTGGAAATCATCAAAAACACAGATTTAGTAAAAGTCGTGTGCTGAAAGGCTTGTAGTTTTTTATATAAACAGTTATTTGCTTTATAAAAACCCAAAAGGTCTGTCAGAGCGTCTTGGCGGTCCTCGTGTTAACGTGACAGCAGAAGCGGTTTGTTTGGAATAATAAACAGAAGAACTGACGACTGAGCATCAGCAGATAAAACCACAACGGCTGAACAGCTGAAAAAATATCCTTCATTTGTGGAAAATCAAATGCCAAAACTGCAATTTTCTGATTTCACTGCATGGTGATTTCAAGCTGCACACCACAGCAACGACCACCTTTAGTGGAGCAAAGTGACACAATCGGATTGAAGAGTCATCACCCGTAGCATTGAAAATAAACACAAGACATCCCAACTGCCCCGGCTCATCGTTCTTGAAAAGAATCCGAGCCAAACAATGCAGCAGAAGACTCGGAGGAAGTGCAGCCAGGAAGACAATGGGAATATTGAGAATTCCTCTGCGTCATTAGGGAAGACCAGGATTAGCAGAGACTTCCTGTTTGCGACGAGCTCGGGGCCCGGCCAGCCTGTGATGTTGGCATTAAAGAGAGACGATAACCTTTGAAAGGGTACCTTAAACAGGCCAGCCACGGGGGGCATGTTTTCTTTCCCATGACACATTGAGCTGCCACTTAGCCGCCACACAGACCAAGTTCAGAACCCCCCCCCCCCCCCTCCTTCTTTTCCCCTCAGGGCCAACTGACAGATCATAAACTGATACTAAAGAAGGAGCTCGCAAGGAGAAATTTACGACAATGGTTTGTGAAATGACTTTCAAATGACATGGCGTGGAGGCGCTCTGCTTTGTGTCACGGTGTTGTTGTCAGCCATCTTTGAGGGAACACAGGTGGGAGCTGTTTGCTAAAGAGCTCTGTGCCACTTGACCCCGTTATCAGCCAACGTTAGCCGTGCCAGCTCAACACACCCGACCGCGCTGGATTTATTTACGACTGCTGTTCGTTGCAATTTGTCACTCAAATCTGAAGGAATTCCACCTGTAATTGCTTCTAAATGTCTTTGTGATGTTTTTTTTTTGTTCTCCATTCAGCTACCGCATATTTTCTTCTTCTTCTGTTTTTAAATTGAAACATATTTGTGAACATTTGTGGCCCCTTGTTTTTTAAGCTTCAGCATGGAATGTGTTCAGCATTCATGTGCATTGAATGTTTAGATTTACAGCTTTCACCTCCGTGTTTACCGTCCATCAGATAAACAAGTCAGCTGGATTTCTAAACACTGATTGGTTTCGGTTCTGAGGGCCTGACAATGTTGCGGAGATGTTTTCGCTGGAACTTAAGCCCGTGTTAAGAGTGAGTTCATCCAGGCATGTAACGTTTTAACCTTCGCCCGGAGTAAACACGACTAATAACCGCTTCTCTAAATAAACACAGACCCTCGCATGAAAGGTGCTGAGGAATAAGAAGCCGAAAGGTTAGCTGAGCACCTGTGACCAGGGGATCAACGGTTTTAAAACCCTGGAAAAGATCCGTGTGGGGAAGTGAATGGCCGATGCTCAAGGGCACCTTTTAATTAGCATCGAGGTTCCCTTGAGCAACGTGCTTAACCCCAGCTGCTCCAGTGGATCCCAGTGCCCAGCAGTGGGTGACTGGTCTGTACTGGGCGGCTTTCAGTGGCAGCAGATGACTTTGAGTTAAAAAAAAATGAATGGAAGTAAATGGACAAGAAATCGAGCTGCAGCATATTGGATGAAGTTTTGTCATAAAGAGTATTTTTCAAAAAGATTGTCCAATTTCCATGCATGTTAAGATCTTCTGAAAGCATCAATAGTCAGATCCAAATTATTGATACGTTATAACGGCATTTCCCACAGGAGGAAAATTATTTTTGTCGTAGTTAACTTCTCTGTTGATAATTCTTTATCGGAAACAACTGTCAACATTTTCTCACCGCTTTTAAAGTTCGAACTTGCATTAAATGTTGGAAGCAAATAATTGCCATAAATATGTGAATCTAGCAACTGAATAGGAACTTGAATGGCCGAGTACTTTATGTTAAAAAGCAAACTGAATTTACAGCACTGAAATATTTTACTTGACCATCTGTCTGAATTCATGTGATCTAAATTTTCCTCTTTGAAGGTTTTGCACTTAATGTCAAGTTGACCAACTAATTATTATTTTTTTAAATTTCCAGTACACATACTTTGTAGGGTTCTGATTCAGATAGAACATTCAAATACCCAATATTTAAAAAAGTATTGAAATTGCTAAAATTCATTTGGCTCAATTTGGATACATACACTGAAAATAAGGGTTTTGAAATTGCACAACTATAAATTGACCTCCATAGTTGCCTCAATGGTTTATTTCATTTTGGTTAAAAGTATCTTCCTCCTCACTGTTGCCAATCCCGAGCATGAAGCAAGGAGTTAACTAGATTAATAAAATATATTGATGCATTCTGCTCAATATTGATGTTGAATTTCTATGTTTTGCATTGGAACTGTACCAGTGTGGTTGGATAATTGTAACGCTATACAGCACAAGTTCAAATAAACCGATCTCTATCCTCTGACTGTTACTCACAGTCCTGTGAACAGCTCACTCATCTCGACCACCAAACAGGAGGCCGCTGCCTCATTGAGATGGTTGGCATTCTTGGTACTTTCTCCGACATGTTTGGTCTGTAACGAACAGGCTTTGAAAGCTTCTGTCAACGGCAGAAATGTCTAATAACGTGGAAAGAGTTTGTCTCGGGTCAAAAGAATTAACCTCCAGTTGTGTGCGTGGCTAAAGTTGGATAAGAGTCAGACAAGGAGCATGATAGTCAGGTCTTTCAAGATTTACTTTCGGTCCCTCCCACTCTTAAAAACACACTTCAGTTAATTTTGCGCGGCCTGCTTTGGTATGTGTAAAATGTCCTCCTCTTCCCACCACACGCCCTCATTGTTCCCCACATAAGGACACTCGGCATACTTTCAGATTAGCTGGAACCGAGGCTTTGGGGTATTGTGGCTTCAATACCAGGACACGTTTGCCATGTTAGCTTAGTGGCGTTACTCGCTGGCTTAACATTGCTTGTTTAAAGGGACAGGCCACTGAAATGCCTTTTGGGATATTTCAAAAGCATGAGCTCATGTTTTTAAATACACTTTTATGCTTTATTATACATGCTGAAATTTGTTTGTATTGTCATTTAGATTTACTGTTTAAGGAAATGGCAATACAAATAATGAGGAAGTTCCTCCTGTAAGGAAGAATGAGAAGTGATGGAGCACATCTTCCTTAAAAGAAGGTTAGAAAGTGAAAATTCAAAGGTCCTCACACCTAAACAACAAAAAGGTTTTTTGTCAGTGCCCTCCAAAAATGACTCGAGAGTAGACTCATGGGTCCGACACCTTTATGGTTAAAGTTTGAATAACTTTCGGCAACTAAACCCACTTTTAGACGACAGCAGTGGCCGAAGGCATCATGTTTTCATGTCACTGTGACTTCACAAAACATGTTTTTGGTCATAACTCAAGAACTCTCATGCTAACTACAACAATTTCACACAAATGTCTAATAGGATAAAATGATGAAGTAATGACATTTGGACGCGGGCTGCAACTTCTCGGTAAATGAAAGAAAAAATGTTGACTGTTGGTTGACGACGCGACACAAAATGTGGTCTGAAGTCACACATTTTCTACTCCGAAGCAACTACTCCAACTCTCTTCCGACATTTGTGGCTGAAAAATGCCACAAACTGGCGCGTTTAACGCTTGTGACGTTTTGGCATTGGGTTGTTTTAAATTAACCAAAAAGACATATATTTACGTTCACTTGACAAGGACCTCTGGTGGCGGAAGCAGCGTGACATTATCGAACCACGAAACCCTCTGGGGAGGAGCTGTTTGCATTCCATCTCCTTCCAATGCTGGTTTCTTTTACCCATGTCGGGGTTCTTTCCCTGTCCCTGAGACGCTCTTCTTTTAACCATGACAAAATCAATGACGTTGAGGATTGTTCCCCAACCACCAACCAAGTACTTCTTTGTAACCCAAACTATGATCCTTCCATAACCTTACCCTGACCATACACTCACCATAAAGACAGCCGGTCAGGACACGGTCACATAATTCATTTTTATAATGGCCATTTACAATGGGTTTTGATGAGAAAAGGCCAATGTGGGACAGTTTGAAGGACTTCTCGGCTACATTTGGTCTTTGCTTTTGAATCCTCTGTGCATCTGCCATGCCATCTTGAACATCCTTAAACGATTACAGCACTTGAGAGGACTATGTGAGCACCTCACTCACTCAAATTGTACCGAGGTCTGGACTTTGATGTGCAGTATTTGAGTTCTCTATAGGCATACCTCTTCTATTACCACATGCAGCTTTCCAAACATAGTTTTCTTTATCCTGAAGCCTATCTGCATCTTCAAAGACCTAATCATAACCTTCCTCTGCTGTGTTTATTTCTGTCTGCTCAACCTGTAATTACCAAAGTGGAAATCAATCTCCTGCAGGTCTTTCATTTGTTAGTGTTTGACCATCTAAATCATTATCTGCATTTAGCCACCAATAAAATCCAACCACATTTTTCAGAGGGAACATGGATGCAGATATAATTGGGGGACGAGTTGTCTCCACTGTCCAGAAAGCGGTATTATAAGAACATGTTCATGTCTGTAGCAGGTTTGGTCATACTGTCACCTCATTTGCTTCTTCAAATAGTTTGTCTAAAAATAAATGAGACTTAATTACAAGGTATGTCTGCAAATCTTCTCATTTGAAGTTTGCAAATGTTGCAGAATAGGAAAAAATGACCCAGACCTTCAAGTGTTGCTACTCAGTGAATGTGCATTGCTCCAATAGTCAACTTAGTAATGCTCCGCAGGAATCTGCCTTTAACAAACACTTTCAATATCGACTGCATGAACAAAAGTAATTGAATTTAGTGCAAACAGTTCCCTTAAGCTCTGCCCAGCCCGTGCCCCAGCAGTCATTTGTCCGTCTTAAGAACTGATTGTGCTGTGTACACTTTCCCTTTCAAAGCCCTTACACCTGTGGCTTTGTCTGCCTGGGAATGTGGCCACAAATATAAGGCTCTGATAACGCTGCACCTGTGTAATAAGTTATTTTAAGCAGGGTAAACAATAATCACGGAACAACTCATCATTATGCCATGAGCAGGGCCATTAGAGTGCTTAGTTTCAGTTGAAAGGCACAAAACTCTTTATACAGCTGCAAAAGCTCAAAAAAACTGTTTGTATTTGAAGTTGGACGAGGTAGGTTTCTCATATTAATGAGTGTATAAAGTGGTGAAAAGCATTCGTACAGCTTTCAAAACAGACCAAAAATATAGTGATCTTTTATAAAGAGGGGCAGAGAGCAAAGTTTGTTCTTAATCAGCTTTCCTCTGTGCATTTATATGTTAAAATACACCTGTGTAATCATGCAAAGTCACAGCTCAGGGCTCCAGCAGTCCTATTCCCACTATCTTATGCAACAGATTCAGCCTGTTGCCTCGCAGACAATGTCTACCTGCTGTTGCCGAAAAACAATGCTGATGAAATCGATTCAAGAAAACCAAACCGTCAAGTTGCGGGCCAGGATACCAAAGCAATGAGTAGATGGACCCTATAAAGTTCCGTAGAGCAGAGGGAAACTGCCGATTCCGGTGATAAGTCATTGTGGGTTCACACACAAGAAGTTGTGCAATACGTTCGGTGTTTTTGGACCATACAGTTCTGGTGGTTCCCTGAGAGGAACTGCCCAACTGGGGAGCTCCCTCAAGACATACCTTCAAGGAATGTTTTTTCAGGTTGAATGAGTTTGCCCTTATGCTATTTGGTTAGCCTTTGTGCTACTGGGTTAACCTTTAGGTTAGTCTTTGTGCTATTGGGTTAGCTTTTGTGCTACTAGGTTAGCCTTTGTGCTACTTGGCTAGCCTTTGGGTTCGCGTTTGTACTATTGGGTTAGCCTTTGTACTGTTGGGTTAGCTTTTGTGCTACTAGGTTAGCCTTTGTGCTACTTGGTTAGCCTTTGCGTTCGCGTTTGTACTATTGGGTTAGCCTTTGTACTATTGGGTTAGCTTTAGTGCTACTAGGTAAGCTTGCTTAGCAGCATCTCTCACTCGTCCTCTGGCTCAGTGGTTGTGCATTTATAAACAAGTTCAATTCTGGATTCTGTCGGTCCATATATCCGTGTTTTCTTCCATGTTAGTTGTTGCAAGCTAATGTTTCTGTTTTGTGTTCTCTGTTTTGTTCACCCGCTTTTTAAAATGGGGGTTGCTGGATTGGCTCATTTGTTCTTCCAATCACCGTACACTCACAAAGTGAAAAGGTTCCTCTGCTACGAAAAACGCCCTCTCTCAATGTAGAAATATTGAATATAGCAGCTTTAGTGCCAAGTTGTGAAATTTATGGTTCAGGCCCAAAACCCGACCTGACAACGCAGAAGGCATGCAATGCTGTGTTGCAGACTTCTGAAAGGAAACGTTGTAAAATAAAACCAGCTTCACTCACAATCAAATTCATATGCAATTTAGTGAAGAACAGAAGTGCTGATCGCTGAATTTTAAAGCTTTATATGTATTCTAAAGCCGTAGCCAAGTCCCGAAGCGTATCATTTGCACATTTGGCGTTCAGCTGCCATTTAGAGCCTGTTACTGTGAATGAAAGGGTTTGGCTTCAATTTAATTTGATGGACATGTGGACCATTGCAGGGCTCACGCCTGTGACCTTTTTAGTTACAAGGTGGTTGCTGTAACCACGAGGCCACCCGGCCGCCTTCAGCACACCGGTGGTTCCTGGCTTGACTCAGTTATATTCGTAAATGTTAACAGACTTAATACAGTGGAACTCCATCATGTCACATGCAGTGAGTGGTTAGAAAGGCTGGTTCTCATTTACTCATGGACTGGAATCAATATGGTGTGTGTGTGTGTGTGTTTGTACTCACACTCGCATATACTGTATGCCTTCTTGTTTACATGCACAGGCACATTCACTTGTGTGTGTATTTGTGGTTCACGTGAGATCAACTGGGCAGGGACTTCCCCTCTGTTTGGAGCTAATCCCTGGCTGCGTTGGCCAGATTAATGTGCAGTGGGAGCTGACAATTAGAAAAGTGCTTGTTCACTTCAAACCCCCAAAGAGAGGCGCGCACCGCTCAAATGTTAACATTCTCGAAATGGAGTTCCTGGAGACGAGAAATGTTGAAATGTCTCAGAAGACGATTTTGTAATAATGCATGGCATACTTGCTTTGAACAGGATGGTAATTGTATTATGTCTGCAAATTACGTTTTGGTAGATTTGCTAAGATCAGACTAAGCTCCCAACATTTTGGGGAGGAAACTGTGCCCCACCCAGTGACTTTGAAGTCTGTTTTTTTTCAAAGGGTTGACAGTTTACTCTAAAACATGAGAAGTGGGAGCAAGGAGTAAGTTCATGGAGGGAGAATGTGAGTGCTGGAGCAAAGTCGTCTACTTCTAAAGTGGATTCATAGTCATTCTATCGTTAGATTGGTGTTCGTGCACAAACACTGCTACTGATTGCTTGTTGTTTTTTTGATCTAATACCTTTATACTTGTTTTAAAAGCGTCTTGGGCGATTGGATCACAAGATGATGGCGCTTAAATACAAGTGTAGAGGACCACCAAGACGCATTGTGACCCGATCACTCGAACCTGTTGCCGAGGTGGTCTGGGACGCATTTGAGTCCTAA
The DNA here is from genome assembly GCF_949748355.1 of Melanostigma gelatinosum. Lineage (NCBI taxonomy): Eukaryota > Metazoa > Chordata > Actinopteri > Perciformes > Zoarcidae > Melanostigma > Melanostigma gelatinosum. Next base: position 3,159,047 of record NC_136639.1, read on the forward strand.
TGCAAGGATGCAACAGGGAACATATGTATATGTACCCTTTTGTTCCTCCTACTTTTTCTGATTTCCAGTTGGAAATAATGAGACTGGGTCTGTATTGTTTTGATTTCTTCTTTTGCTTTTAATTTCCGTCAGACTACCACGATATACGTGTTTGTTTGCGCACACTTGGAACACTTGGAACACTTAGAACTGTCCTCCTGTGATTGGATCACCCACGTTAATGCCAGGTGTAAACTAGACCAAAGAGTTTGACTCGAGTCAATTCTTACATGGTTTGCATGATTTGTATGTCTTGGCATATTACTGTACAAGTACTATAGCTTCAAAAGCATTGAGTGTAGTAAAATACACTACCTCTGTTTCTAGATCAGGATTATGGAGCTTTGACATTTTTAACATGTGTATTAGATTTGTATTCACAAACTCAAATACACATCGAAATCTAATTTCTCTATTTCTAAGCAAAGCCATTATTTGGTTTGAGAACTTAGTTTCTTCCAGCTTTCATTGTACATTGTTCAGACTGCCCGTCCGAATCCATTGCTTGGCATATCCACATTGTGTCCAGATTTATGTTTGAAGCTCTTGACAGCAAGAAAAGCAAATTTGGATGCAAAGCAAATTCCTACAGATGTGTCTCAGTCCAGATTCCCTGGCCCCTCTAATCAGATTTCAAAGTGTCTTTTGTGGCCAAGTAGGTCCATCTGCGGGTTGCAGTTCAGTTAGGTTTGGGCACCAAAACAACTTGATTAAGTTTGGTAAACGATCGGGGGAGTAGCCTCCTCGTTACCGTTGCCTCCCTCTCTCGACCTGGAGAAAGCGGGGTCGTCCATCTGTCTTTTTCCTCAAATATTGGATTCTTCCCACAGAATCACGGCCTCACACGTCATTCTGAATCTGAAGGTGTTTGGATTGTGGCAAACAGAATCACGTCGGACCTTCCTTAGCGTTTACTGTGTGGCTTCCTGTATCAGAGGATGCAAGATGTTGAGGAAATGACTTTGAGATTCAGTCATTTTTACCAGCTTCACGTGGTTGGTCATGGACGTTTGTGTTGCGGCCTTTTTGACATCCTGCACCAGCAACATTCGGACTGAAGAGCGCAAAGTCTGGCAGAAAATACACACTTCAATCCGTTGGTGTTTATTTTTGATCTTCAACTGCTATTGTTTATTCCTTTTGTTCTCTCCTTTTAGCTACTAAACGGAATCAGGAAACACCTGGTAGCTAAATAGTTTCAAGATATTAGAATAACCAGATCGGTGTTTCATTCATTGTGTCCACTTCTACAACCCAACCCACGTACCTTTACTCTGTACTCACACCGCAGAGAGGCAGTGAAGCCGCTATGCCCCAGTTGGATCCCGACGCAGACATGTAGTCAGTAAAAAACGTGGGAAATAAAGACGCTAAAGCCCTTAGTCTCACTTCAGCTGACAAAAGAACTCAACCAAACTTTTTCCAAGACAAAGAAGGAAGAAAAACAATGTCTCTGAGGCTTTCTGGCGAGTGTGTTTTCACAGAGGTAAACTCCCTCTCAACATCCTCGTTATTTCGTTTGTTCTTGTTTCCACACCTGAGCTGCAGTGAAGGTTTCCACCTGTGTTGGCTTCTGACTGAGCACATCACGGCCACTTGGATTTCCTGCTTAAGTACATTCATTGAATATCTCTCATATGAAAGCCGCTTTGACAAAAGCTTTTCTTTGGACGTCGGAGGCTACAAACTGTAAGCGGACATTCCCTCCTGCACAGACGGGATCAGAGAAACTGGCAAGCATGTCGAGGCATCTGTGTGGTTTCAGCGCGACAGATCAAAGAAGCATGTTTGTTTAGTATTGGAGGACTTCGCTTTTAATTTGTGAAGCTCGAGCAGGTTTGAGTTTCAGGACCAGGAAAAGGGCCGTCGGACAGGTCTCACACCTGTACAGCGCTTGGTAATATTATCAGGGCGTCTTTGAAACTGTCAGTGAATGAATCGCTAATGTAATTAAATCGTTAACTCATTGCAGACTGCATGTTGTGACATGTTGCTCGACTGGGTTCATAGAGTTCTCACTTCCTCAAATGTTCTCAGAGCATGTAACGTAAGCTACCTTCTCAAAGTTGACATCTTCCTGAAAGTACGATTCAACCAAACACTGGCTCTAGAGAGAGCCTTTCACATTTTTTTTTGCGTTACCTGAAGACCACCGTAGTTCTCCGACACGCTTGTGAAACTGCGGTGACGCGAGCAGCAGAGTGCAAAACCGTGGTGCCACCAAGCCGAATTCCTTGTATGTGGAACTTACTTGGCAATAAAACTGTTACTGATTCTGGTGAGCTGAAAAATTTGCAACCAAATCATACACACAGAGAGATAACATAATTTATATATAAGCTAAGAGAACAGAGTAGGTGCTGTTACATCAGATAAAGTTAAAGTTATTTGCCTCAACTCGAAAAAAAATCTGTTAAAACATCCGCCTCAAATAACAGGAAGGGAGTGCACTCCAAAATAAAGCTGTTTGTGGCCGCCTTGTTCGTGCCCACTTTGGTACTGTGTAATCCCTGCAGAGCTGCACTGCGGGGTGACTCTGTAGGGTAATTTGAACCACTTCATAATGATTTGTCTCCAAGGTGACAACGTCAAGTATTCAGGACCCACCAAGATGAATTAGTTTCTGTTTCCAGTCGAATGACTCGCAGGATGTTTGTAACGTGCAGTTCAGCATCAGATGTGGCATCTCTGAGTTAAATCAGTTGTACAGATGCAGCCACTGAAGCTCCAAACCAAATGCATACTGTCGCTGTGATTTTGAGTCTGTATTGTCCACACAACGTGACATTGTTTGCATGCCCTCCTGGTCACACAGATGCATGAGGAATAAAATCCTCAACGCAGCTACGATTACCTCGAGGTCTCGCCTTTGTTCCCCCAAGAAAACACGGCAGCTTAGCTTCTGACCAGCTCCCTGCTGAAAAACAAAGACGAGAAAAACCTCAAGACTCTTGTGTCAGGCATTCAGGTCCTGATAAAGGCATGCTTTACAAATCACACAAACCGGCACCAGTTTCTGTGTGCAAGCACTTTAGTGTTTGGCCATGTGGTCCTCTTTTGTACTTCGAGGTACGAGTCAAGAAAATACATTCACAGCTCCATCTGTCCAATCGTATGAAAGAGAAGAAGAGATTTAAAATCAATTATGAAAGATGGAAGTCATGGATTAAGAGTTAGCGTCACAACATTTAGCTTTAGTGCTAAATAAGGCTGAACAACTTTGAATGTTCGTCTTTATTAAGATTGGTTCCTTGGTTTTCTCGGGCTCTTCACCTATTTGCTGACAGTGGTTAAAGTGAAGGAGAGAGAGGTATCGATGCTGGTTGGAAGACTTTGTCACCATTGTTGTTTCCATTTACGATCCAATATTTAATTCATATTGGATCGTAGATGGGAGCTTCCTCTAATAATGCAGTTAAATGTGCATCGTTCTGCACAGTTACACCTTCTATGAATAGTTTGTGTAAGGAATCATGTCTCAAGCAGATTGTCGTCCTTTGTCTCTAAGACTACTCCTCACGGTCCCAGTAATTATTTAGAAGCAAAATCAAAGTCAGCAGAGGTTTTACTCTCGATTTAGACATCCGGTTTTACCCTGGAGTGTCAACTGCTGGTTTGGATAAAGATATGGGTTGTTGTTGTTGTTGTTGTTGTTGTTGTTGTTGTGCAGCATTCTGTTAGATTCTGCACTGTAATATATTTTGAAGCAGAACTCGTGTGCACTAATGCGACTGAGCTGCAGGACCTCTATCTGACTCTGATGCTATTTGAACTCAGAAACCTATAAAGAATAGTTTCTTCATCTTGCCGTTGTTTTTGTGATTTTTCCAAAGAGCCGGTGTGCCACATGTGGACAGCTGCTGCAGCGTGCCAGCCCTCAGACGTGCACCTTCAAATAAAGGACTCGGTCCATAAACAGGACAGGAAATGCAACAGAAAGGATTAAAGTGCCCACAGAGTTAATGACACCGTAATCCAATTCCTTTTCTCAATTTGTTTTTGTAGACAAGCTTTCGCAAAACTCGCCAGCGGACAAGCAACTCCGTTCTGCTGCTTTCACATGTATTTTTGGGCTGTACTTGTGATCTTCTTTCCACTGGTAATTTAAAAGCCAGTGGAATGTGGGAAATGATTGAGTGAAGGGGAGGGAAAAGATATGCCTCGCTTGCTCACTTTGGTGTCTGAAATCCGTAGCTGAGATGGCGTTTGACTGATTTGTGTTTTGACCACATGTGCCAGACCCGCCTGCTATTCTCAACCCGTAGTTCCTCCTCCAATTCAGGCATGCGACTAATTTACTGTAGGGGCAAAAAAAACACGTTTTCTCTCTTCCAGGGAGCAGAAACTTTACCCCTTTTTCTGCTACAGGGCTCTGAACCAAGTGCTGTAAGTGATGCCACCTGTCAGGCTGACAGCTTACTCTCCATGTGGAGAAGGCCTTTATCAGCTGCAGTCATACGGAGCAGGGAAATGTTTGCCACCTGCCTAGGACTTCAAACCTTTAAACGAAGAGTGATCCCATTCGTCTGCGGTTCACTTTGTCTTGTTTTTGTCCCGTTTTGAGCGGTGACTTGTGGACAACTTACAGAAAAGGAACTCCTTCGCGTTATAAACTGCACAGCAGATGGTCCACCGATGCACATCTCAAAGCGCTGTGCCGGTTCTGTCCTCACAGCTCTGCATTCATTGCACAGACTCTCTCTTTTGCTTTTCAGTGCGTTAGGTTTGCATTCTGAGTAATACTTTACCATAGTTGAAGTATTACTAGAAGTACAAATGATACGAAGGACTGTTTGACTTTCGTTCAGACTCCTTGTGACAAAAATCAACATTCAAATTGTACAAAGATTGAGTTGCTGTTCAGCTGCCCCAAGTGTTGATTTTAGGAAACCGGTCCAGGTCATGTTTTCATGTTCCCATCACTGCTTTATGCTGCAGCAGGAAGTTGCTTTGGCACCGCCACAGTAAGAGCACGGTGTGAATATGTAACTCTTTCCCAGTGAGCTCTAGAGTTTAATGGGCACGTCCAGCATGTCTTCCAAAGACAACCATGACGCCCAGATCAGAAACCACTCCTCTGCTTTTTCTTCTTCTGCAGCCATGTCTACCCGACAGCGTGTTGGCCTGCTGTCGCAATGCACCGTCTGCAAGGAGTCCTCCAAGCAAAGCACGATATGAAACCGATGCAGTCGGGAGAAAAACAACGAAGCTGCACCGTGGGCCGAACTAAAGGAGGTTTTAATAGAATTCCTAAAACACCAATTGCGAGAAGCAGGATAGCATTTTCTGATTGCCCCTGCCCTGTAATTTGAAGTGTGTGGGTTCAAGCCACTTATTTTGTGGTGACGGCTTTACTGGCGAGTTCTCCAAAAAAGACGGAGGACAAACGCAGCCGAAGGGTTGAGCGAGCTGCTTCCCCTTTGGTATCTGGCCACAGTTGTTCTGCCCTCATGGCTAACCTCACTGGGCGTAGCTGTCCACCATTGGGTGTTTAGAAAGCCCAATGGGAGGACACCTGCTTCTGGATTTATATATTCCGTCTCTTGCACAAACACCCATGCAGTCTGTTTATGGATGCAGATGGAGAGCACTTGGGCTAAACAAATGCACAAATCTGCCTTTTTCCTAAACTGACGTCTAAACAACAACCAAACATCCAGCATCAGTATTGGCCGTGCATCACCCCAAATTCAGCAATTTAGTCAAACGCACTGTATGTTGCATTATTAGCTGATCTGGGATTTAAGTCACATGTCCTCCGAGCACAATCTGGCATTGTGTCCTTTGCATAGTTAAACTTCCCACAATTTCACAAATCCTTGTGGTCTTCCTGGACATAAAAATGACAAACAAATGAGCTCAAAACAAACCTCTGACGTCGTACGCAACACAATTTATATGTGCAGAACCACACGCACTCCGACACACAGTTACAACCCAGTTCTCAAGGAAGAAAGGAAACAACATCAAGCTGCTGGACATTTGCTGTTGAATGTATTTATTGTAATAAATAAAACAGAATAATGTCAAATATTGAATAAGGAACAATCAGAGGTGAGCTACAAAAGAAACATTTCACTGAAAGAGAAAGTCCTCTCATGCAATAATACATTGTGTAGAATAAGCAAATGTTTCTTGACACCGTTTTGTGTGGCCTGGCCGGCCTTTGTGCGGGGCTTTAAGAGAATACAGATATAACATTAAAGCACCATGTAGGGCCAGAAGTCCTTTTAACAGTTAACTTCTGCATTTTTTGTGCCCGGTGCCAAGACATCTGTCCAGCGACACACCCTGTAATTATAAACGCAAGGAAAAGAAATGTCTTTTGATTATTTCCATCCTTATTGCATGCACACCCAATAAGGCCGGTTACAGCACGTAACAACCAAAAGCTTTGGACATTGTCTTTCCTTTGGCACGATGGTGAGGCATCTCAGTATCATGATGGTGAAGTAATGCGCTAGGATTTGTATATAATCCACGAAATCAATCTGTACGTAATCCACGCAATCGTTTGCCAGGACAGATGACGTATCATAAAGAGTGCCAGAGTGTGGATAGGGAGGAGGTGGAGGAACCTGCACCCAGGAGGCCGCTGTTCGTGTCTTATGTGAAACCAGAAGTCACTGTTGACTTACGTCCTCAAGTAAAGTCACTTCTGTAGTTATTTTAATCCAAACGTTGGCTTATTCGTCACGTAACTTATGTACTTAAGTAACTCCACTCCTGTAGTTGTTTTAAACCAAATGCCGGCGATGACCTGGTCTGTTGCCTACAAACTCTTCAGTGAGTAAGCGCCGGCTCTGGTTCACACTTCCTGCAGGATGTGTAATTCGGATAGATCCCCCACGGACGCATAAGCCCATCAACACGTTTTCTACCGTTGCATCTATTAGACAAGCCGGGCTGTGTGAAGTCACTTCCAAGTCAAACACTCCTGAAACCCCCAAACTCTCTGAAATACACACACACACACGCACACACACACACACACACACACACATAAACACACACTGAGCATGATTTAAAAACATGCAGAACACACCGTTTGAAATGTGACAAAAAACTCGAACTCGAGGCTTCAAAATCAGTCCACAAAATAACGACGTCACAATGACCACGTCCGCTTCTCACAGTCTGTGGTTTCGCTGTGAAATACGTCGCAGTACAGAAGCTAAAGACGCTCTCACTTCCATTTCACTGGGACTTCAATAAAACAATAAAACAGTTTTTTTCCGTGGGAGTATTGTAAAAACATTACGTGGATCCCTGCTGATGTTTTTTCAGGAGCTAATGGGTCTCTGAGTAAACTAACAAACAGACACACTCCATGTCCAGAGAGGGGACTTGAGTAAAAGAGGGGCTCCCACCTAAACACATTCCTGGAGTCCAGGGCCGTGTTTTCCTTACCCCAACAAATTGACACAGTTGTTAGTGATGGCCCGGGATTCCTCCTAAAGCGCTGCCCACCAATAATAAACAGTATGGCAGCTGACACCGCAAGACACCTGCACAGCTCGCTGACACGGCAGGATTGTTCCCGGGGGGGGGGCCGACGGACAGGTTGGTGGTGTGTGTGTGTGTGTGTGTGTGTGTGTAGGGGGGTTCTACACAGCTCGTTTAAAACAAAAGACACCAGAGTTTTAACATTTTAAACATTTTCTAACCTCTAGCAGCTGCAAGAGAATATAAACGATTCAAACATTTGATTTCAGGACGATTAGATGGAAGAATCATTTCATCCTCGCTTTTGAAACTTGACATTTGACAAGAAACTTGAGCAGTAATTCCGGCCACTTCTGTCGTCATTGTAACGCGAACGTTTACTATTTGTAACGTAACTTCTGTACTTAAGTAAACCTAACCGAGAAGTTTTGCAGTCTAAACGATGCGATTGCTTGTGTTGCCGGAAAAAATAACAAATACCTTTTTGTAAAATATCATATTAAACCATGTCTCACCCATTACTTCATTTCTCTCCCAAAAAAGCTCTGCTATGAACTGAGTTGAGTTGCTGGACCATCACTGGCTTTTAAAACTTTCACTTCAGCCCTTGTTGGAAGTTGGCTCCAGTTCACTCTCTTTAGTCATTTCACACTCTTTCTGTGTCACAAATAAACACCTACAGTCTCACACACACACACACACACACACACACACGTATTCAGACATCCCCTCCTCATGCCACAGGATGTCAGGTGGTCCAGCCATTGTGTCCCCACCTGTAGGACATTGTCAAAGCACAAAGGAGGGCCACAGTACGTGTCGGCCTGCTGTCAGCTTCTGTTTGACTTGAATTTGTAAATCCCTCTCTTTCAGCCGCGGGGGCTTTGAAAGATTAGCCGAAGGTTTGTGGAGTAATTCACATCTGTGTGGCTTTCACTTCTTGTCAAGAGGCAGCGGACACCATCGCAGCTTTCACAGGCCACAATCGTTACCGTCGTCAACACTGTTCCACTTTCACCGCTTGTTTTCTGAGCACACAAACATCTTCATAGTTTTCCCCCCCGCGGGGGTTTGAGATGCTTTGTTGTGTTTATGAACTGGACGGATTGTGGATTTGTCTGCTGCTTCTGAACCGGTCTGTGTGGCCTTCATCTTAAGGTCACTGGTGTTTTCCTTCCAGCCAGCTGAAATTTCAAGAGTTTGAAAGAGGAGCAAAGTGAATATTGAGCGTCACAAAGAACCAGAATCTCTACCTGCTCAGCTTCTCAGGAACCAACCACACTGATGTTTGCCATGAAGCGGGGGGGGGCCTCGCTCGCTCGCTGCCCTGTGAGGTCACAGCACCTGTTCTTGGTAATTGCTGGCAGGTGACGTAAGGCCTCCGCTTGTTTTCCATGGTGCAAGGTGGAGGCCCCCCCCCCCCTCCAGTTCCCTGAGAGAGAAATGAACTTTGGCTCACCTGTCAGAGGCCATTTAGTGAAACTACAAAGTCATCTTGTATTTTTAAGATGTTTTTTACCCTGTTTTTTGTTTCCTTGCTAACGCAGCTCCGGAAACTCTTCCAGAGACTGAAAAGAAAATGAAGAAAACTATTAACAGCATTGTTCACCCATCACTTTTAGTTTAGTGCACCTTGGTTGTGTTTTCATTTTAGACTGCTTCATGGAAACATTCGATTTGTTTCAGTTAACGAGACCATCAGAGAGAAGATGGTCTGTTTCTATAGAGTTGTTCTTGATGCTCGTCATCGGAGCCACCGGGTCGGATTCTGGTGAAACCAGATGAACTCATGTAGGTTCACCAGAACCTCCTTCAGCTCAGACTCCAGCAGAGACCGGCCCACCGTGGACAGACCCAGATCCTCCAGCAGAGACCGGTCCACCGTGGACAGACCCAGATCCTCCAGCAGAGACCGGTCCACCGTGGACAGACCCAGATCCTCCAGCAGAGACTGGTCCACCGTGGACAGACCCAGATCCTCCAGCAGAGACCGGTCCACCGTGGACAGACCCAGATCCTCCAGCAGAGACCGGTCCACCGTGGACAGACCCAGATCCTCCAGCAGAGACCGGACCACCGTGGACAGACCCAGATCCTCCAGCAGAGACCGGTCCACCGTGGACAGACCCAGATCCTCCAGCAGAGACCGGTCCACCGTGGACAGACCCAGATCCTCCAGCAGAGACCGGTCCACTGTAGACAGACCCAGATCCTCCAGCAGAGACCGGTCCACCGTGGACAGATCCAGATCCTCCAGCATAGACCGGTCCACCGTGGACAGACCCAGATCCTCCAGCAGAGACCCGTCCACCGTGGACAGACCCAGATCCTCCAGCAGAGACCGGTCCACCGTGGACAGACCCAGATCCTCCAGCAGAGACCGGTCCACCGTGGACAGACCCAGATCCTCCAGCAGAGAGCGGTCCACCGTGGACAGACCCAGATCCTCCAGCAGAGACCGGTCCACCGTGGACAGACCCAGATCCTCCAGCAGAGACCGGTCCACCGTGGACAGACCCAGATCCTCCAGCAGAGACCGGTCCACCGTGGACAGACCCAGATCCTCCAGCAGAGAGCGGTCCACCGTGGACAGACCCAGATCCTCCAGCAGAGACCGGTCCACCGTGGACAGACCCAGATCCTCCAGCAGAGACCGGTCCACCGTGGACAGATCCAGATCCTCCAGCATAGACCGGTCCACCGTGGACAGACCCAGATCCTCCAGCAGAGACCCGTCCACCGTGGACAGACCCAGATCCTCCAGCAGAGACCGGTCCAACATGGACAGACCCAGATCCTCCAGCAGAGACCGGTCCACCGTGGACAGACCCAGATCCTCCAGCAGAGACCGGTCCACCGTGGACAGACCCAGATCCTCAAACAGAGACTGGTCCACCGTGGACAGACCCAGATCCTCCAGCAGAGACTGGTCCACCGTGGACAGACGGACCCAGATCGAGTCGGAGCTCCGGAAGGAGGAGGAGAGCTCAGCTCCCGGCAGCAGCAGCAGCGTCTCCTCCTCCTCCAGGAGCAGAGCTTCTCCTCTCTGGGAGTCAACACCGACACCACACTGCTGGAGACCCAGGAGGTGTTGCTGGACCCGCTGGAGGGAAGGGGGGCACGGGAGAACCAGGACTAGGACTGAGAGGAGCAGACTGTCAGACCCTGCTGCAGTAAATTGAGAGGTTTTCTGAAGGGACTGTGGTGCTCTGAAACACTACCACTTTAGTCCACAGGGAGCGCCACTATCAACATGAAAGTTCCTCGTACAGCTTCAATCTTTATATAATTGGCCCATCTTTGGAAAAGTATTGAAGTAAGATGTTGCTGTTTGTACTGGCTCATTTTGCAAACAGACCTTTAGGATTTAAATATCCTCCATGGATGATTTTAACAGATATTTTTTATCGCGACTACCCAAATGTTACTCGCCTCCTTAACTCTGTCCACCTGATGATGTCTTTTCAAGGCTGGCTGCAGGAGGACAGCAGCCAGTAGATAGGGTATCTGGCCCAGGCCTGCAGCCAGCTGTGAACCTGATAGCATCTGTTTTAAACGTTTGAGAGACGGAGAGAAAGGAGTCCTCTTTTCTTCTGAGCTCTGGAGCGCTAGTTATCGCACGTCTTTTTAGTAAAGGGATCCACAGATGGCCCGCGTCCTGACAGTTGTACAAATGTGATGCCGCGAGCCGAGGTATTCCTCTTGGCTCCTCTTACTGTGTTACTGTAGGCCCACAAGTGGGACTCATTCACGCTCAGAGTAAACAAGACAAGTCGGAGACAAAAAGAGTCCTGCTTTTCTCAAGGCGAGGCAGAAAGGCTTCTTTTTTATCTTTGTGAAGGCAGACAAAACAACCCCTTCACACCTGAGTGTGTCCTCTGTTTGGGAGTTCTTCCCATCCATTGTCATCACGCGTTATCTGAACCATCAGAATCAACATGAAAAGATCATTTCATGTTCTGCTGTCACCCGAGGGGATTTGGAGAACTTGCCTTTCATTTGCTTTGTCTGAATCCGGTGACAAAACCATTTGTCATCCTTTTCTTGTTGGTTTTTTCCAGGTTATGTCTGGTTTGGCCTCACTTCAAAGACCCGACGAGCAGACGGGAAAAAGTCTTCAGATTGATGTGGTTGGAGTATCCAAGGACTGTTTTCTTCTTACTCATAGAGTTCTAATCAGAAATCAGTGTTTGGATGACAGAGAGCCAACCTGTCGCCCTCACATCCAGAGGTTTCCTTTTCGCGGCTGTTGTGTTCATACTCTGTGCCTTCTTGTCGATAAAATTGAAAAATATTTGGCATTCAACCAGGTGGCAACGTCCGGTTCTGCCGAGTGAAGCCAATGCGGAACTGTCTATGAGAAAATGACTCTACTTCTCTCTTGATTTATTACCTCAGTAAACATTGTAAACATGAGTTTATGTCTCAATCTCTAGTTTCAAGTCTTCTTCAATACAGCATGATGTTCATTTAGTACATTATGGTCCATTTAGAGTCACACAGACCATAAAGCAGGGGATGCTTTAGGGCGGGGCTACACGGTGATTGACAGGTCTCTACCAGAGACGTATACGGCGTCTCTACGTCACTCCTCCTCATTCCAAATATGGTCACTTCTGTTCATTAGTTGCAAAAGAAACATGGTGACAGACGTAATCCAAGATGGCGACGGCAAAATAGCTGAACTCGAGGCTTCAAAACATCAGTCCACAAAATAATGGGTGACGTCACGATGACTACTTCCACTTCTTATACAGTCTGTGCATTCAACAAGAGCTTGGGTCTGAGTGTCAGCAGGCTCATACCCAACCAGTCTGATCATATACTACATCAAAGTCATTGCAAGATAAAAAGGTGTGAACTTTCAAGTGCTATTGGTGAACAGAATGCTGCTGGCGTTTTATCTCTGCGAGCGTCGGTTCAGGTTGGCCGCATTTTGGATCGGGTCTCATTGTCCTCGGGTCTACTTTTGACCAGATTTTCTTTAAAATGAAACGTTTCTCTATTCATGCTGGGTTTTGGATATGGGTCAGTTTCAGATCTGGTTCCAAGTCCTCAACATCAAGGCACTGGTTTTTGGGTGGTTTTACTGTTAAAAGGGAGAATTGGTAATGTTGGCCTTGTACGTTTCTGCAAACCACAGATGAGTTAAATCTCAACATTTCTGAACCTTGCACTTGAAAATACTTTTCATGTCAACATTTGTATGTGTACATCAACATTTTAGTGTTTTTGTCTTTTTTCCGACTGACTAATCAAGTTAACTTTATTCACATACATCCTCTTTGGGGCCCTCTTTTGGTCTTTACTTGAGTTTCCCCCCTTATTTGTTTTAACCCCACAAAGGTTCTTAACTATTCACACAACTTATAACGTTTTAACTCCACAGTTCATGTCATTCCAAGCTACACTCTTGGCCGGACTGTAGGTGTGCTGGAACGGAACTGAGACTCTGGTTACTGTAAGTCGAAGGATTCAGCTCCGAGTCCCACGCACTGATCGCAGCAGGATATTCTGTAGACCGCCCACCTCGGCGAGCACCGGGCCCGTCGCAGGACGACATTAGTTGGATCCGTTTCTGATTTGAAGCGTATAACACAAGCTTTTGTATCTCAAAGTGGGATGATTTGTAACCGATCCGCTCTATCTGTCCACTTCCAACAAGTGACATTGGCCTTCCTGGCTTGTACTCAGGAGGAGCTTGATGGCCATGATTATTTACACAGAGGGTTTCCTTCTTTTTCTCTCTCTTTTCTCTTTTACAGTCGGTCATTTTCATAAGGGATCATAATCCTCTTGGACAGGAAGTATCTGGCTATATAGACTACGCCCACAGACTCCAGACCCAAGATTTTCAACCATATTTCCGCGGAAAGAAGAAGCTCATGCCAGGACGCTCGGATTTATGGTAAGTCTCCTTCCATTGTAACATGTCCACATCGATTGGGGCGGCCGGGACTTGAGTGGGTTTTGACAAGGTTTGAAGGGTAAGGAAATCTTATTATGCAGGATTAAAGCCTCAGGTTGACGTGAGAGACCAACGTAGGCTTGGAAGGAGCTGAGCAAAGGGCCGGTGTAGTTAAAAGTACAGCGCCAGCCCTCCGTGGCCTCAGCATATGTGGAATAAATGTACACTTCTGAAGTAAAGCCGAGCTGAGCTGCCAAAGTGCTGAACCTGTCTGGACAAGACGGACATGAATCAGAATCAGGACCCAGGCCGGCTTCAACCGTGAGATTGTCCTCGCCTTTCACTGTGCAGTTAGTTTGTCATCACAGATTAATGTAATATAGCGTATGGCCATGAGGATTCGACACATTGACAGATAAATAGATTCAATAATTGAGACATTTACTTTTAGAGGCCCTCAATACGTATTGACTTCATTGACTTGTGATGTGGCGTTCCTATACGAGCACACTGTCACCCTGGTGATTGGTTTTTGTCCGTCTTCTCGCTGACTGTGTAATGTTTCACGTCATTTTTCAATTTAACAGCTTTGTGATTTTGGATTGTTTGACAAACAATAACTTTTAAAATGTCACCTGGGACTCAGGGAAATGTTCCGCTGCTCTCTGACACTTTGCAGGCCGAAGGGTCGATCGAGGAAGATGCGTCGGTAATGAAACTGGTTATTAGTTGCAGCACTTGACGGGCGTTTCCATGTTTCCATGCAGAGTTAGAATGACAGTTGGTTTGCCAGAAGACGCCAGTGTGAAATCCACTGACACTTTAAAACATGTCCCAAATGAATGCGACACAAGTGAGCGGCAGCGACCAAATCCCTTTGTTTGCTTGTTTTGAGCAGCGCCGCGATTTGAGCTGGAACTTTCGTCAGACGCCATATTTTAACTTTTTCCTGTCGCTGACTTTGAAAGCACCGCTGTGGACAGGAAATGGCTGATTCTTAAAGTTACATATAAGAGTTATATTTACCATAACGCCTCATTTCATTAGAAAAACCTAATTAAGGTGGCAGCTGACTGGATGGAGATGGCCATCGAGCTGAAAGCTTCCTATAGTAGCCTAAATATCACAAAATATAAAATGTGTTTTCTGTTAAAAAGTATAAACTCACTTGCCGTTAGGACTCGGTGGAGAAGGCCATTCGAATATTCTTGAAAGTCGCAGTGTCTAAAAAGACACTTCTACTCATGGAATAAATTAAAATAATCATCCCATAAATAAATCTACACATGACTGCTTTCAGCAAATAAAAAAAGAAGCTTTCAGCTGCTTTAAACCGGGCACATTCAGCCAAGATACATCCCGTACTGTATGTTCAACAACTACACGCATCGGTGCCAGTCGCACAACTCCAGGCCGAGCCCCAAGTGAACTGCTGACCTTACAGGTGTAAGCTAAAACTCCAGTCCCGCTTTCTAATTCACTGTCTATCCGGAGAGCTGCGCCTGTACGTAGAGAGCCGTCGGCAGATTACCGGAGCCAAAACCATTCCCACATTCCACATGCTCGTGCATAGTAACATATTATCAACATTTCAGATACGTGCGAAAAATCCCATGAAGACCAACACGACTGGACGAGAGGAGTGATGAGAGCGAGTAATTCATGGTTGTTTTCAGGGTTCAGCCAAATGACACGCACCCTGTATAACCTCGCTGACTGACGCTGGGCAGAACATGCTCCCTCGTGTCCTTCTTCTCAAGTCTTTTGTTTTTCCTCCACCATCATTCCTGTTTGGGAGGACTTCAGCTTTTACTCTCCAGCGTAAATCACGCTTTACAACAGAGGCCATTGGGGCGAACGTTACAATAGGTTGTACACAAATCCACAGCGAGAGCATAATATCTCATTGATACAGAGCATACCTGCAGCTACTGCAACGTATCCTCAACCGTTCGTATGAAAAGTTACACGCCAGAAACGCGTGTCAGTCTCTGCTCTTTCCATGCATGCAGTCTTTTCAAAATACATTTTCCGTCTTCACAGAAAACCGCTCAGTTGGGTTTAGGCAACAAAAGTACTGAGTTGTGCTTTGGAAAACACACGGCCCGCTAGTGTTCGTAGGTATATCTCCGGATGCTGGATGAGACCAGCTTGTTTCACTTCAGCATTAGCGGGACAACAGTTCTTATTTGTGGAAGTGGTTTTCCCTTTCTTTGCAACCAAAGTGTCAGACATGCAAAGCGTTGTTGTTTTATTTATCCATTTCTCAACCACGTGTCCTGACGCACACAAACCCCGCTCGCGGCCTTGAACTCGGCCTCCTCTCCGCCGAGTGGAAGCCCTGACCGGCCGTCGGTGCGAGTCATTGGACGAGCATGTCTGGAGGTACAGCCGACTCCCTAATGATGCTTTTATGAGGCTCCCCCCCACACGGGTCTCCCTCCATCTGACTCTCTGTCTCTTTATTCACTCACTAAACTCTGCCGGGATTTGCGCATCTCTCCGTCTTCGTTTTCAACTTTTCTAACCTTCCATGCTTTGCTACCGCTCCCCTTCTCAACCCCCCCCCCCTCTCTCTCTCTCTTTTTTCATCTCTGTCGGGAACAATAACACCCAGTGTGGTTGCTGCTAAGAGGGAGCAGATGCTGGAGCTGCTGCCCACTCAGTGCACTAAACCTCCCACCGCAGGACTCTGAATCCTGTCCCTCCTCCTCCTCCACGGCCACAAAGAACACAGAGCAGCGACACCAGCGCCAGCTCCGGCCTCCACCTCCCACCTCCAGCGAGGAAGGGTGGATAGGTTCACGTCCACAGTCTGCAATGTCTCAAGGGGGGGGGGGGGTAGGAGAACAAAAAGAGCAGGAGAGCAAAGTATCCCCCCGGAGCAAATTATGTAAATGGTAAGACAAGAGGTAAAACTTAGTTCGGAGGGAAATGTTGATCATGTAAAATGTAAAACATGCCTCTGCTCCAGCGTTATGGTGAGGAAAACCAATCTTTACTTTCCAACTCTCTTTGACTGATTAACGTTCTAATTTATTCCCTTCTTAAGTTCAGGACAGGATAATGTGCAGAAGATGTTTTTGATCATTTTCCCTCCATTATTTTCTACCTTAATCTGACTCCAACTTAAAAATACATGTGTACTTTTTCATATCAAAATTCAATTTGTTGCGATTTTACGTCGGTTGCAAAAATAGGAACTGCAGCTTTGTGTGGACGTTTGTCCTTAATGGACTTCTGTGTTTGTGTCGTTGAACCAGGTTGAGTCTGAGACAGTTGCACTGACTTCTATATTTAGATTTTTTACATATTTCAGTTTTTACATCACGTTCTCAGTCACCTCCAGGATCTTTGCATTGACTCTATGGGAGCAAAACTCAGTGGACCGCTGGGCTTGATTTATTCTAGCAGGCCCGCCGGGTGGGTGGGACATATCAACATCATTTGTAAAAGCATATGTTTTAAGCCTCTGACCTCGTGGGAAACCTGGTTTCAGGAAAGCGTTTTCCTTGTTGCATCTGTAGAAAGTTTACATCAAAGAAGCCGCTAATAACACAAAACCACACCACAAAAGAAGCAATAATTGGTAATAAAAGGACTAGAACTTAGCTTTTCATGACAATATTTTGTAAATACTGATACGTGGAGATAATTGATGTCAAAGATATGAACGACTGTAGCTTCATAAGACTTTATGTGACTGCCGCTGAAAGACAATAACTTGCAGATGCACATGTGAATCTGGTCTGTCAAAGTTTTAGTCGGGTGTAATTTAAACATCTTCTGCAACGGAGCTGTAGATCGGGGCGCCTTTATCAGCTGTAACCGCTGTATGAGAACAGTACCGAGCAGCGACCGTGAGCTAGCCAGTCGGGCACGCCGGCTCACATGCACTACTAACATGCGCGCGCGGCCCGGCTATGTAAACAAAGCACAGAGAAGCTCGGATTACAACACACACAGAGGTAGAGTGTCTTCATCCTCTGCTGAGGTACGAAATACTCCACGATATCTTACATCGACGATCGTTGTTTGCTGCTTTGTTATTGTTATGAATATTGCATTTAGCAACTTCACCTTCAGGGCAAACTGAGTGACGCCTTTAATTCAACTTTAACCAATATGACATTTAGGGTAAATAAACTGCTTCAATTATAACATATCAAGTGTTTAAAGGTTAAATCTTTATTACGTTTTTGTCTCCATGACATTTTACTGAGCTTCCAACACACACACACATATGCACACACTCACACACATGCACACACTAAAGTCCTAACCCTCATCTAATTATCCCACAGATCTGCAGCTCCGTTCACCAGCTTCCTGCCACTCCAGATGTGCCTACAGCATCTCTGATGTCTATTTAATGTTCCCCCAGCAAAGTGACCATCTGTTTATGCACTCTGGCTGTTCCCCTCCTTCCTCTCTATCTCTCTCCCTCTGCAGTCTCTCGGTTTAGCAGAGTTTTTTTTTTTTTAAGAGGCTGGGCAACATCTGACATACATGGAAGTCCTAATTGATTCTGTTCCTCTTTGAATTGTTTAGTCTCATTGAGTTTTCTGTGTCCTCTTAACTACGTTATACAAATACATACAGTCGGTCCTCTGAGCAATCAAAAACATGTATTATTCAAGGGAGTGTTCTCCTTTAAACAACTTTTTGAAACGCTGGATCATATGAAGCTTCCCTGCACACTCCCTCTGCCCTGCGTGCATTTGGCGACGGGCTGAAAGGTTGAACTTGAAGGATCCGCTTGCTTGCAACACAGCGCACGCCTCCTCCGAAGCCAAAGCCATATTGCCTCCACGCTCGGCTTCTGCAATGCACCTGTGTGTCTGGATTCATTTCTCCGCTGCGAAAATATTTGCACTGCTGTCCTATTTTATTAACTTTTAATACAAAAGAGAAGCTCTTCCAGATCCGAAAAAAAGGTGATTCGGCGGCTCGGCCTGAGGCATTGTGTCCGGGCTTTAATGGTGATCTTCCATCGTAGTGGAGTTTGCCAGCTCGGTAAATATTTGCTGGTAGGCCGGAACATTCCGTGTCGTATCTTCGCACATGGCGCACACATACTTGGTTGGCTGGAAATCTCGGGGTTGAATCCAGTCAGGCTGTTTGTTCTCAGTGCTGATGCTGTTTGGACTGTGTTTGATGGATTAAAACTCGATGTTCCACCAGCAGTATCTGATCATCACAGACCTCCTGCCAAGTGTGACGGGCTTCTCTGTCCACGTTGGCTGAGCAATTCATCAATTTATCTTGTGAAATAAAGTCTGCATGTCACCTATTTAAAGAAGAACGGTGAAATGAATGAAGATGAGTGAAGGTATTGGACCATTTTATTTAGATTTTACAAACAGAGGTTGACCCCTCACCTCCCTATTGAGCTCCAGTCAAATGGAATATGGGGTTATATATATTATGTAATGGCTCTGGCCCGTGTTGTGAAAAAATGTGCTGTAGCTGTTTTTCACACTTTAGAGCAGGTTTAAGAATGAAACAGAAGCTCTCAGAGGCGTATAGTTTAAATCAAAAGCAATAGGTTTATTTATCGAACAAAGTTATTCAGCCAACACAATTAAACATGCATGGGCTCTAATGATTTCCCTCTCAGAGGTCCACCATAAGACACGCTTAAACACATCAGCATCATCCTTAATATATGGGGTCCGCCCCTTGCTACACATTGGCCAAAGTCAAAGATGCAGGCGTGGCACGTTTGTACGTTATGACACCTGGGTGGAGGCCGTGAATGTCCATTCACCTTTGGCCCCTCCCAATAGGCGTTGGTTTCCGTCAGTGTGAGTGAGAGTTTGAGGCGAGAGGACCTGGGAAAGAGTGTGTGGAGAAAGCCGGGCTCAGCTGGGCGTTGGCCCTCGCTTGAATCTCACTGTCTATTGTGTCTTCCTTATCTTCTCTAAAGATGGCTGCCTGTTCTTATGTGACGCAGTTAAATAAGTAACCTCTCACCTGCTTCTCTCTGGCCTTGCTGTGTTGTGAGCACTGTATAAGTGGTTAATAGTGCTGCATAAGATAATGGTTATTAAAACTACAAATATACTAGTGATTAATTAAACTGTATATATAAGCTAGTTGCTGATTAAGCTGTATATAAGCTAGCTGTTGAATAAACTGTATATAAGCTAGTTGCTACTTAAAGCTGCATATAAACTAGCTGTTGATTAAGCTGTATATGAGCTAATTGCTGATTAAAACTGTATATATGCTAATTTTATCAACAAATCCCTCTCTTGACGTCTGAAGGACGTCACTTTCTTTACTTTCCTACCCTGTTCACACGCTGGTGTCTTCCTCTGCCTCTCCTGACCCTACCAGGCTGTTCTGCTCTTCCCATACTGGGTAAGCGCCATAAGGAGGGGGTGGTAATGGTTCCTTGGAGAGGGCAGTGGTGATGAGACGGCCAACCAAAGAACGAATACAGGGTATTATACAACATCCACATGAGACCAATATTGCAATGAACACACCCACTGACACTGCTATTGACAAGATCAGGTGCTTCCATTTTCCAAACATGTTTTCCATCCAATCTCCAAATGGATTGTTCACACCTGATGCTTCCTGCATTTCGTTTGACAGTGCCCTCAGACTATTCAGTGCTTTTGTGACTGAACCGTCCGGCGCAGTATTGTTGGGGATAACAGTGCAACACAGGTCTCCAAACATTGAGCAAACACCTCCTTTTTCAGCAAGCAACATGTCCAAAGCCATTCTGTTTTGTACAGTAATCAAAGAAGTAGGGGCCAGCTGCTCAGCCAGACCCTCTATTGCATCCCTAGTATGATTAGCCAAACGAAGAACATTGTAATGCACATAATTGATACGATCAACATTTTTATTCACAGTTATCCATGGAATAATACTTGCGACACTCTCAAAACCTGCTGCAATTTGGTCTACCAATTTGTATTCATTAGGCACTCCTCTGGGCACTCCGATAGCATCTATGTAAGTTGGACCTCTGTCCAGGCTGAACTCAGCTTCAGCTGCTCTTTTAGCTAAGATATGTCTGCGTCTGCGTTGGGTCAGGCTTTGTACTTTGTTTTGGTCCTGTATTATTTTGTCTCCCACTAAGGTAAGTGGCATTGCCAGCCTCACCATAGCACAGACTCCTATTGTAGATGGTGGTATGTTAGTGAATAAGCGCAGACCCCCACAGTAGTAGAATAGCCCTCCCCTAGCCCAAGAACCTATCTCTGAGCCTGGTCGTGTCATGTTGCACCAGTCTTCTGGCACACTACCTAGGTGGATTTGAGCTCTATCGTTGGTGAAATGGTAACAGACATATCTGGATCCTAGTCCTTTGTAAGCTTTGAAATAACCTACTGCAGTTTGGTTGTCTATCGGTGGGAATATGGATGCCAGAGTAGTGCAATGTGGTGGAGTAGCCATTTTAGTCATTTTTGTCATGCACGCGTATCCTGTTGGGTCAGATTCAGGATATAGTGGTGCTGGTTCGGTGAACATAGCTGGTCTAGCTGCAGCACAAGCTACACAGCCACTCATTTTGTTTTTTATAGCATTATCAACAATCCAATTTAACCATACATTGTCGCTTCCTTGTCCTGTAGCTAATTGGATCACCTGTTGGGGAGTCCATTTAGAAAAGTCTTCTGATAAGACAGTAGGTGGGTCTGGTGGTAGCGGTTGTCTGTGCGGAATTATGTTTATTTGAATTCCTACTCTCGGGTCTTTGCCTGGGACGTCCACTAATAGGGCGAACCATATTATGTTTTTTCCTGTGCTGCTTTTGGTGACGTTGTTCAGGGACAGAGATAAGGGATTGGCTGTTGCTGAAAAGTCTCGTTGGAAGTCTATTTTGTCCCATAAGGTCCTTCTCGGACTTTCCCCTCGCATTGTTGGCTTCCACCGCCCTGTGTGCTTAGTTACCGCCCCCCAGGAATGACAAAACGCTATGGACGGGACGTTCACGTAATTCTCACATCTGTTGACTATGGCATTGTCAGCACACAAATACACAGCACGACCTCTCCATGCTCTTGGACTTCTTCCACAGTTAATCACATCACACAAATCAAAAGTAAAAACGGTTTTGCTCCCCTTGGTATAGTTTAAGGTCAGATATGCACGACACGCTTTTGGTGGTGGCTTGTATGCCGGTTCTGAGGCATCTCTTTTTTGCCTAACCTTCCCTCTCTCGAGGTCGTTTTGAGTTTTGTTCACATCCTCGCCGCTTGTTGTCAGATTGAAGCTTGGATGACTCTCAAACCTTGTCAGATTTTGCATGTTCACATCCTTGCCACTTGTTGTCAGATTGCAGCTTGGATGACTCTCAAACCCTGTCAGATTTTGCACTGCCTCTGGCAGACAGCCATAGTTTCCGCTAGTCGGTTTGTTCACTGTTTTGTCCCCCATTTTCAATCCCAAAGTCAAGAATATCACAAATGCCACACCCAAACCCAATAGGACCCACCCAGTTCTTTTACCTATCCCCATGTCTTTCCAGGTACCTGGAGTGGGATGAATCCCCTGTGGCTGGATGTCTGTTTCCCCCAACAGATTACACTCACACTCCATTTTGCGCCAGATCACCTCGGACCTCTGCTAAGGGTCTGGAACGCTCAGATGCTGGGGCACAATGTGACAGGTGGTGCCAAGGTGCTCCTGATTTACCTATGACCTGGACCGAGTGTGAAGTAACCTCCTTCACTTCGTACGGCCCTGTCCACCTGGGGTCAGTCCACTTTCTCTTGTGAACTTTGACCCTGACCCAGTCACCCACTCGGATGAGATTTTTCACTTCCTCCTGGTCAGCTGCACTGGTCCGCAGGACCTGTTTGGAGAGAGCCTCCGTGAGAGTGATTAACGCAGTCATATATGCCTTCATTTCAACTTGCTGCACATCTAAAGCAGGAATATGACTACTGTCTCTTGGAGGACCAGGCATTTGCCTCCCTGTCATTAACTCATGTGGTGAAAGATGCGTCTCATTTCCTTGTGCGCTCCTCATTGCCATTAGAGCTAATGGTAAGGCTTCAACCCATGTCAGCTTTGATGCCGCACATGTCTTTGCTATTTTTGATTTTAGCGTCTGATTTGCCCTCTCTACCAGTCCTTGTGACTGTGGATGATACACTGATCCATATCTATGTCTGATTCCTAGTCTGGCTTCCACTTCCTGCAAATGCTTATTACTGAAATGTGAACCATTATCGGACCTTATGCATCTAGGAACACCATAGCGAGGTATTAGTTCTGTTTGCAGCCACTTTATTACTGTCTGTGCGTCTTCTTTTTTAGTTGGGATTGCCTCTACCCACTTTGAGAATCTGTCAACCATTACCAAAATGTATCTTTTTCCTTGTACTCTGTTATCATGTCCCATGTCAGTAAAGTCTATGCTGATGTCTTGGAAGCAGGCTGATGGTACAGGATAAGAGCCCATAGGTGTCTTGTACGGTTTCTTCACATTGTGATCCCCACAGGTGGTGCATTCGTCGCAGAAGAGGGACACCATGCTTTCCATGCGTGGGTGCCACCACAGTGCTTCCACCCTTTGTAATGTTCCTTTCTTTCCTTCGTGCGTTGGTCCATGTGCCTCTGGTATCAGTGAGACACATAATTCTGCTGGTGATACCACTCTGCCATCATGGGATCTCCAAAGTCCACTTTCTCCTTTTGTTGCTCCTTTCCTTTGCCATTCAGACCATTCGTATGGTCCAGCCTTCTTCTGTATCTCAATCAGTGTTTCTTCAGTGATTTCGGGTTCTTGTATGGCTATTTTCAGAACCATCTGTTTTGGTCTGTATCCTCCTACTTCTTTAGCAGCTTCATCTGCCTTGTCGTTTCCCACACTTATTCTGGTCTTTGCCTTGCCATCATGTCCTTTGCATTTCATGATTGCCACTCTTTTTGGTAGCTTCATAGCTTCCACCAGTGCCATGATTTCCTTCTTGTGTTTGATGGGTGCGTCCATTGATGTTGTGTATCCTCTTCTTCGCCACATGGGCCCATCAACGTGAGCTGCTCCATGTGCGTAAGCAGAATCTGTGACGATGTTTGCAGATTTTCCTTCTGCTATTTTCAAGGCTTGTATGAGCGCTTCGACTTCTGCCAGTTGTGCTGATGCTGGTTGAGGTAGGATACCTGATGCTACTATTGTGTGTTCCATGTCTTCGAATTGTCTCACCACAGCATAGGATGCTGTGTTTCCGTCATTTCCTTTGTAGCAACATCCATCCGTGTATAACCACATTTCTGCTCCTGGGATTGGTGTATTTCCCAGGTCTGGCCTTAGTTTGTTTTCAATGATTGCTCTTGCTTCGCAGCTGTGTGGTTGATCTCCTTGTCCTTGTTGTAGTGATGTCGCCATATTGATTCCTCCTGTTTCATAGACAATATGTGCTCTTGTGCATTCTCTTTGAATTTTCGATTTTCTTGCAGCTCCGAACGTGAATTCTTTGCTGAGGAGGAATGCAGCCACACCATGATGTGTGTGGATTTTCAGAGGGTGGCACATGACAATGTGGGATGTTTTCTCGATCGCCTTTGCAATTGCCGCCATGTGTCTTGTACAGGTGGATTGGCCAACTTCAACTGGGTCCAGTTTTGATGAGTGATACATGAGTACCACTCTTTCTCCCCCTTTTTTCTGATACAAAACTGCATTTACCATCCCTCCTTTTTGTTCAGAAACATCTAGGTGAAAAGGGAGTAAATAGTCTGGAGCTTGAAGAGCCGAGGCATGTGACAAAGTCTGTTTGAGTTTGGTGAACGCGTCTTCAGCGTCTTGTGTCCACACCAGTGGGGCAGAGGTGTTTCTAGTTCCTGGTTCCTTGAGCAGGCTTCTGAGACAGGTGGTGAGGTCAGTGTAGTCTGGAATGTGACTACGAGAGTAGCCTGTTAGACCCAGGAATGACAGCATATGTCCCACGGTGATAGGTCTGTCATGATGGAGAATGCTGTCTCTGTGGGCTGTGCTTACAGCCAGGCCGCTAGATGAGAGAGTGCGACCCAGGAATGTGACTTGTCTCCTACATGTTTGGACCTTGGTCTTCTTAACTTTGTAGCCTTTTGAGGCTAACAGCAGCAGCAGAGTCTCAGTGGCCTCCAGGCAGGTGGCAGAAGATGGGGCAGCAATCAGGAGGTCATCCACATATTGTATGAGGACGACACCATCCGGCACCTCTATATCAGACAAGTGTAGTCTGAGATGATGGTTGAACAAACCTGGAGAACAACGAAAGCCTTGTGGCAGGCGAGAGTAGGTGTATTGCTGGTCGTTGAATGTGAAAGCAAACAGTGTCTGTGAGTCTTTGTCCAGAGGGATGCTGAAGAAGGCGTTAGCGAGGTCAATTACTGTGAAATATGAGTGCTGTGGGCTGAGATTTGTTAAGGCAATATGTGGATCTGGAACTGGATATGACGCCGGTTGTGTGGCATCATTGATTGGTCGAAAATCTTGTACCATCCGCCAGCCTGTGTTGTTTCCGGCCTTCTGCACTGGCAATATCGCTGTATTGTATGGTGATCGAGTTTTCACCAACACTCCAGCTTGTAACAGACCTGCAATGGTCGGGGCGATGCCTGCGATTTGTTCTGGCTTTAGTTTGTACTGTGGATGCCAGATAGGAGGTGCAAATGGATCCAACAGCGTCACCTTCACAGGTTTGACCGTTGCCAATTTTCCCACATCATAAGGGCCAGTCGTCCATAGTGTCGCAGGCACGCCGTCCAATAGAGCTTGAGTTGCAGGATGGTCAGTGCATGGTTTACCATGATGGCGTGGCAGTGGTAAATGTTCAGGTAGTGTGTGTTCTTTGGTAGAGATGATCCATCGCCACATATCTTCTTCTGTTGCCTTCAGCAGTCCTGCTGTATCTGTGTGTGTCCATGACAGAGTATGTGCTCTTTTAATCATGGGGCCGAGTCCTCTGGCCTCTTGTCCAAATCCAACCGCTAGGGTGACGTGTGGAGCAGATTCTTTGCTGAGACCATACCACTTGGTCTGATAATCATCCAATATCACTGCTGCTGCCACGCCTTCTTTTCCACAATACACATCATGACATATTATTTGTGGAGTTAGGTGTGCCATATTGATGTCCCAATCTTCAGCATATGGGCAGTCTGGATCGTCCGTGACATTCATAGTGCAGTGCACATATGGTAGAGGAGTTTTATATGGATGCAGTCTTTGGATCTGTTCTCTGTGTATGTTGAACCAGAATTGAATTGTTGGTGTGCTTGGTCCTGTGGCTAGACATCTCAGCCAGTACACTTCTTCATCCAATGATTCCACATTAATGGACGTTTGTGGCATAGATAGTATTCGCACAGGCATTGATAGTGTGCTTGCAGGGGGAGGGTCCAGTGAGACTTGGACCCCTTCGTTGTTTAGCCATATTGTTAGACCGAATTTAGTCATCAGATCGCGGCCCAGTAGGTTTACTGGGCAGTTTGGCGCTGATAGGAAGCTGTGTGACCATTGTTGACTTCCAATTTGGACATTTAAAGGTTTAGTGCACCACTGGCGTTCTGGCGCGCCTGAGACCCCAACCACTGACACATATTTAGATGACAGGACCTGTGGAGACGTGAGGCTGGAATATGTTGCCCCTGTGTCCACCAAAAATGTGTGTGCCTGTCCGTTTATTGTGCAAGTGAGAGTTGGCTCACTTGCTAGTCCAAATTTCATGATGCCGGTGCCAGGTGGTTGTGGGGTGTCCTAGTAGGGATAATAGTTATTCGCCCACTGAGCTTGTAGTGCCTGGTTGACATTTTCTCCGGAGCTAGGATCATTTTGCGGCCATTGCTCAGTGCCTCCTAGTGGCGCCTGGTATGGCTGTCCAGCTTGATTCTGGTTTCGTGGATCCTGAAAGCCTCCTCTTCCTCTCTGATAATTTCCTCTTCCTCTGGGTCCTCTTCCTCTTCCACGTGTTGGGCCTTGTTGATGTGACAGGTCACGTGTGTGACAGTTACGTGAGTAGTGGCCTGGTTTTCCACAGGTGTAGCAGTAGAAAGTGCCTCCTTGGCCACCCCCTTGATCACCTCCTCTTTGTCCTCCTCTTTGGTTTTGTTGCCATGGTTGCTGCACCATTACAGGGACCACTTGTGCTGCTAGTGGTTCCAGTTGAGCCATCTGCTTCTTTTTGTCCTTTGCAATCTTTTGGGCCGTGTCCAGGTCAGACAGCTGTCTCTTCATCAGTGCCACTTGCAGTGCCTTGAGCTCCACATCTGATGCTTCTGCAGCTGTTCTGTGTTTATCATAGTGATGCAGTACATGTTCTCTCCATGCAGATTGAGTGAAGGAGGCGATGGCCACAGTGTTTTCAATCGCCTCTCTTACCTTTGCAGGCAATCCTTTGGTCACCATGCTTCTCCAGAGTGCCATTGATGTCTGAGATGCATCTGGGGATTCTCTAAATGTTGTTCTCCATACTTGCTCAGCGCGAGCTAGGAGATCTGCAGCAGGCTCCCCAGGCTTGGCCATGAAGGTTGACATTTGGCTGTGGTCTGTTGGGGTGGGGTACTCTCTTCTTAAGGCCTGATGTAGTAACAGCCTGACACCGCCTATGGGCGTGGGGTCAGGCGCGTTTGTGGTTCCTGCTACGGCTTCAAGCTTTTTCAGTGTGTGTGGGTCAGATGCTCTGGCCAGCAGGCCTCTGTAGTCACCAAGTGCCAGTTTGTGGGACTTTGTATATTTATCTAGCTCTTCTAGCCATGGCTCTGCTCCTGAGGACAGTGAAGGAAGGGCAGTCAGCAGTGTTGACATGTCCATGAAAGAGAAGGGAATAAATGCCATCTGGTGAGGGGCTGCAGCTGTTGGAGCTGGTCTGAGTGGCATCTGACGTGAGTTAGGCCCATATTGTTGTCCACTGCGCGTTGTTGATGGGGCTGTGGCATATCCGGTGAAATTTCCATTTAGCGTTAGCCTCTGTACTTCATGTGTTTGTGGCCATTTGTGTTCGTTGGCTGGCTGTGCAGCTAGTTCGATCAGCTCCTTCTCTTCCTCTGTACCAGGAACCCACAGGTCCGCTTGTGGTATAGCATATCCACTAGCCTCCATGTAAGGCGTATAGCCTGTTGCTGCATGGGCTTTTTCCAGCTGTTCGAGCTCCTCCAGTTGTTGTTCCAGGATTTGAATATCCTCTTGTGTTTCGTCTTCTTGTCTGTGTTGGTAACGGTCTCTGATTGAGTTGCTCACTCTGTGCCGAGTTTCGAGTGGGGCAGTCGATTCGAAAGCATCGAAGCGTGGCTCATTGTGTGCGTCGACAATTAGTGTAGGTGTAGTTTCAGGTCCGGGTGTGTTTCGCAGCCCTAGGGCGCTCAGTTGAGTCATCAGGTATCCCACAGTCTTCTCAACTTGCTTCGCTCTTTTTCTTCTCTCTTTTTCCTCTACTGAGACAGGTATCTGCAGCTCTCCTTCATCTACTGCGAAGATGCCTTTCAGGAACCCCTTTGATACTGGTCTTACTGGAGCCTGAATGAAAGGGTTATTTGTGGGCACATAATCGGGAGGGGGAGGTGGGAGATCCGGGTGCAGTTGGCTTTGTTCATGTTCATGCATGTCTTTGTGTTGCGGTGGCAGGTCAGGATACAGGTTGCTTTGTTCATGCTTGGGCTTGTCATTGTCGATAGGGGTGAATGGGTTGTCGGCATATGAGGGAGGGGCAGTGGATGAGGGTGTTAGGGCCGGAAACATGCCTCCGCTGTGTTTGGCGGCCTCTAGTGGTGAACGTGCTGCTTCAGCATCCAGCTCCATTGCGTTCCATGG
This sequence comes from Melanostigma gelatinosum, assembly GCF_949748355.1. Classification (NCBI taxonomy): domain Eukaryota; kingdom Metazoa; phylum Chordata; class Actinopteri; order Perciformes; family Zoarcidae; genus Melanostigma; species Melanostigma gelatinosum. The sequence goes on from NC_136639.1 coordinate 3,187,204, forward strand.
CTCTTTGCCAACCCGCTCCATCCATCTCTTCTCGATTCCAGTGAGAATCAGCTTGCTGCCCATCCTGTTGTTATCAAAATCGAAGCACCGTTTAAGATAAGGCCAGACGCCTTTTTCTGCAGCTGCGTTGTTTCTTGCTGTTCTTTTTCCCATGTTTAGATATCTTGGATTTCTGTCCTGCCATTCGTTCTTCTTCTCTTCACAGTGTCTCATCACTTCCCTGTTCATCTGTTGTACCATCTCTTCTGAAGGGGAACAATTCAGCCGTTCTCCATCCCAAATGGCTTTATCTTTCCATCTTTTTATCAATCGTTGGTAGGCGTGTTGTTCCACTGGCCAAAGTTTGCTTCGTCCATTAATCCTGCTCTGTTCCTGGACAGCATTCTCCAAGATGCTCAGATAAGAGGAGAATTTCTCCGCCATGATGGGTGTTTCTGTAACATGCAATGAGAGTCTGAAATCAGTATTCCCAAATGTCCACACGATGGAGCCAAAAACTCCTGTCCATTGTTCCTGTTGCAGTTCTTGAATAGGCCACAGAAAAGCCAACATGCAGGACAAATGTTTTTTTTTTTCAAAAGCACCAGCAGAGGGAGCCAACGCTCCTCCCAAGTTTCCTGGTGTCTGGTTGAACTCAAATCAATGTCATTCACACTGCTGCATGTCTTAAAACCTGCTTTTCTCTGTAATATGTGTGTGTGTGAAATGATGATCTATTTTATTATTAACACTTTATGGTGAAGAGGACGAAAACAGTACAGTTATAGAGTTATTTCGAAGTCTCTGTGTGAATGGACACAAAAGCTCGTCCATTATACTAATGTGGCAATTTTCAGCCATAATCTTATGGTTTTAGCAAGCATTACCGTGCAGAGGTCACTGATCTTTATTCTGTTGTACGAGAGAATGACGGAGTGCTTCTCTCGGCGTTTTAAACCTTCATACAGTGACCTCACAACTCCGCATATAAGCATTACAAGTATTACGCATATTATTTAACAGTGTATGAATATATATTATTTACAAATCTGCCTATATACCCCTGCTAGGTGTGAAATGCTATGTTTTAATTACTCAAGCAATGGCTTGTAACTAAATATTTTATAAGGCAGAGAGAGAGTGTTAACCTTGCCCCCACCTTTTTAAATATCTTCCGCTAACTGTCTTTGTAACTGTCTTTGTAAGTAGACACAAATCAAGGCCGCGTCTGTATTTTTTATCAGGAGTAGTCAAATCCTCCCTAATATTCCCACCGCCAGTCTTGACTAAATGAATAGAAGATTTGTAGCAGCTGTTAACCTTGTATATTCATACTTTTAGCGACTGTCTGGCTGGAACAATAGAAGCTGTGTATTAGCTTTTAAAACTTTTTTTTTTTTTTTTTTTCTTCCTGGTAGCATTCCTGGACTGCTGTGTTTCCGCATTACACTTTGCTAACGATCCCTAAGGAACACAATTTTCCAATAAATTTAACTATGCCAGTAAAACTGACACTTATATTAGCCCTCAGCTGTCTCTCAGCATATTCTAGTGATTTATGTGTGTGTGTGAATGTAACAGTCGTGTATAATGTGTGTTTTCCCTACTCTGGACACCAACCTTTGAAACAACACACCAACATTTTCAAACACCAAGCACGGCCTCAGCTGGCTGTCTCTAACGCACAAAGAAACTCAGAAACAGCATAAACTCTGAACCAGGTCTCAGCGCTTACATATATGCTCCTAATAATCGCACTCATTTAAACGAAATCGAATCCATACACAGCCGTGGTTATGTACGCTTCAAACATGCACTTTCATTCAAACAAAATTGCAACACACTGCCATTTTTAAATGCGCAGAGATCACCAATGCGGTAAAGGAATATCTTTAGAAACACAGTCAAACAAATAAACAAAAGTTAAAACGTACAGCTCAGCAAATAGTCACCCGCATTCATACTAGATAATCAAAACACACGCTGCCGTGTCTATAAGCATAAATCAGTCACAAGCACGGAGTCACCCGCATTCCTACTAGATAATCAAAACACACGCTGCCGTCTCTTTAAGCATAAATCAGTCACAAACACGGAGTTGTAGAAGAGATGTACAGCTCTTTTTACACACTCATCACATTCCATCAGCAAGCTTTTTTCTCAACCTCATCAAACAGACTGGAGCGCTACTGATCGTTCGATCACAACGCAAATGACAAACAGCTTTTTAGCAACCAAAAAACAGTCAGATTATAAAGGATTCTTTCCCTATTCCGTGACAGCTAATCCACTTTATCAAACTAAACAAACAGACACCTCTTGGACGCCTGCGCAAATGACAACTGCTTCTCAGCAAACAAACACAGTAAACACCAATTAAAACCAAATTTGAAATGCGCACAATTCACAAATACGGTCTAGCACGTAAGTAATACTTTTACAAATGCAGTGAAACAATGAACACACATTAGAACATACACGGCTGTCTCTTTAAATGTAAATCAGTCAGAAGCACGGCCTTCGGATGAACTGACTCTTTTTTTTTTTTTTTAGACACACATTTATCAGAAACGCATTGTAACAGCAATTTGTCTTTTATCTCGATCTCATCAAACAGACTGTGTACCGCTGATCTCTCGACCACGATACAAATGAAAAACAAATGCTTTTTCAGCAAACAATCAGTCAGATTATAATAATTTCTGTCCCTATCTTACACACATATCAAAGAGCTCTGCTTCTTTAATACATCACAACGGCCGCTGCTTTTTGTCAAAAACAATGTTACAGCCGGGAGCTGATCCCGGACCTACCGCGTCGAAGACTGATATTTTAACCACTACTCCATCAGGGTAGAACGTAAATAATACAATTTAACTGCTTTTTTATCCTAGGTCATCTCTGGACCTGTACACGTTCTGGCCATTTTCATTAATCTCGTCCGTTATTAACAACACACCGATATAATCAACTTCTGTGCTCTCGTCCAGAAACTCCGTCGAGGAAACTCTAATCAGAGTAACACTATTTTTTACTGAATCGCTACACACGAGTTGATGTCCGAAGACTCGATGCTCTTAATACGGGAATCCCGCAGTCAGTTTTCTCCATACAGTTTATCAATGACATCAATGACATATACATATATCCCCGTCATGTTATGCAATTTCTTCGTAGCCCAAAACATCCCATAAGTACGTTAGAAATCACGCCTTTTGCAACATGAATTTGAGTGTTCAGCGTGGAGCGCGTGTCTGCGAGCAAATGCGTTACACGGCTCACAGCACCTCACATCTACGCTATCACAAATGCGTCATTTCTCGCCGTTATTTGACGTTTTCTGATGGGCACATTCATACATATTCACAAACCCCCAAATGGCTGTATAACAACTCTGTTGCTGTGTGTTTAATCTTTACCATATTCTATACTAAGCAAATACTTACAGTTCGGACAGTCTGAGCACATTTTAGAATATTTCTATGAATACAATGTTGCAGAATTCAGTTAAATAGGTCTCTGCATACCTTGAGATGTGCACCGGTGCGTCTCAGACCCCCCGACTGCAATTTCGCTCCGATGGCAATTATCGGGTTCCCAGCCTCGAAGGGAGTGTTACGCCGTTATCTGGAATCAAAAGGAGAGGCCTGTTAACATTCTAACCTGAAGCTCTGTATCGTATCAGATCACGTCGGGGTCACCACTTTGTTGTGAAAAAATGTGCTGTAGCTGTTTTTCACACTTTAGAGCAGGTTTAAGAATGAAACAGAAGCTCTCAGAGGCGTATAGTTTAAATCAAAAGCAATAGGTTTATTTATCGAACAAAGTTATTCAGCCAACACAATTAAACATGCATGGGCTCTAATGATTTCCCTCTCAGAGGTCCACCATAAGACACGCTTAAACACATCAGCATCATCCTTAATATATGGGGTCCGCCCCTTGCTACACATTGGCCAAAGTCAAAGATGCAGGCGTGGCACGTTTGTACGTTATGACACCTGGGTGGAGGCCGTGAATGTCCATTCACCTTTGGCCCCTCCCAATAGGCGTTGGTTTCCGTCAGTGTGAGTGAGAGTTTGAGGCGAGAGGACCTGGGAAAGAGTGTGTGGAGAAAGCCGGGCTCAGCTGGGCGTTGGCCCTCGCTTGAATCTCACTGTCTATTGTGTCTTCCTTATCTTCTCTAAAGATGGCTGCCTGTTCTTATGTGACGCAGTTAAATAAGTAACCTCTCACCTGCTTCTCTCTGGCCTTGCTGTGTTGTGAGCACTGTATAAGTGGTTAATAGTGCTGCATAAGATAATGGTTATTAAAACTACAAATATACTAGTGATTAATTAAACTGTATATATAAGCTAGTTGCTGATTAAGCTGTATATAAGCTAGCTGTTGAATAAACTGTATATAAGCTAGTTGCTACTTAAAGCTGCATATAAACTAGCTGTTGATTAAGCTGTATATGAGCTAATTGCTGATTAAAACTGTATATATGCTAATTTTATCAACACCCGCGTGTGTGTGTGTGTGTGTGTGTGTGCGTGTGTGTGTGTGTGCGTGTGTGCGGATCTGATAAAAGACCCAATGGCCAACTGAAACATCTTACAATATGATGTGAGCGTACGGTCTACTTCACTCAAAATAAGCAGCTTATGTATATTTTAGGATCGTTAACGTAGAAATGAAACCCTAACCTGCATTGGCCCAAATGTATAATTATACACAATATGCAGCATGGTAATAGGGTGAAGGTCTATATTATGCATTTTTGGTTTGTACCCAATGTCTCTCCCAAAAATACCCAGTTCATAATGTGGAAAATCTTTTTGTTATTCTTTTGATTGCGTGATTAGTCTATGAGAAATCTAAACGACAGTGAAGAATGTTCATAACGAGTTCCTGGAGGCCAAGGTGACAACTTCAAATGTTCTTTTGTCTGACCAACAGTCTACAATCCAAAGGTATTCACTTTACAATGATTGGAAGTAAATAGAAGCAGCAAATCCTCACATTAAAGAACTGGAACCACAGACTGTTTGGTATTTTGTGTGAGTAAACCAGTTCAACGATTAATTGATTGTAAAATATTGTAAGTAAAAGTAAATACGCAAGTGTTTGCACTACAAATGTTATTTTTCCAGTCTGATCTTTGCATTATTCATTCATTTATATTTGATATTCAGTAAAACATTTCTATCATTTCCTACCTGAATCTGATTTCCTCTGATCGTTTAATCTTTTCAACAACGAAGAGGACGACAACATAAGAACACAAGCTCATTAGCACCAAATCGCACCATTTTCATAACCATACAGACGGACGCACTTCACTTGGATTTGAATGTTTAAAATAAAATGTATCAAATTCCTAGAAACCATGAAACCAAAAATAATGAGAGAACAAAGGTGTGTTGGATATAAATTAGTTGATGGTGTTGCCAACTGGACAAGGGCCATCCGTGATTTGTCGCTGGATCAGACCCATGACTCTGAGGCGTAACAGTAAATTCATCTTGTTTCACTCCTGCCTCTCAACACTGCAGAGGCCTTTTTTGTGATTTACATCGGAAACATTAAGTTCAGAAACAGTTACTGGACGTGTGTTCTTCAGCCACTTCAGCTGAACGAATGCACATGCAAGGTATTTGCTCTTTTATGATATATATCATCCAGCGCGGAGAGTCCAGCTCCTCTGAGCCCTATAATGAGACTGTTGACATTTCCCTGGAAAATGACCGCCTGGAGATAACAATAGAGCTAAGCGCGGTAACTATGGAAAGTGGAAGGACACGGTGCACGTGTCAAACAGCCGTGGTGAATGCATAGGGAACCAGGAACCGGTGCGGAGAGCACCGTCATTGTTTCCACCAAATCCAGGTTCTCACACTTTTACTGGTCCATGTGTCTGGGTGTGGTGCCATCCAGCTGCTGGAGCGCTCTTTGTGACCAAGTGTGCAACGACCGTGCAGTTAGTTGCCCCGGTGACAGTTCATATGGGACGGCGAGGGAGGCGGGTCCAATAAACACATCCAAGTAACGTATGAACGAAATTCTCGGCATTGCTTCAAAACTTTTCTTTTTTCTTACACTTGCGTCAGTCTTTTTCATGTTCAGTGTTAAAATATCTCACATCTGTCCCATTTCTCTTGCAAAAGTAAGCGGTTCACCGTGGAGTAAAAGTGGTCGACCAAAGAAATGTTAATTGTTGGCGATTCGGTATAAATAGGCACTGAAACGCTGTCGGGTCTAATTTACAAAGAGAAGAAGTCTGCATGTGTCTGAAGGGAAGTCTCAGACAATGTAATTTTAAGGGAAAAACCTCAATTTGTATTTCATGATTGGGGCATTGCAGCAGTCTATTCTGACCCTGCTTTACGCAGCTCTGTTGGCATCTTGAAAACAAATGGCAGACCTCTCGTCCGATCATACCTTATAATTTTATGCATCAGTGTATTTCCCCACATAGTTTGGAATGTTCAGGGCCTCCAGTGTTCCAGTGCTTTACTGGAGGGGCAGATAACTTCCAAAGCTGGCAGGAGATGGTTGACGTCTGAGACATCAGATGGTGTCGGGCGTCTCGTTTGAGATTTACTTTATCTTGTAGTAGTATTGAGAAAAGTAGAGTATACTAGAAGTGGACAATATACTGATAAGATCTACGAACACAGTCAATGTTTGTCTCTACCACACTGTCGTTAGATATTGTGATGTCAGCCAAGTTCAAGTCATTTGAGCCAAGTCCAAATCAAGTCTCAAGTCCAAGAGAAGTCAAAGTCAATCAAGACGATTCTACGTCGTCTCAAGTAGTCAATTGAGCCAAGTCCAAGTCCCAAGTTAAAGTCCATCAAGACCAAACCAAGTCTTAAGTCACGCCAGTCGACACAAGTTCAAGTCAAGTCTCAAGTCATTTGAGACAATTCCTAATTTAGTGTGAAGTTAAAGTCAATTCTCAAGTGTTTCGGAGAAGGTGTCAAGTATTTCGAGCCTTAAAGCTGCAGTGCGTAACTTTTGCATATGAATGAACGTGCGTTACATTTTAAGCTCACACAATGCTGATTAAGTCTACCGCCGCCAGGGAAAAGCCTCTGTATTTTGCAGTACACCAGAGTGTCGTGACTCTCCCGCAGTCCCGCTGGCTTTATCTGGAGCTAAAAGTGGCAAGAAGGGGGCGAGACCTTAGTGATCGATGGCGATGGCGAGGACAAACCTGCCTTGGGCACGGGGCGATGTGGACAACATAACTGTCTTAGGGAGCATGAAAAGTGACCGATCCAGAAAAACTATATTACAATACCAGCAGTGAAGTCAGTCGCTCTTGCTATTGGCTGGAATAGCTGGCCGTATTCATAGCTATTCAAAAAAGCTGAAATATATGTATTTACATTTCCCAAAATTGCATCGGGGGTTTGTGGGTTTTGGGAAGGCCACATGGGTAAGGTTTTATATTGCTCGTACTATATGTTTGCTCATCATTTGTAGCGAGCATGCTTATTATGTTGCAGTCCGAACATATTTTTATGGCTCAAATGCAAATGGTTGTTTGCAAACCTGGATTTTATGTGCCACCAGAGATCAGAAAACATCTCGACACCGTCCAAACAACCAAAATATTTCAAAGATCGCAGAGGTCCCTCGTTGTAAATGAAAACATTTTGAGTTGTATTTTACATCGTGTGGGTCATTAATACTTTATACCTGCTGTTCATCATGCATTGGCTCCAGTAGAGCATCACAGCAAGGGAAACATAACCTGCAGCATGCTGGCAACTCTCCATTATGTTATGGTCCCATATTTACAACTTGCTGTTGCAGCTTTGGCCCTCTCAGCTCCCCAACATAGCGTTCCTCTTCCCAGATTTACACTGAGCTTCCTCCCTGAGGTCCAACTTTGTTCTTGGACCACAAACTGCTACTGGGGAACAGCCGAGGCCCGCCAGAGCAACCTTCAGCACCTCAGAGTGTGACATGTGGAGTTGTGTTACGACGATCGTAGTGCCTCACCAAAAAAAATAACATTCCAGAACAATAGCAGAACAATAACAATGTGGACAATACAAATAAAAAGTGGTTTGACACATGCAGAATGGATCTGATGAATTAGAAACAGATGGGGCACTAAAGCTCAATGCCGTCTTATTGTTTTCACCTTGTGAGTCTTGGTGTGTGTCATCATAGCAAAATGTGGTCGTGCAGACACTGACTGTAGCAGGAACTACCACAGAGGCGGTTTCCAGTACTTAGCCAGATGGTTATAATTATATTTCTCTCTGTTCTCTATATGTCTCTCGGGACAGATTTTGTCGCCGCGATAGTGTCACAAAATGCAGTCACGAGACTTTACAGGTGTGTTGTTGAGATCAAAATGCAGGCCCAGTTCCAACATGCTTGAGGTCTGAACAAGGGCGTAAGAAGACAATAAGAACCCATTGACCACCCTACTTTACGTCTATAGCCTGATTTGGTGCTGATTTGACCCCATCGCAGGATGGTCTCTAGTTTAAAATAGATTTTGCATTTTTCAACAAAGTTTAACCAAAGACTTGTGTCCTTGGTTTCCATGCCTGGTTCCGCCCAGATGAAAGGTTGTGCTGAATCCAAACTTACCATGGGAGCAATATAGTATTCAACACTACCTCACAGTTCACATCAACAATGGGAGAAGGTCTGCCAATTTAGTGGCTAGAAATAAATCAAGCTGCTCTGGATGTTTTTCTTGTCTTCAACAAACACCAAACTGCTGGAGACGCTTTACTTGATCAATGCCGTGACAGAGATAAGTGCTCCCTAATTGAGTAATATAGCACATGTTAATGAATCACATCCTCAAATTGATGCACATGTTAAATGTATGAATGTAACCTGAAGGTCCAATAGTTTTGGTCCCTTTTTGCTCTGTCACACTATTGCTCTGATGTATCAAAAATAACAGAAACTCTATAAAAGCAGAGCGTGCTCCAATCGGATGCTGTAAATTAATCGGACATTTATTTTGGAATTCAACCCTTTCTTTGGTTTCAATTGCTTATTAGCCACAGCTTTGCTTTAATGCTTGGCCTTTTCCAACACGGCGCTCTCACAATCAAATTGGAAACAGACTTCTACCTTCGGCCTCTCTCACAAAAGATACTTGACTCGGCCGGTTGCTTTTCCTTTCTTTTCCACGAAGCAAAGATCTTTCATGACCTGCTGTTGAATATTGATATGATAACAATGGCTGTGTAATGCTCTGTAATCCGTGAAGTTTTCTTTCTTCTGTGAAACATGCAAAGTCGTGACCTCAGTGTGGTGCTCACGTGTTGTAAAGCCTCCTGCTGTCGGAGCCTATAAAGGAAAATGTTACGGAAAAGCAGAATGCCAAACGTTCAGGTAGCATGCACCACTACCACTGAGCATCTGTCTTTTCTTCTTCATGCAAAACAGATGTATTACTACCAAGTTTAAAAGTCTTCTTTGAACTTGAGAAGAGAGATCACATTCAAAACATCTTGAGATGAAACCTCGCTGACCGAGCGTCAACCATCGACAACCATCGTTTCACTCTGTCTTCTGTTGCAGCGATGGGACAGGCCGATCTCAGACCAGCCTAAAAGAAAGCTCTTCATGCTTTTCTCAATTTTTCTGTCAATTTCTCGAAATTATTGCCAATGACAACCTGGCAGCTGTTACTGGGGATAAACAGAGTGCAAAATAAGCGGGAATACAGATTTGTGTTCCTGGTTCACAGTTGTCTCTTTCAAAGTTGACATGTTTTAAACTTTTCAACAAAAAGTATAAGCATGTCACCACCCTGCCTGGATGCTGTTGGTGGCAGGCCTCCTTTCATTGAAATACATGGGTTTTTAAAATGTGTTCCTGTGAAGCAACGTGCCCACAAAAGCAAAAACAAACCACAAAACTGCTGTGTGTCATGTAGTTACCTTTCTATACTTGCAGCAGTTTTAGAAACGGCAAAATGTAATCTTTCTAAGCAACTTTGCTCCCAAAAGTGAGAGAGAGGGATGGCCTCCACTGTCCCACTGCATTGAGTAACCCGCTCACTGTTTGAAACCACATGTATGCATCACAAATGGCTTCAACTCAGTCATCTAACATGCACTGTTACCTTTTCTACGCAGCTACTACAACTGGAGGACACAGGTGTCCACATCCAACTCGAGCCCAAACTTTGAGGTGATTTACGACGACCCTAACGGCCTTCTCTTCAAGAACAAGAGGGACAAAAAGATCCTGAATGTGGACCCGTTGGTAGGTTGTTGTTGTTGTTGTCCTGCTTTGTTTTTAAGCCCCAGGGAGACAAATGGCATTGCTAATTAGACCAGATCACCCGTTCCACGGCTGTAAAAATGTCCCAGGACAGACACAAGGCTATGGGGCTTAAAACTCTGTTCAAAGCCTTTTTGTTGGCACCAGCGAGTCTTAATTAACCTCAGATATCAGACTGAGGGAACCCAAACTCTGAGAAATAAAGGCGCTAACTAGAACCATAGAGGGTTGTTTGTCTTGTCGTCATAGGAGAACCCTTTTTGGTAACCTTTTGAAAAGTTTCCACCTGGAACCCTTTCAGAGGGTTCCACCTAAAACCCAACATTAATTCTACCTAGAACCATATGTGAAAGGTTCCACCCAGATCCCCCTAGGAGATTCTTCAGGGAACCCTTCTATGGTGGTTTTCTCCAGGATCTTTACACCTTCTGAGAGTGCTAACAAGAACCCTTTTGTATTTTATATATTGAGTTCATTCACCTAGAACCCACCCGGGGCATTTCTACCGAGAACTCTTTTAAATTCCAAGAGTTTCATCCCGGACCCTACAGGGCCAGCCCACAACAACCATGGTTCACAATCACAGTTGTGGGGTTTGTGTTGGCGTTCTCTTTTAAGACCCATCTTTACAACAATCCTCGGAGAACTGTATCTTCCAAAAAGGGTTCTTGAGATAGAAATGGTTCTTAATTGAACTTTTAGTCAAACAAAGAGCCCTTCAAAAACCCTTCTTAAAACAAAAACGTACCTCAGAAGAAAAAGGTTCTGGGTAGGACTTCAGCCCTTCAGGAAGAACCCGTTTGGAACCCTTATTTCTGATAGTGTATAAGAGAATCAGTCGGAGAAACTGAGAGAAGGAAAGAAATCAGTGGGAGGGAAAGATATTTGCTTTGCACCTGCACAAAGAACGGAGGATCAAGGGGTCGAGACAGGTGCTTCCTCCACACTCAACAGTCTGACAGGAGCCCTGGAAGAATAACGACTGACAGACTGGTTTTTATTTCCCACCCCCTCTTTGCTGGGGGGGGGGGGAAGTAGTTGGTGTGGGGCTGAACTATTTTGAAATTGCAGACAGAGCTGTGGGGACTGCGTTTTTGAGGCCAAGCGCCAAAATGGCAGCACAGTGTTCTAGCTGCGGTCGAGCACCGCCCCGACCAGGCTGTCTATTAAAAACACAAGAGAAGGCATAGGAAGCCAGACACAGCAAACCACCCGTGTGCCCAGAACCCTGCTCAGATCAGCCCAGATTGGGCTCGGCATGGAGCAGCACAGAACCATCCGGCTTTCAAACCCACCATGAGCTCACTAGCTGCTCATGTGGCCACAGATCCGCAGCGGAACCTTCCAAAATCAAGGCTCGCATCAACTTCTTTTGGGTGGTTTGTTTGTTTTTCTGCCATTGTCATACCATGACCGCTTCTTCTGTCCCAGCCAGAGAGTGGGTTGGGGGTTGGAGGGGTTGTCATATTTCTGTTATGACCATGGCTTGATTCAATCTAGTTTTTAAGTGGCTTGGATGGCGAGAGTGTTAATGACACGTTTTAGTTTCTGTAAAAATAGTTTGCTTGTCATTTAGTTTAACCAGCATGTCCCCTCATGTGTCTATGAAGTAGTTTTTTTATTGGCCTATTTTTTAATTGATGCTCTTTTGAACTCGCGAAGGAAGACCGCCTCACTTATTAGGACACCCACAAGTGTGTTTGAGGTAAAAGTGTAAATTGAGTGTAATGGTTGGCTATGGATCCGCTCCCACTAGAAGCTTTTGACACACTTAGCCTTGAATAAATGTTCCCAGCTGGTAGTGGCTTCACATCTTAGCGGTGGGGCCGTGTCACATTTGACATCCCGAGTAACACAAAACATCTTGGAAAATGAACAATTACAGTCACTGTCAAATAATGTTGCACTTGGCCTCCCCGTTTAATATATTTCTAAAGAGATGTGTTCTGGATATCTGAAGTTTTGTTTAATAACTAACGACTTTATCGATGGCAGCTTTCACATTTCAAACCGTCATTAACAGATATTTTTTTATATTAAAATTGCAGCTTGTTCTCACTCTCAGGGCGCCAAACCAACACTTGGCAATGGCGCTTGGCGTCGTGATACCGACGCACAAGGCACCCTTTGTGTGAGACACACTAATCTTTCAACTAACTCCAACGTAAATCCGTCTGCGCCATTATTTAGACTGTCAAAGAAACTGACGTGTAGTAATAAGAGCGAGAAAGTAGGAGAGACCATTGGTGGATCAGTCAAACAAATACAGGACGACATATGGCTATTTTCAGGAAACAAGCTCAGATTCAGACTACCTGCTCGGCACTAACTGGCACACAGAAAACGTTAGCAACTAGCTTGTTTAGAAGTGAAATATCGAGCAACTAAAAGTGGAGTAATGCATTTCGGAAGATTTGAAAACAATTGTCGAGAAGGGTGTTGTGGGTAACGGCAGGTTGCAGAGGAGTCGACGTGCACAACTCTCAAATCTCAACAACACATTGTGCGGACCTTTGCCTCAAGCGAGCTGATTGGAAATGTTAAATGTCTCCGGACCACCCTCTGTGACGTTCATCTCCGTGCGGCCCAGAGAAGCATGTTTCAGCTTAAAGTAGAGTATCTGCTAACATGTTGAAAAGCCAGCGGTATATTCGGCAGAGTCTCTGCCCCCAAGAAGTCCAAAATAGCCCAATGCTGGTTTAAAAACCTCACATGTCACTGTGTGTTTAGACTGACAGTGAAGCAAATTTTAGAAGAGGGTACAGATGTATATAAAGTCAATGGAAAGGCACAAGAGGTGCTGGGAATAGCTGCGTCCACAGCAAAAGTGTTCCATTAAAGAAACTGAAGAGAACGGACTTGACTTGTTGTTCGATTTTGAGATAAGTCCAAACACACATTCAGGCACACTAAACACAGACGGCAAAATCACTGCTTTATGTGAATGAAACAAGGTGGGAATTCACTTTATAGACTGTAGATAACGCTGTCCAAACAAGCCCTCCTCTAACTGCTCTACCTCTCTGTGCTGGGTTCCAGTCTGGTCCGGGTGAGGACTCCAGCAGGACCTTCCTACAGTCGGACCTCTACATCCATGCCGTCATCTACGACCACAACGTCAGGACTGTCTAAGCTTCAGAGGCCGCTGCCGACACATTCGTACATATGGCACATATTGGAGAGCTCTGGAACCCTCTAATTTGACCGAGCTGCTGTAGTTGCACCGTCATTTGCAATCTGTTGCCCTCATATCATGCATGCCATCTGGGTGGAGGTGATGCAGTGGATTTAAATTGAGAGTTCCCAAGGGAACAAGTGGATGGACTAGTAGGACAACTTTGCAAATAACCCGAAATTTCATGCTAGTTTTTTTTTGGGCCTTAAATTCTTCTGTGTTCCATATAGTGAAGACCCAGTTGGGCTCTGTTTCTTTGGCGCTGCCTGAAGGACTGGTAACCTGCTCGGGGTCGTCCCATCGTTTGGCCTGGCTTGTTTCTGGCTGTTTGTCTAAACAAATTAAAGGCGAAAGAGCTTTGAAAGATGACGGGGGTTGCTTTTATGTCCTCCCCCAGGCTGCGGTAGCTCCAACTGGAAGAATGGGTAATGGGCTTAAAGCATTCCGCATGTTCCCAGATGTAAGACACACCTTACAGGACATCAAAGTGCTCTGTCATTTACAGATTAGTCATTCGCTATATGGCATTTTCTTTTGATGGAAGACAACTCTGCAAGCAACCTGCTTCAGGAGTTATTTAGGAGGTGCAGAAGACTTTGAGCAACTTTTCTGCCTTTTCATTTCTGGATTTACATGTTTTATGTTATTGAAGCTCATGGTAAACATCAGCCCCACCTCAAGTAATGTTCTGTCTGTCTATGAGATAACAAATACAGGGGCATCTGTGTACAGTTCTAACCAATGAGCACAGGGTCCACTTCTATACATACAGCAATGCACTTTCCCCATCCTTTTAATTGCTTCCCCAAAACAAAGTCCTGCACGGATGTACAGTTATAAGCTCTTCCTCTCCAGGCCAAGACACAACATCATTTTTTTTTTTTTTAGTTTTGGACAGCCAGGCTGTTTCCCCCTTGCTTCCTGTCTTCCCATCACGTCAAGATAACGGTCTCCTGACTGTAGTTTAATAAAAATGCAAAGACAGAAGAATGCTTTTTTCATCTAACTCTCTGCAATAAATCAAAATGCTCCAACGTGTTGAACTATTCCTTTAAACCGACAAAGCGGAACGTGCCTTTGTTCTTATTCGCCCGCATCCATTCAGCTGCAATGTATCGCTGAAAGTTACGAGGTTTAACACAAATTTGTGAATTCCAACACAAAACCTCTAATACCCCTCAGCCGCGCTCTGCAGTCTGCATCTGTTTGCCTGTTGTGACTGAATCAGAGCCGGTTGGCCTCATTGAAACAATATGTGCGGTGACACAGGGATGTGGGTTCTGGTTCTGTAAAGGCTGGGGTTTGGGGAATGGGGGCCTGGTTTGGGCTTTTCTTAGTCAGTGGTGTTTTTCTAAAGTGAATTGTGGGCCTGTTCGGGGGTGATGAAGATAAAAGTTTGTGAAAGTCTTCAGGAGTTATAAGACACATGGTGATTAACTGGCTGTTTGATTTGATGTTCTCCGTCTGTGTGTTTTCATTGTTGAATGTCTTTGAAAATACATTTTTTACATCTATTTTGAGCTGTCCATGTCAAAACGGCTGTAAAACTAAAAACGGGTTCGTCTTTGCTGCGCTCACAACAAAACTAACTGGAGGAAGAAGGATGAGAAGCACATTCAAATGAGGCCGAATGATTGTGTGGGGAATGTCCTTTGCTCTAAAGGCCAGACTAAACCTCGGGGCGAGGGCTGACTATCTCTCTATCTGCCCTGCTTTGTGTTCTCATGTGCTGGTAGTCAGAACTACAAACCAGCCGGGTGGCAAATGAACATTTCCCCGTCATCTACAGCTGTTTAAGGTTTACGGGCTCATTCGTGTGTTCCGGTGACGGTGATGAAACGGCCCGCTCTGCGCTCTCTCCCCCTCCCCCGAACGTGGCATCAGTCGCTCCGAAACACCTACCAATCAAAACAGCAGATGTGCGCATGAACAAAATAGGCACTTTTAAAATGCAGATGGACTGACGAACAAGCAAGTGTCTCTCATGAAACGCTACTTCTTTACCGGCTTTAATTACCTCTGTGGAAGACCAAAGACAGAACGAGTTGCTGGAACTCAGCCAGACGGATGGTGTGTCTGTAAATAGTGATGATTTCACAATAAAGTCTCATTGAAATGGTTATTTCCCTCTTCATTTCTTTTATGGGGCTTTTAAGCTGTCGGCTCTTTAACTGAAGCGTGGTTTATTAGTTTGAGGCCAGATTTGCAGCTAATATCCACAACATGAGGTAAAGAGGTGGATAACTGGACCGAGATATTAAAGGCACTATTTAGTCTTCTCTATAAAACGAGCTCAGAGGAATACTTCTCCCACAACATGACAGTTTGTGTATTGATTCCTCACCACGTGTTGTCTTGTTCTTTACGAAAACCTTGTTCTTCGGGTTAGGGTTAGATTGGATTAAAACATGAGACTTGAAACAACAGTCCGATGCACATGTGTACATTGGAACAGTTCTTTCTTGCTGTGATGATTCCTGTTTAAGAGATGGGGCACCAAATCCACGCTCCTTGTTCTGTGTAAAATAAATTCATTACAAAGTTTATTTGAAGTTAATACGAGGCTTCTGCAGTACGAGACAAACGAAGTTGGTGTCTTCCAAAGTTGTGGTGATGGATCTTGTATCTTGTTTATCTCCTTTATGTCTGGGGGAAAAGAGCTCTGATTCATTGATTGATTATTCAGGTCAGGTTCTTGTTACTTCACTCTGCTGCCCATCTCCTCCCGGTTGAAGGGGTTAAACCCGCTCAGTGTGTTGACTGCTAGGGACATGGCATGCTAATATTATTGCCATCAGATGTCCAAGGGCGGGGAAATGCCCTAATCATTTCCTCCCGAGTGCCCCTGAAAGAGAAGCCCAGTGGCGGGGTGGGGGTGGAGGGTTGGAGGGCGGCTGGGCGTTTAAACCCCGCCTGGATGGGCTGTTTTTGAGGGGACGGTGGGGAGGGGGGCACAGTACAGCATCCGGATCGGACCGTGATGGTACAGGATGTGTGTGCTTAACTCCATTGAACTAAACTAAATAGGGGAGAGAGCCTTTAATGCCGACAATAAGCCCGCTGCATTCAGCAGCAGCGCGGCCCAGACGCACAGCTCTCTGCGGAGTAGAAATTACGCACGGAGGGGCTGCTCTGTGGCAGCAGTTTAGATATTCAACAACAAAGAAAATCCCTTGAATAAATCGGCGGAATGTCCTTTCAATGAAACGTTTTTTTAAAGATCCGTCTCGAATCAACTGACAAAACAGCCTCCTTCAGCTCAAGATAACTTAAGATAATTTGTCCCCAGGCTGAATGTGCGTAAAAGTATCTTGAACAGGAAACTCTCTCTCTCTCTCTCTCTCTCTCTCTCTCTCTCTCTCTCTCTCTCTCTCTCTCTCTCTCTCTCTCTCTCTCTCTCTCTCTCTCTCTCTCTCTCTCTCTCTGGGTGTGTGTGCGCGTGTGTGCGGGCGCGCGCGAGCGTGTGTGTGTGTGTGTGTGTGTGTGTGTGTGTGAGGAATACCCAGCTGGTCCCACAAGTCCTATAATACCAAGCACAACATGCTTTACCTTCAATGAAAGCTGAGACGGGGGGGACGGTTGGCTGCTGGTCCTGAAATCAACTCAGAGTTCGGACACAAAACCAAGAGCGTCGCTGTTTTAGCGGCTTAGTTCTGCCGCATCTGTTCCGTTACACCTTCTTCTGTGCGCCGGAACGTTGAGACCTGCAACTTTCCAAAATACAAAAAAAGACAACTTGGATAACTGTTGTTTTTTTTCTTGCCCACCTTCCTCTCTTGCTGTGGCTGGTGTGAAAAGGTGATGTATCACTTTCTAAGAGGGGACCCCTGAGGTGATGATATGTCTTTTTGGAGATAGATGCCACTTTTGGAAACGTCCTAGGTTTTCCCACAACTGTGACTTTTTTCTGCTGTTACCTTCACTTTTGGCTCGAGCATGGCTCTCCCCTCTCGGTTTGTGGTCGTGCTGCTGTACGGATGGAGTTATCTGTGCGTTGGATACTGCGCGATGCTGAAAGCGGACAGTTTCCCCGTCAGTCGGAAGGTGGATTTTACGCGTTCGGAGGATGATAAGCAGGCCGCGAAAGACGACCGGGAACTGCTATTACAGGATACAATGACGGAACACATGCAGATGCTTTACGCGAAGTACAACCGGGCTGGGTTTCCCTTCAAGGACGGCAACACTGTCCGCAGCTTCAAAGCGCACTGGGGTAGGTGTCCAAAGTTTTACGCATGTTAACAACACTGAATTGGAGAGAGTTTACCATTTTAGTTTATATAAACTGGATTTGACAACGTCTTCTGCCTTCAAGTGAAATAATCCGCCCTTTACAAGTGCACCCAGCTGCGTGGCCACATACATTGTGCGCAATTCATGCACATAAAAAAAGATTTTTTGCATGTAGGAAGAAACATGTTTATTATCCTGATTTAAGTTTTAAAATCGATTTATTTTTAAACGTGAAAACTGGTGCCGTTCACATTCACGTGCTGACACCGAGAGACACCTGTTGATCCAGTCATGGGAGTGTGATCAACCTGTTACCCGTTCCCTCCCTGAGCCAGCAGCAGAGATTCCGCATCAGAGCTCTGCATGCAAAATCGTGTTTTCCCGACATATTTTTGTTTTCTCACCTCAAGATTTCAGTGTCCGATAATCTGGACCCGCTTTTTCTTTTCTGCCCGAGCCAACATCCGGCAGCTGCCCAGCCTGCCCGTACTGCGGCAGAACTGGAGAGTGTTTCACCGCAGAGAGCTTCTGCATTTAAGATGATTTTTATCAGGAACTTTTACCAATAATTTATCTCTTATAAGCTCTAAATTGCTTTCAGGCCACGCTGTGTTATTATCACTTGGACGTGTGCAGCATTAAAGACGTTTCCACATCGGGTCAGAGTTTGTGAGAGTATACTGCCTCCTGTCGCCTGGTGGCTGTATGTCATAAGCACATAAAGGGTCAGTTCACAGATCACAAACACATGTTCTCACCCTCAGTGGTATCTAGCCACGCAGACACTTAATGGCCAACATTGTGAGATATTTGAGATTTCTGCTTCCATCCCTCAACAATGGAGATGAGTGGCATTTCAGTTGTGTAGTTTAAATAATTTAAATGTTTCATGTATTTATGAAGTAAACAGAAACAGATCTTTCCAGAGGCTCTGTCCTGGGTCCTCTGGATGGTCCACAGAAAAGCTGCCTTTTAAAAGTGTAGCCTAGAGTGTTGAGATGGAGACAGATAAGAGGCAAATAAAACCAACAATATCTGTGTGACTGAGATGTTGGATCAGGAAAAAGTAAAAACATATACTGATGTCTTGTACAGCTGTGTAAATTATACTGTTCATCATATACACAGGTACGATAAACAAGAAGCAGCTGCAGATTTTCAACCTCACCTCCCTCACCAAGTCGGAGGACGTTCTGTCCGCCACTCTTCATTATTACATCGGAGACCTTCACAACAGCACCACTGGCTGCTCCCGGTCCAAAAGCTGTGCTCGCCACGGCCCCCGGAGGCACAACCACATCCACATGGTCATCTGGAGCTTCGCCTCTGTGGATAACAAGATAAGGACTCTCGGACACTTTCGGATCAACGTGTCCACCCTCTACAGGGACTTCATATCTTGGCAGTGGAAGGACGTAACCCGCGTGGTCGACCAGGCCAAACAGCACGGCGAGCTGCTCATTGGGATCGACGTGGCTTCACAAGGGCCCCAGCCGTGGAAGAAGCTCCTGTCCGACCGCTCGCCCTACATCCTGGTCTACGCCAACGACTCGGCCATTTCAGAACCGGAGAGCGTGGTAGCCACCCTCCAGAGACACCACCCGGTGGGAGGGGAGGCCTCCGTCTCGCACGGCTTTCAAAAACTGGGACTGCGTGAGCGAAACGACACGGAACAAGAGCAGCAGCCGTCGCCCAGAGGCAAGCGCTCGGTGAACGTCCTGCTCCCGCTGCAAAACAACGAACTCCCCGGGCCTGAGTATCCGTACGAGACGCCCGGGTGGGACGAGGCGAGCCCGTACGAGCCTTTCGAAAACAAGCAGGCCCGTCGGCCGCGCAAAAAAACGCGCAAGAATCAGCGGCACAAGATGCCTCTGCTGCAGTTCGACGAGCAAACGATTAAAAAGGCGCGAAAGAAGCAGTGGAACGAGCCCAGGAACTGCGCTCGGAGATACCTGAAAGTGGACTTCGCCGACATCGGATGGAGTGAATGGATTATATCACCCAAGTCGTTCGATGCCTACTACTGCTCGGGGTCCTGCCAGTTCCCCATGCCAAAGGTGAGACTCTTGTGAAGCACTTCTGCAATGGTTGCCAACCGGAGGGGTCAGTAAGGGGAAAGCAGGCAAAGTTCTCCAGATGTTCCACCAAAATTGGGGTTTTTCTTGCAATAACTGGTTTATTTGACTGTTTTAGGCCTTTAGAATTGACTCAAAACCACAGACAAATGCAACTTGTGTCAATGGGTTCCAATAAGACATTGCTTTGGTTTTTTCGGGGTCACAAGTCAAAAGGGTTTGAACCATTGCTCGACTGGGTTTTGTTTCTTCTCTGCCAATAGATTCATTCGTTTTTCTTTCTATTTGAACCTCAGATTTAAAACCTTCAGTTCTTTTGCCAGCTTCTTAATCTGTTTTGTCAACAAGAATATTTATATAAATGTGCTTGAGATGCTCTGGTTCAGATACACATCAACAACACACATGATATGACGCCAGAAGTCAACATGCAGTACATACGACTGGGCTTTTCTTCAGCCAGCATGGCATACATGATGTAAACAGAGCAGCTTCACTTGGATAACATTAATATCAGAAGTCCCCGAAGCCGATCTGTCTTCTATTATAGATGATAATGACAAAGAAACCGAGATCAATGTGTGCCATCTGCTTTTATCTTCAACTTCCAGGATAGAGTGGTAGCTGATGCTTTTATCTTCTACAGTTTATCTTACGGTCATTAAATCTTTAAAGATACGCATCAGAACTCAATTTATAGAATACAAAGAAATAGGTTCGTCCAAAGTGAAGTCCAACTTTACCAAACATACAGTAAAAGTGATCAAACTACAGCAAAAAGTGCCAAATAGACCGGCTCAGATGAACAACGTCCTGAGGGGGCAGGTGGCTGACCTGAACATTTAAAAATCAATACAACTTCATCACCGTGCTGGTGGAAAACGGACGAGCACCTTTGAGGAAGCAACTCGCTTTCAGTTCATTCCTTAAAGTTTCTCTTCAGGAAACATTCACACATTCGAAAGAACTTACAAAGAAGTGAGAGAAGTAAAGAAACCTGTTCAACATCAGCTCCCCTCGGAGCTTGCGGCCCACCCGTGTCAAGATAACATCACAGGTATTTTAAACATGGCCGGAATGCACGAGATCCATCCACTTAATTCATTACCTCGGAGTCGCCGGCCTTTGTAGTCGGACGTAATTAGTCCCAGAAGTGGGGCCTGAGGCGACCCCCCCCCCCCCCCCCCCCCCCCCTGTTCTGCCTGTGATCCTGTGATGTTGTTTCTCCGCTGACAGCCTAAAGTGTTAGAAGCTGTTAATAGCTGCGATTAAAAGGTGCCCGGTCACTGATTGGACCCTGCTAAGACATGCAGCAGCTGATCAGGTGTGTGAACTGCTGGGGACGGAGGCGGCAGTCAGCTTTTGATCTCGCTGGAGCTGCTTGTTGGACATTCTGTTTATTGTGTGCTACATCAAACCCGTCTCTTACTAAATTGCGTTTCCATAGAACTAAATAGCATCCTCAGTTATGTTTTCAGAGAAACAGATATTTCTCCCAGATTACGCAGTTTTAAACACGTGATTGACGTGAAACAAACAAAACAAAACGCAACAAAACTACTTGGTTATGTTTCGTTAAAAACATCACAGCTCGACTTAAAGTAAGTTCTTCGTTACGTTGTTGAAGTTCCGGACGTCAGTTAAAATGAGTTTGAGCTTTGGTTTCACACGGGACACAGACAGCGGTCTTCTGGGTGAAAGTTCTGTGTTTGCTTGAGCCAAACATCCACCCGACCCGGACTACGGTTCCTAAAACAAACGGAAGTGGGGAGAAAATAAGTTCCTGATCAAAATGCAATTGAAAGCTATGAACGCTGGCTGCAACATGATCTAAAGGAGAGATGCTGTAAAACACAGAGGCTAGGTTGCACCGACAAGGATTGATTTTTAAACCCGATTAATTCATGGCTCAACTTTAAATCATGTTGCAGCGAACTTTAAAACTATCTTCAAATTAAGAAAGATTACATTTCAAACAAAAATTAAACAACTTCCTCGTGGAACGTTAAGACTCAACCCAGTTCAGTTTTATGATGCTGGTGAAAATAAACCTCTTTAATTGGAAGTGAAACCGAACGTAAGCTCCCAACACATTTCCCTCGTTCCACTCCCGTTAGCACAGTAGTTCATAACTGAACCCGGAACTCGGTCTGTGAACTGTATCAGATCTTACCAATGGACATTTTGGCTGATATTTATACCATTAAATGGGGGTTTTAAAGAACCTGAACGTCTGGCCGCTCTCTGTTTTTCGTCCTGTCAGACTTCTTTTTAGTGACATCGCTCTCTGTGGTCTTGGCAATTCAGGAACAAAACAGTAGAGATAAGACCCACGTGTTAGAAATCTTCTCTTTGCGTGCGTCTAAAAAGAAAGTTCTGTCACAAGGTGCGAAACAAACACATTCTGCTACAAAACGACCAGGAATCAAAGTGCATCAATGGAACTTTTGCTTCTACAAGTGATTGGTTTTGATTATGGACGTCTGCAATACAAAATGTCTCTGTTGCAAACAAAAGCTAATGCTGCATACTGTTGATACTTGCATGTTTTGTTTGCACGGAGTTTGAATGCAATGGGCATTGTAAACAGCTGACGTTAGGCTGTAAAGGATGTGTCTCTTTCCTGACCACATTCAATCCTTTTGCATCCTTGTTGTCCCTTCAGGCTCTGAAGCCCTCGAACCACGCCACCATCCAGAGCATAGTGCGGGCGGTGGGCGTCGTGTCCGGCATCCCCGAGCCGTGCTGCGTCCCGGAGAAGATGTCTTCCCTCAGCATCCTCTTCTTCGACGAGGACAAGAACGTGGTGCTGAAAGTCTACCCCAACATGACTGTAGATTCATGCGCCTGTAGATAGCTTTTTTATTTTATTTTTTATGTCATTGAATGCCTGTTCACAGAAAAGAAAAAAAATATATATCGACACACGCAGCCCCAAACGACACCCTCTCCTCCCGATCCTTTCCTCGGACACTCGTTCACTTACAGCTTCCCCTTCGCGCTGGAGGAGAGCTGCTGCCTGTTGTTCCAGGTGAAGAGGAGGCTCGTCTGTTCGCGGGAAGGAATGGAGTCGCGTGAGTCATCCTCCCGTAGAGGAAACACTCCACGCTCCGACTTCACCAGCGACGCCGCGGTTTTATCGTCACGTCTCCGCTGCTCGCTTATCCGTTTGGGCGACTGAATCATAAACTCGCTATCACGATATACAAACACCGATCGAGGCGCAAGAGAGACGAGAACTGAAGGGATGTTTGAACGAACGCCTCGTCTTTCTCTCCTTCACAGCTTTGAAGTTGTCCTTTGGTCGTCGCCGCCAAGTCACCTATGCTCGCACTTGCATGGTTTTTTGTTACTCTTTGTATGTATTTATGTCTGTACTATCACTGTGTTATTCACTATATGAGAAGTTATTGTATAATTATTGGCTTGGCTGCTATAGAGAGATATATTAGATTCCACAGCCAGACATTGTGACGGTACAGTAGACAGCCGTACGTATTTGTGTTTTACATCACTGCTCCGTTGTTGTACAGAACCCACATTTTAAGAGTTTATTATATGCGGAGTTTTTGGAGGAGACCCATTACACCATTTATTTTACACCAAGATGTTCTCCAAGCAAACTTCAGATGTGATTTTGAAAGATGAGCTCAGAAAGAAATCGAATAAGTGGTGGGACTTGGCGGGCATAAAGGGTTCATACTCGTGGTTCCAATGAGCCGGATATCAGGCTGAAACTATTTGTTTTTGCCATTGTTGAAGGTCAGAACATGTTGCCGTGACTTCCTGTTTAAATGTATGTATTTACAGCATAGAATGACTTTCATGAAGAAACACTTCCAGAAATCTGTTTTTATCAACTAAAATAACAAAAAATAACTTGAGATCGGTTGAAAATAGCTAAGAGCGGTGCCTCTGGGATTTTAAGACCCAGTTTTCACTCGGATTTTCTCATCAGATTCCAATAAAAAAAAAAGTTGAGCAATACATGGAATATCATAAATGATCTGGGAGAGCTGATCAGTTTTCTACATCAATCATGACGGTTATTCGATCACGTCAGGTCAACGTCGAACAACCAGGACGAGCAGTGAACACGTCGTCGTGTTGCCTTGAGTTGTGCGTTGATGTCAGAGTTCATGAAACCAAATATTTATTCAGAGCAAATAGTCTGAAATATAGCAGCGAACCGGTTTTTTCCATAGACTTGTATATTGTTTTTGTACATAGCTCACGATATGTTGATGACGGTGTGATGTCTCTTTGAGATGGAAGTGCCTCTTGAATGGGTGCATTTCTGATTTCCAAACAGTCTGATTTGATTCGTCGCCTGTTCGGAGAACTGAACTCAGTTTTCAATGAAGTTGAAGTCAAAGCAAGCAGTTGGGAAAACCGTTCCTACAATGAGAGAACATCGTGCAGATTCTTTTGAGACGTATGATCGGCAGTGGAATTTACTCTCAAAGTATTTTGATATCTCAGAGACATTTACTTTGTGTGAAGGGCAGATTTTCTAACTTTATATGTTTTGTACTGACACTTTTCTTTTCCAGTCTGTGCTTCCTCGTCTCGTGCCAATACAGATTCTGTCAGCGCGCGCTGTAGAATGAAGCGGCGTCCTCTGGTTGTGCCAGTGCAACGCTGCAGACGACGACGACGGCCGACGAGTCGTTTTTGTGGCCTTTTCTTCTTCTTTTGGTGCGATACAAACTCAAACCCGTTTCCAAACGTCACCGGTGTCTTTCGGAGAGATCGGACACATTCATACACAGTACAGTGTATCAGCAGTTTACTGTTCAACCCTATCTTGTAAATGTAAACACAACAGAGAATGCTTGTACAATAAGCTTCATAAAATATATTTGTATATGGAAATGACCCTTTAACATGCATCTATTTATTTTTCTGTATGTTGCATATCTTGTACAGGTGTGGTCTGGTGAAAGGGGGACCAGAGCTCTGACATGTGGAAGGTCTTTATATCTGTGATGGACATTTGCTTAAAGGTCCCTCCCCCTCTCTGTGCTCTGACCATCCTTACAAAGCATTCAAAGAAATGAATAAAAGTATGCAAGACTCAGATCTAGCTCGGTTGTTTTGTGGGGGGGGGGGGGCCTGAAGGCTTTGAAGTTTTTGGTCTGCAAGATAATCGACACAAATTAACAATCTTCACATTTCCGACATCAGAAGCGTGAATGCAATCGATCACAAAACGTGAAGATCACATTCTTGATGGATGTTTTTATTTGGGGGTCCTGTAAAGCAGCGTGTTCTATAACGGACGCTGTGGACCTCAGAATGTCTGCCCACCTCTCGGACTTCTTCAGTTGTTCAAGTAGGACAACCATTTGCTCATTGGCTGCTGTTTCCCTGGTATTTGAACAATCAAAGCTTCGTAGGCGAGGTTGAACATGTTCATGTCGTCTTTGTTTGCAGCTAGCAAGCTAGCTAGCTACATTCATGAAAAAATAGCAGCAGAAATGGAAACAAAAACAACGTAAAGCATAAATAAGATGCAGCTATACAGGTTGTTTTAAGCAATGTCTTAAGGTCTAATTGGCATATTTCTTTATACCTTTTTGTGAAATCTGTTGCATCACTCGCTACCGTTTGGTTACGAAAAAACAAAACATAACCTTCTGCCAAACAACATGAAGTCAGGTTAAATGTATGAAGTTGAATTGCAGCTATTTTAACGGCATTACATTACATAACTGTTTGCCAAGTCAAGATGTCCACAAGGAGAAAAGGTCTGCAAATATTGGTAAGAAAATAAAATAAATAATAATAATCTATTGTCACATAAAATAAAAAAATGAAACAGACCTATCCAAGAAAACGATTTGATTCAATTACAAAATAAAAAAGCAGAAACTCCATCTGAAAATATGAACAAACAGCTGTATCCTGAATTCAGTAGTCATCATCTTAAGGCCACAGCTTCTCCAAGAACTCCAGGTGCTTCCACACACAGACGTTATCACACACTGTACTGCACATACTGTACACACATTCACCACTCAGTGTATATATATACATATATATATGTACATATATATACGTAGATATATATATATATATACTGTGTGTGATTTACAAAATACACTCACCCCAGTTTTTAAAGTTTACATGAAGGAACATGGAGCTTAGCTTGTATAAATTGTGTATTTTTGATGCTTGTGCTTTACAGTATACAGTATATACATAGACACAGTCAATTCACTGTAAACCTCAAATGTTTAAAAATGGAAAATACATATATAAGCTCCCCTCGTGGTAAACCCTGAAGATCTTCTGCTCAGTTTGGCCTCTTCGCTGCTTCTCCTCACATCACTTCCCTTCTGCTTGTGAAGCCGGGAATCATAACTGACTCGGCTTCCAAAAGGTAACTATTTCTTCACCGTGCCGCTGGATGCTCACAACCTATAACTCACACTAAGAGGGGAAGGTGTTCATGTTTTTTTCGGGTGTCTAGTTTGGGCTGTGAGGATAACGCTGTCGGCGAAAGGAGCTCTGGATGCTTCTCAGCTCAGATGTTTCATGTGTGGGACACTGGTGCGAAAGTGGAAAAGTTTAATCTCCTCTCTGGAATCTGTTTGTTCTCAAGTTGCTTTCCTTATTTGCAATGTCATCTGCACACATATCTCCTCCACACACACACACCTCCATTCGTCAACAGACGTAAACACGCTGCACATGTAATCCCAAATTCCCTCAGCTGTTAGAAAATAGAGACTTTGCAGCTGCATCACCAATTTCCCCACCAACCACATCTGGAGCCATCATGAGGGCCCTGCAAATAATATTTTAGAATTATCTGTAAAAGATTATTAAAAGTGCGTAGATCGATTAAGGAATGTGAAAACATAATACTGTGACACAGAACACGGATCTGTTTCTAGACTTACTCCCGCCAAACTGTTATGCGATGAAGCCTGCGTGACTTAGCCTGCAGGCTAGCTTAGCAAAGCTAAAGCTGTAATCAATAACTCTACGAACTTTGGAACTACAGCAAAGATAACAAAGCATCAAATGTTGAGTTTTTGAAGTCGCTTCCCTCTGTCAGTGGCACAGTATGTGGTGAAGATATCCGTGATCGAATAGGACAACATTGGCCTTTTGACTTGTTCTCACTGTTGTCTTTTGTGCAACACTTCTGAGCGCTAGCTCCAGTCCGACATTTTGTAAACCCAGAGCTTTAACGCATAAATAACTGGAACTGTAGACTCAAGCACATTAGGTCAAAAGTTTGAAATTTAAAAGTTATCTTAGGGAATCAGAATTGCAGAAATTCTCGGTTGTTAAAATTTTGAAAATGACATTGCAGAGCGTTCTCGTTACCCAACTTGATGTCATCCCTACTCGTCATATTTTGCCACTTGAGGAGAAGCCTCCAGCGTCACTATAATGTAGACGTAGTACCTTAAGGCTGTAGGTTTGCGTGTGGTTAACATTCCAACAAAACAACATAAAGTCACGTGACATAAAGCCGTCAGTAATTATCTCTCAACTTTTGGTTTCAAACAAAAAACAAACGTCGGCCCTCTGAGTAAAAGTCCTGTTTGTTTGACGCATCCACCGACTCGTTCTACTCATTCTTTGCCTTCTCGCTCTTAAATGACATGTCCGTCTAATAATGACGCTGATGGGTTTACATTGGTGTTCGTTTTAAATCCTTGAGTGTCTCATTCTGATGCTGAAGGATAACGCATACATGTGTTTTTTATTCAGGACTACTTTGCACAAGTGCAACAGACATCCAAGGACTTGATCCCTCACTGGCTTCCCACAAACCAAACCCTGCCAGCTGTGTTCCATTTGGGTGAGGGTTGATCCATTGCCACCATAGACTATAAGAAATGGACGTAGTCATTGTGGCGTCACCCATTGGTTTGTGGACTGCCGTTTCGATGCCTCGAGTTCGGCGATTTTCTCGTCGCCATCTTGGATTACGACCGTTGCCATGATGTTATTTTTGGAACCGACGAACGGAAGTTAACAAATTTGGAATGCGAAGGAGTGACGTAGTGACGCCGGATACGGCAGCGACCTATCAATCACAGTAGCCCCGCCCTAAAGCATCCCCTGCTTTATGGTCTGTGTGACTCTAAATGGACCATAATGTACTAAATGAACATCATGCTGTATTGAAGAAGACTTGAAACTAGAGATTGAGACCATAAACTCATGTCTACAATGTTTACTGAGGTAATAAATCAAGAGAGAAGTAGAGTCACTTTCTCATTGACTTCTATACAACCAGAGGAGTCGCCCCCTGCTGGTCATTAGAGAGAATGCAGGTTTTAAGACACTTCTGCATCGGCTTTACTCGGCAGAACCCGAGGTTGCCGCCTGATTGTAACACACAGGTGCAACATTTCTCAGCAGCAGATTGTGGAGAACCTCAGCAGCTTTTCAGTGTTACGGATTCTAGCTTTAATGCTAACACGCTACTACTACTGTACCACCAGAGCACTACATTGTACCTGTGCCTGTCAGATATATTAGCCAAAAGAATAGTAATGGTAACGTAACAAGTTGTTCAACTTGACAGTCAAAGGGCGAATTCTCCTATATCTGTTCATTTGTGTTGAGAAGGCCAATCATGAGCTCATAAAGTAACCCGCTAATTGCAGCTACTGAGGACCTGAGGACCTCCCCCATGGCTGTCCGGTGTAAGGTCCCCTGAACACCCATTTTGCCCATTAAGTTTTGGTTGTTAGGGCGTGCACAAGAAGGACAATAATGGAAAGATGGAGCAGAAGGTCTCAGAAGTCCATGTCCCAACCAGACAGCTCATCAGGAGGACTGTCCTCATCTGGAGGGTAGCTGTCAAAATAGCTGTGATCTGACGGTCCTGTAAGCTGGAAGAGAAGACGACAAAGGAGGAAAGGGTGAGATACTGATTTCTAACAGTTATTGAATCCAACAGTAGTGGCTAAAGGATACGACTAAACGGCATTACGCCGAACACTAGTCCACCTTTACAGCCTTGTTGTGTGAACTCACGCTCATGTAACCGTGGTGTGGTTCCTTTATAGCCTAACGTTAGCTGTTTACACATGCTGATTGCATTCAAACTTCGTGCAAACAAAACATGCAAGTATCAACAGTATGCAGCATTAACTTTTGTTTGCAACAGAGCTTATTTTATGCAATAATCTAATATCCAATGGAAAAATCCCATTGGCTTTTTGTCGAGAGAACCAGCGCCATGATATCTTCCGGGTTGGCCGATAAACATGTGTCATCCCTGTAGCACTTTATAGCTTTAGATTTGAATGGTTAAAATTCACATTGACATCATAGCTAACAATGAAAGTTACATCTCAATCTGTCATTATATTTGCTTTGTGTTGGAACTCCTAGTTTAACATGTCGGGATACATATCTACACTTACTTCTCTTTTCAGAGGAGATGGTAAAGTCATCGCCTTCAGCCCGTCCCAGTTGAAGCCGTTAAACCACCTTCAGACACGTTATGGAGCAAATAAAGACACAATCAGTTGAGAGACAAACAGAAATCAAAGCTTAACTACTTCCCCTGATCAATTTGCCCCTCTGATGCTACAGTGATACTGAGGAGCCTTTATGAACATCTGTCTGGGGCTTGACCCCTTATTCCTGGGGGGATACAGCCTACTTGGCTGAAGGGAGGCCAAGCCTGAGCAATATTTCCCAAAAGAATAACACTTTAACCGCTGCGAGCTGTAATTCATGACCCCACTGTATGTCCTCCTACATCTCTTTCTTAGCCTTCATATTCTCTCAAAAAACAAGTGATGTAAAGAAAGACTGCATTAAGCCTAATAATGTAATAAGCCTTTTGAATATGTCTTGCATCCCACTGCTCTTGTACAGTGTGTTCAGTGATTATCTAATTGCTGAGGTCGTAAACCGCTGGCCCGCATTCATAATGTTCAATCAGTGCTAATAGCTCGGCTAATCTTTCCACTGACATCAGCAACAAAGTGAGTCGGTCCCTTCTTACCTGTGCTTCTTGATATCAGTTATTCCGTTTTTGAGGTTCCCCAGTCGCTCTGCGGGATTTCGCCTGTAAAGTGGAACGGGGACCAAAATAATACTTTATACTTTAATATTGCGATACTTGTATTAGGTTGCTGACTACTTTAACAGGTAATAATTCGTAATTATATATCGGATTGTAGGATTCACGAGCTTCATCTTTGAACGTCGGTCTGCCTGTGTGATTTCGTACCTGCACAGCTTGCGTATGAGGTCCTCGGGTCTCTTAGTGACCTTCTTGGGAAAGTCCATTTTCTCGATTCCTTTCAAGATGAAAGTGTACGTCATCATCTGGTCACTCCCTGAGAACGGAGGACTGTGGAGTGGAGTAAAAATGAAAGAAGACTGAATTATTTTGATTTAGCTGTTGGTCTGTCGGAGAGAAGCTTTTCAGCAGCACTCTGTTCAAGTCAGCAAACAACAATTACTGCAAATCAGGAAGGAGATTGAAGCGATAATCAGAGGACGGGTGATTATACGGTGCATTACTCCGACAGATGACTGACCTGCCGGTAAGGAGCTCAAACACCAGGATGCCCAGAGACCAGAAGTCCACACTGAAGTTGTGGCCTTTGTTGAGGATGATCTCAGGGGCCACGTACTCCGGGGTCCCGCAGAAGGTCCAGGTCTTTTGGCCGCATCGGATCTTCTTGGCAAAACCAAAGTCAACCTGGGAGGGCAGGGTTGATCAGTTAAGTCCATTGGGGAACTTTTAGGTATTACCCAGAAAAATACCTTAAAGGAACCTTTGAGGCCTGTATTTTTACTGAGTAGCACTGTGATGCTTATTGACTTTCTTTAGATCTCACAAAACCCTCTGATACATTGCTTTAACTCCTTCAGTTTAGTACAATAAGTACTACAGTTACAAAGACAGGCAGTGAAATACATATTCGTGTTCCTGAGACATGAGAATGGGATGTACGTGTGCTCACAGTGACCTTGGTCTTTAAACACCAAAATCGAATCATTTAATCCTTGATTCTAGGTGGAAGTTTGTGCCAAATTTAAAGAAATCTGCTGAAGGCGTTCCCGAGATATTAAGAGAGTGGGGTGGGCGTGAGTTCACGGTGTCCAGCTGGACGTTTGTGCCAAATCTGAATAAATCCCTCATTTTAAATCACAAAGAACACGTTCTGCTACCAGAAACACACTAGTCATCACTGGGGAATCATCTGTGGCGACAGTTATTTCATCTTTTTAATACGTCCAGTCGCTCACCAGTTTGATGTATCCCTCAGCATCCAGCATGAGATTCTCAGGCTTTAAGTCTCTGTAGAGGACACCTTTGCGATGGAGGTAATCGAAAGCCTCCGTGACGCAACCAACGCAGAATTTGGCGGTGGGCTCATCAAAACTCCCCCTTAAAGACGAGGAAGACAAATTTAAACTTGGTGCTCACAAAACGGGGTCAGACCCTACGCTGTGGAGGAGCCAGGAGAAGTGTTCTCATTACACAAATGCACCTGAACACAGTTACAGGCCGCCCTTTTCCTGTGATTTATGACCGCGATGCCAGGAGAAGTCCCTCATTAGATGGTAACCTAACAGTAATACAATTACTTTTCCGCAGCGAGCCAGAAATAACGTGACAACGCGGTGGGGAAAATGGATGGTGCTTTAGAGACGGCAAGTTTTGTTCGTTTTTTGCAAAAGTCAGCGTTCGGTCTCTCCTACCTGTCTCTGAGCAGACTCCAGATCTCTCCACCCAGACAGGCCTCCAGCAGCATGTACACATACTTGTTGTCCTTAAACGTGCGATACAGCCTGGAGTCAAAGAAGCACAGACAAAGTTCAGCTTCAAAGATAAAGGTTTCATGCAAACACACCAATGGCCACGCTGTTCTGTCAGTTAGGATCAACATGTCCTGTTACTATCGTAATATTACAACATAATACTGTTTTCCTGCTTGTAAAACATTTAGGGTGCAGGATTTTTCTCTAATCTCGTTTTAGTTTAATTAGTGGAGAGCTTTTACATTGAATAATCACTTGCCTAAATAGTTCAAATAAGCTTTCATTTGGTTAAAAATGCTTGATTTCTTACTATTAAACTGATAACTACAGCAGGAAGATAAGTAATTATGCAAAACAGACCATAAACAGGAAGCAGGTTGCTTACATTAATCAATGCAGCCCCAGTGGTCATTATTGCAATGCATTGAAAGACATTACTGCTCAAGTTATAGCTTCATTTGTGTACTCATGTGATTTTAACTGAACCCTCGGGGTGATGTTTTCAGAGAAAAGCACCAACAGCAACCCGGGAGCATCTACAGGTTCAATATCAGCAGAGCAGATGTTACTCTACGTAGTCTTAAATCTTACATCACAGAACAATACTGTGAAATATGAAGAGATAATAGGTTGAATAAATGCGTGGAGTGTGTGAAGAGATGGGCCAAAAGGAGGTGACGAATGGCTTTAATATCTGGGTCTGTTCCACTGCGTACGCTCAAATCCGATCCTCGTAATCTCACAAAAGGCAAAGAAAAGCTGCTGCTGCAATACCTCACAGCAAATAACTACATTTTGACAGCGGACATCTTGATATATCTTGCCATTCCACCCCGTCGAGATGTGATCTGCTCGAGGCCTCAACTGTGATCTCGTCAAAAACGAATAAGCGGCGCACTGTTCTCCCAGACTAATGGAGCAGAGCTGCATCACGCAGGACAAAACATTGGAAATGGGTTTTGGAGGCCGAGCAGCGAGGACCGACTTGACCACGAACGGCGAGCGAGCCTCGGCGAGGATCTTCCTCTCCGAGTGGATGTGCTCCTCCTGCCTGTTGTCCACCACGTGCTTCTTCTTGATGACCTTTAGGGCGAAGGTGACGTCCTCGCCCTGCAGCTTCACCTGCAGACGGACAGAACAGGGGCGGGAGGTCACAAGACAGACCTTTCTTTTTTGATCTTGTCACAGTTGTAATTAATAACATGAAAAGATAGCTTTGCAATGGCAAAGTTGGCTCGTCCTCCTTTGGCTCAGCAACACCAAAAGCCCAAACCACATGACCGCAGCGCCGGAGCCAACCTCAGACTCACTCGTGTTTTGGAACGAGTTTTATTCTTTAGACACTCGCTGTTGTCAGGTTTCCGTTACAACATGAGGTGAGCAGGCAAGGTGAAGATAGAAAAAGAACTAAAGAGGGACTTAAGAGCTCTGGTTGTACTAACAACTGTAAATCTAATCTGTTTAAGAAACTTCGACAGAAGCCCTGAGAGGTGAGGGAGACGCTCCACTACGGTCGCAGTAAACGTGTGGTGAAGTTTGTGAACTCAATAAAAACACTTTGTCTAAACGCTCAGGTTTAAGCGACGAAACCACTAAGTTGGGTTTAGTCTTAAAATAACGACCGAAACTACATTTTGCCTCGCTATTTTTGTGTTTTTTTTTTTTTTACAGAAGTTATCTTTAAAGCAAAACTCACAAAAAAAAGTAAGTATTTAAATTTTTTCATTATTTTAATTGATTACCAGGATATTGTTTTTGGTCATTGTTTTTCAAATTTGATTCACAGATGAAATGAACAATCAATGAGAACTGGTAGATTCAGGACTCACCAGTTCTACCCGTCCGAAGCCGCCGACCCCGAGAGTAGCGACGACCTGCAGGTGGTCGAAGGGCCGGGCCGGAGGAAAGGCCGACACCATGTCCTTCAGCTGGACCACGTCCGGCGACAGCGGCTGGCTCTGGTGACGCGACACCGACCTCCTGGAAGAAGACGGACCTCATTTTAACCAACCAAACATAAGTATGGATCTCCAAAGATGAGAACCCAGGTATGTTGTGCTTAAAGTTTTACTCTCATTTAACAGTTTATTTTGATGTTTTTTTGCGCTTCTTTTCATTCACTATTCCGGCCTGAGCAACACGGCGCCGCACCCACCTGGCATGTCTCTTCTTGTCGTCACGATCGAGCGTTGCCACGTAGCCTTGGAGGTACTTCTGCAGCTCGCTGAAGGTGCCCACTGTCTGATTAAATGTCCTAAAACAACGACACACGTCAACAGTGCAAACACTGGAATGAGAGGAAATCAGCAGCTGATAGATACCAACAAAACTTTCTGTGATAATCCTTAAAAAAAATAAAAAAACATAACATAAAGTTGCCTGGCCCTCACAGTCGAAACACTTGTTTAGGTTCAGGCAACAAAACCGCTTAGTTAGGTCTAGGAAAAACATCACGGTCGGGCTTAAACTTAAACTAAGTAAACAACAAATCAAAAGTACGGAACACATGCAACTTCAGGAAAACTCAACAGCACTTTGGGACATGATCACGGGTCTCCTGTGTGTTTGTTTCGTCACACTCCCTGAGCATCTGGTGATCCATTATTTACTAAATCTCATCTAAATTGTTTTCTCTTGTGACTGAAGAACACGTGGAAAAAAGGTGTTTGTTGTGATACTCATTTTTGCCACACGACGCTGAAGTGAACCTCCATCACATGTTCTGAATAGGAATAAATGTATTCATGTCTATTCATTTCTCCATGCACGCTAAACACAAGGTACATGCTGTAGGTCCTATTTACAACATGGGGTAGTGGTGCACTTTAGCCTCTTGTGGTCAGAATGTGTATTACAACAACAAACAGTAACACGTAAAATGATCCAAGCAAATAGAGTCATCTGCCAAAACTTGTTTTTACCACCTGTTCTCCCAGATGATCAAAAGATGTAACAATGTAGCAAAACAATTTGAATCATGTTTTTTACCTGTTACACAGAATACTCACTCTCTGTCGATGACGAGGCACTCCACCCCGTTCTCATCGGCCATGATGTTCGCTGACCTGACATCATCACTGAAAGAGAGACGCCAACATGTCTCACTGTTCTGATGAGGAATTTAGGATTCAGAGCGCAAACCGTTTTTAATGTTTTGAGCAAGACAGTCACAGCTGGGAATATTTTAAACATTTTGTTTTCAATTAGATCCATAAATTCAACAGAATTCAACAGTAATGATTGACAGGTTGGCAGCATTATAACACATTTAAACGTAATGCGATCACATTATGTTAAAGGGGACATATCATGCTCTTCATACTTGTATTTTGGGTTCATACTAGGGGCATTTTCTCATCGACTTCGATATAATCAGACTTCTTTTTGTAAGGAGTCGCCCCCTGATGGCCATTAGAGAGAATGCAGGTTTTAAGACACTTCCGGATTGGCTTTCCTTTTCATAATCGGAGGTTTCCTCCTGGTTGGTTGCCCAAATGTCTGAGCACAAGCACTGAAAAAGTGAGGTTTTTTTATGATATGTCCCCTTTTATACAGTTGGAGCACAATGCCTTGTTTTGCATATTTTTGAAAGGCTGCTTGTTCACCACAGGCCCTGCTGCTACATCTCATTATGCTCAATGTGGAAAGCAGGTACAATTGTTGTTCTTGGGGATCTGAATAAAGTGCCTGAGGATAGAAGGTGTCTTCAGTTGTATTTTGTTATTTTTATGGGCAGTATAAATAAACATGGCTTAACATGCCTCGGCTATTAAAACTGTGTTTCCACCCCAGAATCGGGAGACAGTAGCAGATTAAAAACGGTCTGTTGTTACCTTATAAGGGCTTTCTCTCCAAAGTAGTCTCCCTTCTGCAGCGTGTTGATGGTCTGCGGCAGCTTGTGGGCCTCGGTGGTCTGGGTCACCTTCACCTGCACAACACAGTCAGCTGGATCTTTAAAAGCACATTTCACTGCTTCACACCGACGTCTCCGGTTCACCCCGACAGCTTTTACAGGTGCTTTCAATTATTCTCCAAATATCTTTGCATGCATTGGAAAAAAAAAAGAAGAATCCTAAGAAATTAGAAGAATTGACATATTAAATTATAGTAATTGGAACATGATGGCTATGAGTGGTAGAGTGGCGTAGATGTACTATATTTATTGTGAGAGGCTTTTAAATCAGCTGCCTTCTGTTTGTTCTGCTGTGTTTTTCTGCAGCGGTTTGCAACCAAAGTACTCCGGCAGCCTGGACGTTAAAAACTTCTCCTTAATTTGTGAGGCTTTCAAAACCAGTGGCCCACCCCGGTCGAGGTCAAACATCCCACTCGTGGCACCATCCTGCCGTAACGGCCGGGATGTGTTTTAGCTAAGTATCCCGTCTGACCTCAGTGACCCTGTTTTTCCTGGTGGCAGGCGCTCTCAGAGTTTATTCCCTCCCTGGTCAGGGGGTACAAGGAGGAGGGGGGGGGGGGGTACGAGAGCCATTTCCTGTATTAGCCCCCTTTTCTCCCAAACAACATGTGTTCCTCTCTGGTTTGGTTAGCTTAGCGCTGAGGAGCTGCTGTCTCGGCTCATAATGGCATTTTGAAAGTCCCCTGTGGACGTCTCTGGCCCCTCTCCATCTCCCCTCGCTGCCCCGGTGTCAGGTTGCCCACTTATCAGACAGACGGGCGGGTGAGTCATACCCCTGACTCACACCCACTTTGACCGACATATTATGTCGTTGGAGTATTCGCCAGATTTATTATTTTGTGTGCATTTGAACTTGTCTTTTGGCCTTCATTTCAGACATGGAGTCAGTTATACAACAACGTCCATTAAAGTCTGACACACATCTTCTTAAAAAAACTCTGAAATTATCCAAAGCACTTGAGTTATTGAAGCAGGATTTTAAACCAGTGAATTACAGATTGTATTAGCAGCTGCATTCATTATCATATGCAGGTTTGTTTCCACTCTTTGACACCAAAGTGAAAGGACAGAGGACAGCAGGAGCAGAACGGGCTCAAGTGTCCTGCAAGATGTTAGGAGGCTAATGGCATTTCTTTAGCCATCCAACACTCATGCTGACTGATGAAGAAAGCCTTTGCTGCCGCATCCTTATCAGTGCAGTAAAGACGTCACACAGCATTGTCTAACCGAGACACTGCAGGATTTATTTTATTGTTGTAAGGACGGGATTAAGGCTTGTGTGTCCGGCCCTAATGAGTCTCATTGTTGAGTCTGAAAACGTCCCAGAAATCTCTGCAGCACAGCCCAGCTGTAACACGTCATTATCACCAGTGGGAACAGGCAAAAACAAGTACTGACCGGTTTGCATGTTATGTTTTTGACTCTCCACGTAGTCCTGACTGCAGTTTTTTAAAATTTTCTCAATTGTACAAATATACTTGTTTAGCCAAACAAAGCTGTCGGGATGGAAATGTAGGTCCGACTGAAATACCTCCACAGCTGTTGGATGTTTGCATGAAATTAACATTCACATTCCCTTCAGGATCAATTATAATCACTTCGATGATCCCTTAACTTCTCCTTCTAGCGCCACCATCAGGTCAAAGATGTAACTTCTCAAACACTTTGGTTTGTGACCAAATATCTGATGAATTATTAACACTTCCATCAGCGTCAGCTGTGCTTTGTGTTTGGTGCTTATAAGCAAACGTTAGCATGCTAACATGTTCAACAAAGATGGTACCATTCAGCTCAATGCAACGTTGTTCCTGACTGCAGCCCATGGATGTATTTAAAGAACTGGATACAACACCTCACGACGGCAACTCTTATTTTTTTTCAATTTATATTTTCTCATTCCATTCGCTAATATTCAACATATTTATTTTTCCATACATTTCTCCAATACTGTTGGTTAAACTCTAGCTTTTACACACAATCCTCTTTTCCATTCCATTCCAAGATGGCGCCCACTCAGTCCATTGAGAATTTTTCACCACGTGCCCAATTTTTTTTACTTTGCATTTGGCCCAGTGAATATGCCCAGTAGCGATCCTCCCGCACGAGTTCCACCTCGACTACATCGTGAAGATTTATGTAATTGCTTTTTTTTTGGCTCGAGGAAGGTTTTACAACAATGAAACCTCCATGGATCAAAAGTTCATGTGAGTAAATGAAGTCAGAACTGACCTTGTTTGCTTTTCAACGTGTCCTGTCAACAGTTTTCCCGTCTTTTATAATTGGGGTCTATGGTGAAATGTGCTTTGGGCTGCAAAGGGGATTTTTCTGTACAATACCGCGAGTGGCCACTGGGATAACAAACTAAATGAAATTTTCTCTTCGCGCAAACCTGGTCATTTTGTGTGTGTATTTGAGAGACAGATGACGTTTTACACTTAAGAGCGAGGACATTTTTATAGCCTTGCGTTTAGGTTTAAAGTTAAAATTAGTCAACAGTGAAAGTTGCAGTTTGAGCGTCCTGACGTAAACGATAAGCTGCATGATGTGCGTGTGTGTGCGTGTGTGTGTGTGTGTGTGTGTGTGTGTGTGTGTGTGTGCGTGTGTGTGTGTGTGCGCGTGTGTGTGTGTGTGTGTGTGTGTGCGTGCGTGTGTGTGTGTCTGTGTTACCTTCCCCTGTGCGATGATGTAGAAGGTGCTGCCCTCCTCTCCCTCCCGGATGACGTGCTCTCCCTTGTCATAGTATTCCTAATGGGAGAGAGAGGCGGGTGAGGAGGGGAGGGGGAGGGGAGGGCAACAGTCAGAGTTGAAGCGTTACATTGATTTTACCATTGAACCGGCTGGTCTGATTCCTGGTACCGGTCCCCTGCGGGACGGAGCTGGAGTTCAGCCGTCAATGATGCTTCGTCATTCGGAACTTCTCAGCCTGCTGATCAGGAGAGGATGTTGGGAGGCTCATGGGATGAATGAAACATGAAGCGCAGGTCAATACAGTATGTTGATTATGATGGTGTTAATGTCCGTCATGAGGGCCTTTCATGATCATCGCTAAAGGAGGATTTTGTGTTTGACATTGTGGTCTGTGGTAGTATTAAATGAATTGAATTGAATGCATTAAATCCTGGCCAAGACTATTTCCTGCTTTATCATGTGATGCATTTTTCGTTGTGTATTCAGCATCGTTTAGCTACTTGAGTTTTCCACTAATTGATTGAGTGCTAGTAATATAAGTTACTATATAAGTAACATGAGTTTATGGTCTCAATCTCCAGTGTCAAGTCTTCTTCAATACAGCATGATGTTCATTTAGTACATTATGGTCCATTTAGAGTCACACAGACCATAAAGCAGGGGATGCTTTAGGGCGGGGCTTACTGTGATTGACAGGTTGCTACCACGGCGTTGTGTGCTTTTGTCTTACAACTTTAATCCTTACGCAGTGTGTTTTCAGTTCATGAAGGTTAATTGTAACATTTTGGTCACCAAAAAAATATTTGGTTGAACTGTCAGCCAATCAGACACAAGCAGCTCCCGTGTCCCTGTTATGTGTCCCTCACAGACTCAGACTCAGTCGTTTACAGAAACACTCCAGTTGGTGCAGCTCACACTCAAAGTCCGTCTCCATCTTTAGTTCAGCCTCACGAGCCTCGTAAAACTGAGTGACACACACTGAAATGTTCTTGAATCAAGCGCTGGGGTACAGTGTGTTCTCTCTGTCTCCACTTCATGCTGTCCGTCAAAACCCAAACCTGACACACCAACCACAGCGCTGAAGCCATTCTGCCAGCTGAGACAACTGTCCACAGCTGTAATCCATTTAACTACAGAGGACTTTGGCGAAAAAAGAGTGAACAAACAAATCAGGGCAACCCCCCCCCCTCCCCCCCTCCCTCCCTGTTTACTGTCAAAACTCTTGACACAAGTGGCATTCTTCCTCGAGCATCCCCAGCTTGTTTACGTCACGTTTTGCGCTTCAGGAGAACTGGTTTAACACCCGTCCTTGACAGCGGAGACAACATGCCAAGGTTTTGTTGATGAAGACTGTCTGGATGATACAGCGGCTGTGCAGGGGGAGCGACACCGTTTGAATTGTATCTCTGGGTTTGTTTTACCAGCTTGAATCCTGAACCAAACATTTACCTTTTCAGGAAAAGAAAGAGGACATTTTCACTAAAAAGCTTGGACAGTGTGTACCCCTCCCCCCCCCAAACAATCTCGTACATCAACTTGCTCTGGACTTGGTTTGCTCATGTGAGTGTTGGACAAACACACTCATGCTCAGCTGTGTGTGCTTTGGGTTTTGGCAGCAGTCGTCCTATTTTTGGCGACAGTCACAGCACATATTCCACATATTCCACCGTCTCTCTCTCTGCTGCCAGAGAGAGGCAGTTATTGACCCGATGCTGACAAGCTCCACTCCGTTTTCTCTTTCACCGTTGAAATACGACGCTTACGGAGGAGAACGTGTTTCAAACACACACACACACACACACACACATTCACTTTTGCCACACTTTGTATGTTCTCACACCAAAAGCCTGTCACTCGCACATCTTTAAGAAATCACTCGTCCCCCATTTTGAATAAACACTTTCTGGGGCCTTGGTCAAATAATTATGGTAACAATATACACCGCCCCGGCGATGACAGGAATAATATCGGCTCTGTTCATCAACAAGGTCATTTGTGAACTGGAGGTAGAAGGAATACGCTGACAGGCAGGAATGGTATATGGCCAAATGGTAATGATATTTTGACAGCAGCTATCTGCAACGCCGGGGCTCCCATGAGCTGCCAGAGGGGGGGGGGGGGCCCCACCAGCAGAATTATAGATAGATCGACAGAATTACTTACCACCTCGAGGCAGTCCACTATTTTGCTCAGCTTGTCCTCCGGTAGGTAAGCCAAGAGTGAAACACTGACAGAGGAAACAAAACACAGGTGATGAACATTCATTTCTGTGTGTACGTCACAATATAAATGACTGTACACATGATGCCAGGGAGCTGGAATGTGGAACCATATTTCATGTGTCACGGTAATCAAGTGATGCATCTGGACAAGAACATAACACGATGTAGACTTGATGGTCTGAGGTGGTGGAGACCATCCGAACCTGACTACACCAGACTAAAGAGGAGAGTAAATGTTGGACTCATCAGCTGGACACAAACAAAACTACAATCCCATGTTGCTCTGTTTCTGCGAGATGTAATTGATTGCGAACAAACGAACCATAACAACTTGATAACCAGTGGTGCATCGAGGATCCGCAGTTATTATATAAGGGGTTATATATAAGGGTTTTTTCCCAAATATTTCTGCCCCCTAGTGGTCCAA
This sequence comes from Melanostigma gelatinosum, assembly GCF_949748355.1. Taxonomy (NCBI): domain Eukaryota; kingdom Metazoa; phylum Chordata; class Actinopteri; order Perciformes; family Zoarcidae; genus Melanostigma; species Melanostigma gelatinosum. The sequence goes on from NC_136639.1 coordinate 3,227,939, forward strand.
AGGTGCTTCACGCTGCTTTAAATGTAGGTGTCTTTTTGCTGTGGTGAGAATCAATGGACAAATAATGTATATATATATATATATATATATATATATTTGTCCAAAATGAACTAGCCACTTAAAGACACTCCTTAATTTTGTTACTCTGCCCAAAAGCAGCCGCAGAACCCGATTACTTGAGGTCTTTGTTTTTGTTTGTTTTGGGGCTAATTTGTCAGGAATCAGGAATTTGACTTATAACTTATAACAACAAGTTCTATCAGATATATTTCTACAGTGATTAACTGACAAAGTGACTTGTTGACTAACTGAACCCAACATAAGTAGTATTTGACGACTAGATGATGGTCATTATGTACCCTTACCACCAGGTAGTTTGATGTTAGATGTTTCCGTCATGTCTTCGAAAAGATATTAGATTTCTAGATGTGAGATATCATGTATCATACATGACATGTCTTGTACGTTATCACTTACAAGAAGCGTCAACAGTCAGGCGCCGCTGCTCTCATGGGCTACAGACTGTGACTAACCTTCGCAGGAAGTTGCGGTACTGTTCGTGTCGCGTCTCGGCCGTCCTCCTCATGATGTTCTGAAACACCTCCCGGTCCAAAGCCCACGTCCTCACTTTGTTCACCGCTGTAAGAACAACATCACGTCCATCACAAAGGTGCAGGGACGTGGTCCAGGTTCTGACCCCTCAAAGAACAACTGGTTAACCTGGGACCCCTGAGTAGTAAAAGCTAAATGAGCCGCCGCTCTTCTCAATAACACCGTGCTTTGTAAACTTTGTAGACTGATGATTCACAACTAAAATGATTTAGCTTTTCCTCTCCCTTCTCTTTCGTCCCATTGTTTAACTGAGGCCCTCTATCACCACGAATAAATAACGTCTTGTTTTATTTTGTCAGATGGACAAAGGAGGCGAGAAAAACACTGTAATCTTTCCTCGACCTCGGCGTTGAGTCACGTCAAAGCTACGGAGACTCTGAGACAGGCTTGTGTTGGTACAAAGGAGGAAGTAGCTGTGAACGTTTGACATGAACTGGTAGCAAAGAAAGAGTTGCCCTTAATCCACTTCTCATGCAAAACCCACTCAGAGAGACTCGTCAAACTGTCACGTTTTTTCCAGTTCACCCTGAATATTGAGGTCAACTCGGTGGTCCCTCCCCCCAAAGGGCCACCAGTCAATTACCCGGTTAAATATACAAACCCGGACAAAGAGGCACTACATGGTATGCACGTTCCAAGCTCCAAGGAGGGGAAAAGCAATCAGAATGCAAAGCTGTGGATATCACGCAAAGCCTTTGTCAACACACCCAATGCCAACGCTTGTTTATTTGGGTGTAGTGACCTGATCTGATCCTCCGGCGCTCACTGTCAGCTGATTCCTTGGATGAAGCTCAGATGAAGTGTCAGATTGCAATCAGGAGTAGGGGGGGGGGGGGCGTATAAGAGAATATCATGTTAAAGGGTGCTGGAAGGCAGGATGGGAAACTACATTTTCTCATGTGAGACATCTAAATAATCCACATCACCCCAGATATGCATTTTGTTCTACTCCATTTCCATTTTGCCAGTAAGTTATTATATTTATTCCATATTTTCATTTACTTTTGCAAGGTTTTGCTCACTGTTTTCTCTCAAAAAGAAGCCACTAGTGCAGCAACTAGGAGGAGAACCCCTCACTGGCTTCCCACCGACGATTAAGGTTTAGGAGGATACGTTCCTGTGTGGAGCAAAGGTTTTAATTGGGAGATCTATGACTTCATGTGAACATACCGTCCGAGAAGGGAGAGGCAACCGCAGACCAAATAACGGGGAATCAAACATTTATTGCACGTTACTTTTGATCACGACTGTCGCAAAGTCAGTCTTCCCATCGTCATCCGTCACGGACACGCTGACCGAGCGCTCATCTGAAGAGCATGAAATGTGAAGGTGTGATGTGGATCAGGACACCTGGAGTCCTGAGGCGGAGTCGGTCTTTACCTCGCACTGACGCAGTCCGTGTGCAGTTGTACAGGATGGCTAGTTCTCCAAACGTGGTCCACACCGTGATCGACGCCAGAAGTTTGTTCTGTTGAAACACGTCCAGCTTCCCATCTGCAGATATGACACAAGGACAATCAATGGTGGTTTTAAACCCACATTCAGGAGACAGGAAGACAGACACGCGCTACAGGCAGAATCTAATAATAATAATAATAATAATAATTCCTCTTGGGGCCTTCTTTCCCAAAATGCATGCCGTTGGCTTTAAAATAAATAAGAATACATCCACTAAATTTGTTAACAAAACACACCCTCGTCCCTTCCTCCTGTCCCGCTTCCTACCGTCCCTCCTGTCCCGCTTCCTACCGTCCCTCCTGTCCCGCTTCCTACCGTCCCTCCTGTCCCGCTTCCCACCGTCCCTCCTGTCCCGCTTCCCACCGTCCCTCCTGTCCCGCTTCCTACCGTCCCTCCTGTCCCGCTTCCTACCGTCCCTCCTGTCCCGCTTCCTACCGTCCCTCTTGTCCCGCTTCCTACCGTCCCTCCTGTCCCGCTTCCCACCGTCCCTCCTGTCCCGCTTCCCACCGTCCCTCCTGTCCCGCTTCCCACCGTCCCTCCTGTCCCGCTTCCCACCGTCCCTCCTGTCCCGCTTCCCACCGTCCCTCCTGTCCCGCTTCCCACCGTCCCTCCTGTCCCGCTTCCCACCGTCCCTCCTGTCCCGCTTCCCACCGTCCCTCCTGTCCCGCTTCCCACCGTCCCTCCTGTCCCGCTTCCCACCGTCCCTCCTGTCCCGCTTCCCACCGTCCCTCCTGTCCCGTTTCCCACCGTCCCTCCTGTCCCGCTTCCTACCGTCCCTCCTGTCCCGCTTCCTACCGCCCCTCCTGTCCCGCTTCCTACCGTCCCTCCTGTCCCGCTTCTTACCGTCCCTCCTGTCCCGCTTCCTACCGTCCCTCCTGTCCCGCTTCCTACCGCCCCTCCTGTCCCGCTTCCTACCGTCCCTCCTGTCCCGCTTCTTACCGTCCCTCCTGTCCCGCTTCCTACCGTCCCTCCTGTCCCGCTTCTTACCGTCCCTCCTGTCCTGCTTCCTACCGTCCCTCCTGTCCTGCTTCCTACCGTCCCTCCTGTCCCGCTTCCTACCGTCCCTCCTGTCCTGCTTCCTACCGTCCCTCCTGTCAGCTCAACATGAGACAGAACAGATATTTCTAGGCTGTTGGTCCGTCAGTGACCCTGAAATGAAATCATTTGCTGCATGAATTATGACTCAAATGAAAGACCTCATTAATGAGATTACAATCACCGGCTCCTGACGTATGTGTTATTATTTCACCAGCGTCATCAGTGAATAATCATAATTCCTCTTAATACTTTATTAATTATTCACATCATAGAAGCTGTGCTGCGTTCTGGAGGTGAACGTTGTCGCATTGTTTCAGATTCTCTTTTGTTATTTGTCTTGAAAAGTCTTCCTTTTTTTAAAACAAGCAGCATGTGATTTATGACTTTTAAGGATTATGTTTGGATCGAGTTCAAACAATCCGATCGTCCGTCTACTGCAGCGACCGACCTGCTGCATTTCTTCCTGTGCAAGGTGAGAAATCTCTTTCACACCAGACAGCAGAACAAATACGAGGACATTTTCTCTGTGAATGGCTCATTTCACCACCAACCACACTGGCAGACGAGCAGTCATTGTTCCAGAGCATGTGGTCGTCTGAAACACTGAGTCGTCCAGTTACGCTGAGAGAGTTCATGAATAGGTGAGAAACAACATGTAAATATATAAAAAAACAGTAACGTGTACTTCATACGTGCCTAAATGAACACATTAGTGTCCAAAATGAACTTTTTTTGCTCTCCTGCGAAGAGTTGATAAACCAGAGGAATTCACACATCTGCCAAGAATACTTTTCACAGCCCCAAATAATTATAGTGTGTAATTTTCAAAGAATAACATTGGGCTATTTTTTTAATCTGTACATCTGCGTGGAGCAGTGGAGACCAATCAAAGAGCTCGATGCAGCGCCGCTGCTGCGCTTTGATTTGATTGGCTTGTGGTCAGAGAGGCTGTCCGGTAGCCAGTGAAGGCAAAGGCTTGAGAACATGCAAAGACCGGAATAGTCACGAATCCACGTGAAAAACCGCTGCGGCAGGTGACTCGTGTTTCCCTGAACTTCAGACCCTCTAACTGTGCAGTCAGCACTATTTCTACTCAATAATTGGTCACTTGAAATGTAGTCAAATGTAAGACAATACACAGATCGGGAAGGCTACACATGGAAAAAGAGCCGGAAACCCTCAGGTTGATTCAGAATGTTCTCTCTTTTCTTTGATGGATCGTTTGGAACAAAATGTCTGTTTTTAAGATGTCTGTTGTGTGAAAGCTTAAAGAAAACTGTGTGACGTAAAAAGCCAAATGTAAAACTGTAAAGCGTGTTTCTACGTGATGTTCTTGCTTTGAGCCTTTGGAAGAGAAGACTCCTCCCTCTCATTAACGCTCGATCACCTGCTGAGGTTCCTCTTTGCACATGCTGCTGCTTCTCATTGGTCGCTCTGTGTCATGTGATGTTTGTAATCGAAGGTGTGTCTCGGCCACTGCAGGGAGTGGATTTTCCAGAGAGGAGGAGGAGGAGGAGGCGAAGACACCTTGAAGAAGAAGAAGAAGAAGAAGAAGAAGAAGAAGAAGAAGAAGTACCTGCCAGGACAAAGAGATGGTTCCCGGCCTCTCCCTGCTTGATGACGTGCTCTCCCTGCTGGTAGGTGCGCTCGTACATGCACTCCACCATGTCTTTGATCTGCTGCAGCTCCAGCCGCTTCAGGTACTGGTTCTTGTTCAGGGCGTCCGTGAGCAGCTTCTTCACGCTGTCAGGGACAACAACAACAACAACAACAACAACAACAGCAGGGGGAGGCGTTAGACACGTGCGCTCTGCTCTGAATGTTGCCTGTTGTCTGTCACGTACTTCAGGTTTGATTTTGTCAGTGAGGCGCGACAGACAGAGGGAATGAATGAAGATCTTTGGCAGTTTAAAACTCAGCATGTTGCAGGTGGAGGTGGAAGTAAGTGAATCTATTGGATCACGTACTGTGTGTAAGTGCAGTTTAGAGGCACTGGAGCTCATTTCAAATGCAGTTACTTGTTGTTTTGCAGATTTAGGTTTTGCATTCAACATGAGAGAAACAAAACATTAACATCAACTTTCTTTACTTCATTCCTTCTAGAGGCAAAGCAAAGTCGCTTAATCGATGAGTTAAATGACAAAATCAATCAGCAACAGTTTTCCTCATCAGTAATGTGAAAATACCAAAACAAAGTACTTGTTTATATTTTTCCTGTTCTAGTTTTCTAGTGTTGAATCTTTGGGTTTAGGATCGCTGCTCGACCACAACAAGCATACAGACACATCAACTTGTACTTTGGAGAACTGCGATGGACATTTTTCACGATTTTTTTTAAATAATATTTTAGATCACATGATCAATCAATTGATCAAGAAACACTTCCTGTTCTCCCGCCGCTATGTGCCGCGTTCCTGAAGCCCACTGAGCCACCAGGACGCCCACATCCACATCACTCACCACGTCGTTGAGTCTGCGTGGTAAATATTCCGTCTCCTGTGAAAGGATGACTATTTAGCCTCCTTCGGACAATGAATCAAGTAAAAGAGCGAAAACATAAACTCATCATCAGGTGTCAAAGTTCACCGTTGTGCATTTTAACAGCTGCGGCAAGAGGCCGCCAGAAGAAGACATCGCTTCCTTCGGGGGAGTTGTAAACCGAAAGAGGTTAAGAGTCACGGCTGAATGCAAACTGTAGATCAGAGAGGTGAGCGGTGCAGGAGGTGGGTGGTCTGTTTCTCCGCCTTATCGTGTGTAATAAATGATCACTTTGGGCTTCATAAAACCAGAGCAGATGACAACCGGTCCTTTGTTTTCCAACCCACATCCTCTCCTCCCACCGAGCTGTGCCATTACTCCGCTCAGGGTCTGCAGCGTGTTACATTGTCACTCACAGAAGACGAGTTTTCTGTTTTTCAGAGGGCCAGTCTGCATGAGGGTACCAGCCTGCCTCTTTTACATTGGCCTTGGTTGTATAATGCATGCTGGGCTTATTGGCGGCGCATGCTTTAAACATGAGGCTCGGGTCGAGGCGGGGAGGCTCTGCGTGCTCTCATTTATTCACTGCAGGGCGCCGTATTCATGTTGTTCGATATGAAGGACGCTGTGACGAAAGGCAATTAGAATTTCATGTTGTACACTCTAACACGACTTGCTGCTCTCATGAAATCACCTTTTGTGTTGTTTGTTGTGTGCGGTTGCCGAAGCGAAAACACAGGTGTGGGAGGAGTTTGGGGAGACGATGGAGAAGGACTTTCAGTTGGCCTCAAGGAAAGTCTGGCAAACTGAAAGGGACAGATGGATGTGTTCATCAGGGGAGGAGAACTGGGGAAGCAGATGCAGAAGTGTCTTAAAACCTGCATTCTCTCTAGTGTCCACCAGGGGGCGACTCCTCTGGTTGTATAGAAGTCTATGAGAAAATGACTCTACTTCTCTCTTGATTTATTACCTCAGTAAACATTGTAAACATTAGTTTATGTCTCAATCTCTAGTTTCAAGTCTTCTTCAATACAGCATGATGTTCATTTAGTACATTATGGTCCATTTAGAGTCACACAGACCATAAAGCAGGGGATGCTTTAGGGCGGGGCTTACTGTGATTGACAGCAAAACAGGAAACAGACAAACTGTTGCTACAAAGTGAGAAGCACAATGTCTGAAGATGTCTCTTTGTTGGGACTTGAGAGTCCAAACTATAGAGAAGGACGGCCGTCAACATACTTTTGGCCTTTTTTATTTATTTATTTTTAACCAGCAAATGATTCAAATTGAAATGACGTGAATGAACAGATTCATTCTGGACATGAAGTTGATCATGTTCTATTTATTCTTCAGCAGAAAAAAGCGGCTGAAAAATGTTGGACTGAACAGTGAATGTTGTTTTTACAACAGGTTTCTTCCTCGTCATCGCACTGACATCTCTGCTTGTTGCCCAGCTCCCCTCTACCTCCCACTCCTGCTGCTTCCGTTTCCAACACTCCCCACCAGGCTGCACTGGACCTGAGGGTGTCATCAACACTTTTTGTTTTTTTTAAACCGCCGTCTGTCTGGCCTCGTTATCATCCTCCTCTTTGCAGGTTTTTTTTTTTTACCCTTCCTGAACTCAAACATCTCACCTGGCATCCTTGGACACCCGGGCCTTCTCGAAGGAGAACTTCGGCAGGCCGCCGGAGTCGTAGGTCCTGGACGTGGGTTCGGCCGACACCCCGGATTTGGCCCCTTTCCTCCTATTGATGCTTCCCTTGATGCGAACGCTCAGGTTTGGGCTGTTCTTGCTGCTGGCTTTGATGGAAGGGGTCCTGGAGGACGCCGAGGCCCCGCTCTGGCTCTTCATCACGTCCTGCAGCTCGTTGAGCTGGACGCACTTGTCCTGCAGCTCCTCGCTCAGCTCGGCCAGAGACCGCGTCTGTTTGGCCAGCTGCTCCTGGAGACCTTTGATCTGCTGCTCTTTGGCGCAACGCTCCTCGTCCCTCCGCTTGCCCTCCCGCTCCAGCTCGTCCACCCGGGCCCTCAGGGAGTCCAGGGACGGGTTCTTGAACCCGGGATCTTTGTGGGCTCGGCTGTTGGAGGCGGCGGCGGAGCCGTCCGTGTGTTTGTAACGCTTTGATTTCATCGAACCGTTCCCCATGTTATCACCTGAGGAGGAGAAGAGAAGAGATTCAAAGTCAATACTTGCTGAAATGATTGAAGAGTGCATCAAAGTCTGGAAGTCCATTTCAGCCGCCGTGAGGAAAGTAATAAATGAGGTACGATCTCAAGATGACTTCCAGGATCTCATCATTATGAGATACTATCTCATCATTATTTAACAGGAAGTCATAATTATGAGAGAGTAAGTCATCATTATTCAACAGTAAGTCATCATTATTTAATAGTAAGTCATGATCATGACTTACAGGATCTTTATTTCTTCCCAGTGGAGGAAATGGGCTTCCACAGAGAGGTGAACGGTGACATTGAGCATGGAAAGGTCTGTTTGAGGAAGCTGGGATTCAAACAAAAGAGCTGACGCTGTGAGGAGAGAAACCCGGAGAAAGAGCAACTCCTATAGAATGGTCAATAAGTGTGTCTTCAGCATTTATTATTCAGGAGGCAGGAAGTATTGCATTACATCAACAGTCACTCCCTATCGGCTCACACACTGGCAGTCAAATAGAGGCTGTTCAAATGAAAAATAATCTCAATGATGATAACAATTTGAACGATACAATTGCATTTAAAGGGCTCTTATTGAGCGTGTTTCTGTCCACATATTGAGAGTATCGGGGGGAATGTCCGAGAACAATCCTGTTTTTGTTGTGTGACTGCCGCCCACTCACACACACACACAGTAGACTTCATTCATGATGTTCTCAAACAATGTTCTGACAATCACAATTATACTGACGTCAGTTTAGAAAAGAAAAATGCTTCTGAAATTCATCTTGTTTGATTATTTTGTTCCGTTTTGTTTTAAAGCTTTACATGAAACAAATGTCCAGGATATTTACTGACGTTTCCCTCGATAAGAATATTCCTCATTCTAACCGTTGCATTGTACACTGCATGTCATTAAAAAACTAATTCGGTTAAGTTTACGAATTGAAACATCTGCTGACGGGATCGTGCACCTGCAACTTCCGCCGCCTCGTTCTTCTTCTGCAGATAAATGAGTCGGAGGTCTCACCTGCTTTCACTTCTCAGCTTCCAACGGGAAAGGACGACGATGCGCAGGAAGCAGCGATGTGTCCGCACATTGGAGCATCAGCAGAGAGACGGTCCATCTGCTCCAACACTGGTCGCATCCTCTCCTCCCCTCTGCCTCCCCCTCCCTCTCTCTATTTCTCTCGCGCGCTCTCTTTCCTCCTGTAGGCTGTGCGGGTTCTCGCGTGCGCGCTCCAAGCCTTGTTTGGGCAGGTCAGGTGTGAGCGGCGGAGACGCGCGTTTCATTGAAGAACGATGTCTTTATGAAACTCGACATTGTAGCCTATCAGACTGAATACATGGAAAGTCAACTTTAAACATTTTGGCCAAAAAAAAGAAACGACTTCAAATATATATATTTTAATTCACCTTTTATTCAACCAGGAGAACCTCGGTGGAGATTATACATTGTTCAAAATATGAATCTGGGGCAGGCAGTAATAACAACAATGAGACACAGACAAACGACATAAAACAGATAACACAAAAAATATACCACAAAATCAGCATTAAACTGAAATAAACAATCGTTCATCGGAATTTCAACAATGTAAAGGATTCTATTCTTAACGCAACCTAAAGGCCACCTTCAAACAACTCAAGAGCTGTCTGTGCTAAGCATAAATAGCAAGGACGGATCCCAAACAATAATTATACAACGATAACAATGTTTTTTATCTTAAGAAAAAACAGCAGGTAATTCAACATAAACAAACCTGCAGGATCCATAGCTGGCCTGTGCTTTTGTCGTCTAAATAGGAATGTCAAGAAACAGATTATCAATATCAATATCTTGCATCAGAGAGATTTCTTTGAAGTGAGGGTCTGCACCTTCAGCTTTGCTGCTGCAGCTTTACGTATCGCTAATGGTGGCTAACGTTAGCTAAGCAGAACCAGAGAACACATCAGACATATCACAACTTCAAACATTCAGCAAACACGGACCGACATCATGACTCATGTTGGAGTTGTGTTTCTGGCCCCGCAGCCTGGAAATCCAAATATTCGCTCTCTTTTTAGCTCCGCTTTCCTCTGCACCAGCTCCTAACAAACAATATCTCTCCTCGCTGCTCGCTGTTCCTCTTTCTTCACTTCCGCTTTGTCGTTCTACAGTTCGGTGCTGGGCAGGTGTCCGAAAAATGTTGCAGAGAGCGGCGAGAGTGAGCCAAAACGCTAACGTGTCAGAAAACCAAAACAAAAGAGCTGAAAGACACTAAATGTAGTCTTGTGTCATACATTCATTTGAGCAGCTGTGGAGAGAGTTAGTATCCGATATTTCAGTGCAGTCTTTTAAACTGATCGTCTTCATCTCTTGTTTCATGCATTTCGGTTTTTCCGGGACAAGCTAAAGTCTAGACCCAAAGCTGCAGTCGTTCCCGTCCAGGAATGATTGATTGCTTTTCCCAGTGCGTTCATGTCTGAGCAGCCTGGCCTGCAGCAGCTTCTCATTGACGGACACAGAACAATAATGGCAGCCGGCCAAAGCACAACAACGGGAAAGGAATCCAGGTCACCGGCTCCCCAACTGAACCTGAAAGCCAATCTGAGAGGCTGGCAAATGATCTGAGGACATCTTCTGAATGAGCAAACATGTTCACACTCGAGGCTGACTCACAAGCCTTCTCTGCTGCAGTGACTTGCTCAAGGGCACTCTGGCAAAGCAAAGCACATGTTCACATTGGAAGAATTGACAGTTTTGGCCAAACGTCTGGGTTCAAACCCGCCGGGCAGCCGGCTTTGTTTTGTGTAGTTTGCACGCTCTCCGCGTGTTTACTTGTGTTTCCTCTTCTTGTGTTCGCGACCTCCCCTCAGTGCTGGTGAGTTCAGCTGCAAGACCCCAAAATCAGTCTTGATTTATGGTGAGAATTTGACGAGGTTGTGCCTTTTGAAATGCACGACGTTGTTCACAGTGCAGTCTGTTGCTCAATCGGTTCTGACCTCCAGTTGCCGAAGGACAACATATATTGATATTGATACGTTGGAGCTGAAATGTAACAGCTTGGCATCATTTAAGGGTCATAGTTCATCCCGTTTGGCCTCCTACCTCTGGAAACACATCGATATCTTCTTGTGATCCATTGTCATGTCTGTGGGTTATGACCAATGCAACGCCTCCTGGTTGGGCACCGCTGCTGTCGTGTGGTTTGTTGGCGCTTCAATCGGTATAGTTTGTGTCATATTTTCATGCCACAGAGAGATTGTTGTATCGGTCTCTTTTATATCATATGATGCTGTGTTTTTCTGAATGTTAACCGTCCTATTATAGTCCAGCGCATTCGCTGACGGTCCTTTCTTCACACGTTACATGATGATTTTCTTTACCACTCGATTTGAGGATGACGATGCAAAAACGTCAGTGTGTATGTTGTCATTTTGTGCTCATGGGACACGTTTGCCTTCAGATTAAGACAACACGCCGACATGGTTCGGTTTATAATGGATCATCGTTTGGGTTAAATGAAACCTTCTCTGGAAGACGACTCTCATGGCAAACTTCTCCCGTGTGCTCATTTTTGTGCAGACCACAGATTCGTCAAATTTGATGTATTTCATGCTGTTGCATGACATCTGTGAGCGTCCAACGTTTTATTTAAACATTATTGTTGTAAGTTACTTTACAGATATTTAAACAATGTGGTCTAATATGTTATTTCAACCGCAATGCATTACACTTTAAACACCAGAGTGTGATCGCGTACTTTATTTAGAATAAAATATTATAGGACAGTAAGTTCTGGATCCCATTGATTATTTTTAAATGTATAATTAATCCTAAACATGATAGCAGATGTCCAATTCAGTAATCATTTTAATGCCGAAGGGTTGGAAACTATTTCTTTCTGAACGATCACACATCATCAGAGGAGGCGTCTTTTAGCACTTATGGTTACGAACCACAACCACCGAGCAGAATGTGAGACTGACGAGTGACTGCACATGTGAATCATAGTTTAGCTGTAAAATGTACTTCTTTTCATAAATAATCATCTTTAAAATCTGTCTCAGTTCATTATTACTTCAGATCTTTGTGCACTGTTGAGCGCTGGAAGTGTAATTCAGCTGCAGTAACATCATCTGGTCACATGGTGGCGCCAGATACACTTCTTTATTTCCTGCTTCTGCGCAGAAGATTGCGCTCCAACAGAAGGTGATCAGATTCCTCATTGTTGAGTCTCTCCTCACTGACGTCATGAGATATTGATCACATTTTGTTTTGGCTTACAGAGCGTTTAATAATGTTGTCTCTCTTATGTTTCTCATTTCTTGAAGAAAGTTCTGTAAATGATTTTAAAATGAAACTAAGTGTCTTTAACATTGCTTCACAATATGTTCATGAGTAACTAGCTTCTAGAAGTCTGTTTCACTTGGTGGCTTTGTTTTCCAGGTCCCTGATGAATACTGCACGACACTTTGTGCTCAATTCTAAGTTATGCTTTTAGAGATTTCGTTTGATTTGCTGATGAAATAAGGGCTGAACCTTTGCTTTTGAAGCTCAGACCGGATCCAGATCCCTCATTCCCCGACAGACTGTTGACTCCCACTTCACCAGCCTTCTGTGCTGCTTTGCATCAGTCGGTTCCCGGCTGATGCAGACCGTCAGTCCAGCCAATCTGTGTCGAGACTGTGGCTGTAAAAATGGAATTAATTAAGTTGTAAAAAAGTCAATGTATAGTCTGTAAAAAAAAAAGAAGTTATGGTTTGGATTGTCCTATAAAAAAGATCTTAAGTATATCAAGAAAAAGTCATAGTATGGGACGCTGTCTAAAAAGTCATAGTATTCTATAAAAAATCATTCATCTGATCGTATGCCATGAAGATGGAACTAAAGGCAGAGTGTGTATGCAGAGTGTGTATGCTGTTGATATCTATGAAGTCATATAAAGTATCACATGAGGCCTAAAAAAGCCGTAGTGTTGGAAGTCACATTTTACAATCAACACTGATCACAATGAACCACACAAACCAAAACCTCAGTAACTTATGTTTTCACGTGTAATGTTGAATCGAATAACATTTCATATGTGCAATAACTTGAACTCAACCAGTCAGTCTATAATTATTTATCTTTTTTTACATTACATCTAAAGCTGATTTACTTCTTAGAGTAGTTTTCTGTTGCACTACACCCTTTTCTGCTGTAATACTACAAATATCCACACTGTAGTCTTTGTCATGAAAAAGTCAGTACAGCATGTCGGAATACGTCTACTATACTGTGACTTCATGGCAGACTGGTTTACAATTCTGCCATGAAAATGGCTGAAGGAAAGTTCTATTATTGAACCACTGTACACTTGTTTAAGAAGTCTGAGATGTGATATGAAGCGTCAAAACGTGTGAACATTTTTATTGTTATATTCAAAATGACATCAACAGTCACTTGATACTTTTAAACATCCTTTTATTAACTCTTTTCATCACCAATTCATTTATAAACGGTTCCTCTTTTCCATTTCAACAGTCAAAATGCAAATGAATGAACACGGAGGAAAACAAACTGCATGTACACAATAACCCACAACCGCAGGCTGCTGAGGGCGGAGCCGTCGAGGCAACGCACACGTCCGTCATTCCACTTCATCCTCTCAGCTGGTACCTCGACAAATAAGTGTTTCATACAAACTTCTGATACAAAAATAATGGTTACGCCAATATCTACTCAAACATGTTCTGTAGCTCGTACCAAATTAAATAACAACAAAATAGTAAATATTGGCATGAGGACATGAGACACAAATTGATTTATAAATAAAATTGAGGAAAACTACTTTTTTTAATAACATGAAAAATAAAAAAAGGATATTATTTAGCATTTTTAAACAGAAATCCTCGGTTCACATTATTCGAGCACACTCACTTATCCGAGCGAACCACCAGGGGGCAGCACCAGCACACTGGCTTTCAGCCCGGTGATATTCTCAGCAGCAGTGGGGCTCATCTCAACACCGACCATCAGGGACAACAGGAAACACGATCATCACATCTTCCATTCAAGCTCACGGCTCACGGCTTCAAAAGAACAGCGTCCCAAACACCAAGTCCAGAGCAAACCGGTTTAAGACTGAAGCCTTTTAGTGTGTCAGAGTTAACGACAACGTGTCGCTTGCTGCTCAAGAAAACCACAAAACTCTACACAAACAAAACAAAAACTCTTATTAATCTTCAAAATGCAGCCAGTGCATTTTCTTACATCACAACGAACACAAAGTTTCAGAAAAACACGACGCGAGAGACACTCGGGCGTCGCACAAAAAGGAGACGAGGACAAAACTAGGAATAACGTCTGGTTTGAAGATGAACAGTGTTCCAGGCAAGTTCATGAGTTCTCCGTACAAATGACGCTGGCTCATGGAACCAGCGCGAGTAGCGTTTTCTGTTGAGTTAGCCAACCAGCGGCTAACTTTGTAGCTTTAGTGGAAAACAAAAAGTAGCGGGGGGGAACAAACAACCCCAGCGACTCACAGACGGAAGCCTCGGCTTCACTGTGAAGGTTTGTAGCGTTTCTCTTTTCTTAAAAGACGACAAAGTCACACAGAGGAAAAAACAGCTGTCCTGAAATACACAGCACAAAGAAGCGAGAGGGGGAGGAGCTTAATAGAAATCTGGGGCACAAAAGATCCTCGCCAGCCAAAGTAGAGATTGTCGTTTCCCCTCAAACACGGGGATACTTCGTTTCAGACAACGGCGTCGACCGGCTCGCCCGTCAGGGGTTTGTCTTCACTCTGGTCTCCTGAGGTTAGACCCTGCTCAGCAGAGCGGATCTGTGAGGACGAGAAGGAAACAGATGATCACCGGCCATTCGTTCTGGCTTTACATGCCTGACTCCTGTATTTTCTATTTCCTGTCTCCTGTGTATAAAGTGCAGCAGTAACGCTGCGGTGACACTGGGCTCAGACGAGTGAAAGAACTACGATGCAGCCCGACACATCTCACGATTGGCGGAGAAACCCGTTTAGTAAAAAAAACGTCCACGACTCAGTTTGAGTGAATTAAAAGTTCAGCGTGAGCTGCTGAAGCGAGAGGAAATATCCCTCCGTCAGCTCTCCGGGGCTTTCCTCCACCAGTTAGAGGAGACTGAATTGCAATTGTGTGAAAATGACTGATGTCCTTAGCGCGTGTCTTTGCCAGCGATGGTGTGACGAAGACGAATGATGAGCACCTCTGTGTGTGTGTGTGTGTGTATTGAATAGCGTGCAGGTCAGCATCAGTGTGACCTACATCCCTCTGGGTCTGCCTGTCCAGAAGCAGGACGGGATGTGAGCCGACAGGCGGGATTGAAAGAAAGAAAGTGTGTGTGTGTGTGTGTGTGTGTGTGTGTGTGTGGTGGGGGGGAGATGATACACACCTCAGAGACTTCCATCTGTCCTTCTCCATGTGGTTCTCAGGACCTTCGCTCTCGTACGATGCCAGGTACAACGCTGCAACGAGGGGAATCAGAGAAACTTCAGCTTTTACAGAATGACTTATTTTAAGAAGTTCGGGCTCGTAATATTCAGGACTCTGCAGCCTACTTGTGTATTTTCTTCATATTTAATGCTTTTACTGTGATAAATGGAATGTTTTCGCAAAAGAAAATAAACAATTTGGATGAGTGGCGAAAATCATTTTCCACTTTTAGACAATCTTGTTATATCACAAACGAAATCTGCAGAAAATGAAAAAGAAGCTCTCTTGACGTTGCAATAAAACGGTAAAGTATTTGAAGCGTCAACAAGCGAAACCATCGCAGGAACAAAAGAAAAGCAGTTCCCCGAGATTCTAACTTAATGTGGAGCCTGAAAAGACCGTTTAAAGATCCATTTTAAAATGGAAAGGCATCACTTTCTCACACACCGTCTCTGTTAACAGATTGATTGACAGGCGGACGTTCACCGATAGCGGCGGCTGTGGCGGATCAGAGCGCTCTCGGCCGATTGGTCGGTTCACTTCAGTGTCCGGAGGATTTTACAGACCTCCCCGTCTCGCTGATAAGACAGCGATAAGAGCCGGAGACTTTGATGTGGATTGAAGGAGAAAGAAACTCAGCGCCGCTCCGGTTTGAGAGGCGAGAACAACGTACGAGTGTTTGAGGCCGAGCAGGAAAAGAGTCATTCTGTGGTCTGATCTACGATGCATGTATATAATACGGTTATGTTTCATTCCACAGCTATACTCTCACGGACAGTATTCTGATTATCGTCTTGCAGGATGTAAAGTAACGCGAGTTATTTCGTTAACACTGTGCTGTGCTGCTTTTATTGTAACTAATAATAATCCCGGTTACTGAAACGGATCCCTGACATGTGGGTTGAAAAGGTAAAATTTGATTTCAGACATCTGGCAAAGCAGAAGTCTTAACCTCTTAAACATCAGTAGTTGAGTATTTGCTGATATGAGAAAGTCACTCGTTAATGAGCGTGTAACTTAACTAAATGTTTCATTTTTTAAGCTTATTTTTAGCTTCAGTGCCTTAATTTAAAAGAAATAATCCAACATTCGAGTAAATTATGACGCTGCTGCTAGCAGTCGATGAGCCTGGCCGGCCATAGCGACTGGGAGCACGGGGACAATAGTGAACGTTAAAAAACACAAAAATAAATTTGACATGCCACGCTAAATATTACGTGTGAATTAGTAACCTCTAGAGGTGATGTTTGGCATTTTGTTTTATGTTGGAGAGCGTTTAACATATGATATGAGTTTAACATGAAGATATTCATATTTCAACAGTCTTGGATCATTGATTGATTGATTGATTGATTGATTGATCGGTAAACGTACCATCTTCGGTGAACACCGGAGCCGTCAGCAGGTACTGCAGGATCTTGCGATCCTTCTCAAACGGACACTCCACTTTCTTCCAGGCCATGAACTCGCTCACCTGTTTGGCGAGTTCCCAGAATTTCTGGAATAAAATCAAAAACAGAGACAACGGGTTAATGTTCAGATGGAATAAACACCAGTGTTTCCAAAACTTGTTTTTTGGGGCAGGGGAACACTTTTTAAGAATGACAGACCATCGCGACCCAGACCATTTTATTACGATTTCCACATCACCGTAAAAAAACATTTAGAAGAGTTTGTTCATCACAACTTTGGTTTATCGTGCGTTATTGAAAACATTTACGCACGCGTGACTAAATGAATATAAATAATGATTTAGGTCGAGTTAACACGCTTTTGTTTGTTTCCTCTCATCAGTAAAACAAATTTAACGCTGGCCTTCTTATCTTAGATTTCATTTCTTAAGTAGGCTACGATCTTTTTAGAATATCAACATACAGGCGCCCTCATGTGGCCCAAAGGTGTACTGCAGATATAAATATTAAATAAGACGATTGAAGAATTTCTGCTCATTTATTTGGCGACCAACAAAATGAGGTTTTGCGACCGGTTGCTTATAGTCAGCTGTGTTGATGTGTTCAAATGTAGTGTCATGAAAGTCATAAGAGGGAAGGAGAGGAGGAGGAACCAGCTTCAGGATGGAATGAAACCTTAAAATAGTGCGTGATTCAGTGTCGCTGTGGCCAAAGGCCAGTGGAAACACGTGGGAGTCTCCGGTCACTGGTCAGCCCGGAAACACAGCTGAACTTCAAACACTCCGGTCCCACTTCCTCATTCTCTAACGTTCTTTAGGGAAGTGGAGAGAAATAAAACCAAATCCGTCGCCATGTGTAGTAAATAGTAACGGGGGGGGGAGGAAACTCCCTCCGGGGGAGTTCAAGCCTTTACCTCGAAGTTGACGTGTCCGCTCTGCAGCCTGTTGGCACAGCCCTCGTTGAGGAAGTAGATGTCTTTGATGAGCAGGCTGAAGAAAGGGACGACAATCTGCAAGACAACAGAAAGAGAAAGGGATTACATTTCACGACGCGAGGGGGGAACTCCATGTGACTCACGGGTGTGTGATCTCCATCGACGTTCAAAGGAAAAAGGATTACAATGGAGATGAAGAGGATCTCTTATAATGTTCAGTGTCGTTTCCAGGGAAGAAAGAGACTTTCTTCTCTTCTGATCATGAAGATGTTCAGCAAAAGAAACGAGCTTCTCAGGCCTGTAGCAGCCTGTACAAATAAAACCTTCAATAAGCTAAAACAATGCACCCAGGACACGGTGAGACCGGAGTACAGAAGAAGAATTCCCCTTTACAGCCCTTAAACAAGGAATCCTCAGCCTCACACAATGATTCAGGTCACTGCTCGTCTGGGCACAAACATTGACGTTGATGGAGCGCAAGGTGGGTGAATTCTACGCGAGGGGGGGAGGGGGGGGGGGGGGTTCCTTTCTTACCTGGCACAGAATCAACCGTTGGGAAATCAAACGGGCTGGCTGCTTAAATCTGCCATTTGTCAGTCGCTAAGGCTGATGGGTAAACACCACTTTTGTTCCAGAGTGTCGACCGATTGCAGCAATCTGGTACAGTGACCTATAGAATATAAAAACTCGGGGTCGTCAGGAGAGAGGCGACAATGGAACACCTCTCCAGCCCAAAGGTCATCAAACAATCATGACGGAGCTTTTAAAAGTGTTCCAGACGGAGAGCAGCAGACGAAATGATGCACAAAGTGTGTGTTTGATAAACGCTTGTTCTGGATTCTTTAAAGGCAGACAAGGCGTCTTCACCAGGATTCATGTGTTTGATGAAGGTTCAAAAGATGTTTCAACTTATTTTATTCGTATTTGGGGGGTTTGTCGGTCCATTTCTTTACTTCAGCATTCCTTCTTGTTGCAGTCTTTTATTGTTGATCATTCGCTGACGTAATAAAACAATTATTTCATTCGTTTGGACAGAAAATCGATCAGCTGCAACTCTATCTGTTAATAAGCAAAACGCTGGATGTTTTTGAAACCTTTTGCAGAACAAAACAGGCAACAACAACTCTGTCGCCCCGGGAACTTGTGATAAGCATCATTCAATATTTTCTGACATTTTATTAACTGAACGTTTCATTGAAAATAAGAGAAGAAGAAATGATTATATTGGCTGCAGTCATAATTCTCACTACTCATATTT
Organism: Melanostigma gelatinosum; assembly: GCF_949748355.1. NCBI lineage: Eukaryota > Metazoa > Chordata > Actinopteri > Perciformes > Zoarcidae > Melanostigma > Melanostigma gelatinosum. The sequence continues at coordinate 3,246,720 of NC_136639.1, forward strand.
TAATCCTGATGTTTCAGTTTTATTCTCGTTACCTGATAATAATCTTTACCTGTTGTGCCATAACTCAACTTCATCATTACCAATGTGGACATCAGGCAGCAGGTAGAAGCAGAGTCCAGTGTGTCAATCAGACCGAGAGCTCCTACAGCACATTAGCAGCACTCTGCGTGATGTGATGTTATTCGAAGCTGATGAACCAACACGCCAACAACTGAGGGAGCATTGAAATCTTTCCGTCCTCGCAGCAATAAAACAAAAACAAAAACAGGCTGCATGAGCACAAGCGTTGGCTCTGTTGATCCTCCTCTCAGAGTCAACAGCACAGCTCATAAACAAGCCCCTCCCTTAAAGGAGGGCTCACACGGGCGAGGAACATACCGGACTTCTTGGGAACTTTCCGTTTCACGACCCCCTGACCTCTTGTCCAAGTACGTTTGCATTTCTGAGCTCCAAAAAAGGGTCCCTCGCATGCCTCGGGGAGTCGGATACATATTGACAGTACACTCCGTCTCTGTGAAAACACACGATGTCCGAGGGGGAGACGAACCGCCGAGGGGGAGACGAACCGCCGAGGGGGAGACGAACCGCCGAGGGGGAGACGAACCGCCGAGGGGGAGACGAAGACGAACCGCCGAGGGGGAGACGAACCGCCGAGGTCTGTGCCGGTTTGGCTCTCGGTGCGTTCTTCCTCGGTGAGGAGAACACAATGTGCTTTGACGATGGAGGGAAACCGAGACCCTCCTCACATCTTGACCCGCTTATTACTGCACCCTCTGTTACGCAACCTCTGAGGTCACTTTAGATTCCTCCAGCTGCCGTCAAGTGCTCGTCTGCGAGACACCAAACACTCGATGACTCACCGAGTGGCTCTGGGTGTCGAAACGTAAACCGCATGAAGGGGACGGGTTCTTTATCTGAATGTCAGCATGTAAATGTCATTTATGCCCGAATCAGTGCCTCTAGATGAGCGCTGAACTACAGGTGAAGCAAGTGGAAGAAGGTCTGACTGTATTCTAACATTGAGACGATATAATCAGAGTCGTCTGGTGCGTGTTGCTGCGCTGAGGCCTCACCTTCTCTCTGCTGCTGTTGGCGGTGATCGACCGCTGTGTGGCTCCTCTCAGGGCCGTTCTGTAGTTGTAGAAATTGCTGGAAGGATCCATCTGGTGCTGGAATGGAGGGAAGAACACGCCGTCAGTTTTTTTGGCACCGGCTACGCTCCGATCAGCGCTCCACAAACAAGCAAATTCCCCTCCGAAAACTTTACATTTTCCCCATAATTCATAGTTTAATTTAAGTTATGGATTTGATACGAGAATGATCGTAATAATTAATTGCAAAATAAAATCTTTTCCTCCGTAGAAGAGCCATTACATCTCAGTCTTTAACCTGAGGGCCGTGTCTCTCAGAACCAAACGCGTGCACATTTGTGTTCAACCTTTTTCATGCAAACTCACTTCTAAGATGTCAAACTTTGCCGTTTTCACTTTATTCCAGGTCTTCTTGAGCCGAGACACCGGACTCATGTTCATCCCAGCTGCAAGGAAAACAAATAAGACAATGAGAGAGAGATCACACATCCACGGAAACACCCAAACATGATCGCAGTAACACATGGCGTCTTCCCATTCAGCCAGACAGACGCCCCCCCCCCCCCCCCCGCCCTCCCTCCCATGCCAGTCATCCTTTAACATCGCTCCACCTCCCCCTCGTCTTTCTCTCCACTGTGGTTTCTTCTGATGCAGCGAGGCAAAAAGGCCGCAGGAACAATGGAGTTAACACACGCCTCGTTTCCCCTCCCAGCGCTCTGCTTCCCATATGGTAATCCTGCGTGTGTGTGTGTGTGTGTGTGTGTGTGTGTGTGTGTGTGTGTGTGTGTGTGTGTGGGGGGTTCAGGAGGCCGAGGGGTCACCGTCAGAGCAGAGCGACAACACAACAAAAACAACCCTCGAGCACACAAAAGCAAGTCCCATCCACACGGCGATATAAGAACTCCAGCGTTTCCCTTTCCTGCACGTTTGCCAGGAGACGGTTTGAGTTTAACGAGACGCTTCAGCGCCGCGGGCGAAAGAAACCAACACGAGTCCGACCACGCCGGACACGTGACCTCCATCCACTCACAAAGACACCAGAGTGAGTGAGTGAGTGAGTGAGTGAGTGAGTGAGTGAGTGAGTGAGTGAGTGAGTGAGTGAGTGAGTGAGTGAGCGAGTGAGGACAGGTGTTGGCTGTGGTAGTCGCCCCGCTGGGACACACGCTCCGCTTTTATGATGATTATTATATCTTTAATGTCTTCTCCTGTTCTGCACCGACACAATGTCGCAGACGGAGCATGTTGTTATCACCTCTCTCTCTCTCTCTCTCTAGAGGGAGAACAGCTGGCACTCCAGTATCCTCTCCCTCCTCCCTCGTGTGCTCTCTCTGGTCAGTGCTGACCATCTGCCTGGCTGCTTTGCTCTGCGTCCTCTTCCAGCTGCCTCCCCCCACAACCTCCCTGCCCTGGACGTACAGCTCCCCCCCCCTCATCTCCCCCCTCAGGCCTGTGAGGATGACCAGATGCCCTGTCCTCTGAACACTGGGACGTCTCCTGGAGGCCGGCGGCTGGACCCTCCAGCGAGCTCTCTGAACTCTGAGGTGCGTTCGGGCTCCACATGCGTCTTAATTATTTTGCATCTTTATCTAAGCGGGCTAGTTTAGCGTGGAGCATCTATTTTAAAAAGGTGCATATTGACACACGGTCACATCTGGAAGCTGCTTAGTGAAACTAGAGTTTAATCTGTGGCCTCTGAAAAGCTCCACTGGAGCAGTTTGGGGTTTAGTGGCTTTGGGTGCGGGTCAAATGAGTGATTGGATCAAACTCTGTTTTTATAAAACCCTTCTATCCCACCAAGGTTAGTGCATATAAGTGGGTTCTTTAAACGCAGGAACACAGACGAGTACGTCGCTTTTAACGTCAAACAACGTAAACAGTGAAAATGTTCTTCTCTTCCTTTACATCCGTGACTCATTCCGTCTCTTTAACGCTGCTGTTGGAGCCGCTCGGACGGTTCTGATGAGTTTTATTTTGTTTGTGTTGGGTTTGAATGGTGTGTGTTCCGATGATCTAACTGTTACTGGAGGCTGGTGTCTTTCAGGAGAAGACGTTAATATGTTTTGTGCGTTAATGAATTATAATAATTGTCCAAATATCTGTTGATTTTATTGATCATATATTCACGAACAGAATCGCGTCAGAAAAGCGGCAAACATGTGCCGCCGGAGTGTCACGTTCTCTCTCACAACGCATGCAGTACAAGCATTTAACGGGAATGTTTTCCGTTACGCGGCGTTCCAGCGGTATCCATGATACTGTGCGAGTGATTGTGCAAAGTCGTCAAATGCCAGAAGGCCACGGGGAGACGCTGCCACCGAGACAATCGTCGGCATGAACCGCTGCCTCACCGACTTCATTAGACTCGAGGAAATCACGCACGTTGGAAATGAACCGGGACAAAGTGGTGACAGCTTACTCGCTGAACAACAACAGCGTTTCCTACGCTGATCTGATTGACTGACGATCGAGTGCAGAGAGCACTCAGCCGTCGTGTTGTCGCAGAGAGCTGGAGAAGAAGAACAGGACTCACATATGATGGCCATGAGGGAGTTAAAGTTGCCGATGTTGAAGCATTCGCGCGCCACGTCGATGAAGAACTCCATGACTCGAGCTCGCTGCTTCTTCTTCACGGGCTGTTAACACAATGAAGAACATGCATTAGCCTCCGAGACCGACTGCACTGTCTGGAAATGTGTTTGTTGGAAATAAAGTACAATGCAGAAGGTGCTGCTGTTTGCTTGTACTTTATCTCCAGTTCCTTCCTCCTGCACAGCGCGTTCTTCTTCTCCATGTGCGTTACTCACCATGCAGATCTCTGTCGCCACCAGATAACTCAGCCTGTTGAACCATTCCACATACGCTTCCAGGTTGCTGGCCTTCTTGTGATCACTGAAGCAGCTCTGCAACAACAACAGACTTTCAATTAGCATGTGAGCTAATTGAAAGCAAAAAGAAAAGAAATCGTACTGAACTGGATAAATAAAGCTGATATTGCCCCCCCCCCCAGTCAATGCATCACTGAACATAAAAAATAAACTCCAATCACGCTCAACTTCACTCTGCTTCCACAAGCACGATAGTGGCCAATGTTATTCACATGATGCATGCTGGTCCTTTGTGGAGTCCTCTTGATCTAATTCCACACATTCCTTTGGCCTCACGCCACTCGCCCCCGCCGAGTGTCTCCGCCAGCGGACGCGCCGCATTTTAAACATGCATTCTCGTCTTTCCCAGGTGGCCCGGTGGACTACGAGGCGGGTTAGTCCGAGGAACAAAGGCAGCATTAAACCCCCGCCCCCCCCCCCCCCAAATATCACCTCGCTTCACCAAAAAAAATAAAACAGGGGAGGGGGGAGGGGGGGCTGTTGCCTAGCAGCCAAATGCCAGACAAGAGAGCCCACCGCCAGAGACACACATTCACAAACTCCCCTTCCGAAAAAAGAAACCCTTGGCAGCGGTGGTTGCTAGGAGATTTCTGAGTGAGTGAGTGTGTGTGTGTGTGTGTGTGTGTGTGTGTGTGTGTGGATATCTAGTCTGCTGCTACAGTCTAGAAATCACCTGACCTCACTTTGACCGGTGCAGCGGCCGGTCTGTGTGTTGTGTAAACTTAACATCCGTCTGGTTACAGCCAAGGAAAGGCCGCATACTACTATGCATGCGCTTCCCTTATCAGCAGATTTATTCGTAGAAGAGCGCGCAGACGTTACCTTGTCATTGTCCAGAGGGTCCTTCTGGACGAAGGCCTGGACGAATTCCTCAGGTCCGATGTAGCCCAGTCTCTCCTGAGGAAGGAAGGAAAAGGGGAACGTCAACTCCCTGCATCCATCTTTAGTTCGGTCAAGAATGCTGAGGAATGTTCTTTGACACCTTTGACTTAAAAATGGCATTTGAGGAATCCTGAAGGGAAGCGTCAGGTGGCTGATGTTGACTTTACAGAGACAGTTCTTTTGTTGACTTTCTGGCTTCTTTTCTCGTACTATTGTTACACTACATTTCAGCATTTACTGTTCTCCAGTCGTCACTTGCGGCCGCTCAACTACAGTAACACAGGCGCGCTTCAATCAATTCAAGAGTTGATTGGGGCTGAGGCTACTTAATGGATCATTTCTATGGTAGAACTAGATTACATAATTAATCACGCACCAGTGATATTTCATTCCAGTCTCAAACCTGAACTTCCTCTGATCCACATGGTGTTTTTATCAGCAAAGATTCCACGCTAGAGTTAAGTACGTTACATTTTTGGGGGTTTCTGGTGGATCACAGTTGCAGTAGAACATTAAATACTTTGATATCAGAGTATCCCTGTGCACCTTCTTCTACTGTAGTCAAATCTGTAAGTAAATTACCTTTTGGGTCCTGGAAGAAACCCTTTGATCAGCCTCTGGCTTTTCCAGATTGACCAATTTCTTTTTTCAACGGCAAACTGACATGTAATGAATATAAAGCTGCGGTCACAAAATCACTGCTGTGGTGGGTCGGAGGTGGGCGGAGCCGTGGCGTTCGGTCCACCTCCGCACCGATTTCCAATCCATCATACGCGTCATCTCTCCCCTCTCTCACACGTTCTCCTCCCCAGCATCGATCTGCTCTTATTCTCTTTGGCTCATGTGCCGATAAGAGTGCGAGACATTTCTGATTGTTGTGTGGGAGACAGCGTTTACATCTTAATCTGGTTCGACTTGTCGCAACAAATGATTGATGATTTAAACTGATTTTTAAGAGCGATGAAGATTAGCCTTGTGGGCAGAGGCTCAACCAAAGGCTTCTGTAGACCAATGGGAACGGTCCTCAACAAAAGAAACGACTAAAAAGAAACAATTATAAAAGACAATTCCCACAACGTCTGCATTGCTCTCACCAGTTCTATGTGCGTGAGCTGTTGGGCGACGGTGTACGGGTCGTTGCAGATGGACAGCATGTCTCTGTGGATGGACGCCTGGGGCTTCGCCTTAAGAGCCGTGAGCCGCTCGGCCGCCGTGGCGTTGATCTTCACCAGCGCCTCCTCGTACTGGCTGAGCACCGTCAACCTCCTGATCAGACCCTGGCTCATCTGGCCCACCGCCTTCCTGTACACCTGGTGGATGATGGATGGAGGAAGGATGAACAAAGGGAAGGGGAGGAAGAAGTGTTCGTCAGAGCTCAATGTTTAGTAGCTTCGAAAGAGTTCTATTGAATTCACTTGGGGCTCCAACACATTCCTCCATAACCACCTTCAGGAAATAGTTATTTCTCAGACAAACTCATCGAGGACATCTAAATAACCACGAGCTTTGCTTTTGTTCTCCCGTTCTCCGGCTCCGCACTGGTTTAAAACCCGATGGAGACACTCGCTGTGAGGACACCGCTACATCACGAGCGCATAAGGACCACTACCACACAGATGATGAGACACTGAGTGAGATAGAAACTGGACCAGAATCTCCAGTAGCATGCATGCAGCCACTTTTATTTAATCCCTAGCCGCTCATCTGTGGCAGAGGGCGATAACAACCTCACTGGAATTTACAACCGGCACAGGTTGACTCCGCGTCAGCAGAAACAAACTTCGCAAACTGACGCCAGCTCTCGGCCTCAAACCACAGAACGGCCCTCAAAATGTGACGCCTCTTAAGTATTTATCTTGCAGAAGAGTATCCCTCTGGTCATGCACCGGGAAGGGTCGCTCGCAATGTTACGCAAGCCTCTTCCTGCCGGCCTCATTAAGACGCCTCAGCTCAACCGGGACAGAGGGAGGACTCTCGGCTCACTAGACCCTCAAGAGGTCGAGAGGCCGTCCTCTTTTGAACCTTTCCCCTGGACTCCAAACAGGCCACAATTAGATAAGTGGTCCCTCACGGACACAGATTACCGCAGACGTTTCACGAGAGGGTCTATAGAGGGGAGAAGGACAAGAGCGTTTGATTTGCGACATGCAGGATCCTGTTCGTGGCCTCGTTCCACACCACCGGTATGAGCTGCTCAAAGAATCTGGGGTGCCGAGGCCCCTTTTCTCCTGGAACTTTCTGCCAATTCAACCCTCCAGAATCTACAAACACTCTGGTTCCAACACGGTGTGGAAGAAACATTACAATGGCCGTGGAGGACCGGTGCCTAGACAGCAATCACGCGCGAGGACGAGACCTCGTCTTGGGGAAAAGCGAGCGGACTCCTATCACACAAGGCGGGGAACCGTTTCGGAAAATTCACTTCTCGGGGAGTGACAAATGCATCCGTCTGCTGGTGATGGCACATGAACAGACACATTCGCATGTCAGCCAATCAGCCGCGGCTCTGTGGAGGATATTGCAGTTGCAGCAAAGGGTGATTGCAAGAGCACACGTCAGAGGAAAAAATGAAAAGCAACGAGCATGTTGCACAATTCAAGTACATTAAAGTTAACAAAATCAGTCCAATGTATCTGCTTAATAGCTCTGCATTAAGTTCCTTAATGTCGTTTCCTTTTTTACAAAATAACAAACCCTCTGTTTTTGGATTGGATCGAGAGAATTTCAATCTCACTTTCAACTATCTGCCTTACATTAAACTGGATATATAATGTGGCATCTGTTAAATCAACTTATCATAACCAAGCAAAAAGAAACGAAAAAGAACGGAGCGCAAAATAAAGAACGGCACATTCTGAGGGAAGGCAGGAACTCTGTACCATCAAATGAGGTCAGATCACGATCAAAGCGACTGTTTTCCTCTCGACTGCTGCTTCCCTATATATCCAACCACATCCATAATGACAGTCTCCCTTCAGGGATCAAGGTCCCTGAATGTTTGGAGTGTGGTCTGGACACTACTTTGACCAGATGTTCGGGACGTCTATTCTGGACTCCAAACCCTTTCCCAGAGCGCTGCGGTCGACGCTCTGAAGACGCTTAACTCTGTACTCAAGACCTGCCGACGGTCAGACCTTTGTTTTGCACAAGATCATAAAGAAACGTCCATGCATTGAGGAAAACTGGTGGTATTTGAGTTATTACATTCTCGTAACCAGATGCATTGCTGAGGTGTGAGGATGCTGTGAAATTGCCAGAACAGAATCCAACAGCAGAGCAACTCAAGAAGTCACAAGATTCTTTTTTTCTTTGAGAGAAATTGAAAGCAAAAGTTGAATATATTTCGCAATCTGCCCGTTCGACCAACTGTCTGGTTCAACTGTCACCTGCCAGAGCACTTGTTTGTACTTGCACACACATTTTCTATGCAACGAGGGATCATGAGCAACTCTTTGGGCGCCGTCACTTTCAATTTAGCTTCCAACAGCTGTGTTAGATGACAAACAAAAGGGAAACAGATTAAAGACGTTACCGGAATAAACTACTGAAGATGCTTTCTGATGACTTTTGAAGCGGGGGGGCAATCATTTCCTGGCAGAGTTTGGATCCATTGGTCCACATTAAGCATCACTGCAGATCAATACAACAGCGAGGTGGGCCTCCAAAGAGCTGCATGGTCGGACTCTGCTCCACTAGACTCGCTCCTGGTACCGGGTTTCTTTCTCTGATTGCTGACGATTCCTCCTCAGTGAGAGCTGCTGATCATCTTCAATGCTTGGAACCTCGACCAAGCTGGTACCAAGAATGGAGCGGTTCTTTTTTCCACGGGACTTTCTGTTGCCTCGAGGACGGAATTGATTTCAACCCTCAAAAGTCTCTTTTGAGAGGCGGCGTTAATGCCAACTGCAGCCGCTCTACTGCGACATCAAAAGACGTTTGTGTGACCAGCACAACACAGCGTCCGTGCCTACGACTGAGGGAATGCGTGTTACTGGAGGCCAGATAACATGTGCTCTACACCGCTGGGGGTTTGCACAAAGGGAGCAGACATGGGGGGGCTGTAAATGAGTCATGTGTCCAGTTGTCATGTGAGACACATATTGATTTCTAGATTAAATCAGGATCAATACTCGTGCTTGTACTATTGATGAGTCATGTGAAACCTGCATGAAAACAGGTGGGGATGGGTGGGTTGTGTTTTTCTTGTGCTGAGCAGTACAGGAGGGACGTCTGCTATCGGACGTCTGCTTCTCCATCACTGTCTGGTCCTAATAACCTGAGCCAGGCCGGACAACGATAGCAATCACAGCACAAAGCTGTTGAAAACTACTTCTTATAATTAAAACTAATGTTTTTAACACACTGGTATCGGATCGGAAATTGGTATCGGCCGACACCGGAGTTTAGGTACCGGCATTGGTCAGGAAGATGATATCTGAAACATCTAACATCTGAACATCTAACATCCTGGGAGGCAGGAGAAAACAGCGGGCAAGAAATAACTGCACTACACAACTTCCTGTAAAACGTTTCTGCTCCACTATTTATCCAGACGAGCTGTTTTTTCCTGCTAAGCTGATCACCACCCATCAAAATCCTCTGCCACCACAAATGTAGCGTTTCCTTTGAGGTGCACGGATGCGACTTCATTTTTAAAGACATCATTGTGGTTGTCACGTTTGCATTTCCTTTCATGGCACACAAGAGCACGAGTCAACGCTCGTCAAAACAACTAGTCTGTCTAAATGTCCCAACAGTGGAGGGTCTGCATGTGCAGCAAAGACAACAGAGGCGACAGGACAAAAAAAGAAAAGAAAACAGTTCTACCCGACGACGTCAACTTTGATCCAAACTGCAGCAGAAGCCGACGGCGCGCTAAGCCAGCGGCATTCAGCTCTGCAGCAGTGAAACTATTCAAACGCTGCCCAGGAAGGAGCGCCACATAGAGCCACATAGAGCCACCTAGCCAATGAACAATAGGGCTTTTCTCTCAACTCAGCCAGCCTCAAAAACTGCTTTGTTACCAGAGATACCACCCCCCCCCCCCCCCCCTCCACTGCTATCTGCAAAATAATCTGCCTGTGTCTGTAGATTTGCTGCACATGCGGTCTACAAAACAGCACGGCTTGTGATAACACCACAACACATCATCTCATCAGCAGACGAGTCTTTTGTCGCTTAACTCATTTATGAATAATGTGTGAATAAGCGTGAAGAAAACAAAAAAAAGACCGACCTCGTCTCCGTTGGCCAGCCGGTGGGTCAGCTCCTTCAGGCTCCTCATCATGCGCTCGTCTCTGAAGTCGTGCGGGAAGGTTTCCGTCCACTCCGTCAGCAGCTGGAGGATCTTGGGAGCGCTCTTCCTGGCTCTCATCTGAAGATGCAGCAGAAAGACAGAAGGACTGAGTGAGCAGAACCACGACTAGGATGTGGACATGTCTAGATTTTGCAGCGGGTTCGCAGCTACGAGCCCACAACGTACCACTGATTCCTAGAATGAATTATTATTATTATTACTACCTTGTCCGCTTGGGGATCGCCGAGTCGCTGTTGCTCCATGCAGAGGTGGCACACCTTCGACATGAGTTCGTGCGGCCGGATAAAAAGACGAGAGCTGAGCAGGAAGGTGAAGATGTACGTCCTCTGTGGAGAAGAAAGGAAATGCGTATAAAATACGATAATAATACAAAAGTAATCTCGTGGCGTCACATTGATCCTTTATCTTTGAAAAAGGGCTTTAAAGCCACATGAAATGAAGTCAGTGTTTAGATACCTAAACAGTCAAATATATAAATAGGAAGAAGGGGGAATCAAACATGTCATTCCTAAACTTGGGAAGGAAAGATGAAGGAAGAAACGAAGACAGGGAAAGGACTTTGGCACTGAGAGGGTCTCAAAGCACGAGAGCTGCTCAGACGGAGCAAAAAGTAAAACGTCGTCACCTCTTTACTTTGATGCAAAGGAAGAGAAACCACTCGGGATGAAATGTTTAGAAACAACACTCACATCTGGATAATAGTCTACAGTTGGGACCAAGTGGTGAATGAGGGCCTCCAGGGACCCGGACGCCAGGTTGTTGTCATGGTAATAGAGGCCGGAGTAGCCTTCCTCCTTGGTCTGGTACAGGTTCTTGTTGTAGCCGCCGGTGTTCAGCTGACCCGTGAACGGTGGAGTCTGAGGCATGTTGTCCTGCAGCGGCGAAAGAAGACAAAAACACGGGAAGCGGTCAGTCAACACGCCGATGCACGTCTCACCGCAGACGCTGATGCAGAGAGAAAAAGCCAAAATAGCTCTCAGACACTAACAGAGGGCGAAGGTTTGGACGCAGTCAGCACCCAGTCCTCCTCTAGATCCCTGCGGTCCATTTTAAGGTTTGGGTTTAGTTCATTCGACTGAAAAAGTTGAAATGCAAACTGTGGTTGAGACACAAAAAGCATGAGAGAGTAATAAAAAAAGGTTTGTGAGTCATCTGCATTACAATGAAAACCACTAGAATAGATGTTTTACTGAGTTTTGACCCCACTGAGCTTCACAGGGAGTTGAACCCTTAACCATGGCTATGTTAGTGCCTTGCGCTACAGAACTCTTATAACTGCAGCCTAAATGTGTGCATCATCTCATAAGCAGCAACTTGTAATTGATGGAAATAACCAAATTCTCAGAAAACAAGGTTTTTTAGACTTTCCTAGAAATCTGCAACGGGATACGCGACTCTTTCGACCCACAGAGAGCTCATAAAAGGAAGATCTGTGCTCCAACAGGCAAACGAAAAATAAATGAAACGTACACCATCAACGTGTGAGAGCTCGTGAGAGATTCTGGGTCAGACTGAAGTCCTGCAGGACGTCGTGATACTTGCTTTACCGCGGAGCGATCACGCTGCCCGATTACAGCCACCACTACCGCAAAGAGAGGAGGAGCGTGGGAGTCGAGGAGGAGGAACAACTCATGATGTAAGGTGGGAGACGAGTCAAAGGGGATCAACATCTGCTGATCAGACCAGAGAGACAAACAGAGAATACTTTCAAACACCGAAGACTTGAGCTTAACCTTTAAAAATCACAAGACGAACGAGTTTATTCATAGGTTCACTTAAAGCCGCCGACCACACGAGGCAAACCAGCCACCCTTTCTCTCTCACACACACACACACACACACACACACACACACACACGCGCGCCGCTGCATAATGCACGCGTGCACAGACACGCACACGCTCGGACCATCGCTATTATGCAGCCAGACAGCCGTGGCCATTTCCATGAGAATAGTGACCGTGAGGAGTCGGAGCATCTGCTGCACCATGTGGCGTCCCCCCACCGAGCGGGAGAGACCGGCGGACCGGGTCTGATGGAGGGACACCCTGCTGGAAGTCAAATGGTTTCGGCTTCTTTCTTTACACCAATGAGGGTGTATTTGGTTGAACTTTCGTGCCCTTTTCTTGGCAGCACTGTTCCACGGACCCGTATAGTTACGCTTTCCTATTTAGTAGCATCCAACCACAGACATCTGCCGTCCACACAGCAGCTCAGCGACAAACCACTGGGGTTTCAGATGGAGCGCACATCAGCAGCAGCAGGTGATCGAGCACTGAGAACGCGTCGCGGTCTCTGTTCCCAGCTGGGATCTAAAACCACCAACTCCCTGATCCCACGCTGGCTTTATGCCATTAACGGTGGGGGTTGATTTGGTCCAACAGTTGTAACACTCCCTTCATTGTTCAAGTCATTTTACGATTGAAATTATTCTTGATTTACTCAATGAAGTAAATAACAGTAGAGGTGCAGCTTTTCTTCATTTGGCACCAGTTATATATAGTTTAGTAGGACTGGGATTAATCTTAAACTGTTCGAGTCAAACCTTCATGTTCCGAAACGACTCAAATCCACAGACGCACACAACCTCTACAGGTGAAACCGATATGAACCTCAGACAACAGAACCCACACCGTGGAAGAAGTGGGTTTATGAAATCTAATATCGCAACAAGTCGTGTTGACTCTTCAGTGCTGCGAGACATCGCCGTCCCTCTCTGATGTCTTTGAAAAGGCCAACAGTCCGGATTAATCTCATGCTACCAGGGGCAGGTGGGCTTCTTTGAAGATTAATGTCTCCGACACAAAAATAAATATCTTGGAAAGTACATCTGTACTTTTTACAGGCAAGTCTTCTGGCCTGACTAAAGCGAACTCTTAGCGCGTTGCTGTTGGTTTCCACGTGGCAGCAGAATGTAAACAAATAAAATGCCACAGCTTGCCTCCCCTCTTACGGGGGTGGAAGGGAGGGAGGGGCTTAGGTTGGATAGATGGTATTAATTATAGCCTTGCTGGCTGTGTGTGTGTGTGTGTGTGTGTGTGTGTGTGTGTGTGTGTGTGTGTGGCCATCTGCCTCTGTGTAAAAAAGAAAGAAGTCTGGTTTGGACTTAAATTGGATTTAAAAACAGAGGATATTCAAATTTCTGTCTGTTTGTTCTCAAAAGATGTTTTTGTACTCTGCTAAAAAGGCATGAAGCTGTAAACTGACGTACAACTTGTTGCTTTTTGGTAAACATTTCTTGAAACAAGGGAATTTTTTGACATCTAGATAAATTTCTTAGCCACAGTTCTTTAAATATTCATACTCGGGCCTATTTTTAAGCAGACACTGTTCCCACTTTAGTATTGGCTGAACGGCTGATTATCACAAGGCCCTGAGTCTCTGGGATGATTCAGGTATTTCTCGTGGTTGTCTTGAGATGCTGGGACTCTCTCTCCTTCCTCCTGTATTTACACCGGGAGGTCAAACACGGCAACTTAGAAATTAAACTGAAAGATGTGATCATGCGTTGTAACGTCTGTTGCAACAGTTTCAGGCCACGCGTCACCGAAAGGTTATGGAAATGTCAGAATATTTCCCCTTTTTTTTTCTCAGCAGGGCAGCAGCTTAAAAAAAAGCACCGAACCTCAGTAAAACGCCGTCATTTCGGTGAAACTACCTTCAGGCTGCAGCGCCGTCAACGACACAAGCTCTCAGGTCATTTGTGTCTCATAAACATTTGGGCGGGGCGGGGGGGGGGGGGGATGATGGAGCCCGGCTTGCTCTAAACACAAGCCATCACAAGCTCTTCCCGCCATGCCCGCAGTGTTAACGGCCGCTCCTGATGAACGCCCATCAGCAGTTTGAGAGGCTGTAAATGAAAAAGCCTGAACACACAGAGAGTCATTCCCGTGGTTAACGAGACATGTGTCGAGTCATTTTGTTCAAGTTCCAACCAAGTCAGTTCGTTCAAGTCTCAATTAAGTCCAAAGCCATTTGGTCAAGTAACAGGAAGTCCCAAGTGATTTGGTCCCAACCAAGTCCCAAGACACGTGGTCCGAGTGTAACGCAAGTCCCAATCATTTGGTCAAGTCCGTCCCACTTCATTTTATCTTGGTCAAGTCGAGCCCCTTTTCCCACCCAAGAAACTGCAATTTGACCTGCCGAATCTTGGGACTTGTCTTTATAAAGAGGACATTCAGAGCGTCTTTGCTCTCACAGCCCTTCTTGACTACCTCCACACCTACTGAGCGTTGTTCTAGTGTTGACTCAGGATAATGTTTGCAGCTGTGGCACCGAGTGGTAAAAATCGCAGCTTCCATTCAGGATTCCGTCACCTGGCGTCAGCAGTCCTTGACAGCCATGAGAGTCTGTGTTGAACCTGGGCTTAGTTTAGTTTAAAAAGGGGAAGTCTGTTTTGAGACATCTCTGTTATGAATCAAATGGATTCACCACATTTTAAAAGACTATTTCAGCATGTAGTCCTGCTTCACTCATTTGGAAACAGTTGCATATAACCACACTTTCACTTCTCAACCAACTTTAGTCAATAAAGTGCTCCAGGAAACAGAAATGTGAGCGTAATTAGGAAATAACAGCTGCTTTTGATTGTGTGTTTTCGGAGATAAACACCACCACTTGCACCAAATACCTTCAATAACCCATTTCCCCAAAGCATCCATTTGTCTGCATGTGCACAAACAAAGCCCACCACAGCCGTCGCTCCTACAGCAGAATACAGGAGCAATCGAGCAAATCCACAGCAGCAATAACTCACTCAAGTGCCCACGCTGTCAGCGGCCACGGGCCAGCCGACAAATCACCAATAAACCCATGTAACATGTCAGCACGTTCAGGAAAGCCCGACGCACGCTCGTACTACTGCGCGGCGGCACGCAAAGCCAAGGAGAAGAGGGAGAGCAGGTCAGGAGAGATGCGGGATTAACTTCACTGATCCCGCGCCGTCTATGCGGGAGGAGATGCGGGGGGGGGGGGGGGGGGGGGGTCCTCTTAAACAGAAGGTAGTGCGGGTTAAAAATAGCCATTGACACGGATCTTTAAAAAAGGTCACTTAGGGGAAACACACACACACGTTTGTTTTGATCATGGAGAGAACACATTTGGATAAATTCAATAAAGGCGCATTGCCGGCACTCTTGCTGCAATAAAGGGTCATTTAAACAATAACTCGAGCTGATGTGGTAATTTTAGTGGAAAAGAGCTTTAAATTGAGCGGTCAGTTCTTTAACACGCTGGAGATTAAGTGCGCTCTTCCCACCACCTGCGCGCACTGTGGACAAGCGCCGTGCTTCCAAGGTGCGCACACAGAACACCATTCAGTCAACACTCCTTAAATATCCGCTCAACCAATGCGCACAGCTCACCTCAGCAAGCAGGGATCCAGGTGCGAATAAAACTCGTATCCTTTGCAGAAATTATGCAAAACCGCCTTCCAACAGCCGACACTTTCTCCCTCTTTCTTTCTTTACATGTGAATAAACCCGAGGCGGTGAAACCCAGCAGTCCCTCTCCAGTGCTCCGCTCCCTCACTGCCGCATTGTTCAGGTGCAAATGCGGGAAAGCAGAAGGTGAACTGTCGGTTTCAGCGGCGCGGGTTCGTTCGTGGCGAGAGAAGAATCCGCATTGAACCGAATGACAGCTCCGGCTGTGTTTCTGCTGCTGCTCCGTCGCTCTTCTCTCGTGAGTCTGAGCTTCGGAGCCGCGTGCAGCCTCAAGACTTTATTGTGAGGGGAGAGGCAGCAGCCAATCAGAGGAGAGGAGAGGAGAGGAACCCCCCTCCCTCCCTCCTCATCCTCCCCCTCCTCTCTCGTTCTCAATTTCATTTCTCTTTTCCTTTCTCCATCGAAACTTCTTCCATCTGTGTCGCTCTCACTCTTCCTCGTGCATGTTTCAATTCTCAATTCAGATTGATGTTATTCGGCCGACAGGAATATGTCAGATACAACAATGCAGCGATCCTATTTTCTCAGGTTTAACATCCGTTTCTGTCTGTGTGGTGATGTGAGTTTCTTATCTTCAAGTGGTGTATTTTTCATTTTTATAGTTTTTTTTAATAAAATGTGCAATATAAACACAAAAGTCTTGCCTTAAAATTATAACACGAAGACGTTAGCAGCCCTGTGAGACTGGTTTGTTTACAATGTTCACCATCTTAGTTTCACATTTGCTAATTAGCAACGGAAAGTACAGCTCGGGCTGGTGGGAATGTCCCAGGTTGTTAATAAATGAAACTACTGGACAAATGAAACATGTTGCATTTTGGAAAGTCAGGGGATCCCCAAGTTAAATACCTGAGGGGAACGTACATGTCTAAGTTGCACTAAAAGTGCAGATCTCCGCGATGTGCGTCTGCGATGTATTGTGTGATGAAATGAATACAACCGGCATCGTCAAACAGACTTCATTCAAACTGAAACATTAAGTAGAAAAATAACATTTTACAAGCAACGGGCTCGAAGCTGTTGTATAATACGCTTCATACAATCGTGCCAAAACACAAAAGGTGAACTCATCATGCTGTTCGGTAACATTACAATCAGCAGCGGTGAAGCACAGCAGCGAGTGCACTGGTAGTTTCATGAGCTGAACCACACCGTCCAAAAAACACAATAAAAGTGAGCCGCAGAGCAACGGCGGGGAGCTACTCAGCAGTCCAGCATGTAGCCATCACATCACTAGTCACCCAAAACATTGTGCCCCTTAGCTGTGGACAGAGGGGAGCACTCACTCAGTCACTCACAAACAAACACGTAAACTCTCTCCAGGGTTTCGCCTGGCTGAGATCACAACAATCCTCCAAATAGCTCAACATCAACTCAACACCATGGCACACTGGAGTAAAAGTCAGCTGAGTCAGCAGGATACTCATCCTCTGGGGACCATGAATGTCTGGACCAAATGTCACGGCAACCCATCTGATTCAGTCTGGAACAAAATGGTGGAGCAACAGGTCAATACAGTCATCCCTAGATCACGACAATATGACGACAACACAATGAAATATTCGTTATTGTGCGAAAGGTGACTAACACAGAGACTTTCCTCCACACTGAGCAGAGTAATAAGTCACGGTGTAACAGCAAATCATCCCTAATCTGGTAATCTGATATTAGCGCAGATTGACGTATATAACCCCTCTCGCTTAAAGGGCTGCACAGAGTTTGACCACAAAGATGAGGGTTGCAGTCTTTGCGTTGGACACAAACAACATAAACAATGGTCAAGAAACCGTATAAGTCTGTGTATTTGGAAAAGGTTAACAAGTTCTTGAACAAAATGTCTTCCAGTTTGGGTCTTTCAGGACAGCTGACTTTCACCCAGGAGGCCGCTGTTCGAGTCCCGTGTGGAACCAAAAGTTAACATTGTTAATTAGTTATATTGCATCATCCTAAACCTTTAAAACACTTATTTATTCTGGATCAAGACAAGTCAACATTCACCGCATCTCTTGGTTTGGAAGAAACAAACAAAGACAACATTTGTCTGGCGATTGGGTTGAAATATAATATCTAGTTTGATTTTTATAGAAAGCTCAGTGATTTCCTCAAACAGCTGTTCTTGTTGGGGACTACTTTCACCGGTGGATTAATCCACTTTTGGTTTTCTAGTGAGAATGTGGAGCAGCAGTACGGTGCATGTGGGATTGAGTCAAAATGAACTTGATTGTTTATGTTCATGTTCATGTAGTGCAGCAGTGTGGCTCACTGGTGTGTTATTAATCATTTTGAACAATGGAGCTCTATGGCACAGAAGATCTATCCGGCTCAGGATACACACACCTGTTAGCAGATACAGTCCTTGTTGGATTTGGTCTTTTAAAGGGATTTGTTTATAGTAAGAAAGCTGTATTCTTTAAGTATTCCTGTGTCTGGTTGCAAACACGTCCGTATCACAGAATACGAGCCTGACCAGTGTTGATTAGCATTGTTAAAAGCTAAAGGAAGTGGGGATTTTCCAAGCCAACGAGTTCACACTCTGTACCTGCAGGGCAGCCCGTGTTTGTCTATCCAGGTAACAATCAGTGTGGGGCAGCAGCAGCCCGGAGGTGTCACAGCTAAAGAGTGTGAAGACGGAAGAAAAAGACTCCCCATCACAGAAAAAGGCCACTCAGGGTTTAACAGCAACATATACATCACATCTGACCAGCCTGTAAAAGGTACAACGTGTCCACAGAAGAACTGAAGACATGAGATGTTCACAAAGAGCCAGACTGGAGGACCAGAACTGTGCTAAAGGTCGCTTACGCAAGCGTGATATCCAGTCCGATGTGCTGGATTTCAAATGTTCCTGCAGGGAAATGAATAAACACTGACTTGACGTCTGTGCGGCGCTCCACATACAGCCTCAACACGGAGCGGTGAAGACGGGCATCGGGGATCTACAGTGAGAGGTTTCCCATTGGTGCCGCCGATGCAGCAGCCAGGTCACAGGTCACGGACAAACATCCTGAGTGAAGCTCGTCAGTGTAATTCACATATATTTGACTTTTTCAAATTGAATTGAAATTTTCTGATATTTATATCTCTTTTTTCCTCTGACTATGTTATTGTTTCGGGATGAAGGCTGATGACTATTACTCATCATAGATTAATATTTTCCCTTCACCCCATCGGTGTCAGAACTCTCTGTGCGATGTCTTCGCTATGTCACAGAAATACATTTATCATTTATGTCGATCTAATGTATCGACAGCTTTAAGTTTAAGACGTTGATTGAATTGTGCACTTCTGATCTTAAGCTGTAATTAAAGGTCTCGTTGGAGTTCCAAGTAGTTTACAAAAGGTTTCAGAAACACGGAGCATGTGATCAATAAATCACCAAAATGTAGACTGACAATAATCAGCCACAACAGCCAGAATCACCACCTGCTGTACAGTCAGCATCTTTGTATTTCCTGCACGTAACCTGTGATAAATGATCTACATTAAAAATGTAAAAAGTCAACTTGCACCATTGTTCAGTTGCATATTCATGGCCTACATTTGTTGCCTTTAAACAAGCCCTGTAGAGAACAACAGTCATGAATTGAATACATAAAATATCTAATTTGAGTTGACGGGAAAATAATATTTACGATTTGTCCGTCTTTGTAAAACACTCAGACGTCTTTGTAGCGCTTTACTCAGTGAACTATTTGTCTGAGTGCTGTGTGCGCTTTGTTACATAAATTCGACGTCGTGCTGCGGTGGTCAAACATGTAACCGTTCAAATCAAACGGGCCCCTTAGGTGAACCCCCCCCCCCCCCCCAACACCGAATAACAACCCTCTAATGCTGCTCTAATGGCAGCAACGCCTGGCTCGGTGTGAATGCAGACTAACAGAAGTGATGAAGTCGTCACTCGGGTTGTTGAGCAACGTGTCAACGTTGCCAACCATCAGCGAGATAAAGACTTTTCCATTAGTGCCAAAAGGCAACAATGTTGGTAAACAAATCCCAGTGGCAAAAAAACTGGTTGAAAATATCTTGTCTTTTTAATTGATATAAAAGTGCATGAAACAGTTTCCATTACATTTGGTGCAATCAAGGGACACCTAAGAAATCTTCTCCACACTTCAACTGTAATGTCTTCGAGCGATCATCTTCCTCACAGACTCTTGTGATTTTGAGTCTTTTCCTGAATTTGGTTTTGATTAAATTTCCCTCCGTATTGCTCAGGATTAAGGCTTCATCCCAGCCGCCCTGAAGACACTGTTTCTGCATAATTTGGTTCCACCTGAGCCTGAATACTCTTCCACACTTTGGGTTAAAATATATCCTCGGTGTTGGTTCATCCTAGCTTCCTCCTTTGTTCGTGGTATGATTCAGACCAGCTGGCGCCTCTGCGACGGTCTGGCTGCCTGCACAGTTACACCTCTGTTCTCTGGCTAGACCGGTGAGGAGCTCCAGGACCCTGATCTCGTGCTCCATGCGAGCTTTCTCCCTCCTCTCCTCCCTCTCGGCCACCTCCCTCTGCCGGCGCTCCTCCCTCTCCAGCCACTGTGCCAGGAGATCCTGATGCCAGCGAGCCTGCTCCTGCCGCTGGCTCTCCAGCTGCGACAGCAGGCCCCGCATCTCCGACGCCAGCCGCTGGAAGCCCTCCGACAGGTGCTCGAGGCAGGAGGACTCCGGGTGATGAGGAGCACACGCGGGGAGGGTGTTGGGGATTGGATCTGGGGGTGCGGGGAGAGGAGAGGCAGCGGACTGGAGAAGAGGGGGGGGAGGGGGAGCAGCTGGAGGTGGAGGTGGTACTACATGTGGGGAAGGAGTCCTCAAGCTGTTCTCCACTTGTGGACCTATGAAACAGGATGTAAGACACAGGAATGAGATTATTACTGATGACAGGATCATCTTTGTAGATTAAACAATTAATGGATTAGTACATCGACAGTACATTAATTACTTTGAAATGATTTAAACTTTCTCTGGTTCCAGCTACCATAGTGGGACTGTAAACTGAATATCTTAATATTATCGACAGCGATCTAGAGATGGTCACCGTGAGCTTTAAGGCGCCTACGTTGACAAAGTGAAGAAGCTTTGTTCTCATATGCACAGAAAACAGCTGCACTTCTAAAATGTCATTTTTTATTTGTTTTGCTATCTGATCGAACAAGAAACGATCTGAAACACGTGAACCGACTGCACAAGTGTTCAAAAATGCAGATATAGATAAGTGTAATATTAAAATCATATGCTGAATTTACATTCCATCTCTGGCGCTGGGTAGAGATGCAGACCCTAAACAGTATTATATTTTTTATATATGTATTATTAGTTATAATCTGGTGAAGACGAAAACTATAAGGACATAAACAGCCAGATGACAATGCGTCAAATCCATTTTTATTAATTATTATATGTATTTAATATTTGGTGGGTATTATGAATTATATAATAATCACAGTACATACCAGTCATTTCACGGTGGATGGATGATTCCAGGTAGATTCCGTGGTGTCGCTGTGGTAATCCTGAATTGCTGAACTCGTACTCGTCCGTTGAATCTTCTCTGTCCTCCAACTTGACTTCAGCGTCGAGCTGCCACGTCTGATGGCCTCCCTTCTCCTCAAAAGAGCTCAAACACTGTCTTCCTGCCCTCTCCAAAGAACCAAGATGGTGTTCACTAATCTCGACATTGGAGTTTAAATCTGGCGGGATACTTCCTGTCCTGTCAATGGAGTCGGGGCGATGCGTCGCCATCCGCTCTGGAGGAACTAAATAAGGCCCTCCCGCTGACCTGCGGCCCAACACCGCATCAATCTCTGCAAAATATCTGAAAGTGCAAGGCTGCGAGCTGTCGACACTCCTCTGCAGTTTGGCTCTCACATAGTTGGCCTTCAGAGTCTTGACTCGAAGCCGGCACTGGTGTGGACTCCGAGAGAAGCCCATTTCACTCATGCGGGTCGAGAGGTGTTTGAAGACGTGCCGGTTGCGCAGGTTCTCTGCCAGACTCTTCTGGATGCGCTCGTCGCTCCAGGCGCACAGCAGCACCTGAGTTTCATCCACCGTCCAGTTAACGGAGCGCTCGGCTTCTCGTTTTCCTGCGCATACAGAGACACAGATGAAAACAGTCTGCAGCGTCACAGAGGAGAGCTGGTGGTCGGGGGTTATGAGTTCATCACAGACATCATGAAATGGACATGTGCTACAACGTTGACACTTGATTTGAATTAGCAAAATGATCACTTCCTGAAAAGGGATTTTCTGAGGTTTTGTGCAACAATAGAAGACGGAGCATTAATAAACATAACACCTGTAGGTGCAAGGTTGGAAAACAAACTCCACGAAAAAGTACTTTATAAATAATTACTCCATCCTCACTGACATACAAGCGGTGGGAAATATTAGAAACACCTTCCAGTGTGATGCCACGATACATCGGCTCTCTATTACTGCATTGGTCTGAACTGTTCGAGAGGTAACAACCACAGCAGAGTAGCAGCTATGCACACAGCAGACATCCTTAATCATTCTCTACATCTAACTATGTGATCTCAAACCAGAAGTACGCAGGTGACCAACTCACCCAAACATCTACACAGATTTTAGGTAACGATGATTCAGAACTCGGAAAAAAAGGGATTCAGCCCATAGCAGCTTTAATTTAGACGTGTGGTAGTATATTTACATGGAGTTTTCTCATCATGACATAATTCTGCAGGGAAATAAAGGCTACTTGATAGATTCACATTCATAACACAGTGTGCATGAATTGCAGAAGTTAGGAACTAAACTTACCTTCAAACTTATAAACTAGCTTCAATAACATAACAGTTTATAATAGTGTCATAAACCCTGGCTGGATTCAGAAACATGTATTCATGCCCCTCTCTAGCAGAGATCATGTTCTCACGTTACTCATGTTTGCTAATTAGCCAGATAACAAGCTGTTGGCTCAAACTGAACGTTACAGTGCGACAACTTCCATGTGAAAAGTTGGAAGGTTAGCCAGCAAGCTAATTCAGATACATAAGTGACAATACTAGTACAATATAACACTGAAACACCCAGGGTGTCATTGTGCAAACAGGATATTTAGCGAACGAATGGTTCAACAGCTTAATAACCAGGAAGCTAACTCTGCTCCTTGTCACAAACACAGCTAATGCTAGCTGCTAACAGTTAGCTAACCTATAGCTACACGACTGTGTTTGTCTAACTGACTCTCTGCTGCCTGTTTACAACAATACAAACATGTCGGTGGCTTAAAGGATTCTTACTTCTGATCGTCGAAACGGAGCTGGTCGAGTTGATCATCGGAGGATTCATTTTAACGCTCTGAAGAAAATGTAAACATTCCCCCACTCACACACACAGAGCGCCGCTGCTCACTTCCGGGTTGACGCCGCTCTCTTCCGGGTGACGTTGCTTCAAGCGCGTGACGTCACACGTGTGGTTGAGTTGTGTGAATACGAAATCAATTCATAAAAATAAAAAGACTATGATGACAGTAACGACACATTACTTAATGAAACAATAACATTGTACTGTGCACACATTTCTCCTGTGTCCGTTTTTTATTGGGCACACCAAAGCAATATCTTGCCCATAAAACGAATTTACATATTATACTGACAATGTGTTACATATTCTTGAATTATTTTCGTCTCAATCTGCAAAGCTCCCATTTGTCCTATATTTTTTTGTGTCTTTACAGGTCCTATAATTATTCATACCTCCTCTGGGATCATTACAGTTTTATGTTATTGTATCTTATTATTCATTCCTTTTTCATAAGAAGTATATTCATATCGCACTGTGTTGTAGAATATTTATTCAAACAAGTGCACTGTGAGTTTTTGCAAATATAATGTGCAAACCTTGGATGAAGCTGTGATGCAACGGGATACGTTTCCTGCATATCAAATTAGTTATTTATCTAAAAGCTTATGATCAGGTGTTGATAATGTGAATCAAAGTATCAACATAATACATGTAGTATCTCTAGAGTCACGATGGAAGTAGAGTGACACCTTCAGATATTAAAGAGATGTAAATGCATATGCTAGTTTAGGTTAATGTAAACAATTAGACTTTGAATGTAAAATAAAATTCCATTATTCAATTACAGCAAGTAAGTAAGGCACAAGTTAGTGCACAGCAATGCATGAATAAATGCGCCACTCATTTCAATGAATGTCACCAACACGGCCGTTACCTTGGCTTGCTAGCTAGCTAACTTAGCTATAGCCAGTCACAAATGTAACGTTATCTTACACAATGTGTTTTATCCAGCAAGTCCTTTTATCAGCCGGGAAACAAAAGAGCGAGCGAGCCTCTGTTGTGAGAACATCCTGATCCTAAACACAGAGGCTTCGTAGCTTCAGACGTCACGTATGCCTCTTTTGGGTGTGTAGTCTTTATAAACACATGGAAAAGCATCTTTTAAACTGACAAACATCATATGTGTAATTCATGGCACAATTCAAACAGTATTAAGCAGTTATTTGTTTCTTCCCGTTGACTATCGTACATATTTTTTCTGAAATAAGGTGGCGGGACCCTTGAATGTTTTTACACAAAGCTTTTTCAGGGTCTAAATGGCCGATGAGGTCCTTTTTAGATCCCTTTTCTTGTATCCAGATTGTACATCGTTCCAGGTGAGACTGAAGTAGAATATAGTGAACAAAGTAGCAATTGACCAAGTCAACTCTAAATATGTAGCTATATGATCACATGTCTCTGACAACCACAGAATGTAGATAAAGCACTCAAATCCCGATGCTTCCGACGTGCATCTTGGGCACTAGTATTTAGCCATCCACATGCAATCACGATGCATTTTAAACTGTTAAGTGTGAACACGTCCCCAGAGGCCGCAAATTCGTCTCAGTTTGGAATAATAAGAGGGCACCATTGGGAGGAAACGGCTCCTCAAAGAGGCTGCGACGTGCTAATGGCTCGTCTCTGGATGTCTGCTGAGAGCATTAAGGTCTTCTGGTGTTCCTCTCTCCATTAAACTGGTTCATCTCCTCAGTCTTTTATCCACAAACACAGCAATTATAGGTTGAGGGAGGGGGGTGGGGGGGGGGGTTCTAAAGTGATGCTAATGCAGATCCAGTCTGCTAATGCAGATTCAGTCTGCTTTCCTGCAGTGATATTTGCATTTGGAGCTTTCAGCCTTTGTTCTGTTAGAGTGACTTGGAATGAGTTTAACAGGAATCTTTAAAGAGAATGTCGGTGGAATTTACAGCCGAGGCCGCTTTCTGCCATCTACATCTCTTTGTTGTGATGCAGCGTATTGCCTTATGCAGCGGTGCAATGCAAGTACATTTAATCATGCATTGTACTTCAATGCAATTTTCAGGTAATTGTACATTACGAGAGTTTACACTTTATACTTCTACTTCACTACATCGCAGAGGTAACTACTGTACTTTTTACTGGACTACACTTATTTAAAACTTAGAGTTACTCGTTTATTTGTACATGAAAAACACACGTTTATATGATATGATGCAGAACTTTACTACTGAAATTAAAAGTGGCTCCACATTGATTAACTATGCTTAACATGCTTTTAAATGTAGTGATAAAAACAGAATCTCCTAAATAGGGACTTTCATTTCTTCCAGGAGTCAGATGACAGATGAACTGAGAACACAACAGAAATGAACTCTTCACTGGTCTGGGAGTTAAATGTTCCTGAATACATCTCACAATGAGGAAAGAGACATTTAAATAGGAACGGCAGTGGGGATTTTTGAGTGTACTGTACACTTCATCAGCACATGACGAGGGGGAAGGCAC
The DNA here is from genome assembly GCF_949748355.1 of Melanostigma gelatinosum. NCBI lineage: Eukaryota > Metazoa > Chordata > Actinopteri > Perciformes > Zoarcidae > Melanostigma > Melanostigma gelatinosum. The sequence continues at coordinate 3,272,124 of NC_136639.1, forward strand.
AACAGGACGTGAAAAAGTCCTCTTGTCGTACTGGAAGTTGGGCTCCATAGTAGAGAAACCTTCACCCACAGGAACCAGGTCTTAGTGTTGGTTCTAGGGACGTAGTTACAGAAACTTGGTGGTGCTGGGGTGGGACTTTCCGATGGTCCAGGAACATTTGTCAGTGGTATCGGTACTTGATCTGAACAAAGAATTTACTTTCAATGTTGTTGTCATTTCACCATTGCACAACTTCCCAACCGCTGCACTAAAAGAGTGAGATAGAAAGAGTGACAAAGTGAGCAACAAAGACAAGTGAATCCTTTTTTTATTGCTATTTGGTCGAACACAGTCACACAATAATCCAGACAAACAACCAGCAGCACACTGGTCATTCGGAGGCTTTTCCGGTGCTTTCAGTTTGCATCTCCATCTCTGCATGTTTGACTTCCAGTAAATTACAAAGAACATTACAAAGTCCATGTTGTTATCTTGTCATATGATACGAGGATATGGTCTAATGATCGGACACGAAGATACAATACCACGATCTGATCCGATACGACGGCCTGACATAACTATGAGCCCTGGAACTGCTGCCTGATATAAAGGTTGTTCCTCACAGCACAGCACCGACTGCTTGGGAGCACACACACACACACACACACACACACACACACACACGATGAGTCCACCACAGCACAGGTAATTACAGAGGAAGACGGGAGCCGAGACAGTCGCCTGGACATTCATCTCATTACTCAAGCATGCCTCCAGGCTGTGCCCCGCTGGGGAACTTCACATACTCCTCTCTCACAAGAAGGCTTCCCCCCCCCCCCCCACACACACACACTTTCCAAAATACTCACAACACACACCTGGACACTTTTAGAGCATTAGTGGACACCTTAGCAACCTACAAAGTGTGAGCAGGGAAAGGATAAAGGCAGGACTCCTGGTGGACACATCGATTTTACTGGAAAACTTTGGTGCTACGCGGTGTACACCTGTGATCTTTCTGGTGTGGGAGACGCTGTAATTATTAGGCTTTGTTCTCTCGGACTTCAGAGGAAGGACAATTTAAGGAAGAGTCTGCGGACCCCAAAAGAAAAGAGCCAGGCTTTTATAATATATGGCCGCAATAAAATAAACAAGAGCAGAGCCTGCACCGTCTCCTGGATCGTCTTCGCTCTCGTCCTCAAAAGGGGGGGGGGGGGGGGGTGGAGACAGGCTGTAGATCTTCTCGCGGTGTGATTTGTAGTGCAGAGAACCAGGTCAGCGAGCACACGGCGCGGTGAGGTACAGACGGCTCACAGCGCTGGAGGACCGAGGATCACTGTGGAGGCTCAGGACCTCTCCCTTCATGCTGCTCCTCCGCTTTCATGTCTCCTGACAACCAGCAGCCGCCGTGCTGTTTACATCAGCAGTTCGCAAACTTTCACACCAGACACTAACAAAGACTCGACGTGGGAGCAGTGCAGCAATTCCTGGAATCTGTGCTTTTTTTGGGAGGGGGGGGGGGGTTCAGCTTGTGGTTTTTGTTGCAGTGGTGTAGTGACGAGCCAATCGCTGCCCCTGCTGACAGAGATTCTATGTTGCGTCAGCAATTAAAAGAGAAAGCGAGAATCTAAACACGGATTACACGTGATACGCTTCCTCAAACTGGACACGGGGATCACGTTTCATCTTCTCGCCAGCTTCCGTAAGCAACTAATCAAGCATTTCTTTAACGCAGTGCTATTCTCAGCCCGCTGTTATTAATCCTGCAAACCCGCACATCCCTCATTATCACAGTCCTTCTGGTCAGCAATCAGAAGACCCGTTTCCATCCCTGCAGAAATAAAACAGAAATGAGACCGCTGGAGTCCATATGTGCGCTCCTCATTTTGCAGATACCTTCTACAGAAGACGGGTGAATCTCATGTCTTTTGGCGGTAGTCATAAGCTCATCACGGCCTGTTGATATTACAGCAACCCGTGCGGAAAATGTTCCCCTATCGCTGCGATTTGCAGCTGCAAAGCACATGCCTCTGCACCACGGTGGGATGCCGAAACCACAGAATGAAAAGAAAAACCCCGGCAGGTCATTTGTCAGCCATAAAAAGCGGGCTTTGGAGCTGTTGCGATGTGGAGTGGTGAGCCCCTCTGTTTTCAAAGCGTCGCTCCAGCCTCTCAGATGACTCACAGAAGTCTTGGTCCCCGGCCTGGACGCCCTATAATTTCCTTGCATTTTTATAGTAGCCACCAATTTAGCAGAGGCCACGTTTTGACCAACAGCAAACTTATGGCAGAGCATCTGTGCTTCAAAACACTTCCTCCAGCTCCAGATGCCTGTAGGAGAAGAAAAACACACGTCACATCTAATGAAGTGCGAGAGATCATCTGTGTGGTAAAAGATTTGGCTTCGGGAGAAACTCGATGACGACGTCTTCAGATCCAGTGCAACTGCGTATAGGTCACAGTGCACCTTTCTGTTTATCGTCATGTAAATCTAAAATTATCTTCAGCCACACTTCCTGTACGCCTCATTTGAGTCACAGTCATCCGCGAGGCTGTGTAACTCCACGGGCATTTCCACCTTGAGTTCCTTCTTCCTCTGTTTGTCGCTTCAAACGGGAACCGACGAGCTAAAAGTGGAACAAAGACGCCAAAAATACCGCACACTTTGCGGTCGTGGATAATTCCACGAAGTTGTTGTTTTTTGTTACCAAAGAAGGAAGGACAATCTCATGTAAGGGAGAGGCGTGATCGCGATCATGAATGGAGAATGTCGGCCGGTGCTCTCCGTCCACCAGCCCGAGAGTTGCATCACAGGGTCGACGGGGAGCGATGGCGTGAACAGCTGAATGAATGATTCCCTTGTCGTGCCTCCACTCTGTCGACCTGCCGTGGGGCTCTGCAGCTGAGAAAGCACATCCACTGTGGGTCAGAGTTGGTGGTTCAATCCCCGTCTCCTTCTATCAAGATGTTCTTCGTCTGAACCCCACATGGCTGGCTTTATTCTACAGTCTGCATCCACGGACGTGTTCACACGTCCGTCACAGCTCACAGTCCTTCTGACACGAGGACCTTCACGGAAACCCGCGGCCGAGTATCATTGAAGTCGCTTTGGATAAAAGCATCTGTTGAATTAACGTGACGCAACAGAACTTTAAGTACTTTTGGTTCAATTCAAACAGCAAGAAACCTTTGACCTGAAAACCACAGAACGAGTTGCTTGTTGAGGAATCAATCCAGAGTTTCTTTTTTGGGAACTTGAAACTCCTTGAATTGTGCCCCAGATCCCAGCGTCAGACCCCCACCACCACCATCCAAACTCCCCACTGCTTTCTGCTTTTGGGGGTCGCGAGGAATGCGTCCCACCTAGGTTACCGAGGCGACCCCCATTTGGTGGCCGAGGAATGCTCGGCGTTTCACCGCCCGGACTGTTTTCACAGCGCAGACAAGCGTCCGCATTTCTTCTGGTAAACTGATCCCGACCACACAAGAGGAGCCCCCCAATCGCCCCTTTACAGCCACCTCTCCCACATCCCCCCCAAAAAGAAAACTACCGTCAATCAACACCTAATACTCAAGAGCACAGCTGATCGAAACCACGTGAATTGACTGCTGGTTCCGATTGAACCAAGAATGCGCTTAAATAACAGGAAAAGCCGGGTGGGAGTGGTGGTCCGATGGCTTTGAATGTAGAAGAAGCAGCAGACAGTCGAGCAGATCAAAGAGTGTAAAAGTTAACTGAAGGCACGAAGTAACATGAAGCATGAAGTAAAACCAGAAAGAACAGTTCTCTACTTCTCCAGAACATTTTCACGTCACTCTGCAGAGACGTAGAAACCGAGTGATTTAAAAAGAGCGACAATCTGTGAACCAAATCGGTTTCCAAGCTCGTCTGTCTGCGTTTACACTCTGAGCAGCCATGTGCACAGCCTGGTTTTTTTTCTAAATCTAAGAAACATCCCTTTTTAAGAAAATCTGGATTTTAACAGTTTAATATTTGATAAAGCAAAAGAAATGCCGTTTCCATCCGTCACAGTCAAACATGATGTAAACACATGTGGAGGAGTCTGAGCATGTCGACGTTATGCGGCTGGTTTGCAGTTTCCTGTAGTCAAACACCTCCTGCATCTTAAATTAAAAAGGTACTGAGTCCGGCTCCTGATTGCCAACAATAAATCATTGCCAGACTCATTTTTCCACGAGGAGGCAGGTGCAGCGGCATTAAGAGCAGCGGTGAAGACCCGGCGGAGTCGCCAAACACTGATATCAGTAAACTGCTTAAAAACACAGAGGAGCTCTGCTGGAGGGCCGGGGGTTACCGGTCTGGAGACGCTCGTAATTAGCAGGAGCAGCTGGGAGGCTGAGGTGTGTGTGTGTGTGTGTGTGTGTGTGTGTGTGTGTGTGTGTGTGTGTGTGTGTGTTCTCTCCCCTTATCGTCATTTGAACTCATTTGCGTTCCGTTTGATTCACTGACGGCTTTATTGGTTTGACACAATGATGCAACACAATGTCGGAGCAGAGGGCGGCGATGAATTATTCAATGAGAATATAATAAGAAATGATTCGTCGTCTGTTGTGTAAATGAATATATTATACAACGTTTGATGTCTCTCCAAATGGGAATATGAAAAAGATTAAAATAAATTGATGAAATGATTATCAGCCAGTCGGTTTCATTCACCTTCGATTGGATCAAAGAAGCTTTCCGACCGAAAAATAAGTCAAACTGGATTCAGAAATGTCATCTGAAGGATCTTTCTTGAAGCTAAATGTGTAACACCTGTAAACATTCAAAGTTACATTTTATCATGACAAATTCCCCCCAAAAATGTGTCACACAGGCCGAGGGATTCAGTGTGTTGGCCTGAACAGTGTGGCGATTTTCAGCAACTTCCATCATGAGCTGTCAGCCTCTATCTATCGAGGCAACAGTTCAAATAGTTAGCACTGACTGGATCGCTGACCTCAGAGGAGGCCTGACTCCCTCTCAAGTCTCTGCTGGTGGATCTGTTTATTTGGGGGGGGGGGGGGGGAGTGAACCAGGGAAACAATGAGACACCGGTGACGACAAACCCGCCGCACCCAACTCCTAGTCCGGGAGCCGTGGGGTCGAACCTTGTTTTGTCGGATAAAGTTTTTTTCTTTGCTGTTTCTTGTAGCTTAGGGATACGTATTCAAAATACAAGAGGGTGCTCGGTGATATCCCTTGAGCATTTTCAGATATTAACCCCTTCTTGCCCAAAATCATGCAAAAACTAGATTTATGATATTTCATGCAATATACTTGATTTAAATGCATATAATTTGTTGCCTACAGTGATTATTACAAGCTAAAAACACTCAGTTAATTCATATAGTGAGTGCATTGTGTCTGTGTATGCCTGTATTGTCACATTTTTGTTTTTTTCCAATTACAAGACAGCCATGTGCTTCGTTTAAGACCATTTTTTGTTTACAACTGGTCACTGCTTACAACAGCTGCCATCAAAAAACAAGGTAAAAACACTGTAAAAGCTGGCAGTGAGATTGGTTATGGATTCAGAAGTGTTCTGTTGGAGGTTCACCTGCGAAGAGAATAACAAGCTGTTCAATTGAGTAAGTCTGCTGATCGAGACAACATTTTAGTGAAAATCACACAGGGAAATGTATAAACCCTTTTTTATATATTAACAAATTTTAACATTTTATTTACAGAGTTGGTTATGGATCCAGTGCCTGAGGAGTGTTACTTCACTTGGAAGTTCAACTGCCAAGCGAAGACGGAACCATTGATATCTTCAGGACCAGTCAGAATAACAAACATTATCCAGTGTAGTAAGATATATGGGGATGAAAAACACTTTGAGCTTCAAGAAGCATTAGATAACAACAATGAAACCACATTGAAATGCCATAAAAGTTGTGTTTCAAGTTACACCTCAAAGACTTACATTGAACGGCACAAACGTCAGAGGCCCGGAGAAACTGAATCAAATGTTCCTTGCAAGGTGACCAGGCGCTCACGGTCAGGAGGGTCAGCTGAATGTTTTGATTTTCAAAAGCACTGTGTTTTCTGTGGTGAGTTTTGCAATCTTAATGTCGACAAGAAGAACCCCTCCAGATGGAGGGCTGCATACCTATTCAGAGAAGTGGAAACCAAAAAGTCTCTCTTAGAAGTTTGTGGAAAACGAAATGATGATGTTGCGGAAAGTGTCCAACACCGTCTTCAGGGGGCAATTAGTGACCTACATGCTGCAGATGCCCGGTACCATGCTGACTGTCGACAAAGATTTCTCTCTTTTCGGTCACTCCCAGGGCCGGCCACTACTTGTAGAAACACAGATGACACTGATAATGAGGATAGTCCCTTTGCATCAGTTGTAGAGAAGATGACAGCTGACCGGTCAAGAATGTGGAATTCTGTTGAACTTTTTGCAGCCTATACAGACCGTAATGGGGATAGGCTTTCCAGGAGGACGCTCATCCGACAACTCCAGCAGACATTTGCCAGTGAGCTCCTGGTGCTGTCCTCACCTGGCATAGCTGATATCATTGCTTTTCGTAGTTGTGCCTCGCAGACTATGAGACTTGTGAATGAAGACGAGGATGACTTGGAAAGCATTGCAACGCAAGCTAGCAAGCAAATCATTCAGGATGTGAAAAACATTGACATGGACAAGGGACACTACAACATCAGCATTAATAAGGACATTGCCAAAGAGTCAGTGAGTGACTTCCTGTTGATGCTGTTGGCAAAGTTGTCCCCAAGGCTAGATAATACCCTTCCTGCACTGCTCATAGGTTCAATTGTCACAAGTACTCTCAAGTCACAGGCAACCAGTGTTGCTGATGATGTCCTACATCCGGGCCGAACGTGAGGGTGACTGGCTTCTCCATCTGACCACATTCCGTAAGATGCTTCCCTACTACTTTGCAGCTGGCCATGTCAACTATGCCAGGTATGGCCTCTACTACCTCCGTTGCATGGAAAAGCTTCCTCCATGTGTCCAAAGCTATTTCCTCCAGGGGCAACATGTCACAAGACACCTCAGTGGAATATGGAATGGCCTGTGGAGTGACCTGTTCATAGAGTCCACCTTCATGAGGTATGGCCATAGTGCAGGGGGGATCATTGGGATAACCCTGAAGCCAGAGGCACTAAAGATCTGGGCACTGAGCCGCCACATCTGCTGCAAGATCGAGTCAGACATGAGGGAGATGGAAGAGGAGACAAATACTTACAAAGTTCAGCTCTATCACAAAGAGGAGAGTAAAGCCAGGGTTATGGCAGACGCCAAGGACAGGGCTAGACTTTGTCAGAAACTGGATGCCTGCCTCCATCCATTGGAACCCTACGAACATCCAGCAGACAGCATTGTGAACATCACCAGCGGGAAGATAGCCCCACCACCTGTCAATGTAGACAATGCCGTGCAGATTGGAGAGGCCATGTTAGAACATTTTGAAAAGACCTTGCCTGAGGGATTCTACTCCACCATCTCAAAGAAAGTGAAAACAATGACACTAACAAAGAAATCCATCCAGGTTGGAGACTCCAACTTGTGTGATATAAATGTAATCTACTCAAGGGTCATCGCACTGTTCTCCAGTGACCGCAGTGTTGACGTGAAGGATGTTCTTGCCTACGAGCTGGCACCAGTCCCAACTGCCATGTTTACAGAGGAAGGAATGCGACTTTGCAAAGGCAAGTCCACATTGAAGAAGTCACTCCAGGTGGAAGTCTCAAAGAGGAAAGCCGGTGATGCAGACATCACTGTCATTGATGGGTCAGCGCTTCTTTGGACCATTCACTGGCCAGCTGATGGCACTGTAGCTGATTTCATCAAGAATGTCAAGGCACGGCTAACTTCATACCTGCTAGAGAGTGATGTCTACCTTATCTTTGACAGATACTACGACTACAGCATCAAGTCCGTCACTAGAGATGTCAGGGAGACATTGGTCATCAAGAAACATCATCTTCTCCTAACAACCAAGCTACCGGCTCAGAAGGTTGTCCTGTCCTCCATTGAAAACAAGAAACAGCTGAACAGATTACTATGTGATGAACTGAGCAAAGACAGGCTATTCCATCTACAGAGCACAAAAAAACACAAGTTGGTGGTGACAGGTGAGGACCCATGTCCCATCGAGATCAGCATGGAAGAAAAGTTGACCCGATATGATCTAGAAAATCAACAAGAAGAAGCTGACACCATCATTGTCCAACAGGTCCTGAGGTGTGCTGGAGAAGCCCATCAAATCACTGTGGTTTCAGATGATACAGATGTGTTTGTCCTACTCCTTCACCATTACCATGAGGCAAGGCTGGATGTACCCCTCATCATGGAATCCCCACGAAAGGAAAGAGTAATAGTGGACATCAAGTCAACACTGGCCAAGCAGACACAAATTGTTGAACATCTTTTACCAGCCCATGCCATTTCGGGATGTGACACTGTAGCGTCTTACTACGGGGTGGGGAAAGGCTCTGTCATCAAAGCCCTGAAAGCTGGTTACGACCTATCGGCCATTGGCAATTTGGATGCACCATTCCAGCAAGTCCTTAATCAAGCCACTGCCTTTATCTCAGCCTGTTATGGCGTAACAGAGAGCACAGACATGTCGCACACAAGGCTACTTGTCTGGGGAAAAAAGAATGGGAAAGGCCACATGTCTGCACCTAATCTAGCTGCTCTACCTCCAACAAAGGAAGCATTCGTTGAAAATGTTAAGAGGGCCCACTTCCAAGCATACCTGTGGCGAAACCTCAATATGAATCAGTCAATAGTACAGAACCCGGAGGAATTTGGATGGAAGAAAGACAAATGCAACAGGTCACTAATTCCAACCCACCTACCAGAGGACACCAAACTTGTGCCAGACTATATTCTAAAGATGATCCGATGTGGCTGCAAGAGTAACACCCCTTGCAACTCCAAGAAATGCAGCTGTAAAGAGCATGGTTTGCCATGCACAATGTTCTGTGCATGTTTCATGGTAGGATGCTCAAGATCCTAATACCAGACTGCAAGATGTGTCCTAACCAGGAAGTTACTGCTGTTGTTTTTGAGTGTTATTCTGTTTGGTATTGGTATTGTATTTTGTCCTTATTGTCTTGTTATGTCTTAAATTTCTAAAATCAAAATAAACATTGTAAAAAAAAAAGGAAGTCACTAAAGTTTCATTCAAGTTGTGTAATGTTGAAAATAACTCCTGCTACCAAAACGGTTTTGCTGGCATGGCCTGAAAGGGTTAATATTCATAGATTTGTAGTGCAAGACATTTTTACATCACCCTTTGTATGAATAAACACTAGAAAAAGCTAATTTGATTTGTTACTTCAATATATTGCATGAAATGTCATGAATCTTGGTTTTTGTGTGATTTTAGTGATTTGGCCATGAAAGGGTTAATATCTCAAAATGCTCAAGGGATATCACCGAGCACCCTCCTGGATTTTGAAGAGGTACCCCTAAGCTACAAGAAACAGAAAAAAAAAAAACTTTATCCGACAAAACAAGGTTCATCAAAAAATCAGGCTTTGGCTCCCGGACTATCCACCCCACCTTCCCCTTTTGCCCTCCATGAGACCAGCAGGGTGAGAGAGGAAGCTCCGCCCTGGATCTATACGAAACCGTCTGTGTATTTACATGCACACAATAATTGAGAGATCCATTTATAGACCTGACTCATGTGGAATCTGTGTTCACAGGCAGCTGATATGATTTAGTGACATATTGAACATCTGTGTCAGACGTTACTTGTTTTGCACACGGTTCCCTACAAAAGACACATCAAATCACCTGTTTACCATTTGAAAACACTGCCATTCAGAATGCCAGACCCATGGACCAACTGGCCAATACACGTGCCAGCCGGCCAAACGCCGGATTGCTTTATTGTCGACTCATCAGTCAGGATGTAGGCACTACAAAAAGGCCGCAGGTACAACAACAATGGAGGCCAACATGGCAGCGAGAGGCGTGTATTAGGAAGAGAAAGCACTATGTTCTATGTATTATATGCAACCTTTGGAGACGCATGAATGGACTGACTGATTTTACAATGTGGAGAGAAATTATTATTTCTATCAGTGAGCAGCACTGCCAGTCTTTTTCTGCATCCAGTCAATATATTCATGACTTTACTTTAATGATGTCGCTGAAAAATCCAAACCAGACTATAAATCATGAGAACATGTTAGAAGTGTTAGTTAGCAGTGCTTGGGCCGGTATCGGTAACTAGAATTAGAGCCGAATACTTCAGTGTTTTGGGGCCTGTTGGTCCAAACCATGTTGGCGACCTGACACCTTAAATGTTTGAGCAGAGTAGTGACTCTTCAATGGTGACAAAGCAACACAAGACGAGAACATAAGAGGCTTTGGAGGAACAAACTAGTAAGTGTGAGAGGAGGTGATCCAGTTGGAGGAGGGCGACAGGAGTTATTTCTTGAAGAATGTGTTTTTGGTAAATGACGGGAGTGCTTCTGTCCCATTACCCAGACCTTCAGTCGGCGCTGGCGGAAGGTCAGTCCAGGTATGAGAGGAATGGCGTTTTCCAATTTTCTTGTTAAATGAATCTGAAGTCGTCCAGTTTATCAGCGGGACGCTTCTTGAAGGCCGCATTGTTCTGTGAGATGGAACGAACGGCATGAAGGCTCAATCGCGAAGCCGACCGCCGAGTGAAGAGACACGTTTTCCAGAGTGGTTCAATAAAGTCTAACAATATCAGTGTTTATGAGTTTGAGATCGGATTTATAAAATATCACGGCTCACATTTCAGACTATGTACCACAAATCTTTGAAGAAGAATCTCAACTATGTGTACAGCATTTATACAACTTTGGGGAACATATCACCTGATTTGGCAATCAATGAAAATGTCCAAATCAAGTTTAATTCACTCCTCAACCTGAAAACAGTTGTAAAGTTGGATGGAGCCCGGTTCAAGGAGTATTTGTCCCGCCCCCTTCTCCACTGTGATTGGACGGCTGGGTCAAAAGTGACAGTGACGAGCGCAATGTTTTTCCCAAAGTTGAACATCAAGCTCTCCGTGGCCAGAAAAAAAACAAAAAACCTCTTCACACTTTATCTTCCCAGCTGATGAATGACATGATGTACAGTGCAAAACATGTCAGGGCTGTCAGAGACCTCCCAGTGGAACCTCCCTGGTCTTTGAATCACCAATCTGGTGGCACACAGAAGGAAACAATGGGCAACCAGTAAGAGCCAGTCTTTGGTCTGTGTGTGTGTGTGTGTGTGTGTGCGCGTGTGCGTGCGTGCGTGTGAAGGCAAGTATCGGCATCACAACTAATGAGTCTCAGGCCCAGCGGGTTGCAATTCCAACACAGCCTCAAACAAACACACACACTGGCATGCATGAATTCTCTCTCTCTCTCTCTCACACACACACACACACACACACACACACCTAACACGCCATCACTCACTGGCACTTGTTTGTTGATCAGGAGGGGAGCTAAGACTTGAGGCTGCCACCGTCGGCTACAGCTGCAGAGGAACACCATATCGTCCGTAAAACAAGCGCCCACGAATCCGCCTGAGTCAGCGCTGGAAGGATACACACTCTCTCCACACCTCCGTTCAACCCACCATCCAGCCCGGAGAGGTGGAACCACCCACACACAAAGGAAAATGGAAGACTGGACAAGATTACATAATTTGGAGGCTTTATGTAACTGCGAGGGCGAGTCGGTCAGTTGGAACAGGGCCTTTTTTGGAGCTCCTTTCTCTCTCCCACTGCCTCGCTATTTCCTTTCACGAGAAGATGGATGGATGGTCGGGTGGCTGTGTGCCACTGGCGGTGCCCCATAGTGGTACCTCTGCGACAAAGAACGGCACAGATGGCAGCGCGGGGCTGGCCGGCGTGCGGGGTACCAAATGGCATGCCACAACAGGTCCAGATGGACTCAGGCTCCCGGTTTTTTATCTCTGCCTTTGAAAAGATGGAGGGTATAAACAGTGAGACGGACAGAGGAGTAAAGACATAAAGTGGAACATTTGTGAGGCAGGAGGGCAGAGGGACAGCAGCCTGCCTACAATGTGAGAAAAGGACAAAAAGAAGAGATCTGGAGGAAAAGTGGGAAAAAAGCAACAAGATAAACAAATCAATCAAGCCAACTTTCCATCTGCCCACTTCCTGTGTTTCGCTCTCAAAGAAATGCAGATGCGTTCTTACCTTCCACAATAAAGTCATCGACTCATCATCGTCGCAGGCTCGTATTTTGCATTTTCGTGTCTTTTATTCGTCACGTTCCGGGTCTATAAAGGCCTTAAGACTGCCGAACAGGTGAACAAAATAAGTGTTCTGTAGCGTCACGAGGTGGCTGCTAAATATTAGAAAATATCTCTGTATGTGTGAAAAACACGTACAACTACATAAGAGGCAGAACGCAAACTGTTCCAGGCAATTTAAGTGTCACTCTCTCTTTGCTTGTTTCCATTTCACCCAGAGACCTCTGATAGCGGCTCGCAGTTCAAACCTGAGATGCCGGCGGCGTTCAGCGAGCGCAAGAGGGAGGGAGGGAGGGAAAATTACTCCTTTGAGAAAATATTTTCTCCTGTAGAAAATCACTCACATTGTTAACAAGAGAAGTCTCATGCGAGTCCGGTGTCGGTCAAATTAAAACCCGCAGGAAAAAGTGAAATAAATCGCAGCCCTGGACTTGACCCGCGGCGACCCCCGAGCGCGTGTTTCCAGGGCATCGGGGAACTGGAGGATGCCGTGGCTTTCAGCAGGAACTCCAAACGACAACAGCGTGCAGCAGAAAATATTGACTGGTTTTTCGACTCAGCGGAAAAGACTGTGTGAGGGACATCTGTCCACTGTTGACGTTTGGTCGTTGCGCAACCTTTGAAAAAAATACCTCCGAGGTTTAAAAGGTGACTTCGCTAAATTCGTCTGAAGGAGGGAACCCCACTGCTCCCTAATGACCAGTCACAGATCACTTCACATTCCCTGCAAGGAAATAACACAGAGCAGCTCTGTCTATTCTCAGATGAGCCCTTTTCCCCTCGCAATTAGCATCTATCAGTGCGGACTCTCCACAGTAATCTCTGCAGTATAATTAGGAATGGAGGTCTATCCTGAGGGCAGCACAGGGTGAAAGTGAAGTGGGAGAGGATGAAATCCAACTTGAGTGGAAAGAAATGACAGTTTAGATGCTGTACAATCTTCTCTGAAAGTCACCTTTTGCCCTCGTCTCCGCACAATAACGAGTTCTCTCATTACATTAATTCTTACACATTTTGGAAATTGATTTCACCGCTTGAGGTCAACATCCTTGTGTGTCAGTAGAATAAAGATGACTGACAGTTGTTTTTTAAGCAGGGTGATTGGAGATTTAATCTAACATTTGTTGTTTATTAAATGCAACGTATGCAGCAGCTCCAGGTTTTTGCACATCTTGAAGGCATCACTGTCACTTCTCGTGCTGCTGGATTCTGGTGTTCAGAAAGTAGACCACATGGGATAAGCCATGAATTATTAAGCTTCAGTATAGTATTCCTGGCAGATGAGGCATAACTAGGACACATTCCAGCCCTGAGACTGGGGGCTGCTGGGGGTGTTAAGGTGGAATGTGTAGCCTGCCTCAGCAGAACACGCTGTACTGCAGCATTATGTACCCGACTGTCCTGTAATGGGCTGCCTCCTGTTTCACAGCGTCCTGTTTTGACCCTGTTCAAGTGTGTGTGTGTGTGTAGTATAAACCCGAATGTAGGTGGTCCCAGCCCATGTAGGTCGATGTCAGAAAAAGTAGTCTACAAACACCGCTGACAACAATAAGAACCATTTACCGTTTTTAAATAATGAAGACGTTCGCACGCAGTTTGGCAACAGAAGTACGGCGGAGAGCAACAGCTTGTCAAGCTATGTAAGAACATCAACCGCCAAAGATGGAGAATGCAACCTAAACAGAGTGACTCCAGATCTGTGAGTGGAAAACCAAGTGGCCTAATATATTTAGAGTCCAGATGTAAACATGTATGTGTGAAACGTTCCACCAGAGAGACATCAGGAGATGATCAACTCTGTTCTCTGAGTTCATGAACAGAACGTCAGACACCATGAAGACACTCAGAGGTTCCACTAGATTCAGCTTTAACACAGTCCAGTGGTAGTCAACACGGTTAACAGCTTGAAGCTGTGTTTCAGTTTCACCAGTGACCGTGTTAACTGGTGACTCTCAGCAGAATGAGTCGTGGTTGCTTTAAAAGCCTTTAATCAGTTTTAAATATCTGTTTATAATCGACCAACCATTTAAGTAACGAGCAACCACGGACGCATTCGGCTGAGAGTCACCAGTTAACACGGTCACTAGTTACACTGAAACACCTGTTGCTCAAAAGAGTTCTGATCCTGTAGAACTTGAGTCCGTTGTTGGACTGACAACCGAACATGAAACAAGCAGACATTCTGATGCCGGTAACTGTTTTAAATCAATGTCTAAAGCTTTGAACTCGTCTGGATGTTTGGGGGAAACAACACTTCCGTTGCCAACATGCATATTTCTGGCAGTAAACCGGTCTATACTCACAAACGTTTACATCCACACAATATGTGACGCATGTGTGAAACGAGCTACAATGAGCATGCAACATGTAAAGTAGTTCAAATACTCTCCGGCTGAGATGTTAGAAAAGCCCACAAACAAACCGTAGCGAAAACGTTGGAAAACAATGAGATGAAGCCTCAGTGTGATGAAATAGAATGATAACTGCCTTTCATGTTGAACAGATTTAAAACAGTCATTTTAAACGAAATTTTCAATCTCTTGCGTACATATTTTGTTTGCCTTCACACACAAACTGGTAGTGTGGGTGGTGCGTTTCTTTCAACACACTTCTTCTGACAAAGACTTGCAGATAAATGCACGTAGGTGGACGCCGGTCACGTCAAAGGAATAGGACGGGTGACTTCATCGATGCCCGGTAGAAGCCGGCGTCAGCGCCGCAGTATTTGACTGATAGCAGCTCTAAGAACAGATGAGTGACAGAAAATCAACGCACAAAAACCTGCAAACACTACCAGCCGTCTAGTATTCGTGCTTCATGCAAAACAAGTTGTTATTTTTCCCTCTTTGCAGGGAGGAATGTTTTCACGCCAAACAGCACGCTGAGATTTGACCGTTTAGTGTTTCACCACTTATAACAAAAACCCGCTCCTCGGCGAACATGGCTTGGTTTTTTTTGTTTTTCGGTGGATTCATCATGTCCACTCTGCACACTGGCACACGTCCAAACAAACAGCAAAACGCTGGCATAAAAGTTCCCCCTTTAAAAAACAGGCTTAGCGCAGAGGAAACTGCAAGCTGCGACCACCGGTTAAAAAAAACAATTCAAAAGTACAAAAGACGAGCAAATGGCATAATTTTCAAGGCTGGTGGAGAAGCACATATTTAGAGTTGTAGAATACATATTTTCATAACTGATGGGAGCAGAGGAAAGGCGCTAAAGAGATTGTTTTAGACTTAAATGTTAGGAGTCCATTTATACTGTATATATGTAGTACATGTATGTCTAACTCAATAAAGCACCGTGTGCTTTCAGCCACTCTGCAGAGCTTTCCCTCTTCCTGTGGTCTGCATAACCTCACAAGCACACTTAATCTAAAACCCATTCATGTGAATGCAAATGATGCGCAGAATTGGACAAACCAAGAAGCTGCAACATCTTAGCTTTTGCTGATCAAAATGAAGACTTGTACCAGTAAAAAGGAAGACCGGAGAGGATGATCCTTGTGGATTACTCTCCACTCAAAGACTACAATCTGCCTCTCCACATGAAGAACTCTGTGTCGGCGTTGGACGAGGGTTCAACTTAAAGAAATTAACATTTACACACAAGCAAAAGGCTGATCATCACATCAAGCAAGCCCAGTCAATAGTTCAACTACAGAAAAGAGAACACATTTATTTTGAAAGGGAGCAAAGGGAAGCTTCTTTACATTGTGAGAGGGAAGTTCTGGTTCTTCCTGGATGTTTTAACGTAGCACTCGGGGCTCACCGATCATTATCAGGGCTCCATGCCAGCAAATTGACTTCCGAGATGTTTTTTCTCACTTGTATGAGTGAATTCTTTTGTTTTGGAATCATAGTTCAGTGGTTAGACGATATCTAAATGTGTCATAATGAATATAATAAGACCGAGTCATATGTTGACTTTCTCTCCCTGCAGGGATTTAAAAACAGAACAAGGTTTTGTTCCTAAAGAGAAGTGAGCTCAACTGAAAAGTGTTTAAGTCCTCAATTAGTCAAGTACCGGTAGTATTTTCATAAATATCACAAAGATTTCCAAATCTTATGTGGAAAACCAGTATTGATATCAGGAGCTCGGCCCTGTTCTTCATTAGATATTGGATCAAAAAGAAGAAATATAATCCTCTACCGTTGAAACGGAGCATCTCCACTGAAGCTGCCCTCAGCGATCCTCACTGGTCAGTTGTTGTCTTATCATGTAAGGTTTTAAGTTTCTGTAGAAGTGACAGGGACGACAATGCTGCTCGATTCGATGAAACACTTTTATCAGCCTGCTCCAATAAACAAGCTTGAGGGAATATTAGTTCATAGAGATAATCTATCTCCTCTGCTCTTCTTTAAATACACATTTCAGAATGTAGGCCAGGTACAGGTACGGACAGCAGGTGCTTTATCACGAGGAACTCGCCACTCCGCTGGAGACGCACGGCAAAAACATTTCCCAGGAAGCTAAAATTTGCTGAACTGCAACCTGAATCCTGCTCACATCAACCATGCTAGACTCAAGAAGAACAATGTGTCGGAACCACAGACTGTATGCGAGAACTGGACGTAGCCGTCGTGACGTCTCTTGTTGGTTTGTGAACTGACGCTTTGAAGCCATCGCCATCTTGGCTTATTGCAACCAGTGAACAGAAGTGACCATATCTGGACTGTGGAGGTGGAACAAAGGGGACGGCGTACACGGTTCTGGTAGCGACCGGTCTGGGCTCATAGCTGGCTGAACATTGGCCTCGTATGGGCCGGAGCCGGCTCACAGTTGGTCCTCCGACACGACTTCAGACTTGATTTGCCCACGAAGACTCAGGTCACACAGCACAAAATCTAACTACGTACAACACTTTAAAAGAAGGAAATATCATCATTTGATAATAGTGAGACACCATTTGTGGTTTGGAAAGAAGATGGAACAAATCTACAGCTTTCCTTTGTTACTGTCACGCCGCCAACGAGTGGCACATGCTACTCGTAACCATTGGATACAGTCTCCAAAGCGGCCGTGACATGCCTTTTAATTTAGATTCTAGTTTCTGCTGCATTTCTCATATTTTTGCTCTCTCCTCAGCGTCTCTTCTTCGCTCACCAGGGAATCCTATCCTGACGAGCCCCCCGTAGGAAGCCGGGGGATGCTTCTGCCTCTCCGCGGGGAGAATAATTAGCCTCATCTTCCTCTGTTCTCTGTCTCCTTCATGCCCTCTCTCGTGCCCGTGGCAATGTGTGTAAATTAGCTGCTTCCTACTTTATCCGAACCGGGGTTCCTCTGCTAGAAAGCTCGCCCGTGCCCTCGCCCGCATAACGAAGAGTTCGGCTCCCGTTCTGTAAGGGAGTCACACGCCGACGCGCCCCAGATTTCCAGCCTCCTCAATGTCATCCTCAAAGAAAACCAATAACTCTTAGAAGTAATCAGACGGCGGAAAAAAAAGTAGCCAGGAAGTTAGAGGAGACGGGGCTGGCAGTTCAAGTTTAAAAAACGTTAACTTCTTCTTTGAGCAGCGTTTGCATATTTAGAAATCCACAAAAAATAGTGGTGTAACTTGTCTTCATGAGTTGTTTTTTCACAGACCAATGAATTTAAATATTTTCTGGGCAGCTAAACTTCAGTTCCTTTGGAGTAAAGGACTCTGGGAAGGTTGTAATGTGACTGAAACCACGGCTCCACGCTGCTGTAGAGCCGTTCTGTCGGCGAGCGGGAGTAGAAAGCATCGGGCGACACTGAACTGGTGGAACTGAAGCAATTTCTTTCAGGAGTTAAAAAGAACAATTTCAATCAGAAAATGTACAATAACTCTTGGAGGGTCTGGAGAAAAAATAAGAGAAACTGGAGTTTTGAAATCAGTTCCATTGTCTAAAAAAAACTAGAATCACGGTTGTACAAAATGTCATCACTTCATCCTGTGAGAGATTTGGATGAAATTGTCAGAATTAGCATATGAATTCTTGAGCTATGGCCCAAAACATTTTTTTGTCAAGGTAGCCTTTGTACAACACACGATCAGTTCATCCTCGAGGTCAGGTGGAAGTCTGTCGGATATTTACAGAAATTCCCCCGAGGCGTTCCTGAGATATCGCGTTCACGAAAACGGTCCAGAGACGGACGACCCGAAAAAACATGACGTTTTCAGCCACAGCTGTCATCTGCATTTTAAAGTGATAATATAATGAAATATAACAGCTCAGTCAAAAAAGAAAAGGGGTTGTTTGAACACACATATGTGACTGCAAGCCCAATTATTTTAGCAACATTTGCGATTGGTGTCAACTCAGCATGAAAATACCAGTGCAAGGTGTATTCAAACTGTAAAATATTTGATGCTCACATACTTGTACACACTACCAACGTTGATTTCTCCTCATTTCATGTTTATAGTTTTATGTGAAAATGTTCTAAAGGTTTGAAATCAGACAACTACTCCACAGGCAGACAGAATGGGGTTACAGGGACTGCATGTATTTCTATATTCAGATAAATATACAGCAGAGGAGCTCCTGGCACGTATCATTTCAAATGCTGCAAAAAAATACAGTCTAAAAAGACCTTGAAGACTGATGCTGCTCTGCCTCTTCCTCTCAAAACCAGGTTTGCATTTTTTAAATCTAAAAGAAGGTCAGATTCCATCAAACCAGGGTTGCTTTTCACAGCGTCAGTTTCTTTCATTTCTCTCTGCACCACGGACGGGTATCTTTTTTTATTGGTCCGGTTCTTCACTGATATTATGTCTGCACAATAGCAGATAACATATTTATCTCTACAATGGAGTAGTTCTGATCCGAATCAATCAGCATGTGGAGAGAACGAAGTTACATATAATGTTTGAAAAGCACATTTCCTTAAAAAAAACGCCAGAATTACACTATATGTCTCAGACAGAAGCTGTAAAAACAGACATTATCGTCAGATATTCACCAAAATGAGGCTTAAAATCGTAATATTTCTTTAAAATCACTTTGCATGTCTCATTTGGAATTTTGCTAAAAATAAACTATTGGCACCAACCAGATCCTGTCAAAACAATAAATGAGGCGCTCCTCTACACAACCGAGGAAGCATGAATGACTCAGCTCAGACCAACAGCCGAGGTGAATAAAAGCGTAGAGGACGCTGTGAAACTGATTGGGGTTTCAAAGGGTTAAAGAGGCTATTATAGATATTTGGAGATTAAGAATGCAAATTTCGCTAAAAGACCATCTAGAAAGCACATAGCAGGATGATTGTTTCCCTCCTCTTCCCTGAACCAGACTGAATCTTACGTATGATAAACACCACACACGGTGCAGGCTCATCCTCAGGGCAGCAGCTGTGGTCAGCTCTTCAAAAGCAGCATCGTGGAAATGATTGTGCTTAAAGCCGACAGCAGGAGGTTCACAACGTGGCCTTTGCAGATCAAACGGCTACCGTCGCCTCGGGGCACCAAAGGCCGGGCACGCCGAACAATCTTCAGCTCGCACAGCAAGGCACGAATATGTAGCTGTGAGTTTGTGTTCAAAACGTATACTCGTACTCCCACTGGCGGAAAAAAAAGAAAACGGGATGATGGGGGGGGTTGCAGGAAGGGGGCAGAGGTAGCCTGAAGTCAGAGCAGGCAGACTGGTGACTGGAAGGACCTGCCGGGGTACAAATCTAAATGGGGAGAGAACTATTACGAAATGCTGTTTCCTCCCTCAGCACTGCTGTTAAGTTGCCCTTGAGCAAGGTACTAAATCTTCTATTGGCCTGCTGCAGCTTCAGTAATTGTACTGTGAGTGCAGCAGGAAACATTTCATTTGAGGATGGATGTTGCAGAACAAGCAGATACCATCACGCAACCGTCTGTGGCTGAGTACCGTTTTAAAGTCGTGATCATTACTTAAAATTAAACGAGCTACTTGTTTTTATTGCCCATTGAATAAAACACTGATGCAACATAAAGCCAGTTTATGAAAGCGTTTTTTTACTGTGGTGCAATGATTTCTACTGTTGGAAATATATGAGAGAATAAGAGGGAGGACATGTCTGACTGTTTGGAGTGAAATAACAACAGTAGCTGATATGATATAAAGCACAGCCAATTAAGTCAAACTATGGTATGTCAGGGTCACCATGTTTCCTCCAATCATCCGGTGAGGTGAGTTTACCGTCTAAAAAATTAACTTTCTGGCTTTGAAGATTGTTTGATTTATAAAAGGCATCCAAACAAATGATGTACCGTTTGGTTGACCCACAAAAGAGTCGCGAGTAAACATTATTATTCTGTATATTTTACCCCTTTTGATACGTTTCTTAGCCGGGTAACAAGAATGGCAGTCAAGCTCAGATGGCGCCCAACAAACACATTCTCACTTACGGTTCGTCAAATACCGACACTCGGTTAGTGGCCCTACGCTTCAAATGATGACGCTCTAGTTTCTACATGTGTCATGCATGGTGTCTTTTCAACATAAACTTCCTCCATAGAGTTACTTCATTTTAAGGTTTACTTACACAACAAAACGATTTGCTTAGGTTGAGGAAAAGACTTTGGGTTCAAATAAGTAGACTCCTGATTTCTAGATCATCCCTCGAGAAAGCTTTGGGGCAGTTTGTTCTTTAGGGACTGAGGACATAAAATGAATACATTCAGTGTCGTGTAAAAACTAAATCAACCGTCTCTGTGATCAAATATTCTAATCTTTGGAGCTTTAAGTGGTGTCCCACCGCCTTCTTCAGCGGATGGGAGTGGTCGTTTGCATCTGTAAACCATGTTAAAGGGCTAAACAGTCAGAAAACATGGAAGTGATATAAAAAATGTACAAGCTCAATGTCTCCGCGGTACAAGATACGAAGAAAGTAGACCGAGAGTAAAAAGTACGGAAACTTACTGTACCTGCTCCAGACTATTAATAAAAAGGCAGAAATGCCTCAGAGCTTCTGGTGTTGGAAGGCAGGTTTAGCTTTATTCATGAATGTATTCTTGGTCCGGCGGGATCAAAGCACAGTCGGACAATAGTGGTGTCAGCACGGGGCTTAGAGGCCGTCAGTCACGACTGAAGGCTGGAAGGTCACCCCTTTAAATCCCCGACCGGCTCAGGACCGGGGAGGGAGAGCGTGAATCATAAACAGTCTCCTCTCCTGCGCTGCAGCCTATGTGCAAGGCAGCTCATCGCTAACCGCTCCAGTGGACAAGTATGTATTCGAAGTGGTGGCCGTGTGAAAAGATGGGTTGCTGCAGTGAAACCCCTGGTGGTATTGTTCGTATTCGTTTCTGTCAAAATCTGAAACAATTCAAGGCGAAACCTGCATTATTACATCATCTTGAGGCCCCATCTTGTAGAGGGGCCCCGAGTTCAAATCTAAATCTCAAGCTGTTATTACAGTGTGTTTACCAGGTGAAGATTCCCAAATAAATCAAGGCTAGTAAAAAACTAATTACTAATTAAGACAAAGATGATTAATCCAGGTCTGTTTAATACATGAAACGACCAGCTGTCTTGTTAAGAAGCAGTTATTCTACACTTCTCAGCATTCAGTACACAACCAGACTCCACTTTCACTGAGGCCGCGTTGCATAAAGGGACGCTCATGTAATCCTGAGGCCAGAGTACAACTATCACTGGTATGTAAGCAGCGCTGGCACGTAAGCTTCAGCTGCTGCCAAATATGCTCCGTGTGGTGAGACGGCAGAGGCATTCTGTAACATCGTGTCTGAAACAGTGATGGCGAGGATGTCAATCCCTTCCAAGAGATTCGTTCAAGCAGAATGTGTCAAACAAACTCATTTTCATGATTTAATTTGTTTACAATGGAGTAAGTGTTCTTTGTTTTAAACACTAATACTGAGCCCCTGCACATCTCACAAGGACGTACCCTCTACGTACCCGGAATGATTTCCCCCATATTATTCTTTTGAAAACATTGCCTGTTAAAACCTACAGGACAAATCATCCTGTGTTACTATATACAGTAGTATATAGTCATATTTCTCCATTTATGTGATTATATCCACCAGATTTTACACTATATTCTTCTAACAATCCCACAATGCATTACATTTTATCACTGTAAATACAGGAGTGCTGCAGGAAAATAACTTTTCTACAAGATAACTACCAAAAAAAAAGATCAATTATTCCGAATAAGTGGTATTTCAAGGCTAAAAACACATTTCATCTGCAATAAACTTATTCTCTGAAATAGAGGGCAGACTTTTTATACCTCGGGAGCTCAGTCATTTTATGTTTTCAATTTACTTTCACGTCTTGAGCCTTGTTAAAAACGTTTGCATCTGCTGTTCGTGTTTTTTTTCCTTATTTTAAAATATCTTTGATGAATGATTTGGTTGATCATAAAACTCATACGGGAATCATGCAGAAGGTTCATAAGTTGGTCTTTAATGTATTTTCACGCTGCTTTGACAGGTTTGACTTCGCCTCATCGCTGTGCCTTCATCTCTTCTAACTCTCAGCCAAAACATTACGCTCCTCGGAGTAAATCGCAGTGAGAAGAAATATCCCGGTGTCGAACCACCGGAATGTTGTGTCGCTCATCAGATTCCCTCCAAAGCCGCAAAATAAATATTTCTCTCTCGTGCTCTGCAATATTCAAACATTAGCAGAGTTCAGCAGGAGGTCACATGATTATTGATGGCGTCGGATGCCGAAAAACACATCTGGATCACCATGAAGGGGTCTAAATAAATAAATGAGAGCAGCAGCGTTCCGGCAGTAAGAGAGGAGCAGATTCTAACTGTACCGGCAACAGGGGGGGGGGGGGGGGGGGAGAGGTTGCATAGTTTGCAAACCAAATCTCCATCCTCGATGAGGAGGAGGTGCTGCGGTTATTTCTACATTTGTGATGGTGTCAGACACAAAGAGTTGTTTACCTTCATGCAGCTCGCTGTGGCTGTTCCATCACACGTTTAGCTGTCAGTGTTAAAAGCCACAGTGTTTCCGCCAGTGGTCCATTACAAATACATAAAAAAGAATCAATACAATTCTGGAGGAAACACTGAAACCCTTCTTTTCTTCGTATGTCCATGCCATGAATATTATCACATTTAAAAACATGGCACAACATATAAACAACAAAGATCCTCGACCTTTCAACAACAAACTATTAAGAGTCGACACACGTCTTTGGGGCGGGGCTTCATAAATAACTCGTACACACATGTCAGTTATTTAGATGTGTTGCAGCTGAGAGTCACTATTTGCTGAATTAAAATGATCGAGATTTTTATGTACCGATTCTATTTATTGTCAGCAGACAGTCAATGTATTTACATTCAGTCATAATTACTCGTCTGTGCAGCTGTGTTCATTGGTACTGGTGGAGTCTGACATAGTGCACACACACACACACACACACACACACCTCTGTAAAATGCCCTGTCAATCAAAAGCCCAGCGACAGAGGACCAGTCAGCCTGCAGTGACATCATGAGCGAGCACAAACAATTAACCTGCTAATGACTCCATCGTTAATTATCTGGCAGCTTTACAACACGTAAACCTTTCTTTTGGATCCGAGACCAGAAACGATCGCTCTCATTACGCCTCTGCAAACAACCGCTCACCTGACCTTTCTACAGCAATGAAAGCTGCTCCGTTGGCATTTTTTCACAGCGCTGCCAAAAGAAACAAGGAAACTGTTCACACCTCTGGGAGAAGCAATGTAGCAGCTGTGAGGTCATTGTGGTCTGGTGATGATATATGCACATACAGTTTGTAGAAGGTAGGAGATCCACTTCCTGCAGTGGTTCGGTGGCTTCACGTCAGAGATATAACCGTGGGTTCCATGGAAATGACTGGAACTTGAATCTGTTAAAACATCAGGAATATTGAATTATCTTATGACATTCGTGGGACTAAACAGTTGGTTGGTTCCCGTCTTTCCCTCCAGTGACAGACGAGCCGTGTTGTGCCAGACCGTGCGAGCGGATTGAAAACAGCCTTATCCTGTTGTACAATTTAACAAATGACTTAACAAATGTAATCTCACTTAACGGAATAAAAAGCCTTTGCTTGCCACAGGCCAGGATTCATCATGAATAAAACATGAAGCAACCTTTAATATTGAGAGAAAACCCAACATTAAGATGTGTGCCTCCTCACAGTACAATGGCAAACAAAGACGAACTGCTGAGTGTTTCATCTGAAATACCATTTGTGTTCATGGCCGATGTATGCAGAGTGCAGCCTGCAGCGTCTTTAATGCGTACATTTAAAACACGGATGTTTTGTGAGGCTTTGTGTTGGGACATGATAAGAGGAGCTGTTTTAGTGAATATATCTTGTTTTATTGATCTATAGGCACCATCTTCTGACTCTTCCCGTTTCTTTCCTTTGAATCTTTCATTTCCTGCCCGTTACAAAAACATATTACGTTAAAACGAGATATTTTTACGTTGTAATGATATTTTTTGTCATATTTTCATTGTTATAGCAGCAAATAAACATAATCATGTTTTACTATGAAAAATAAATAGTGTGTTAATGTGACTGTAAAGCATAGACTGTTCATACGACGTAGACTTAGTCACTGTGACGTCACCCATTGGTTTGTGCACTTCGGTTTTGAAGCCACTAATTCGGCATTTGCTAAATGAACATCATGTTGTATTGAAGAAGACCTGAAACTAGAGATTGAGACCATAAACTCATGTTTACAATGTTTACTGAGGGAATAAATCAAGAGAGAAGTAGAGTCATTTTCTATAGACTTTATACAACCAGAGGAGTTTTAGCATTAGCTTCACTTTAAAGGGACGTTTGTTGTTTAAACGGGATCCGTCACATGTGTAATAATAAAAACACATTTTGTGATATGAATCAAGTCAGATCAAGTGAAATGCATAACAGGAAAATCTTGAAACAATTTGACACGGGTATAGTGCAGCAAAAACTTCAACTGTGGTTTTGATACGGTGGCAGCAGAACCCTGCAATAGTCTTTGATAACGTGTCCTCTGACCTCGCAAGTCCACTGTGTGTTTGTTATTGCAGCACATGTAAAGCCAGAGAACTGTTGACAAATAATGTTCTTCTTTTGCACACAGTAATATCTCATACAGTCAGGATTCAGATAGAACAAACACAGTTAATGGCGTTGCTTCGATTGTTTTTTTTTATTCCAGTGAGAGAAAGCGGGAGGTGGAGCTTGGCGTTTCCTCCCGTGATGACTAATATGAGGGCTTACGGATCACTGCCTAAACTCATTACCCTCACTGTTGCTGCCACTCTACCGTGACTGCTCGTAATTAGAGGCGTCTCGTGCTGGCATCATTTTCAAACGCTTATCAAAGTACACAAGTATGATATCGATGTGAGCATAAATGTGGACCGTTTGTTAGTTTGAAGATAAATCGATAGACTTTAAAATGTCACATTAATGGGGATTTTTATATTGGTTCCTAATTAATCCAATTAGCTGCACTTGGTATTGTTTTGTTTGTTACTTGTGATGCTGATACCAGTAGCATGGCTCTTGACTAACTCGGAGTTCGTATGACAGCATGTGTTTCCTCTGAGCATAAGCTGTGCAGGTCCTATTTATTTAATAACCCTACTTGTGAGATGCAAGTAAGTTCATGAGCAGTGAATCCGGCCTTATGTTGCCTAGTGACTGTGGGGTTCATCACCCTACTGAAGCATCAAATACATTGATTTGAACAACCACGTCTCCGAAAATCAGGTACGTGAGCAAGACCACTCAAATCTGGACAGACAGGGCAAAACACTGGAGAAAGTTTGACCTAATTATTATTTTTTCGTTCGGATTAATTTTATGTGGATAAAAATCAAAATTTCTGCAAAAACATGACATCTCAGATGGAAGGCGGTCTGTTTCAGGCGGACTTTGCAATCTATACTAAAAAGTGAATTCTACAAAAAAATGCATCGACATTTGTATTTCTTGCAAAATGTGCTGCTGCTCCTCTGTAATAATGTACAAATGAGTCAAAGAATGTCTATTTGGCCAACTGTCCCGCATCAATAACTGATAAAAGGGAGCTGTTCATATGTCGACTGTGTTGCAACAATAAAATCCAATCAGATGTTTCTTGAATTTGGCGTGAGCTGAAATCACGTTACATAAGCCTTGTTTTTTTTTTGAGCAAACATTCACAAATGAACTCTTCATATTCATAGCGCGTGGTTCTAGGCTCTCCAGTCACGCTTTAATAAGATAACCCTTCTTATTGGGGCTAATCAGCTTACTGCAGTCCTGCGTGGCGCTCCCTCCCCAAACAGGTCGGAAAGGCACTCAGCCAATTTCATTTCCTCCTGGATTACTGGATTTGGAGAGCGGCTGAAAGTCAGAATATTAGCCGTCGCAGTCGTTTGGACCGTCTGTCACACAGAGAGTCAAGAGGAGGTGGATTACTATTGGTGGGGAGTGGGAGGCGTGTCAACTGGCCTTGGTAAATGGTAGTGGTGGATGGCTCCGAGTGCAAGTGTGGAGGAGATGGACGCATTGAAATCGCATTCATTCCCTTTCACAATAAAAGCCAGAGACACATAAACTGCACCAAGAGGCAACTCAACAATATATCTTAGCATTTAGTTACATCGCCCAACAGCTTGTTGGGGAAGTGTTGTTTTTTCTTTTTCCAGGGCATGAATGATGGAGAAAACCTCAGTGTGTTTAGTCTACAGCAGGGGTTCTCACACTTTATGGGGGGCCGGGGACCCCTTAAAGGGGAGAAAATAATCCCAGCGCCCTCTTGTAATCCTGACACGAATTGCTAAAGACGTACTCTTAGATGTCATTGGAACTATTTGTATTCTAAAGCTTTCTACCTAAATACTTCTGACCCGTTTCATTGTGATAAACAAGAACACGTTTCAATTTGAATCACGTCAACACCACTTTGATTTCTCCCTGATGTTCTGGGTACTCTGTCGTCGGACGTCGCTTTAGTTTGTCTGTCTTCATGTTGCTGACTTTGTCATTCTGGGTTGGGAAGAGCTTTGCTGCATGTCATCCCCATCTCTTTACCCTCATGTCCTGTCTGCTCTGCACCGCATACTATTTAAAAAAACATTATTCCTTCAGCCGATTCAAATGTTCTGAATAAAGTGTTGTCTGATGACGGCCACAAGCTGAAACATGTTGGTAACATTATGAGGATGTCCTAAATACTACAAGTGAAGATTTCAATGAGGTGAATATAAGTGACCTTGTTGTGTTTCTTAAAATCTACTCGTCTCGAATCATATTGCAGACTTTAGAGCCAACAACCATAGTTAGAGGATGTGTTCTTGTGTAATTAGAGGGATCCATACTCTGGCTAGATCACCGAACAGGTTTTTTGATGCCAACCAACCAAATACAGAGAAAGATCACTCGACTGGACCGCAGCTCGGTGGCAAATGTTTGTGGGAGTACAATTTAACATCCATCTTGAAATTGTCCTGCCCTCTTCTAATACAGATGTGAAAACACGCACATGTGGGGGAATATTCTGTTTTGGGTACAAACAGCGCCAATGCATTTCAAAATTTGGTGTCTTTTGTCTTTCTTGGTGGATTGGAAAGAAATAATTTTTATGTTTGCCGTTTATGACACATTTTGGCACAAATTTGTATATTTCCTCATTAACTGACAGCTAACAACTGTCATCATCAGTGTGAATGAAGCCCGCTTTTAAATGAGACCTCGACACATTCAGCTGGAAGAAACAGGCTTTCACCGGAAGAGCCGGCGCTATTTCCACCTCAGCGTGTCATCGTTCCCTTTATAGAGGGAACAGTCAGCACTTAAAGCAGAGAGAGAGAGTGTGTGTGTGTGTGTGTGTGTGTGTGTGTGTGTGTGTGTGTGTGTGTGTGTGTGTGTGTGTGTGTGTGAGAGAGAGTTAGGACAGACACGTCCTCCCCTCAGTTCAAAGCCCAGCCATGTGGAGGATTATAGAGCATAGCATTGGACACCAGGTATTAAATGAGCGCAGCACAAACACACGTAGAAAATAAACACGTAGAAGCAAAGCTTGAGGCCAACGTTTGGCCCATGACTAATAATCACAAGACCAGCAAGTAGCTAACCGCTATAAACACGTCTAACAGATCCTCCCACTGCTGGCCAACGGAAGGTTAACAGAGATCACACTCACACACACACACACACACACACACACACACACACACACACACACACACACACACACACACACACACACACACACACACACACACACACACACACACACACACACACACACACACACACACACGTTGTGCAACCGATCTGTGTTTTGGTCTCAACTTTCAGTGATGGCAGATTGTCAGAAAACAGAAACGGGACACAAAGTCAAAAGGTTTCAGAAAGTCCTGCGCTCGGACTTGAAGACCAAGAGGAAACATATTTTTGAATCCAGCATTGTGATGTAAGCACATTCTGTATTTCAGCAACAGGCAGGCAAACGCATTTTCAGTTGAACTTTCTACTCCAACATTTGACCTGTATTTGTCTGATACTGTCTGGCAGGATATTACTGTCATATTATGTGATATTACTGTATTAGGTGTTGTCAGAGCCACTAATGCAGCATCGAATTGGGATAATTGAGAATTAACGTGTGTCAAAGAGGGAGGTGGTGGTTTTAAAGGTTTATTGGATGATGTCGTGAAGAGAAATGTACTTGTCCTCATCATCTTAAAGAGGGACGCAGTGAACGTTTGAAACGACAGAGTCATGGAGGAGTAATGGATGAAGAGGGAAAAAATTAAGTCATCCTTCTGAATGAACTTTTGCAATACAGAACACTAAAAATACTGTAATGTTAATTGACTATTAATTGAGGAGAGTGGATGATGACGTGTCCGCACAGTACACTTTGGGGCAAACCCGATGACATCACGCTGTATTTCTGATCATCTGCCATTAATGTAATAAATTCAACGGGGCCATGTGGAGCCCTGTCCCTGACACAGCCTGGGTCGGGAGTTCAATTCCCACTGAGACCACCCATGTGAGAACTCGTGGTACTGTATGGGGCTTTGGAATAATCTGTCCTCCGAATGGCACTCATCACATGTGGGCTCCAACAGGATTACATCTCCAACTGGACCGAAAATGTCAGCGGGGTGTCAAAAAAACATTCTTGCTCTCAAGTATTTAATAGATAGCTGTCGTTGTCTGTGCTGCTCAACGATTCTAAGTTTCAGGTGATTGTACACTAATGAAAACAGTCATGAAAATGATGGTCCATTTCTGCTAATAGATCGACCGAAATGCTACACACTGAACCTTTGGTTCAATAACAATAATCTCGCCGAGGCCATGACATTTGGAATTACTCAAAATCATAAATTAAACCAATTGTTAGCTTAGTTGGGTGCATGTAAACACAGAGGGTGTTTGCGTGTCGTAAACATGACTTCCTGCATCCCTGTAGCTGAAAGTTACAGGACTTCAATACACTCCGTTAGCACTCTTGGCTCGTTTCTGCTTCCAACTATGTTACAAAACACACACACACACACACACACACACACGAGGAGGAAAAATGCAGCACTCTGGTGCTGGCCCACGTCCCCAGCAGTGGGTTGCTGTTCTTGGAGGAAGATCAGGCCTCTGAAGGAACATACTTTGGCGTCTGCCTTCTTTTGAGAAACACGTTTACATAACCAGTGCCCCTCACACCAGGCTTATGCAAGCGGCCTGGATTTTAAGAGTTAAACACACATCGTTCGCGTGCCACGTACTTACCGTGCCTCTCATGGTCGTTATGCAACGGATGCTCCGGGTCTGGGACATTCGTAAAAGGGTGAAAAGAACAAAACGCTCAAATGAGCGACAACATGTTTTGGCCTCACAGTCGGACAGAACATGCTGTAATTGAAAGATCACAAATTTCCAACTTCCCTGAATCAGACTTTGTCGAGTCTATCAACAGGAATTCGTCACAAAATGCTGAATCCTACCCGGCCGATGTAAACAGCTGCAAGTATGAGGATCAGCTAAATGGCTGAATTTCAGTAAGAGAAATCACGATAAATAGTAATTCCTATTCCCGTTTTGGGAAACAAACATAATTGCTTTATTTTTTATTTTTGAGGGTGAGATGAAAGGACCAACACCACTTTAATGTCTGTATGTTTAGTAGGGAGCTAGAGCCCGCAGGCCATTAGCTTAGCATAAAGACTGGAAGAGGGAGGGGTTAACAGCTAGCCAGTCTTTTTCAAAAGGTAAAAAAATAAAAATCTACCAGTGCTTCCAATTTGCAAACCTCGCGTTGACGATACGTAGATAGTTCCCGGACGGAACTCTGCCTAAAACCACAAATCTACATTTGTGTACGGATTAAGATAAATTGTGTTAATTAGTGACGTTCAGAAGCGTTGCTAGATCTGTTTTGAACTTTGGACAGCGCCAGGCTAGCAGTTTCCACTCACTTCTAGTCTTTATGCTAAGCTAGGCTAATTGCCTCCCGCTTCTTGCTTCATACTCAATGCGCAGACACAAGAGTGGTATAGATATTCTCGTCTTACTCCGATAAAGAAAGCTAATAATTGTATTTCCCAAAATACCAACATGCTTCTTTCCTGTGAGGATTTGATGGTTGTTGTTTTATATCATTGCAAACCAAAACATCTTTGGATTTTATTAAGTAAAACAAAACAAGCTATTATGGGCATTTTCAGAACTAAAGTACGCATGAGAAGTCACATTATTTAAAGATGAATTATCCAATTTAATAGCAGATGACTGTAAACACAGCCACCATCAGGCTTAATGGGAGACACTCAATGTGATACCGAAACCTCAGCTTCATTAAAATTCACAGTATTTGCTTCCTCGGTCGGCCTCCTGCTTTCGTTGTCATGGGAAACCCATCCTTATTAACGGCCAAAGACTCCCGATTAAAAGCCATTCGGTGCCGTTTTATCCATCTGTTTATTCGTCTTTAATTAAAACCAACAAGCAACGCGACTGTCGACAAATGACTGCAGTAAATTACAGCAGTCGTGAAATTAATTACAGTTGCGGCAAAGACTTAGCGGTTATCGAGAACCTCAGAGGACATCTTGTGAAATGAAGGCTTTTTATTCCTGTTCTTCTTTACATAGTGTTCATCCCAATTAAACCTCTTAGTTCATCGATAGAGTCCAATGCAGCGGCATTGGTGGATTTATCCGCTGTACAATGATGAGTACAACGTCCATACGGGTGAAAAAAAATCTATTTGATTTAGTCGCAATTCTGGCTTTATTATTAGATTAATCCCACAAAGCCCCCCGATGCATGGAAGTTAAGCCGGCTGTGGTGATATCATGGCGGCTGCCTCCTCTGCCTGCGCGTCCCACTGAGAGCTCCATTGTTCGGTATGCACGATGTCAGCATAATCCTCGGCCAGCGCCTGTACCCGTTCCACCTGTTGTTCCGCCTTCACACTTGAGGCCCAGGAAACAAACAAAAACATCCAGAGGAGAAAACCTCACAGAAGACTTAAACCAGCGACAAAGAACGGCTGCTATTATCTCACATGGTGGCTCTCAATAGCTTCAGCCCATGAACCCTATAAAGTCTGATTTGTGACCCCCCAATGGGTGCTCATATGCAGAGTGGGGTGATGAGGATCAGGATTAGTTTAGCCTCTTTTTTTAACTGGATTTGCTTTTACTACACAAAAAAAGCCTTCAAATGATTAGGCACCAAATGAAATGACTGACATGCAGGTCAAAATAGCAATCGATAGTGTACAAATTACAAATTTGGGATTCAGAGATGATTATTGTAGCCATTAAAATCAATATTTGGGATTTTTTTTCTCCAAGGTATTTTGTGGGACTAGTCTGGAAATTTTAAATGGAAAATAGTTCTCAAACTAAATATTTTGTGATTTGTGAAAAAGCATCCCAGAGAGCTTTGTCAAGCTGGCAGCAAGTTTTTTTTACTTTTAGTCCCAACCAAAGAATGATGCATACGGTGCATCAACGGGTGTGTTTCTGTTGGTGGTCGTCACTTAACATTGATTTTCTAAAGGTTTCTTCATCGGCCAATGATAAAAGTCATTTCTGCACCGCCGCTGTTATGGCAACATAACGTCACACCATGCAACATCGAACCTTTTGATATTTATTTTGGGTAAATCAATTGTTTTAAATAAAAAAATGTATCTTTACAATAATCATTATGTTAGCTATAAAGATTAATCAACTGATTGACAAAATAATCGTACAATTAATCGATTGAAAAACAATCCGTAGTGGAACTTCGGTATCTTTCAGAGGGATTTGGGTTCACAACCAACAATCTGAACCTTAATGAAGTCTTAGTGTGCCAGACTTCTCTTCAGGACAGCTGAAAAGAAACCGTGGACACATTCCAACAAACACCAAACATCAGTAATCCGGTTTGGCTTTGGACCAGGTTTGGTTCTTCACACTCTCAAAAGGGTTTTCATGACCAGGCTCACAAACATATATTGTACCTGTGAATCAAACACTGGACCGCCCACCCACCTGCTGCAGTCCATTTCTGAGACCAGACTGAGAAAAGACAGAGGCCTATAGACAGAGCATCCTGCTCAAAGATCTGGCGGAGCTTTGGAGACATAAAGGGACGCTTTTAATGCTTTCCAATGAATGGGAAATGGACGAATCCATAAATCTGTCGGATTCATTGGGTGCCGCGGGGCTAAGTAATTAAACAAGACAAGTGCCAGTTGGCACAGACTCACCACAGACTCCCCTCCTCCGGTAGATCTAGCCAAGCAAACAACCAGGCAGCTTAATAATTTCCTTTGTTGCCGGTTAATTGGCTTTCTGTGGAGTCTGTCATCGCCATTCGCGTCACACAACAACACAGAGACCGAGGAAGTCTTTGTGTTCCACCAAAAACGGGACATCGTCGACAAAGAGACGAGATTTCCCCCATCTGTCGTGCAAGGAAATGATTGAACGGTGGACATTATTTAAAAAGAAATGTATTGGTATGAACTTAGATTCCACCATATTTGGAGGGAAAACTCAGCTCTGAAAACACACACACACGGTAACACAGACATCGGTTGCTGCTTCTGGGAATTTTTTATCCTCAGGAATGTGGGGTTAGTTAAAATTCTCATTACTTTCCGTTTTTCAATTAATTCCCAACTTCACCCGAAACGCCCCTGAAGACCCAAACGTCCTTGTTTGCGTTTCCATCATCATTCAGTAAAAAACAGAATAAAAGTTCATATTGAGGTGACTCACCAGTCTGTTGTCAAACAGCGCTCTCTCATTGGTTAATGTCCCAAAGAGTGTTGGCTGAAGAGAGGAAAGAAAAGCTTCCGTTACTTTCACGAACGCACCAACACATGGTAGGAAATCATGAATCATTGGTATTGATCAGCAACACTTTCAGCCTCTCATACGTCGAGTATATCCTGCTCATCTTATCCAATGAGGCCGGGAAATCACAGAGTTATTGATTCTCCAAGTAGACCGAGCATGCTTGATTTAGTATTCTGATATACAAGACATTAGGGTTATTAAAGGGACTTGCTGAGGTTTCTGCTCACTGTACATCCTGGGAAATCCCCCAATAGGCCACAGAAGTGATGAGGCTTTGTGGTGAAGAGGGAAAACACAGCAAGTCTAAGTTCTTTTAAATTACACAAACAAAATCTGCCTTGAGGCTGGGTGGAGGCAAAGTCTTGGACGCCTGTCACAAATGTTGTCCAAGGCCTTGACTGACAGGTGTCCACCCCAAAAACATTCATTTTTTTGCACGTCAAAGCATCTGGATCCTTCTGTGATCCAGATGTGAATGTAATCTGTACAACATGACCACATTCTTGAGACAAAACTCAATCCAGCAAGCTGAAACATCACCGGGGCTCTTTTGATCATTTCAGTAATCATGCTACAAAAACACATTCGCACTATTTGAATATTTTGCGCATTATGTCCATGAATATCGTGTACTAACTGGCCGGGAACAACGCAGCTCTTTTGGCAACAAAACTACCGAGTTGTGGTTTGGAAGTTTGCCGCTGTGTGTTTGTCCGTGTACCCGGTCTTTGGCTGTAACTCAATTTATCCAAGACATGTAATAAACGCCAACACATAATTCCACGAGTGCCGATGGGAACACAGTGTGACCCGTCTCTGTTGTGCCCCGACCTCTTCCACAGTACAAAGCCGTATATTACGGTCCTTCTACTGAACAACGGTCGCTCCCGTCTCAGCCGAGTCTGTCGGACACAAGTGATCCAACGAGGTAGAACAAATAAATCTTTTGGCAAGAAGCAGCGACCGAGCAGAAAGCTGCTGAGCTGTGGGCATTGTGGCGAGAGCAAACTGTCGGCCACAGGGGGAGAAAATAATGACGCTCATAAAAAAAATCCTAATTTATTGCGGCGGGGACAGCTGCCTTTACCGAGAGTAATCGTAGCCACGTGACTTTAATGTGGACCTGGATGCCGGTGCGGCACGTGCGCGCTAATCAAAGTTGCGTTTCTAAATACGGAAAGAGCCGACGGAGCAGAAATAAGTGCTTCTCTTTGCAAGTCAGACGACGACCCGACGCAGAACAAAGCCGGGTCTCAGGGTGTTGGCACACATTCTCTACATGCAGAGAGGTGACTGGATTAAAAAGAAGCAAGGCGAAGCTCTGTGAGCCGAGCATGTCATTAACCGTGTTTGTCGCAGTGTTCAGAGGCGACGAGGTGAGACTATAAACAAATCGGAATTATGGAGACCAAACAGAAGTGATTTTACAGACTGTTGATTCAGCGCTCTTGTGATTAGCGCACACAACTCTTGAGTTTCACAAATGAATCGCTGAACGAGCTGCAGAGAAATAAAAACAGGTACTTATCTCAGTCCTGTTATTTACGCCTTTTTTTAATATTTAAAACTGTAAACTCAGTATCTCCCAGAGTAGAGATGAGAATAAAACAAAAAGTACAGTTTCAAATCTCCTCCCTGTCGAACAACTGAAACCGACGCCGCGGTGCCCACCTCCATGTGCCGCTGTCGGGGTGGGCGTTCGCTCAACTTTAATCTCCTCAAGTCGAGCACTGGCAGGGATTTATGGGTAAAAGCCTACAGCTGCATGCTGTCGCATAACGCAGCCCTATTACCCAACCTGTTTCTCTGTGACACAGAGATGGGAAATCGATGGGAAAGGCCACTTTGATGTCGCCACGATGGACGTTGCGTCGTTCCCCTTTTGGGTAGAGGTAGCATGCGAGTGTGTGTGTGTTCCGTTTAGTGCAGGTGTGTGTGAGTATTTGTTTGTGTGTTATAGAGTCAAACATATGATGCTGAGATAGTACAAAAAACTAAAAGGAGCTTATCTCTTCTCAGGAAAAGACTTGCCCGATTCCATAATAACGTAGAGAGGAAATCCTCTTAAACCACATCAGCGGGAAAAGAGGGTTTCAAACGATTAAATGCTGGAGGTTGCGAGCCGTTTGTATGATCTAAACAGGATCAAGAGACCGACTCGTACTTCACGACAGCCGAACGCAGTTCACTGCACGAGCCGTTACGCGGAGCTGTGGCAGACCATGCCGGCATGAATAAGGCCCGAGATGACCGATATAATTCACAAGCCGCTCGGATAACAACCAGCAGGACCGGTCCAGTCGGGCTCTTGTTCAGACGGCCTCCTACGTTCCCGTCTGGTGTAATCTGGGACCTTTCTGACCCTCTGCCGTGCCCGAGCACATGCTGTTCCCTGATATCACTTATCCTTATTAGTTATTAATACAGGCTCAGGCTGGGTTCTATGAATCATTCATGCGGTAGTGCAGAGACAAATTGAAAAGAAAGAACAGAGTGTGCAGGTCATCAGTTCAGTGTGCCTTTTTTTGTTTTGTGAGGACCGCTGCAAGAAAAAGTCACACGGTTATTTTATTCAGACTGCAGCTATACTGGCAGTCCATGAACAGCCTGAAAACCAAATAATCCTGTTTGAGGACCAAATCCATTAACACCGTTATGGAGGCGAGTGTGGAGTTTCTGTGCCACCTACGATGTGGTTCACATTCAGCCGCACGCAGTAATTAGCAAATGTTTAATCGTTATGAAATATTTCCTTCTATTTTGAGCAGAAAGAAGATGTCGAGCTGGTTAAAGTGTAGGCGTCACATACAGGAGAACTGGCTGAGTTACATTAACTGTTGTATTTGTGGAGCACTTTTCTAAAGAATATTTTCACAAAGCGCTTTACGTACAATAAAAGCCCCTAAAATAGAAACAAATAGCAACTATTTTGATAATCCATTAACCGTTTAAGTAATTTTTCAAGCAGAAATAGTAAAACACTTCCAATATTCTCTGATTCCAGCCTCTCAAATGAGAGCATTTCCTGCTTTTCTTTGTCCTAAATCATTGTAAACTAGATATTTTTTGGTATTTGGAACAAAAAACGATTTTGAGGATATCACGTTTGGCTCGGTGAAGTTGTGATGGGTATTTATTTACATTTTTTCTTTACGTTTCATAGACTAAACTAGTATCAATTAATATATATGAAAGAGTAGCTTCAGATTAATGGATAGTGAAAATCCTACTGCAGACAGATGTTCAAAAGCCACCTGAGGTTGAGGGTTAAAGAGACAGACAGTAAAACGGAGAACGACAAAGAAAGGTTGACTCGAGGAAGGAAGCAATAAAAAAATCATGTTTTTTGTTTTGTTTTTTAAAATAGCACAGAGAACCACTCAGCACTTTCCTCTGCAGTCATAAGATAATTGCTTCGGGGACTTGGACCTCAGAGCGGTGCTGCTACCTGTGACCTCTGACCTGTGACATCCTACAGCCACAGAGCTGCTGATAGAGGATGACCACCGGGAGACCTCTGATCTACTGCATCCGATGAAGCCCGGGTTATTATCTTGATGGAAGGGACGGTCTGAACTGGAGGTGACCCAGTAAAGTTGGATTTACACGTTTACAACCAAGCAGACTCGTAGCCTTTGAGCCCCCTGACCCCTCCTCTTTATCCTAAACTATTGGTCCTGTTGTCCACATCAATTACTAATGTAATTGATGTGGACAAGAGGAGGCGCCCCCTGCAGGACATTAGAGAGAATGCAGGTTTTTAGACACCAGCGCATCAGCTTCACTGATATATACAATATCAACACTAACACCACTTGGAAACGGTCTGGGTGGGCGAAAGGTTGAAAAGTTGTCTATTGCCACTTTAATTAATTTAGTAGATCTTTTGCCAACAATTGTTGCAATGAGACTCTGCAGAAGTTGCTACATATTGATGTGTAATCATCTAAATGCTGTTGGCACAATGGTTGTATAAGCCAGACATGAAACACTTTAAAATTCAACATAATTCAGCACAGTTTTAATTAGAGATGCACCGATACCGATACTGGTACCAGATATCGGTCCGATACTCAAATAGCTGGATCGGGTACCGTTACAATGGGGCGCTCTGGTGTCGAATACCATTATTTTAATAAATAACAACCTGGTCCATTTATATCTTTGTATTTATTGTTACATTTTGTTTTAAAGAGTTGGTAAAGCAATGTCTTTACAGACAAGAGAATGATCCCACACAGTGAGACATGCAGCTTATAATCTAAACCCTGGTCTCGGATCAGTACTCCATATTGGCCGATATCTAAAGCCGAGGTATCGCTGTTGGTATCGGGACCGAAGAAGTTGGTGCATCCCCAGTTGTAATAGATGCCTAGAGGTCTTCTAACCTTTCAAAGCCCCTTGAGTTTTGAATGAAATATGATTTTTTTTTTCTTAAAATGAGTGACATCCGGTTTGTTCATTCTCATTCAAACTATCAAATATTAGTCAAATGTTTAAACCTCAGCTGCTCCAACAGCTTTATGATACATAGAAACAAATCTGTTGTGTAAGAGTGTCTGGAAGCAAAGCTGTTCAGCACAGATTTAGACAAGAATCCAAAGGAACTTCAGCTTACATAACCACGACCATCTCGGGGAGAAACGGGCAGCCTGTGCCAGCACGGATTAGGTCACGAGTACACGCAGAGAAAACCTCCATTTTAAAATCCCCAAATATACCGCATGTCTCTGAGGCTCCATTCATGCTGCCGCTGAATGAATTTAAATCTTCAGATCATCCCAAAGCGATCTTGGGTCGCGATTTTCTTCAACTACAACTGAACCCGTCAGGACCGACTGTCGTCGTCTTCTGTCCGATACTTGTGCGCTACCTGTACAATATGTTGAGCCCCGAGAGGACGTCATGTGACGTCGTGACAGGACTCGGTCAAAGTTGATGTAATCTTTGGACGGCTGCCCCTGCCCCAGTTTGAAGAGACTTGTGGAACACGTGACTCGGTCCGTCATTCAGCATGAACCAGGTCACGAGTGAATCAGGCCACGCGGCTGCTGAGTGATCGTGTATTTATAGACAGTTGTGTTATTTTGACATCGGTCACAGGTCGACTACTGTACATTTCATCGGCCATTTAGTGTGATTTCTGTAAAGGCTAAGAATGGCATGTTTAATTAAAACAAAGACTCAATAGACACAACTTAAACACAAAAAACATCATTTTTTACTAACCGATTGTTAAAAACAAAGAGCAGATAAAGGTATTCTCTTCATAAAATCAACACTATTATTGAAATGAACTGATTTCATGTCAGCAGTAATTCCATTTGTAATGCTGTCGTTACGGTCTCTAAAGATGATTAACGATAATAGACTTCAAACAACATCAATTCAAAAATCTTTGAGTCATTCTTTAAAAGAAAAACTAGATGAATGGGATGAGTTTGCATAAAAACAACAACAACCGAATGACCAGAAACAGATGCAACAGCTAAAAACAACGGCAGAAATACAGTATGTTGCTCAAACTTTGCACGTTTAATTCAAATCTAATTATTAAAGTGCTGCTGGTCTCTCTGCGGCTCTTAATGCCCTCTGCGGGCTCAGCCTGAAACAACACCACGGACTGAGGATCAGCTCTTTCAGACGAATCGTAATCAGAACAGAAAGTGTTTACCTTGCGCTACGAAACAGGAAAACAACGCTGACTACACAATGTTTAAATTGAGAGATAATCCTGTGGGCTTTAATGCGGAGATGGCGTGCATATACCGTCGGTCTGGGAGGAAATCAAAATGGAATCGGGCCTCAGCAGAAAGCAGATTCGTCAACGCTGAGGGAAAAGAGGAGTCACCCTGTGGAGCTGCATTTTGCATTTCTCACAGTACCTTCAGCATCAAACTGTTTATTTTCTAACTAAACTTCCATCGTAGGTTGACTTAGTTTGTAGGTTCACTTGCGCAACAAACCTACTTGGTTAAGTTTAGGAAAAAATAGGAGTCCGGGTTAAAATAAGTACGTTTATTACGTAAAATAAGTACGCTTGTTGCGTAACAAAACTACCGTAAAATAAGTGAACTTTGACTTGGCTTCACACGGGACACGAACAACGTTCTCCTGGGTGAAAGTCATGTGTTAGTTTGACCAGCGCTACAAGGAATTTCTTACTATTTAAACTACGTCAGCAGCTCTGACCATGGGTTTACACTGGTGTTAGTTGAAAGCCCGGTGCGTCCGATAAAGACGCTAAAGAGTCCGATACCAACAACCTACGGTATTTGGAGAGTTGGGAGTGAGAACGGGTTGATTTCTGTAGAAAAATAAGTTTGTGTCGAGACAAACAGCTAATAGCTGTCCTGATAATGATTTATATTACACATGTCCCTTTCTGACGAAAACACTCCAGCCTGAACCAGAAGAGGAGTCTTGTGATATTGACACAGGACATTGGTGTGAAAAATGTTCTTTTCCCACCAAATGTTTTCAGTGTCTGCCGACTTTAGCCTTGTGGGTTTGTAGCGGTTCGTCCTCACGAGCTGGTTCATAGTCACTGCCTGGAGAATTCTCCAACAGCCGTGAAGCCGTCAGTCTTCAGAGCGGAACAGGAACAGTAGTGTATCTACGTGACGATCTCTCTCTTAGTTGCAATTGTCTACTTTTCTTGGGCCATTTTTTATTTTCTGTCTTTACTTCATATTCATCCTTTTGGTGGTTTCTTTGTGTTTAAACTCCACGTTGAGACCGACCGGTGGCGGCAGATGGCGACCCACCCAGACCCCCGTGTGGTCGACCTGTTAAAGGCCGATTCTACGTACGGGTCAGACCCGCTCTGTGTCTCGAGATAACTTCTGTTACGAACTGACATAAATAAATGGAAAGATTGAATTGAATGCGATTTGTCTTCCGTTATGTTATTGTTTCACTCTTCTTCGGCCTGAGGCCTTTTAATGAAGTACTGCAGCTTCTTTGCATCATCTGTAGAGCTCACATTCGTCTCTTTTCAACTTCTTATTCCTTTCAGCTCAATTATCAGCTGTGCGGCTTATGAATCAAACCCGAGGCCTGCAGCGTAACAAAGCCTGCGTACGCTGCGAACGCCCGCATCCGAGCGATGCAAAGTCAATTTCATGACACACGAGAGGACAAAGCCATCTTCTCTGGTCTGTGCTTCCATTATGTCTTTGACAAGCGTTACGGCGGTCCAATCTCACCGACCTGAAAACACTGAGCCCAACGGCGTGTAAGCTCGAGGCGTTTCATTGTGCGAATAGCCATTAGTTACATACACATCCGAGCCACGGGACTGGAATGTGAAAGCCAGCACTGTCATTTATGTAAAGAACGTTGAAACTCTTTAAAACGTGTCACAAATATAAACTTGGATTCATTTTAAAATCGGCTACAGAATTTCCTGAAACTAGCAGCGCATCTTTAATCGTTTTTGGACAACGATGACGCTCAATTCATATTTGGCTTTCGTCATTTCATGGGTTTGTTGACAATGGGGAAAAATATAGAATTTCACAGGACTTATCCTTATAAAAGGACCATCAGTATATCAATTACTCACCCTGTGTTACCTTGAGTTCTTGAAGAAAAGTTTTGTTTTTCCTCTCATGCCACGGTGAACGAAGAATCAAAGGACAGAGAAATGTCTCGATGAGTTGAGGCGAATGGCGGCCGCATTTGACAATCGTGAAACTACATCAAAGCATCCGTTTACAGACTCTCACACAGCTCAGTGCGGCGCAATCCAACG
The DNA here is from genome assembly GCF_949748355.1 of Melanostigma gelatinosum. NCBI lineage: Eukaryota > Metazoa > Chordata > Actinopteri > Perciformes > Zoarcidae > Melanostigma > Melanostigma gelatinosum. The sequence goes on from NC_136639.1 coordinate 3,313,345, forward strand.
CGTCCTTTATTCCAAGCGGATGTCTGTGCGAACTTTGAAGAAATTCCTTCAAGGTTCCTGAGATTATCACCAGAATGAAGGCCGGACATGAGGTCACACTTATAACGACATCATCCTTGAGTCCAGGTGGACGTTTGTGTTTTATTTGAAGACCACAGCTGTTGCTTATGCAGAGACATACAAACAAAGTTTTCTTTTCAAGAATTCAAGGTAACACAGGGGGAGCAATTGAAATACAAATGCTCATTTTTGTTGGGTGAAGTATCCCTTTAAGCAGTTGACGCTTAAGTTGATGTTTGCGGTCAGGCTGCACCATCTAACATCTAACCATATTGTTTGCTTTGCCCAGGAGAAGCTGCTTCAAAAGACTCATCTCCTGCCTCCCCGTGTCAGCAGCACTCCTGTGGTTCCAGCGGGCCTGACCAGAGAAGCCCAGCTCTGACCTCACGCTTCTCCAATGATCGTCTTTTCCTCCGCTTTGATCCTGGATGAGGGCGACTGTGAGCTACATACACCTCCGAAGCCCTCACCGCCCAGCGACCTCACAGTGAAACTACAGAGTCACTCGGGTTTGTTGAGCGCTCACTCGACGGACGGAGGGAATCAGGCGAGAGTGCGAGATGAAAGGTGTGTTTTTGCTGCATTCTCAGACAGACAGCGATTAGCCGAGCGGCACGGGGAAGACAGGCTGTACGGATCACGTGACTAATTAAAACGATGTTTTTAGAAATGCTCTCAAAGTGTGAGAATCCTCTTTTTGTGCTGATGAAAGTCTTCTGAATCCAGTTACATGATCCTACAGATGAAGGGGATGGCACTGAACAAGAAAAGGGTGAGAGGAGAGCGAGAAAGGGGGGAGGAAGGCAGTCAAACACAGGAGATCAAAGCAGTGGCCTCCAGTGTTCGGTCCTGAGCGGGAAGTGTGTGTGTGTGTGTGTGTGTGTGTTATACCATCTTCAAAGACGGTCAAGCAGCTGCCCACTGTCCCTGCTGACCCCATGAGGTCTTGCCCCCCCCCCCCACCGTTGTGATTCATTCCTCAGAGTGGTAGACAGACAGCTACCTTACATATCAGGTATCTCTTGCTAACACCGCCTTGTTTGGTCAGATTTGGGCTGTGAGGATACGTTGACTTCACATACTTGAACCGATTCGGTGCATCTCCACCATAACACGGATACATCTACAATCTCCAGCAGCAACACATACTTCCAGTCTGCTCCATCTCAGTTATCATGTGATGTGTTTGTGTGTGTACGTCCTCTTCCTTCAGCGTGGAGGACACAGACACACAACAACAGGAAGTCATTTAAGGTGTTTGGGAGTGTTTTCCTACCCTCTGTTTGGAGGAAGGCCTCAGCCCGAGGAGGGGTTGGCTCCGGCGCTGAGAGGAGGGCAGAGAGGAGACAGAACTGTTATGGTGGAACACCAAGGACAGGGTCCTGATTGAATGAATGTCAACGGATATTTACAATACTTCTTTTGGCTAAATACTACTCAAGAACTAAGCATTGACACGATGTTGACAGTTGGTTAAAACATGTAATAAATGAAAAAAAGCAGTTCAATACAAATATATCAACTAAAATAAAGCCGGCGTCCTTATTTGACTGGTTTCTGCCTTTATTTTAAGACTTGTTTTGTGTACAGCATCTCATTACACGAATACACTTAATTATTACTATCATGATTATTTCTAAAGATATATTTTTTGGCCATTTCGTCTTTATTAGAGAAAGGACGGATATATGTGCAGCAAAGAGCCACGGGTTGGATTCGAACCGGGGCCTCTGTGGTAAAGATATGTACCAAGGACCCTGGTACACATTACTATTATTACTTTTATTATTATTACTGTAGGACATTATTGACCCTGCAACTTCACACAATTTGTCACAGACTTCAAGAAAACCAAATAACATCCGAGGAGTACAAAGGCTTTTAATTTCCACACATTACAACAGATAATTTGGCCTCATGCTGAAGTTGTTTTGTTGCATTAACATCTAAGTGCTGCATGAAAGCGCCAGCATTAAGACGAGACGAATGAAGCCATTAGAAGAAGTTTAAAGAAAGCGTTCACGGAGGAGACGAGAAAACAACGGATCACGCCGTCTCTTTAAGAAGCTCGCAAAGGAGTTGTTACAAAGAAAAGAAATGAATGAAGAATGAACTCCCACATGGAGACACTGACAGTGAAGGTGAGAGTTGAGCAGGTGGTCATCTGCTGCCACCATTTCTGCTGCAGCAGCGCTCGGCTGACGGGGTCGACGGCTGGATGGAGGTGATTCATTTCATCCCAGAGGTGCTTGATGGAAAATCTATTTACCTTCTGATACAAAGAGATTCTGTTCTACCTCAGTGAGTTTTATTATCATGACGGGGGGGGGGGGGGTCTTTCATGAAAAGGTGGAACACGTTCCTGGAGTTCCTAGATTGGTTTCTACAGCCAAAGAAAGACTGAAAGACAGAAAGGAAGAGAGAAAGAGAGAGACAGAGAGAGAGACAAGAAGAGAGACAGAAAGACAAAGGAAGACAAAGAGACAGAGAGACAGAAAGGAAGAGAGAGAGACAAAGAGAGAGACAAGAAGAGAGACAGAAAGGAAGAGAGAGAGAGAGACAGAGAGACAGAAAGGAAGAGAGAGAGACAAAGAGACAGAAAGGAAGAGAGAGAGACAAAGAGACAGAAAGGAAGAGAGAGAGACAAAGAGACAGAAAGGAAGAGAGACAGACAGAAAGTTATCTACTATCTCTGCTGTCTGACGAGAAGGTAAGAGGTGAAGATATTCTAAACATGGCGAACGCTGATTAAACTGATATTGAGTCTTTTATTTGTCTGAGATACGTGGCTTTGTCTGAATCTTTGTTGTTACTTGCGTGGGGCATTGTATCGCGTGAGCCTCCACAGATGGCGAGCGAGCTGCGAGCTCATACGCACCCATAGGTGCTTATGCTCAACACGTTAACCCTCTGAACCCCAAAACCAGCCAGCAGGATGGAAAAGCATGTTTCCTTTAAAGAAAGGTAAACACGCAGCAGACTCCAACATGGTTCAATTACATTTAACTTAAACACTGTGAACCCACAGCGGATTCAAAATTAACCTCTGCTCGTCCATCAAACGATCCTATCTGCTCAACTCGTCCCGGTGGGCGGGGTCGAACCCGGCGACCACTCACACTGCTGAAATATATATATATATATATATATATATATATATATATATATATATATATATATATATATATTCATTCTATCTCCCACCTTCTATGCCTGGGTTGGTTTCTTTTTTAGCATGTGGCACTTTGTGTGTCCAACTTCACTTTTCTCTTTTAAACTTGAGCTGCAGAACTGATTTAAAAACATCAAAGCACACTTAAAAACTCCACCAATCATTAACGTCTCACACTGCACTGGAATAATTACATTTGAGCTTGTTTTTATATTCGGTTCTCTTGGCTCTTAAATGACCGTTTTGACTTGTATTCACACATTTTGCAGCGACATTATTTTGCACTTTGTCTTTTGATGCTTTGATGCTGAATTGTTCTATATAAATAAACTTGTCTGTGACGAAACCGCCAATACTTGCCTCTATTTTTTACATGATCTTTGTTAAAAATGCAGCTTAAAACCAAAACCAAAAAAGCGCAGCTTCTTATGCCACTTTACATGTGGACTTTATTCCTTATGGTAATGAGCCCCTCCTGTTCTGCATAGCCAGTAAAACCAGTAAAAGTCAAGAGTAAAGCCAGACCAAAGTGCTGCAAGTGTCTTCATTGTCTTTTAAAATGACCTCTTTTAATGACTGTAGTGTAAATACAAGTATTGGGTTCTATCACTGGATGAGGAGGACACTTCACTGATGATTGAGAATTGTACAGTTCATAGCAAATATTGATTTGCCTGAGAATATGATCACCTTACCGCGTTTAAAGTTAAAGAAACGTCCTCACAAAGACAGATGTATAGAGCACATATATAGTTATAGATACTTACAAAAAGTCTCTAATCAAATCCTTTGCAGGAAGGTCAAATGAAGGAAACATTCATGCTGTTGAGCAAGGCACTGCCTGAACCAGCGGCACACGCAATGACCGACAGCTGCCGACGCCGTGTGAAATCTGCCATCACGCAGAAACACCGCCACGGCCGACTCCCAGTGCTTCCTTCCCTTCCTCCTCTCCTTATCCCCTGTCATGTTCACACTGATATGATAAAGAAGGGTGTGTGTGTGTGTGTGTGTGTTTTGCAAGGCCAGCTGCCAAAAGGCTAGATTTTCCACAGCATCAGAACATTTTGCTTATTATAAAGCGCCTGTTTGGAGCCAGCAATGTAATAGCGGTGATATATTTTCATTGAAAGCAACAACCCTGAACTAAAGAAACGCAACAGAGCAACATCTCCTTGGAAACAGTTTGCTGCACGACTCTACAACAGCTGATGTTCTTAAAGCATCCTAAATTGTTGTTTTTGTCAATAACAACACATGGAAATGACCGTAAGTAACAGCATGTACTGTGCTCCTCTGAGAGTCAGTGGAGAAATCAGTCCATCGCCTTCTCCCTCTCTGGACCACCTGCTGACAGATAACCAGTGAGCTGGTTCTATGTTGCACACCGCCCCCCTGTGGCTAAACCACCAGAGGGGTAAAAAATGGACAAGGCCAAGTTCCACTACATGAAGACTGAATAATGTAGAGGAGTGCATCCACAGGAAGATCATTTTCTGGAGCTTAAGCTCAAATACCAGCAACAAATGTGGAGCTCATTCATCATCATGTACCAACGGAAGAATATAGAATGAGACTTCTGTGGAAGCTAATTTCCTCCAAACTAAACCCGTTGTTTTTATCCCCGTTGTGATTTATTGAGGCAGCATTATGAGACTGAGCGTCTATGACAAAGTATCTCACCGACGACTCGTTTTGACACAGTATCTTGTTTTTCATGTTGAGATATTATGTCACAATTTGTGACAAACGTCTTCATGCATAAAATCTAAATCTGACAGAGCCGGTGACTCCTCTCTGAAGCGGAGGTCGGCCACAGTGAGATCTGCCAATCAAGTCAATCATTTCCTAAAAGATACTTCTCTTCAGGTCTTTAATATCCTCTTAATGGAACAATCATTTTCTAAATTGCCTCTAAGACTCACATTATAAGAAGTCACATTAGCATTTTAAAGCAACGTTTTTTGGAGATATCCTTTGGTTGACTTCTGAACAGTTTCCTACGAGTCGGTATTTAGCAGCCGTTTAGTGAAACTGGCTCCTCGGGGACTTCCAGGATGGGCTTCACCATTCAGCGGCGGGGGTTGACACTTGATCACCAGCGGCTGTGGATAATGGGAAAGCTGGTCGCTCTTGTGCTTTGGCACGTTTTAGAGGAAGCACAGCTGTTTGTCGTGAAGGGAAAAGAGGCTCCGATAACGGAATTCATCAACACGGTTGTTCCTCTGCCAGAAAGGGGGGGAAAAAACCCTCTCTGATTCAAGGTTGGGTTTGACTGACAGCTCGCTCTAAAAGGGACAATTCGGCTGAATAAGTCTCTGCTGCAACTGGCCTGGTACCAGGCTCACAAGGAAGCATCTTTTCACAGTTCCAGTCATAAGTTTTTCTCTCCCCATGTGAGGTATGAAACCAATCAAGTATTGCTGTGTTCACACCAAACACAAAGAAAATTTTAGCGCGACGAGATTACATACAAAGCATCCCCTGCTTTATGGTCTGTGTGACTCTAAATGGACCATAATGTACTAAATGAACATCATGCTGTATTGAAGAAGACTTGAAACTAGAGATTGAACCATAAACTCATGTTTACAATGTTTACTGAGGTAATAAATCAAGAGAGAAGTAGAGTCATTTTCTCATAGACTTCTATACAACCAGAGGAGTCGCCCCCTGGTGGACGCATGTTGAAATATTCAAACTCGAGCGAGACATTTGTGTGACACTATGTCCCAAAAGCCTATCGGCGTTGAGGTTCTCCTGTCGTCTTGACGTTGTTGAATCAGAAGTAGCCGTAGGTGTTCACTCAGCGCTCTACGATACCGCATGTTTGTACACAGACCGGACGATGAACTGTGTATAAACCACATGGTACAAGCGATGACGCTGCCGTATTTACGCCTATTTACATTATTTTGAGTGTTGATGGAGCTGCTACAATGTTAGCAAAGCCTAGCACCGATCGATCCGAGCTCCATTGAGAAAACAAGTATTTTAAAAGTTGTTTGCTTGTCGTCTTGCTAGCGAAGCATGAATTCAGACTTTTTACAAATGGGCACGCGTTTGTTATTTCGGCGTCCTTTTTATCCGTTTACTGCGATTAAATCACAGCGAAATCTGTTTATTTTGGGTTCATACAGCTGTAGAAAACCAGCAGATGTGTGGCTTGCTAGATACAGTAAATACACCTCGTTGTCTCCATGGACGGAGCCGACATGCAGCGATACTTGATATTTTCAAAGTTTTAGGAATGTCTCTCGCTTGTGTCTTATACATCTTGTTGCTTATCTACTGTGCTATTAGTAGTTGTCTGCTGGTCTGCTCCTCTTCACGCTCCGTACATAAAAGCATCCATATGGCGCCATCAGTGTGATGGATGGACTTCCTGTGATGATCTCGCTCTCGGTGACACAAGAGGAACTACAGTAAAACTTGATCTGTGCTTCACTTCATGCGGTTGATGATTTATAGCAGAGAACTCTTCTTCCTCTAACGTTTCTCCAATGGCTGTAGAACATTGTCTGGATTTTAGATGAACGTTCGTTTCTTGGTTGTTGTTTTTTGCAACTTCTAGTTCTTTATTGTAAGCCATCGTTGTTACATGTTCTTAACATTGTAGTTCTTCTTCTGCTGGAGTTTATCCAGAGTAGAGACAGTATGATATGTGCTGAACACGCACTGGTGTACAGACTCTTTGTCCTTGAGGAGACATTTACAGAGAGAGGACTGAGGATTTTTATTGGACCAAAAAAAAAAAACACCTGACGTAAGATGATCTGATCCACACCATAAAAGCAGACAGCTTTTCACATGCAGATGCTGGGAAGGTACAAGTTCAAATGAATGTGATACTTCCACAAAAGTGATATTGTGACGCCTTAAAATCTTGCAGTAAATCACAAGTGGACAGATGTCAGACAGATATTCAGCTTCTGCTCCTTTAAAGCAACTTCAAATGATCCGTCTGCACTACGAGGTATTTCCTGTCTTATCGTACAGATAATTAGCTTCAACTGTTGTCGGTCTGAGCAAGAAATGAGCACGTGTGAAGAAAAGCATGTTGCGAGTTGAAAGACCAATTTCCCGCACCATTAAACTTCTACATCTCCGTCACATTAGGAGCTCAGTGTGGCTGACATCTACATCGACATCCGTTTGAGAGTTGACAGAGAACTGAAACCTGAATGGTTTCAATGTGAAAGGTTCAAGTTGAAAACATGAATTCGATGGCGTCCGCTGTCAGCTGAGTGAAGCTTTGCTGCCGTCACAGCTTTCAAAGGTTGTCATAGCGGTGGAAGCTTTAGAAACGGTATTCTTGCGATTACCGTGGCTCTCTTTATTCTTTCGCTTTCTTTTATCCACTTTTTCCTCTCTCGCAACAACACCACCAACGCACTTGACATAAAGATGGCGGTTGACATCCACCTGAACGCTGCTACACACGCTGTTACAGCACTTGTTCGGTGGTGCAGGAAACACACCGACCAATGCGTTAAAAAAACAATTCATGTCCAATTGATATTCTGGCAACTGTCCCCCTATTTTCAAGCCATAACCACTTGATGCATCGTCAACAACCTCGATGTGTCGCAAGTAATTACAGAAACGTGTTTATCGGCACAAACGACGTAAACAAATCCACGCAAATTAATCTCGACAAATGAAGCATTCGATTTCAATTACAGGGAACATGATGCCCGGTTACGCTGTCCTTGTCCTTTAAAATACATCACACACACACACACACACACACACACAATGCCCTCTCTGGACCCAGACTGTTATGTAACACATCATCCTTCTTATGATTACATTTAACAGTTTGGTGATGCCGGATGACGAAAGTGCACAGAGTGTTGGTGAAGTGGAATGTGTTGTTTGTGTGTTTATGTGTGTGTGTAGCACAAATGCACGTTTCTTTGTAGTTTCTAATGAGTAAATAAACGAGGGGAAGCGTACATTTGACTTTTTTTGTCCTCGATAGCTTTTCCACGACAACACACTTAGCATATTTTACTCTTCGTGTTCCTACAGAGCAACTTATTCGCTGGTGCTTCGTGTTTTTCTCCAACTCTTCTTCCACTCCTTTGGAGCTCTCTGACTTTGCGCAGAGATCTTTTTCAGAAGTGCAGACGGGCCTTGAGAGTACAGTGATGTTCATCTTTCCCTTTGCCGTTTGAAAGCCGAAGAAAAAAACTCAAAAAAAACAAGCTCCCCGCCACGAATAAAGAGCTTTAAGGCAGCGGAGAATAAAGCGGAGGCTTTTTTTTTCTACACGGGATAAGAAAATCAGGTCGACATATCCTCAAACAACGGTTCGTATCAGATCCTACGGAAATGCTCCTCACCATTTTTCAATTTCTGCTCATTACGCGGATACAATCTTTTCAAAATAAACTTAAATAACTCAGTTAGGTTTAGATAACAAAAACTACTTAGTTTAGGATTCCGGCACTTTATTGTTGTAGCTATGAATGCTGGATGAGACCAGCCTGAGCTGGTACATCATCTGCATAAAAGAACATCACATCCTCACAAACTGCCCTCTGTCTCCTCTCATGTTTACATGATGGACGTCCCCTCAAATGTATGTCACAACTCCTTTGGAGGCAATTTATCTACCTACAACTGTTCATACGATATCTACAAATGATTATTTTAATGCATTTCCCTTCGAAGGCCCAGCAACACGAGCAATAAGTGCACCTGCACGAGCCCCCGTAATGTTTAGGCAACTAAACTACTTATAGGTGTATGAAAAGATCGTGTTGAAATAACTACAGAAGTTACACAACAAATAAGACAAAGTGTGTTCAACCACCTCCCCACAAGGACTTTATATAAGAGTCCAGTGTGAAGCCCAACAGAGCAGGTCATCTATGATCCTCCATCCATCCTCTCAGACACCCTCTCAGACACGATTTCAATACTCGGTGTGTTATAGGCAGATTGAGATGATGCCCGATGGATTAACAATCCCGTAGTGGTTGTGGATTACGGCCGGTGTGTGTGTGTGTGTGTGAGAATAAATCTCAAACAGTTTTTCATTTGGAGCTGGTTGTGTAATGCCCGTCAGGACCCGTTCAAAATAAAAAGACCTGAATTACAAATTACAGACACAAAGATGAATTGTGTTTGCTCTTCATAATATTTCCATCATGAATACACAACTTCCTGCAACAGGCCTGATCTGTTCTTTCTAACTGTCTGTAAGATATCATACAAACTGTTGCATGAGGATAAGTTGATAATATAGCGATGTTTGGTTTATGATTTATGGGACTCTCATGCTGTCTTGTACTGAGAGTTCCCCTTCAGCTGCATCTTTCGAACAGTGATTCACAAGGAAAAAGCTAAAGTGAATAGAAAAAATTGTCTGAATTCCGAGTACAACATATTCATACGTTCATACTGCGCCCTCAAGACTTCCTGCAGGGCTGCAACTAAGGACTATTTAATTGCCAACTAAACTGTTGACTATTTAGCTAATACATGAATAATTTAAACAACAACATAACATTCAGTCACCTAACCGTCAAAAACCTAAAGGCTTCCAGTGTAATGATGAGAATCACTGATTCCATCACTTTGTTCAGTTCATTTCACAGATCCGTCACAGACTGTGTTGTTCAGTATGTGTTTCCTTTACTTGATTCATGAATGAAATAATAACTCAACAATCAAAAGCATCATCCATTAATTCCATCTCAATGCACTCAGTAATGCCTTTCTGTTAGCTTTGGTAAATAATTATATGACACAACAGCTCTCATACAGAAACAGTTATGCTTTAAGAAATGACAGTTATTTCACACCACATGTGTCCATCAGTTCATGTTGAGCTAAAAAATATATATGTGAACAGACACGGAAGTACTGAACAGGTCGTGTGTGTGTGTGTGTGTGTGTGTGTGTGTGTGTGTGTGTGTGTGTGTGTGTGTGTGTGTGTGTGTGTGTGTGTGTGTGTGTGGCACACTGACCCAAATAAGAGCAGAGTATTTTCTTATGGCAGTATACACTTCAAATATCATTGAAAAACAATCCACCATGACAACACCACAGCGAGATAGAACAAAACACCCACAAAGTAAAACAAGGTCATTACAAACGGTTCACGCGCGCCAGAGATAAAAGCGTGAGGGGATATTTTAGGAATATTACAGTGATTTTTTTTCTGTGAACGCAAAGAAGGAACATGCGCGTTATAATCCTCAGCTCGCGGCAAAATACCGCTGGATAAACACCTTGTCAGCGCGTGACACGGTGAGCGCGCGGAGAGCTTTAAAAACCTGCACCCGTTATTAATGAAGTGCTTTACAGCGTAGCAACTGTCAATCATAGGGATGAACAAAGCCTCAGCCTCCTGTTGCCATAGAGAATGTATGTTAAGAAACAGGCCGCATGCGCATTATTTATTTTTAACCATGAATATAAATCATAAATTCATGCAAAAATACAAATATGAAGTGGATTTTAAAGCGTCCTTACCTCGAACAAAGGTGGAGTGCCCTTGTCTGGAAGTGTGCATCCCAGCAATTCAGCCAGGAACTTTGCCATGTAGAGATGTGCTCCAGAAATATTCCCCAAAAAGGTGCGCAGCGCTGAATCAACAGGAGAGTCCTCTTTCCGCCTGCCTCGTGAACTTCTTTGTGGCGTTCACGGACTCCCTGCGCGCATCCCTCCTTTCTTCTCCTCCAGCTGTCTGGAAAATAATTGAACAAACAAACCCGGAGAGGAGGCAAGAGAAGTGCCTCCCTGTGGATGTGGAGGTGTCGCCTGTATGAATCCCTGTGTCGGAATGGATTTTACCGACAGCAGCCGGTGTGGACTCGTGCAGGTGGGGCCAGGCGGAAGGGGAGGGAGGTGGGCGGTACCAACAGGTTGTCAGTCGGTCTTCATGAAATAGTCACCAAATGCAAGCTATTGATTTTCTCAGCACGAAAATAATGCCAATATAAAGACAATTATGAGCCTTATTTGTGGTGGACAAACAAATTAAATGCATCCATGTGACTAGGAAAAGTCAGAGCAAGTGACTACTTTATGATATCCAAAAAGATTCGACGTCGCGGTTTTAGTTTTTGTTGCCTAAACCCAACTTTAATTTTGAACATAACGTCCTGAAAATAAAAGTTGTTCCGAGTGACACGAAAAAAAAATGGACGCATCGTTTCTCTGCAACAGCCGGCAGTTCTGCCAAGTGAAGTTGACGCTGAAGCGTCTTAAAACCTGCATTCTCTCTAGTGTCCAGCAGGGGGCGACTCCTCTGGTTGTATAGAAGTCTATAGAAAATGACTCTACTTCTCTCTTGATTTATTCCCTCAGTAAACATTGTAAACATGAGTTTATGTCTCAATCTCTAGTTTCAAGTCTTCTTCAACACAGCATGATGTTCATTTAGTACATTATGGTCCATTTAGAGTCACACAGACCATAAAGCAGGGGATGCTTTAGGGCGGGGCTTACTTTGATTGACAGTTCGCTGCTGCTACCATCTCTACGTCACTCCTCCGAAAATACTAACAGCCTTAAAAGTGTTCATGAGGGGGGAAACCGGAGGGTGGGGTGCAACGCTTCTATGACGACGACGTCAGGGACAGCGTGCGTTTTCAGCATTATTTGGTTAAAAAAAATCTGAAAATGATTTGTTAAACTTCATGGATTTTATTGCAATGAATCTCAACTTAATCTTCCATGAATGAATCATTTCTGTTTATCTTTTTAGTTTGATGTCTTACAGAGGTGGTATCTTCATAAGCCATTTCTGGCTTCACCTCTCCTTCACAATGATCAAACTCGTTTAAATGTTTTACAGTCTTTCGTGCAAATAAACTAAAATAATGATCCTGAATATCATATCGAGAACCTTTTAAAGTTTGACCACAAATAGTTTCACCAAATTGCATACAGCATTTTATTTTCCTGGCTGTTAGAATAAAGATTTGACATTAAATCAGGAACATCAAGCGGGAAAACTGGGAGTGAAATCTGCCCATAAACGTTTATGTAATGTGTTTGTATGTCTTTCATCTACCAACTCAGGGCTTTCATGCAAAATAACATCATAACCTCACTTTGCTGCAATTTCCCCAATGGGATTAATAAAGTACTCCGTCTATCTGTCTGTATTCATCACTTATAAATGCACAATGAGCAAATTGAAATGTCACCAGGGAGTTTAGTTAGAATATTCATGGTCTCACAGCACACCTGGCTGGATCTGAAGCCTGCAGGGGGATCAGGAGGAATAGCTGTGAGCACATGGGGGGGGGGGGGGGGGGGGCTTTTAATATTCTCGTCCCACGTTTGCATCTTATTACATCGTTATTTCTCACAAGCCGACTATCACCGTGCGAGACAGTGATGTATCCGTTTGTCTCCTGTTGTTAAATTATTGTCGTTTTCTAAATATTCATCAAATACTTATGATTCATTCGCAGCTTTTTGATTTTGGTTTGCCTTCACGAAAAGGCAAAAACATCCTTTTTTTGGGGATTAATATTTACAGCCTCTCTGATTCTTGCAAGAATTAATCTGAAAGCCTGTAAATCATTTGGTTCGTGTTTAACATTTTTAATTTAGGCATTCAGGAGGCGTTTGGGAGCACTTCGGTAAGACAATCGACAAACGGATGATTGAATGTTCAATGGAGAGCTTAAATTTCAAAATAAGATATGCAACATTTAAGGGGAAAAGCTATTAAAGTTTCGGATTCCTAAAAGCATTTGGCTGATTAAATAAAAATCAAAATGGAATCTCACAACAGCATTTTCATTTTCCACTTATACATACGCATTAATTGGGACATTTTAATTGTCATTCAATGTGAAATTTAGCAGAGGCGTTATCTGACAATATTAAAATAAATTAAACATTTCATTTTCAAAGACTTACCCTGCTTGACAACAAAATGTTGATTCAAATGGGAAAAATGGGAAAACACTTTGAAATTACTTCACAATGTTGTCAGGCTGTTTCCCTGATGAAATGAAATGCAAAGTGATAATTTGACATTTAAGTTCCAGCAACCTGTCAGTCATTTTTGAAAAGGCGGCACTACATTAACTCGCTAACGGAACTATTACAATATTTATATTGCATTTTTATTTATTACATTTGTAAACATGAGTTTATGTCTCAATCTCTAGTTTCAAGTCTTCTTCAATACAGCATGATGTTCATTTAGTACATTATGGTCCATTTAGAGTCAAACAGACCATAAAGCAGGGGATGCTTTAGGGCGGGGCTTACTGTGATTGACAGGTCGCTGCTGCAACCGTCTCGACGTCGCTCCTCCGCATTCCAAATATGGTAACGTCCGTTCATTGGTTGCCAAAAAAACAACATGGCTTCGTACATCGTAATGCAAAAGGTCACCTCGGATATACAGCCCTTCAGCCCCACTTCATTTCAACTCAAACTTCTCTTTGTAGATGGATCTCATTTTCAAATCCCCCGTGACCTCCTCTGACATCCTTCCTTTCTCCAATTTGCTCCTGATCGTTGTTGAAGTAGCGCTGCTCTCGAATGCAGCAGGCGTCTGTTCATAAGCGGCTCACGCTCCCCAGGTACGCTCCTGTTCTCTCAGACGCCTTTCCTCTCCTCCTCCCTCCCGCCCTCATATCTGCCAAGGACTTTCAGCTCGTCTCCTCCTGCGATGTGAGATTCATACGCGTCTCTCTTGCCAGAGTGAGAGAGGCGAAAGGTCGGGCCGCACGATGTTGTCAAACCAAATAGATGTAAGTGAATGAATCTCTGGGACCTCTCTTCTCCTCTCGCGACACAAAGGACAGTGAATGTAACTGCTTTGACAGGAACAGAGGAGGCAGACGAGAGATCGTGAAGTCTGAAGAGGGAGAGAGAGAAAGGCAGAGTTCGTACACGGTGAGTTTTTAACAAGGGGTAGATTGTGTCGTCAACATTGTGCTCCATGAACAGCAGATTGTGTCCTTGGAGACTTTTGGAATTTGTCATAATGTATATTCTCTGGACGGAAAACGGTGGATTGCGCCGCGTCATGTTGTGTGTCACTGCCATAGACTTTATATAAGAAGTGGACGTAGTCATCATGATGTCACGCATTGATTTAAGGACTGTCGTTTTGAAGCATCGAGTTTGGCCATTTCGCCGTCGCCATCTTGGATTACGGCTGTCGCCATGTTTTTTTCACAATGAACGGAAGTGACCATATCTGGACTGAGGAGTGAAGTAGAGACGCCATATACGTCTCTGGTAGACCTGTCAATCACTGTGTAGCCCCGCCCCTAAAGCGTCCCCTGCTTTATGGTCTGTGTGACTCTAAATGGACCATAATGTACTAAATGAACATCATGCTGTATTGAAGAAGACTTGAAACTAGAGATTGAGACATAAACTCATGTTCACAATGTTTACTGAGGTAATAAATCAAGAGAGAAGTAGAGTCATTTTCTATAGACTTCTATACAACCAGAGGAGTCGCCCCCTGGTGGTGAGCAGAGATAATGACAGTTTTAAGACACTTCCACATCGGCTCCATTCACAGTCCTCACAGAACGAGAGGTTGCCCCCTGGCCTCTGCCCCAAGCGAGAGAGTTCAAGTATCTTGGGTCTTAATCATGAGAGAGGGTAAAATGAAGCAAGAGGAGATCAAAGGCTCAAAGCATCAAATATTAGAATATGTTCATGTACAACTGGTCCTAAACCAACACTCTGTATTGTAAAATATATCTTCAGTGCACACAGCTGCAGAGCACTTGATGTACACTAGAATGATGTCTGCTGTCTATTTGTCTTGTCTCGTGTAATGGCCCCTTATAGGTGTAATGAGGTCCTGTTCTCTTTCTACCACGTCTGTCACGGTCCGGCTTGTCAAAAACCTCCCTGCATCAGTGACGCCGACACAAATTGCATTACAATAATGGTGCAACCGTTTTATTCCAATTACACTGACGGTGATTAAGATGTTTTTTGTCGTGCACGCTGTCTTTACTCTGCATTGTGTAAGTGTTTCCGTCTCCACGAGCCTGCAGTAATTGGTGGGCCTGTAATGGGCCCCATCTATCACTTCTATCTAAAGGGAATCTCCTCCACCCGTTAAAGGACTGTGGACACTGAGCCAAATGACTCCAGCGGACATTTCTACATGGCCTCCCACTCAACACATACGTACGCAGGGTCACTCCATCACAATGGAATTCTTGTGCAACTGATATATCTTTTCGGTACCGGAGAAGACAATTACACTGAAGAATGGTAAAATAACATCCAAGCTTCTTGGAACACAACAGAATTTCATTTCAATCCACAGAGTTCAACAAAGAGTGATGGACTGTACTTTTCTTGGACCCTTGGTTCCCTTAAATTGTTTCTTTCTTATGTTGAGTACTAAAGCAAAGGTGCCACAATGTAAAATAAAACTGCAGTAGTCCTGTTTAAAAGGACGAGAAGTCAAAAGCAGGACCAAACTATTGAAGTGTTGACTTACTTGTTACATTAGACTGACTGATGCTTTTGTCCAACTGTCAAGCACAGACAGGAGTTGGGGATCAAACCAACAACCTGACAATAAATGGCTGATCGCCTCTGCTACTTGAGCTACAGCCACCACTTCCACCTCCCCTTCCTTTTCCGTTCTCCAACCCTTTTCCAACCGATGTAAATGATGTTCTCAGCTTTGTTTTCTTGGAACCAGATGAATATAAACTCCTGTGTGCTTTCACTCAACCACAAGCAAGCCTTAAACTTTATCGTGGACAAACTGTATCCTCTCTAAACAAGTCTTTTTCACACAAAGTTCACAGTAAATGGTTCTTTTTAGGGCTAACACGCTGTTAGCATTGGGGTCTCGCGTGGGAGTTCTCGGGGCTAACGCAGTAAACTCCACCACCAGGAACACTCCACCTTCCATGGGTCGGATTAGTCTAGGGTAGGCAATACTTGTTGGAATGGTCCTGGATACTTCCTGGCTCTGGCTATGAGCCCCATCAGCATGCTGAGCAGGTTTGTCCCATCAATACGAATGTGACATTTAGCTTTTATGGGGATCAAACCTGTAACATCTCAGGTTGGCGTTGGTCCCTCAAACCGTTGAAGCACCACGCAGGTTTGCCATGTGACCAAACGACTGATGTGACAACCCGCTGTTCCACCTGCTGCCCCGGGTTGTGTTCACATCACGGAACACAAACACAAACAAACCTCCCACATCCCCAAAAAACCTAATTAGTCAATTTTGAGATGAATAAACCGTATTTATCATCTAACCTCCATCACAAAGACGCCAAACTGACAGCATGCACTTCCCACCAAACAAATTGTTGACTAAAATAAAAATAAAGGAATCATAATTAATGAAGCAATCAGCCAGCGCCAGCCGAGCCTCTCATTGACGTCCCGCTGTTGTATGAGATTTTAATAATGCTGTTTAATGACATGCTCCGTGTTGGCTGGCAAACGCAGCTCCATATGTTGTTACAGCTGTGGGGCAGCAGGGACTCGACATGATCCACACAGCTTCAGAGCGGGGTCCCCTGCTGGGCTGTGTGTGTGTGTGTGTGTGTGTGTGTGTGTGTGTGTGTGTGTGTGTGTGTGTGTGTGTGTGTGTGTGTGTGTGTGTGTGTGTGTGTGTGTGTGTGTGTGGGCTGGAAGTACACTTGAATTGGCCATAAAGAAAGATTATTTCTTTCTTTTACTCGCTCGTGTATGCTTCTGTAAGAATACAGTCAATGTTGTGCCTGAGACGTGTTTTGAGTTTCCTTCCTCTACCACACATCTTTCTAGCACTTATAATTGCCCAAAGATTGAAAAGTATTTCTTCTTTTCTTTTATCCGTCTTTCGTGATCTCATACTTCTCAAACGTTTTTTGAAGTGACTCTACTTCTCTCTTGATTTATTCCCTCAGTAAACATTGTAAACATGAGTTTATGTCTCAATCTCTAGTTTCAAGTCTTCTTCAATACAGCATGATGTTCATTTAGTACATTATGGTCCATTTAGAGTCACACAGACCATAAAGCAGGGGATGCTTTAGGGGCGGGGCTACACAGTGATTGACAGGTCGCTGCTGCTACCAGAGCTGTATACAGATGTAGAGCAGATGTAAAGACATCTGGCTAACATGCTTAATGTTGCTTACTAAATGTTCCCATGATAACATACTCATGAGCATGTTAGCATGCTTATTAAAGCATCCACGACGCCAGAATTAACAAAGTAAAGCAACTATTACTATTTTTTAATCATCCTGAAATGTATTTCATTGATTCAAAATTCCTTGAGTTATTGTTTCTTTTATTGATTTATTATAAACAGCGAGCTATAGTGTTGGGAAGTTAAACAGGTCATAATTCTCTATTATCTATTATATATTACTGTGAAAACATCTCCTTCAAACAACCCTATTTATTCAAGTTTCTCGCCAAAATCTAATTTTACAAGATTACATCTGAACACATCATGATGACGTCATAACGAGCATGAAGGCAGCGTAATGTAACTCAATGGAACAACCGTTCGATACCAGCTCTCCTGCTGCCGGTTTCAATGCTGAGGATCTGTACAGATCGCGGTTACAATACAATGAGACGGTGCAACACAGAGTACAACAGATGAGCTTTACACAAAAGCTTCATCCAATATTATTTAGAATCCACCGGCTGCAGAGATTCCATTGATAATAATTGACTTCAATCTAAAATTATTGTCCGACAATTTTGAATGGTGGCGTGTAGAGCGGCGGTGCCCTGCAGAGAGATCACATTGAGCAGAGAACAGAGACTCACTCGCCTTCACCATAACCTGATGTGACTGATGAACACATGAAGCAGACCGAGGCTCTTCCCTCTTCAACTGTTCTCCAAACAGCCGAAGCAACAGTTATTGAGTTATGCGTGTTCCATTATTCATGCGTCTTACATTCATCTCTGTATTTGTGTCAGTGCAGATTGTTCATTTTACACACCGTTAAAAAAATAGATTTAGTTCTTATGACAAAAATGTCTCAAATATAACACTAATGTTGATATTCAAAGGCCAAAGACAGTGCTATTACAGTATGTATGTGTATATATATATACATATATATACATATATATACATACATACACACACACTGTATATGTGGATGTTTTCTTTCCATTATTCTAAGTTATGGAACATAAAAAGCCCAAACTCTCAGAATGTTTATGCCTGTAGTATCTCAACATAATGAAGCTTTAAGAAATACATAAGAGATAAAAAATAAACCAAATATAAAGATAACACAGACTAATGATGTCCCTGTTTTTACAAAGCAAACACTATTTGTACAAATTAGAAGTAGTTTCCTGTGAAGATGGGCTGTTTTGAAAAGGCTGCATGCGTAACGAGCGAAAGTTGAAACGCGTTGCTGGACCTTCGTAGGAAAAAACGTGGAGTAACTTTTCGATATGCAAACCACCGTATGAAGACACGCCGTTAAAAAACAATGTTTTTTCCGCTTTAATGAAAGTCCAGGTCGCATCCCTCACACAACCCTCCCTCTGTTCACTGCAGCAGCTGCCTAATGTTGCATCAAAGACCCAGCCGTTCACAGCCGAGCCTGTGATGGAGAGAGGGGTTTTGTTTTTCCCTCTCTCTTTTTATCACCCTCTCTGATGGATCTTCACAGCGTTGAGGCCACGTGCCAAAGCTGCCGCGCCATCATCAAACCCCATAAACTACTACACAGCTCCAGAGAGAGAGAGAGAAATATGAGAGAGCAGGAAATAAAAGGCCAGAGGGGGAACCGGGTTCCACCATTAGCAAATGAGCCCTAATTCACCCAGACAGCGGAGAACTCACTCCCTTTCGTCTTTTAGTTCTTGACTCGCAGCCCAAGGCCAAGTGCCAATGCTGCTCAGGAAGCTGCCTTCTCCCTGAGAGGTCACCCTCGTAGGTTCAATTCCCGTCTGCACAGTCCTGAGCGGGAAATGATCAGTGTACTCTGGGTTTCACTGGAAGTTGGTACGTGGTGGCCTCATATTACCTGGTGTTAAGAAAATTGAACTGACGTAACACAGGCGTTGCAGATTAAATAGCTCCGCACGCTGCAGTCGACGCATATGACGAAATAGCTCAACTCAGCTCGAATGAAAGCAAGCGGAGAAAGACAAGAAATGACTGGTGTTGTTAATCTGAATGAACTGAAATTAATTCCAAAAATGTTGGACCTTTGCCTGATTCAGCCAGGAAGTGAACACAACACATTTGAATTAAACCACAAAAACATAACCACTAAACTGCGGTTATGTTCTGTTTCCCCTGCAACATGCTTCTGTTTGAATCATTCATGAGGATGGATTTGAGCGTGCTGGAGGCTCCTCACTGTTAATAATGTACTGGCGACAGAAGGCAGGTATGTCGTTAGTTCTTTGTCTTTCGGTGATTTTGATTGTTTTTTCGGAGGAAAATCATGAACGTTCTTGTCTTGACGTCTTAATTTATTGGTGTTTATGCAGGCGATTCTTCCAACAAACACACATATTGTGTTTGCTCTGAGGTCTATTACTTAGTTTGGGCGTTGGGTGTAGTTTCCCTTTGATGACGTCTCATGTGCAACGTGTGTCTGAAGCACACGGTTATAGTTCGAGCTTCCTAATGATTTAAAATGAAATCATGAAAGCTTCAACTATTACCGTGTACTCCACACCTCATTGGTTGGCCGATACGCTCAAAATGGCAGTGTTTGGTGCCCCTCTACTTTTATTTTTTTCGGGTAATAATGTGAATTTTGATTCATTCCATGCATCGACTGAAACCAGAAGGATCATCCACTCCATCCACTGGACACACACACACACACACACACACACACACACACACACACACACACACACACACACACACACACACACACACACACACACACACACACACACACACACACACACACAGTTTATCTACCAACACACTCGTCTGATGTGAGGTTTCTGCTTTCAGCTATCTGGTGTCAAAAAAGGGAATCCAGGGAAATGAAAATGTCAGATCCAGAGGTCGTCCCTGAGTTCCTCCGTCTTGTTTTCCTTCGTGTGTTTTCTCTCAACTCTTCAGTCGACACACATGAATGAACTGTAACACAAACCTGAAGTGTCCGTCAGCCAATATGCTGCGAAAGCGTCATTTGTGTCCTATGAAAGGTTTGAGAAATGTGCAAATAAACAAACACATTTGTAAATAAATGTGTTAAATATTGAAAAATATGAAAAGAATAAAACAGAATTGAATAAATGCACGTCATCAAAAATCAATAAAACTAAAGGAAATCTAATACAGTGAGAAATACTGAAACATAAAGAGAGAAAGAAACAAAATAAATGAACAGTTTTCTCGATAAATGCATTATTTTAGCTCTGGTCATTGCTATTTCTTAATTGTTTACTTTGCACTAATCAACAATCAACACTGTAATCAGAGGAAGTAGCGTCCTCTAATTACTCATCAGAAAAATATCACAAATCTTTCTTTTTAATTCTTCTTTTTTGCATCGATACCAATTTGTTACACTTCCTCTCTTTCTGAGCCTCATTACCTTCAACTTCCCATCCACGATCAATCACACACACACACACACACACACACACACACACACACACGGACACACACACGACCTCGATGGTGGATGAATGAGAGCGAGAGGAAGAGACAGAATCGAATTGAAAAGGGTAAACAAAGATGCAGTGAGCTGTCTTGTGCATAATTACTCTCCATCACGGCTTCATCTCGTTCCCTCCCTCCTCTTCCTCCCTGGAGGGACTTTTTTGTTTGAAGGAGGTCAAAAGCGTTTGACCGCTCAGCGAGACGAGGCGTGACACATCTGTGGTTTTTCACACAGCGGACGAAGCAAAGACTGTAAAAGCGTTGAGAAAATTTAATTCTGGGCTAAAAAAAATTATAATTATTGTAATAAATGCAAAATGTCTAATTTGGATATTTTTTGCAATTGCAACATCAATACACGCCCATCAAAACTAAACACCTCACAAGACTCCAATATACAATATTTGAAAGGAATAGTTTGATATTTTGGAACATTTTCTTGGTGAATTAGATGAGATAATCATATATATATATACATATACACATTATATATATACATATATACATATATACATATACACATTTTACGTTTCTGTTTGCATGCGGATTAGCGCTGATGCATTCAGTCTTTATGCTAAGCTAAGCTAATTGCCCGCTGGTCTAGCCCCTCCCCAAAATGTCTATTATGTGAGCAGTAAAAGTCATAACGAGAAACTTCTGTCTCGCACGGTGCTGAATAAAACGAAAGCGCTTAAAAAAGAAGAGAAACATGGAACCCGAAGTCAATGAAAGAGCTAAACATGTTTAATTAATAAAGTGCTGTCAACTGTCAATCAACATTCATTCAGTATTGAAATTACGCTGGCTATTAGTAGCCAATAAGTGTGTTTTACCAGCAAATAACTTAGCTTAGCATTACTCTTGATTCACCCTTTTAATTCAATAATTGATAAAAAGATTCTCTAAAATAAAAAATACACATAAAGCTCGTAGAGTTTGTCTCCACGTGACATCATTTGTTTCCGTTAATTACAAACAGGAACCACAAAAATGTGACACTGATTAAATGCCGGCTTCCATCTGTAATAATGAATTTGTTGATGTTTTCCAACAGCAGTTTTTTTCCTCAGCGACTCTTTGGTTTTGCGCAGGATTGTGCACTCTGCCCACATCTTCCTCTCCCTCCATCCTCTCATCACTGTTATCTCTTTGCCATTCGTTCTGTCAGGTCCTCTTTGAAAAACAGCCAATTAACTCTGGCACCGCTATTAAAACGCTGTTCTCTCTTTATATTCCTGTAGATAATAAAAGAAATCAGACGGCAGATGCGCTCATGAACTCCGTGGGAGTTTATTTCCTACGGGGGGCCCTCGCTTTGAAACGAGCTCCACGTCAGCGTCGGAGAATGTTTTAAGACTCGAGCGTTCAGTCCTGCTTACAGTCTAGAAGGTAGAAGTCCCACATGGAGGAGGTGACTTCTACGGATGTGTAAAGGAAACCTGGGATCAAACCGTGATGTATCATGTGATGTATCATGTGATGTATCATGTGATGTATCATCACTCGGGATGGCCCCAAAAACTAGGTTCAAAACGCCAACCGGTCTAAACACAGAGTATCAATGTGGTCCGGAGTTAGCGGTTCTGCTGTACTTTTAGTTCTAGAGTGAGACGTCCTCTCTCTCTCTATCTGTGTCTCTGTCTCTCTGTCTCTTTGTCTCTCTGTGTCTTTGTCTCTCTGTCTCTTTGTCTCTCTGTGTCTTTGTCTCTCTGTGTCTTTGTCTCTCTGTGTCTTTGTCTCTCTGTGTCTTTGTCTCTCTGTCTCTTTGTCTCTCTGTGTCTTTGTCTCTCTGTCTCTTTGTCTCTCTGTGTCTTTGTCTCTCTGTGTCTTTGTCTCTCTGTCTCTTTGTCTCTCTGTGTCTTTGTCTCTCTGTCTCTTTGTCTCTCTGTCTCTTTGTCTCTCTGTGTCTTTGTCTCTCTGTCTCTTTGTCTCTCTGTGTCTTTGTCTCTCTGTGTCTTTGTCTCTCTGTCTCTTTGTCTCTCTGTGTATTTGTCTCTCTGTGTCTTTGTCTCTCTGTGTCTTTGTCTCTCTGTATCTTTGTCTCTCTGTCTCTTTGTCTCTCTGTCTCTTTGTCTCTCTGTCTCTTTGTCTCTCTGTGTTTTTGTCTCTCTGTCTCTTTGTCTCTCTGTGTCTTTGTCTCTCTGTGGCTTTGTCTCTCTGTGTCTTTGTCTCTCTGTGCCTTTGTCTCTCTGTCTCTTTGTCTCTCTGTGTCTTTGTATCTCTGTCTCTTTGTCTCTCTGTCTCTTTGTCTCTCTGTCTCTTTGTCGCTCGGTGTCTTTGTCGCTCTGTGTCTTTGTCTCTCTGTGTCTTTGTCTCTCTGTGTCTTTGTCTCTCTGTCTCTTTGTCTCTCTGTGTCTTTGTCTCTCTGTCTCTTTGTCTCTTTGTCTCTCTGTCTCTTTGTCTCCTCTCAGTACAGCGTGAGACTCAGAACATGATCAGAGAGGAAACATTGTAGAACTCTGGTCGTCTCAAACACAATAAAACCCTCACAAGTAAGTTCATCACAACATGTGACCAACAAGCAGAACAGAACATCTGTTTGTGGAGCGGAGCAGCCGTCAGGTAACGGTAGTGATGTCATACATTAGTGATGTCATACATTAGTGATGTCATACGGAGTTCGATTTTTTTCTCACAAAACAATCAAAAAGAACCGATATAAGGAGTATCGATAACAGTAGTATCGATTATATCCGAGCGATAACCGTAAGCGATAAACACACACACACACACACACACGTACAGATGTAAAAACACCGAATCGTCCTGGTGTTTTTAGATTCGTGCCTTTATCCCGTTCTGAAGTGAACTCATTCCGTCCTCTTCTCCCCGTGGAGCAGTTTGAGATGTTTGTTAGAAATGCTGCTCAGTGTGATTGGACGTTTAAAGGCTAATGGCATTCATAAACCGTTGCCTCCACACCGAGCGACACACTGGCAGCAGTGGAGGTATCTAAACTCAGACAGTCGCTCTGTGCGACGCTAAAACCCTTCCCCTGATGCTCTTTAATGATAACGCCCTCTGTGCTGATCCTGTCGTACCCTCCTGCCGCTGCCCTTTCCCCGGCACCTTCCCCCGGCTGGCCCTCGTCCTCCGGATGATCGCATCTTATCCCTCAGAGAGAGAAAGGGCCTGGATATCTAGTGGAAGGGTTTACGTTACGTTCATGGCGTCTCAAATGGCTTGGACTTTACACACAAAAACTCACAGGGTCCACAGCTAATTCTCCACTGGCTACTCGAGTGGCGTCGCTATTAAAGAGAAATTACAAGCTGTACTCCACAAATGACAGATTGGAAGCGGGGTCAATGTGACGGTGGAGAGGAGGAGGAGGCAGGGGGCGGAGGAGGAGAGGAAATGAGGATAGGAGAAGAAAAGAGGAGAGGAAATGAGGATAGGAGAAGAAAAGAGGAAAGGAAATGAATAGAGGAAACGAGCATTGGAAAAAGCAGCGCAAGGAAATGGACATTTCACACAGGTACACATGAAATAACTAGGTTGAATCAGTGTCAATAATAATTGAGGATGGCTTTAATTTCATTAATTCAACAACATAAACATGCAATTTTTACCAATTTGTTACAGAAGGCTCAGGTTTAAAGTGCTGCAGAAAGCCCTTCATATCAAACTGTACAATATGGGATGTAAATGACAAGGAAGCAGCCTTTCATCATGATTTCTGCCATTATATAGTGTTGTTTGGGAGTTTCCAGGAGCCCAAAAGATGTAAGATTTTTTAAGTATCTCAAACTAAATAAACTGAAATTAGATTGCTCGCTTTACATGCGCTCTTTGATCCTCAAGGAAATACACATTTTTGCGAGGATCTCAACCGAAGGACGGTCTGACTGTACGTTACTCGTGTGTGTGCAGCATTAGTTCAGAACACATGTATGAAGAGGGACCTCTGGATGAACACCGACTATGTAGGCCACACACAGCTCCAATCACACAAACAGCCAGTAAGCCAGCGAACTAACAGGAAGCAGCGACGCAACACAACTGGCACTCGATTTTCAGACTGGAAACCATAGAAAACAACAAAAAGAGAAAATATTCCTTCATATGCATGCACAGATCCTCTGTGATGAACCTTCTAGAATAAAATACGACTGTTGAGCATTTTTCTTCGCTCACACATCACAGAGCAAAACCATTAAATCTGCCCCTGCACAGGTCACAAAACAGTCTCATCAGGATTCTGTGAATTTGATCTCATTTTGTTCATTTTCAGTTTCTTGCCAAATTAATTACATTCATCTTCTCAGAGGAGTTGTTTGTAACCAGCCATGGAGGAGGGAGGGAGGGAGGGAGGGAGGGGGAGTGTCCCATCTCTCATTCTCCGTTTGACCGAACTGTACGGCGGCCAAGCATTGTTGTGCCGGGTGTCAGCAAAGACTCCTGGGTAATAGGGTTTGAAGTAAAGGCTCATTACCTGCCTCATTTCCCTCTGACCGGCTAAAACACACCGCAGGCCTTCTGGGTAACTCTGAAACGCAGACTGGGTCCAGATGTGTGTGGCCTCAGGTGAGCTGAAGTCCAATTTGATGCTTTTATTCTGCAGAATAAGAGAGAAAGACATGAGCATTTTAAACCAGATCAAATTACATTTTAAAACAAAAGCTTTTCTCTGAGGTGCATTCTGTTGCACAGGCCAACATGATATGCACAAACGGTTCGACAACGTAATTAAACCGAAAATGAACTCCCTCGTTATCAGACCAGTCAATTTAAATTCTTGGAGCTTAAAAAAGAGAATTAATTTAGAGCTAAAGCAGAGCTTTCATAGGCTGCTGTTCAGATTCAATGGCAGTCTGACATCGTTTTCTTGTTTCTCTGGTGGGAGGATTGAGTTCTGCTAATAACCAATGTGAGTCAGTATAGACTAACTATTGATGCAGGAACATTTAGAAGATTTCCATGATACAAATGAGTGTTTCCGTCTTCTAAACACCACCTTTGGTTTGTGTGAATTCATTTTTGAAGCCTCGAGTTCGACTTTTTGTGCCATAGTCATCTTGTAGAAGGTGGAGCAAAGTACGAACGAACGTTGAAGAAGACGTTCTCAGGCGACAGGAAGGTTACACCTAACTTTGATGAACTGAAAACACGCGGTGAAAGGGTGAAAGTTATAACACGGACAACTCCCTGACTGGACAACGCCGCGGTAGCAACCTGCCAATCACAAGGTAGCCCCGCCCTAAAGCATAAACTCATGTTTACAATGTTTACTGATGTAATAAATCAAGAGAGAAGTAGAGTCATTTTCTCATAGACTTCTATACAACCAGAGGAGTCGCCCCCTGGTGGACACTAGAGAGAATGCAGGTTTTAAGGCACTTAAACACAGACAGTGGCTGCAAACAGAAGACTGTGTTCGTACTGGCAGCTCTCTGGTGTGACTGCAAACTAGGACGGTGATGACAGAGAGCATGCTGCACAAGTGTCACTGAAGTCCAACCTAATATCTGAGTCGTGGCCATTCTTCCACGAAGCTGGACGCGGGTCAAAGTGATGAGCTCAATCTCTCTGCAGCTCCGATCGAAAGCCTTTCTCATCTCAGACGATCTCTCAGAGCGTCCGCCTCCGGCTGAGGCGTGTTGACACCACACAGGCCAGGTGTAATGGAATTGACCTCCACCGACAAATCGGCTCACGTTTTCGCAAACAGACACATCGCTGCTTTGGGGCCGGTGCGGCACGAACTGCAAACTCAGCGGATTGTAAAATAAAAAGGTCTGACGGCTGCAGCAGCAGAGACGAGCCGTCCTCTCTTTCAGGATGTCTTTGCAGCTGCAGGACGAGCAGAGAACTGTGGGCTTCTGCATCCAATGTGACTACGATAGAAAAGCTACATCAGTTGTTACAGTATCGTAGTAGTAGTAGTAGTAGTAGTACTTGTA
Source organism: Melanostigma gelatinosum (assembly GCF_949748355.1). Taxonomy (NCBI): domain Eukaryota; kingdom Metazoa; phylum Chordata; class Actinopteri; order Perciformes; family Zoarcidae; genus Melanostigma; species Melanostigma gelatinosum. The sequence continues at coordinate 3,340,076 of NC_136639.1, forward strand.
GTAATACTGCTGGTGGTGGGGGTGCTGGGCTTGATCCCAGATTGTAAGTTAATTCCCTTTAAAACTATGGTTTTAAAATGTTAAAATAGAGATAAAAAATGACAAAAAATGACTAAATTCACATTTTGGGAGACTTTATTGGAGTGTGGAAGGCAAACAGGTTGCCTGCTTTCATTTTTGTATGAGTGCCGATGCAGACTTTCATGTTTATTTTAAGTTGTTTAAAAAAGCTTAACAACAGATGAAAATCCTGTTTTTTGCTGCCATCCAGTGTAACGACTTACTTTGCTGCAGTTCCATAGAAGTGTACTTCAGGGTGTCAGTAGAGCCATTAGTGATGCTGGCTGGGGTCTGGAATCTTTCACCGACGGAGGGCAGTGACAGAAACCACTTATCTCAGCATCTCCAGACGTATCTCCACAGCTCTGCAGAAAGGTCTGGCTCAGCCCATCAACATTCTGCAACAAGAGACAAAAAGACCACTCCGGCTTGTTTGTATTTCTGTAAACTGATCACAATCGTCTCGGGAAGTGACGCTAAGCACGAGATTGAGCGACGGAGCCTTCGGTAAAATAGATAAAACAGCAGATAGTGCTGCAGGGATGATGTATTTATGTAGGCCAACACAGGAAGTGGGATTATTCCATTGGATTATTGCAGTAAATAAATGTTTATGATATTTACACATTTTGTTCAGCAAGAAAAGCTTCACGAATGAACTCCGCTTTTATGACTTTTGTCGTGTAAATGTAGATTACAAGAATAAAAAAAGCTAGCGTTTAAACTAACTGCTCCACGTTGGCATTACTTCACATCGAAACCGTTAAGATAAAAGGCGTGACGACTCTCATTCCCATCAAACCTTTATGATTCTCAGCTGAGGTTTTGGTTACTTTAAATGTATTTCTCCAAAATCATATTACGCTGGCCGGCGTTGATATGTGGTTGGCCAGTGCACTTTACTTCTCCGTAGTCTGCTGGGGGAGCAGCATTGGAGCCAGAGACACCAACAGACTTAATAAACTGGTTAAGAAGGCCGGCTCCATCATTGGCTGCTAACAAGACTATCTGGAAGAGGTGGTGGAGAGGACACTGAAGAAACTATTATCCATATTGGATAACCAGGACCACCCTCTCCACCACCTCCTGCAGGGACAGACTGATCCAGATACAGGAGAACATTCTGCTATCAGACTCTATAATTAATCACCTGTGAACAGATCATCCTTCACATGACTACAACACCACGACACTGTCTTTGCACTATACTGTTTAGTTGATGTAGTTAGTTAATTTAACACTATTCTATTTCATACTGGGCATTTTTTATTTTATTTTATTTATATTTAATATGTTCTACTCTGTTATTTTATTGTATATAGTGTGCATTTTTCATTCTCAATAATTTATTTTTACTCTGTTACTTCGTTTGCTGAAGTTTATCTTTGCTGCTGTTATAAACTAATTTCCCCCTGGAGATGAATAAAGTATATAATTAGTATTATTAGTTTATATTATTAAGTACAGTGATCATGTGTACAGACATAAACTTCTCTAAAGTCTCTCCAGCTGTTAAAGCCGACTGACAGCTGTGATCAGCTGATCCTCCGTCATCAGAAACAGACGTCGCTTCACGTGACGCAGCTGAGGAAAGGACGTCTCTCATCTCCTTTCATCTCTCCTTGCGTGACGGCCCCTCCCTCCCTGTTTCCTTTCGTTTCACTTCTGGAGCTCGTTGTGTCGCAGCTTCTTCTTCTCTGCTTCTAAAGGTTAGTGAGCGACTCTTCTCACTGAGGGACTCTGACTCTTTGGTCAAATAATACTTGATGTTTTTCTTCAGTCAGCTGAACACAAATGGATTTAATGCGAAGTTTAGTATGTGCAGTATGACGTCATCGTCCGCACTAAAGCTACCGCACATCACTCCAATGAATAGAAGAGTAATTTAAGATCCTGTTATTTATTATTATTAAAGCTACAGTCAGATATAATATGAAGTATTTGACTGTGTACTATTTGAATCCCACATTGAAGTTAGACAAAAATAATGAATCTTGGTCTCTGGAAGGGACTTTGACATTAGATTATACAAATAGTACACAGTAAAGTACTTCATATTAGTACTGACTGTAGTCTAAATAAGAGGATCTTAAATTACTCTTCTGTTCCTTAATCACAAATAACTCACGCGATCCTTTACTTTGAAATCCAGACCGGAAGTACTCCTTGGAGGGATGTGCGGTAGTTAGCGCGGACAATGACGTCATACTGTACATACTAAACTTCAATTAGATTAGGACCTATTGTTCTTCTAATGTTGTTATTATTATTTATTCTGATTATTCTGATTATTTTTATTATAAAGCGTTTGGAGAGCAGAAATGAGCTCACAATAGTTTAAAGTCATGTCAGTAGGCATCAGTATAAATGACCTGTAAAGCAGTAAACGCTGAGATTCAGGTTACATGTCACAATAAAGGATGCACACTACATTGTGACAACACATCAGTAAACATCTGCAGATGAGAGCTCACAGTGCTTCATTGAAGGATTCAACGAACAGCCAGTTGAGCCCACTTTCCTCTCTCAGCCTCTGGATTCACTGCCGGTCCTCTTCTCTGGACTCCTCACTCGTCTCCTCTGCCAACGTGTTCTACTAGATTACTGTCAGACCTCCAGGAGACACAGAGAGTTTAGAGAGCTGCTTTTACTTTGACAGTCTGTTATGTTACAAACACTGAAGCTACTCTAAGTGGCCGTCTGCATAAAGAAGCTGTTCAGCTGATGTTAACCCGTTTTCAAAGAACATCAACCCAACAAATAATGATGGGTGCTTTATTGTGAAAAGCTGTAAACGGTGAAATGAGTCCGTTCAAGGTGACGGTTTCCCTTTGAGCCACCAGATGGCGACAGCCCCGTTAACAGCTCCACTAACAGCCTCATTGAGAGGAGACATCAGTGCGACTCCATCACAGAGAATCAGGACGTTGATGTGAAGGAGGACTGAGTGCTGATCAATGATTGGACGGATGCTTTCAGCTCTGCTCTCACTGGTTCCTCTACACATGACGGTACAAAGTGATGTGAATTCAGCAGCAGCTAACAAGGTCACATGACTGATTTTGGATTGTTGGACGAGCTGCTTCCTGCTCTGACTGGACGTGGAAACAGAGGAACATTTCAAACGTTGAAGAGCTTTTCAAAGTCACTCAAATAGAAGTGAAAGGTGACGTCATCCACAAAGAGAGGCCAATAAAAAGCCAGATGAAGAGTCTTCCTCTCGTCTTCAAACAAGCCAACAGACTAAAGAGCGTTGTGAACGTCATCTCTTAGAGAGGACTCTGCAGCTCAGAGGGACAACAGCATGGAAACTGTCCCATGAGTGTCTTTAGTGTTGAGGTGAATGAGCTGTGTGTGTTTGTCATGATGAAGAGAAATAATGTTGTTGTGTTTGTGTGAAGGTGTGGACTCTGCTATGAATCAGTGTGAGGACGGAGAGGAGGGAGTCCCTCCCTCTAAAACCAGCCACACCAAAGCTCAGAGGTGAGATGACCATCTCTACCTGTCCATGACTCAAAGTCTTTCATTCACTGACTCTGTTTCTACACGTGTGACCAGGACCCATCAGGGACCACACTGCCCTGGACCTGGACCTGAACCTGGACCTCAACCTGAACCCAGCTGTGTGTCCATGAAGAGTGACGGGTCTATGCCTTATTTTATAGACTTCAAAGATGGACGCCACTCTGTTGATCAAAGGTGAGGATTTCAAACTGATGGTGGTGATGATGATGATGATGGTCAGATGGTCACTCAGGTAAAACTCTTTTACACCACATGGTTCCTCTCTTCATCCTGATTAGACAGCATTGCTCTTCAACCATCATGGTCACCTCACTGCATCACTTCCTGTCTTTGCTGCACTGAATACAGCTTCAACATCAACACTGAAACATTTCTACATGAAACATTGATTTCATTCTAAATGTCTCCTAAAACTACCAGAATACAAATACACAGAGTACAGTAGGTTTATTACTTCACTGAATGTATCTGGTGTTTCTATCAGGAGGAAGCTGGAACAACCTGGACCTGGACCTGGACCTGAACCTGGACCGGGACCAGGACCCAGCTGTGTGTCCATGAAGAGTGACGGGTCTATGCCTTATTTTATAGACTTCAAAGATGGATGCCACTCTGTTGATCAAAGGTAAGGATTTCAAACTGATGGTGGTGATGATGGTGATGGTGATGATGATGGTTTGGATGATTATTCCAAAATAAAGTTACAAAGTACTTCACAATAAAACATGAAAGCAAATAAGAAACACAATCGTAAAATACGATTTTAAATAAATAAAATGCGTCATATGTAAAAATAATCCAAACGGTAAAAGTGAGTCTTCAGAAGATATTTAAAGAGGAAACTGAATTTTCCAGCCTTAGATTACCAGGAAGAGAGTTCCACAGCTGAGGGGCCCCACAGAAGAGAGGCGGCCTCTCCAAGCATTACAGAAAAGAGCCAGTTCAACAGATAAGACATCAACCAATCCAGCTCCACATCACTGATGCCACAGAGTTCTTTAGACGGCGGATTAAGACTTTGTGGTCCACTGTGTCAAAGGCTGAGCTGAGGTCAAGAATAATTCAAATGAGTACAGGCAGAAGGTCATGTGACCTTGACCTGAGAAGTCTCAGAGATGTGAAGAGAGTGAAAGTCAGACTGAAGATTCTCAAACATTTCACTGTTATTCATGAAAGAAATCAATGGAGTGGGAAGAGTCTTTTCTAAAATCTTATAAAAACGGCAGCATGTTTAGAATGAGAGAGGAGATACCAGTTGACATGGAGCAGTTAATAACGACGAAAACATCCGGACCAACCGTCTAAACACAGCTTTTAAACATGAAGTGAATTCAGTCTCAGAGGCAAGTGGATGGTTTTAAAGTGTAACAGTGGTTCAAAGGTTGACAGAGAGATTTCACTAAAGTGGTCCTCAGGTAATCAGTGGACCTGATTGTTCATGATTCCTCCACAGAGAGGACCAGGAGAGCTCAGAGGTTCCCAGAGGTCAGTCTGCCCAGCAGCATCAAACACACCTGGACTCCATATTTACGGTCTGTACATGTACAACTACTGTTACATCTATTGTGTTCACAATCATCTCCATGCTGCACTTTGTAGACCAGTGGATCGTCAGTCTGTCCCACATGGATCTGATGTTTGCTTCCATGGTTTTAGTTTGTGTCATTCATAGAATATTCTGTTCCAGCTGCTGGAGGAGACCATCGTCACTTTTGTGAAGAACGAGCTGAAGAAGATCCAGAAGGTTGTGAGTTCAGATTACCCAGAATGCTTAGAGAGTCAGAGGGAGGATGAGGAGGTGCTGGACGGTGAGGATGAAGAACAGAGGAGGAACAGCAGAGAGGCATTTGTGGAGATCACAATGAACTTCCTGAGGAGAATGAAGCAGGAGGAGCTGGCTGACTGTCTGCAGAGCAGTAAGAGGATTTCTCTAAAGATTCAACATGCTGGATAAATGTGACGTTTACTAACGTCTCAAGAGATGGACCAACATGTATTCAGATATGTTGACATATTTCTCGGATAATGTATTCATTGATGTTCTTTGTTTTTATTCAGGAAGTCATTCAGGAGTTCCTGCTGCAGTTTGTCAACGTGAACTCAAATCTAACCTGAAGAAGAAGTTCCAGAGTGTGTTTGAGGGGATCGCTAAAGCAGGAAACCCAACCCTTCTGAATGAGATGTACACAGAGCTCTACATCACAGAGGGAGGGACTGCAGAGGTCAATGATCAACATGAGGTCAGACAGATTGAAACAGCATCCAGGAAACCACACAGACCAGAAACAACCATCAGACAAGAAGACCTCTTTAAAGCCTCACCTGGAGCAGAGGAACCAATCAGAACAGTGATGACAAAGGGAGTGGCTGGCATTGGGAAAACAGTCTTAACACAGAAGTTCACTCTGGACTGGGCTGAAGACGAAGCCCACCAGGACATACAGTTCACATTTCCATTCACCTTCAGAGAGCTGAATGTGCTGAAAGAGAAGAAGTTCAGCTTGGTGGAGCTTGTTCATCACTTCTTCAGTGAAACCAAAGGAGCAGGAATCTGCAGGTTTGAAGAGTTCCTGGTTCTGTTCATCTTTGACGGTCTGGATGAGTGTCGACTTCCTCTGGACTTCCACCACAATGAGATCCTGACTGATGTTACAGAGTCCACCTCAGTGGATGTGCTGCTGACAAACCTCTTCAGGGGGAAACTGCTTCCCTCTGCTCGCCTCTGGATAACCACACGACCTGCAGCAGCCAATCAGATCCCTCCTGAGTGTGTCGACATGGTGACAGAGGTCAGAGGGTTCACTGACCCACAGAAGGAGGAGTACTTCAGGAAGAGATTCAGAGATAAGGAGCAGGCCAGAAGGATCATCTCCCACATCAAGACCTCACGAAGCCTCCACATCATGTGCCACATCCCAGTCTTCTGCTGGATCACTGCTACAGTTCTGGAGGATGTGTTGAAGACCAGAGAGGGAGGAGAGCTGCCCAAGACCCTGACTGAGATGTACATCCACTTCCTGGTGGTTCAGTCCAAACTGAAGAAGGTCAAGTATGATGGAGGAGCTGCGACAGATCACTGGAGTCCAGAGAGCAGGGAGATGACCGAATCTCTGGGAAAACTGGCTTTTGATCAGCTGCAGAAAGGCAACCTGATCTTCTATGAATCCGACCTGACAGAGTGTGGCATCGACATCAGAGCAGCCTCAGTGTACTCAGGAGTGTTCACACAGGTCTTTAGAGAGGAGAGAGGACTGTACCAGGACAAGGTCTTCTGCTTCGTCCATCTGAGTGTTCAGGAGTTTCTGGCTGCTCTTCATGTCCATCTGACCTTCATCAACTCTGGAGTCAATCTGCTGTCAGAAGAACCAACAACCTCCCGTTGGTCTGAAGACTTTAGAGACAAACCTGAACGAACACATCTCTACCAGAGTGCTGTGGACAAGGCCTTACAGAGTCCAAATGGACACCTGGACTTGTTCCTCCGCTTCCTTCTGGGTCTTTCTCTGGAGACCAATCAGACTCTCCTACGAGGTCTGCTGACACAGACAGGAAGTAGCTCACAGACCAATCGGGAAACAGCCCAGTACATCAAGAAGAAGATCAGTGAGGATGTGTCTCCAGAGAAAAGCATCAATCTGTTCCACTGTCTGAATGAACTGAATGATGGTTCTCTAGTGGAGCAGATCCAACAGGCCCTGAGTTCAGGACGTCTCTCCACAGATGAACTGTCTCCTGCTCAGTGGTCAGCTCTGGGCTTCATCTTACTGTCATCAGAAGAAGATCTGGACGTGTTTGACCTGAAGAAATACTCTGCTTCAGAGGAGGCTCTTCTGAGGCTGCTGCCAGTGGTCAAAGCCTCCAACAAAGCTCTGTAAGTACAGAGAGAGTTAGATTCATATATCAAAACTTAAATACGCCAATATCTTTTCTACTTATTGTTTATTTCTTCTTCATCATTGTCTCTTCAGACTGAGTGACTGTAACCTCTCAGGGAGAATCTGTGAAGCTCTGTCCTCAGTTCTCAGCTCCCAGTCCTCTAGTCTGAGAGAGATGGACCTGAGTAACAACGACCTGCAGGATTCAGGAGTGAAGATGCTGTCTGGAGGACTAAAGAGTCCACATTGTACACTGGAGACTCTCAGGTGACCCTGTGAATTACTTTTCTTTGACTAAGTTCTAAGTTTAAAGTTTACACACAAACAGATTGGTGATGACAGTAATACACACAAACCTTCCAGCCCTCACAGTTCCCTCAGATCCCTCAGATCATGTGACACGTGTGTTGTTTTGTGTGTTTGCAGCCTGTCAGGCTGTCTGATCACAGAGGAAGGCTGTGCTTCTCTGGCCTCAGCTCTGAGCTCCAACCCCTCCCATCTGAGAGAGCTGGACCTGAGCTACAATCATCCAGGAGACTCAGGAGTGAAGATGCTGTCTGATGGACTGAAGGATCCATACTGGAGACTGGAAACTCTCAGGTATGAAGAGGCCTGCTGCAGCCACAGACACTCAGTCTGATGGAGGAGGTCGAGCTGGAGACTTGTTCTCTGTCACACTGTCAGCCTGGTTAATAAGACCCTGATACACCAAGCTGACCTCAAACTACCAGAGACATATCAAACAATAGTAGATGTTTTGATGCTTGTGTGTGTTGCTCTTTAGTCCAGACATTATTGTGAAAAGACAAAGAAACAATCTGTTTAAAGCATCTTGATGAATCATCACAATAGGATGTATGTACATCCTATTGTATTTGTACATCCAACCACTAGCTGGTGAACATATTGGAGCATTTAGCAGCTAAAGAGACAGATGTTTCCCTCAGGAGGTGGTGGAGACCAAACACAGAGCTACGAGAGAGAGAATAGTGGACTTCCATTCATCAGGAGACACAAACACTCCTTGTCACGACCTGGCTCTGACAGTCATAACCTAATCAGGGAGACACAGACGGGTTTCCAAAAGCAAAGAGTTTTATTCGACATAGCAATACGTCGAACAACAAAGGTGGCTGGAACGAGCCGTTCTCGTTCCTCCACGGGGCGATAGGAGAGCGGGGTCTGACAGTCAGGAAGGCGGAGCTTTATACTGGAGCACTGGCCCAGGTGTCTCCAGTCTGCAATCTCCCGGATCCTGCCATTAAAGAGACACACACACACACACACACACACACACACACACACACACACACACACACACACACACACACACACACACACACACACACACACACACACACACACACACACACCAGGAACACTCCTGATGAGTCATCATGTTGATGTGTAACTGCAGGATGTGGAGCAGCTGGTTGATATCATGTTCGACACAACTACTTTATAAGCTGATAAGATGTCACATGTTGTGTTCACAGCTTGTTTTCACTGAACCACAAGTGGACAAAGAAATGAATAGATGCAGGTTTAAACATGTGACTCACTGACTGACTGTCGAGGAAACTGAGTGTGAAATGGATGATGATGGTCAATATAACACTGATAATAATACATCATGAATAAGTGAAGATAATGAGCTGTCGTCATGGGCCAATCAGAAGAAGCTCCAGTGAAGTCACAGAGTATGAGCTGATGAATAATAAGTGCTCATGTGAAGATGAATAACAAAGCTCTGTGTGTGAGAGTGATGTAATGTCCATGTCTCCATGCTGCTCTGACCCCCCTCCTGCTTTCAGGGTGGAGCCTGCTGGAGTCCGATGGTCCAGACCAGGTCTGAGGAAGTGTAAGTGTGCTTTGAGTTAGATTCATGAAAACAAAGCATCTTCAAACTGTGACATCACTCATTCACATCTCTGATGTCATCATCAAACACATGATAGATTCATAACTGCAGCCGTGTTGTGTCTTGTTCTCTCCATCAGATTCCTGTGAACTCACACTCGACACAAACACAGTGAACAGGAGACTCAAACTGTCTGACAACAACAGGGAGATGGCACTTGTGGAGGAGGATCAGTCATACCCTGATCATCCAGACAGGTTTGACCACTATCTTCAGCTGCTGTGTAGCACTGGTCTGACTGGTCGCTGTTACTGGGAGGTCGAGTGGAGAGAAGGAGTTTATATATCAGTGAGTTACAGAGGAATCAGGAGGAGAGGAGACAGTAGAGACTGTGAGTTTGGAGAGAATGATCAGTCCTGGTGTCTGTGGTGCTCTGATGATGGTCGTTACTCTGTCTGTCACAATAAGACAGAAACGTACATCTCCTCCTCCTCCTCCTCCTCTGGTAGAGTAGCAGTGTATGTGGACTGGCCTGCTGGCTCTCTGTCCTTCTACAGAGTCTCCTCTGACACACTGATCCACCTCCACACCTTCAACACCACATTCACTGAACCTCTTTATCCTGGCTTTGGGTTCATCTCCTGGTCCAAGCCTGGTTCCTCGGTGTCTCTGTGTTCTCTGGAGGAGGGAGAGTCTCCTCCTGCTAGAGGAACCTTCTCTCTGCTGACCAGATAGTTCAGTGTGTACAGCAAGGGTCTTCAATTAAAATTCCAAAAGGTCCAGATTGAGAAAATCTCCTCGGGCAAAGGTCCGGAACATTACAATAATATCTAACTTGCCATTTAGTGCCATAAATATATTCAAGAAGCCTAGTAGTAGTAACAACGTCTTTGTGTAGTCAACAACTGTCGAATCAAATAAAGTACACATCAATTATATTTTAACAAATTATCATTCTCACTTTTCAAATTTAACTGGATGGATTATAAATAATACATAAATAAATGTTCTTCTCATCTCAAGTACAATAAGGGCTGCATGAAAGAATAACTGACATAACAGAAAGCTTTTCAAAAATGTGCATCTTAAAATAATGTACTTAATCTTGTAAAAATGAATTTCACTGAATTGTCCTGCAGCTTTAAATTCAGTTCATTCATGTGTGAAGTGATGTCAATCAAAGAAGACACAATATTCTATTTTTCTCATCTTGAAATTCGAGAAATGAGTGCGCATGGACTTTGTGTGTTTATTTAACTACTAGTTTCAGCTCTATTCTCCCTGTTAACATCATTGAACAGTGAACTAATGGGCTCTGAGATTTATTTTCTGTGATATAATTTCAGATGCGAGTGGGTACGTTTGTTCAAAAAAGTTGTGCTTTGTCTCGTAGTGTCGCTTCATTTACCGCTTTTAATAATCGTCACAGTCTCTAAACATGTGAGACACACTGGCTATAAACAGTCCGTGTGAAGAATTAACCTGTAAGAGTCTGTTCATTCTTGGTTAAAGACTCTGGTCTCTTTGACCACTTTTCTCTTTTTGGAGAACGTCATGTGAAATAACTTCTCTGACTCACGTATTATTCTCCTGCTCTTCCTTCTCTTTCCTCATCTCTTCCCGAGGAAACGTGTCAGAATACCCACATTTGATTGGCGGAGCTGCATCACGCGATGTGATTTACAACGCATTGGTCGGTGTGTTTCCTGCACCGCTGAACGAGTGCCGTAACGGCTGAAAAAGCTGCGCCGGTTAAAATAGAAGCGCTCCGTCAAAAATAAAATCGATTTTAGGTCCTGGGTCCGGATACAACGGCGTCTGGGTCCGGATCCGGACCGCGGTCCGCCAATTGGCGACCCCTGGTGTACAAGATCACACACAGCTGATGAGAGTTGGTACCAACCTGATCTCTCAGTGGTTGTAGATGCAGTTGGAGCAGGTGAGGGGTACCTGAGCTGGTCTGGACTCTGGGGGGTTGAGAGCTCTCTGGGACTTGTGGTGTTGCAGATGGATGTGTGAAAGAGCTGAGCGAGGTCCATGTAATGACCTGGAATGATGTGTTGTCTGAGAGAAGCTGTGAAACATCTTTGACTTTGTGTAGAAAACTGAACTTTGTTGTCTTGAAACATTTGTTTGTGTTCAGAAAAACCTCCGAATGTCAAACAAGAGTCTTTCTGGATCAAATGCAGCATCTGTGGAACAAGAAGCACAAGTTGTGAAGAGTTGTTTTGATTTGAACAAACTAAATTCATCTTCTTTGATCATCGTGTAACAAATGCGTGGCGATATAATATCGCCACGCAAAATATCGCGATACTATGCTGTATCGATTCTTTCCCCCATGTCCGTCAAGGTGGAATACTGTCACCTGCTCTTTTTAATCTACATATGGATGATCTTTTGAAAAAACAAAGAGTGCAGGACGTATGGTGGGGGAAAGTCTTGTTAACCATCTGATGTACGCTGATGACTTCGTGGTCCTGTCTCCTTATAGCGCTGGTTTACAGCAATTGCTCAGAGTCTGCTCACGGTATGGCGTGCAGTGTGACATCGAATTCAACTCTAAAAAGAGTGTTATCGCGATTGCTAAAACCAAGGAGGATCAGAAGCTACATTTTCCCTCATTTTTTATGGGAGGTCAAGAGCTAAATATGGTGCACAAAATTAAATATTTGGGTCACATCATCAGGAATGACCTAAGTGATGATGACGATGTGCAGCAGCAGTGTTGCAAATTGTATGCTCAAGCTAATATGCTGGCAGGTAAATTTCACATGTGTACAGATGATGTTAAAACAGCTCTCTTCAGAGCCGACTGTACTCACTGTATACAGCCCAGCTGTGGTGCAGCTGTAGTAAAGCCAAAATGAAGAAGATTCAGGTGGCATTTAATGATGCTTTTAGAATCTTGCTCAAGCTTCCAAGATGGACAAGTGCTAGTCATATGTTTGTGAAATGTTCCCACCTTCCATGCTGTGTTGAGGAATTTTATTTACAAATTTAAATGTCGGTTAAATGACTCAGAAAATGCAATTATAAAAGCCGTAACTCATCCAACACAAAGCGACACAAGATATTCTTCTTGTTTCTGGAAACATTGGAACAAATGTCTGTTTTTAACAACGAGTGACTTTTTTAACTGAACTGTGTCTTGGTGTCCTCGTATTGTATTGTATTTTATATATTGTTGTTGTGTTTGTGTTGTTGTTTTTTTGATACTATGTGGACTCATGAGTCTGAAATAAATGTTGAAGATATATATTACATTTATACATTATACTTGTTTTCTGCAGCCAGCAGGTGGCGCTCTGTGGAGTTGAATGACCCGTCAATTAATGACTTATTAGTAAACTGTTTAATCTGCTTTACATTCTTCAACTTGAATTGAGGATGTTGTCAGGTCTAATGTTTTCAGCTGAAGTCGCTTTATCTTCTTCTTCAGTCTTGTATTCTTCTTCTTCATAATATTCTTAACCTTAATTGATGTGGTGGTTAATTGTAAATTAAATGTGATAATCTGCCTCTGAGCCTGTGCGTGTGTGCTCGCCATCCTTATTGCTCTTTAAAAGTGACGCCTTGTGTCACTGAAAGTTATTGAAACTTTGTTGCAGCGTTTCAGGGCGTTTTCACACCTTCAGTTCGTTTGCTTTGTTCTGATTCAGGGATTAATATGATACAATGTTGCAGTTGCCCCTTTGTTCGGTTTGTGTTCACACTGCAACATTTAACAACAGCGGACTAAATATTGTAAACAAACGCCACGCGCGAGCAAACTGTTCTCTCATTGGTCCGATTTCTATGCGGCTATAAATAGGCTCTGTTGCTTCTTTTTTTTAAGGTGTGCGGGATTGGGGGTGCGTGAACCCGGTCGGGATGTAGAAGGGGTTGCGCGGCCTAAAAAGTTTGGCACCGCTGGTCTAGGGCTAGGCCTAGGGTACATCCCAAGTCTCTTATTTGTCATTTCCAACTTCCGGTTCAGGCGAGGATTGCGTTCCGGAAGTTCAACCGGAATCAAGGAAATTGTCTCTTATTTGTAATTTCTTCATTTCCTCGCTCCTCAACAACTTCCGTTTCAAGGAGGATCATTTCCTCGCTCCTCGATCCTCGCTCGAACCGGAAGTTAAAAGTGTAATAAACCAAAAAATGAATATCCACATGGAGAAAAAAAAATACTGTATCCGTTTTTAACCACCGAGTGGGTCCTCTTCCACCAAACAAGCGATCTTTTGTCGACAACCGGAAGTTGACCGTGCAGCTGCTTCCGGTTTCCCCGCCCTCTCTCCCGCCCTGTCTTCTGGGTTGTTTGCAAACAGTTCCGTCCTCCGGGTCCGTGGGTTCCCCTCCACGATGGGGGAAAACGTCGACAGCGAGATCATTGAGCACCACGTCGAGGAGGAGATGGAGAAGAAGGACGCGAGGAGCCACGCAGCCTCCTCCTCCTCGTTCCTAGAGAACTTTAGCGCTCCGTCCGAGTCTGACAGAGAGGCCCACAGCGGCACCCAGTCCTCCCACAGACTGCTGGCCTACAGCGACGCGCTCATCTCCATCATCGCCACCGTCATGGTGAGACACCCGAGCCTCGAACCGTATCATCATCATAATAACAATAATAATAATCACAACTGTATTGATAGAGCACCTTTAGAAACAGAGTTTACAAAGTGCTTTGACAGACAAAGCAAGAAAATAATAACAATAAGCTCAGTGAGACAGTCGATACGATAAAAATGAAATAAAAAATAAATAAAATAATATATATGTTTAGTAAAATAAAAATAAACAAATAAAAATAATTTATTAAAAATAAAACTGAAAAGCGACAACATCACATAAAAGCCAGTGTGTAAAAATGTGATTCTGTTAACTCAGGCTTCACGGTGGTGGTGGGAACAAGTATCAGGGATCAATAACATTATTATTATTCCATGAGTTTAGTAAATATCTTGCAGAAGTAGTGTGGAAACAAACATTAGTGCATTGACCCGAGTACAATTTAAATTTTACTCCTTAATACTTCTGTTTCACTACATTTCAGAGGGAAAAAATATACTTTCTACTGCATTTAAACGACATGCGATTAATATGCTGTTGGTTAACTAGCAGGAATCAAGAGAGTTTGAATTTTAGCAGCCAATCAGCACTTAATATTGAACCACCATCTTGTGTTAAGGTCTGATAATACTTATCTCCAATAACCATAATAAGTCATAACTGCTGGAAAGAGACGATATAGTCCCTTAATATTAGAGAGGAGGCAGACATCTCTACGTTGATAGATAAATAGCAATAAAAGGTATGAAATGTATGTGTTTTTAGATTTGTGGGTGAACTGTCCCTTTAACAAACAGAGAACAGGCGTACCGGTCAGTGTGAACGCATTGTTTCTACAGATGTGTCTCCCTCTGAACGTTTCATATTTCCTTTATTCACAGATTTTACCTGTTGCCCATACGAAGATGGAAAATAATGAGGTGGAGTCTGACAGTAGGAATAGATGTGTAACAGAATGTCATTATTTTATTCCTGTAAAGCTTATGAGGACGATAATAAATGTTCTGATACAATAATAATAACAGGCGACATGTTATGAATGTGTTTGTGTGCCCTGCAGGAGTTGAGGGAGAGTGTTCAGCTTCTGCTCACAACTAAGATCGCTGTTTACTTGATGACGTTCCTGATTGTGACTGTTGCATGGGCTGCTCATATCAGGTGAGTTATGATTATTATTATTATTAGTGGTGGTGGTACAGCAGATTTTAGGTTTATAATTCATCATGTGCTCATTCTGTGTTGAACTTTGCAGGTTATTTCAAGTTATTGTCCGTATCGACGATTGCCTCGCGCTGCTGAACCTCGTAAGTATCAACAACAGGACATCGTGGATATTTCATTAGAGGATTCGAGAAAGTATTTCACAAGTGTTGAGACTGTAATAACAATGGATTGTATGACATGCAGCGCTAGTTGGTTGCATTTTATGTCTACGTACTGTAAAGTTAATTTATTGTCCTGATTTATATCATTTGATTGGCTCGTTAGCGTGTTGTTAGATTTGATTGTCCAATTAGTTTCCAGCTGCTTTAATGTACAAAGAGACCTGCTCATGAGCTCACACATACAGAATGTGTTTCATAAATTGATAACTGATTTCCTACACAATTACATCAGAATTAATACTCAATAAAATACTCATAATTTCCTTCTCCCTGAACGTTGACATTCAAATTATAAATCAACTTTTAAATGCTACACAGCTTCTGTTTGTCTATTCATTCTGTTCAACTCCGGTATTTCTAATATAGTTATAAAGATCAGGCTACAGTAATATTATCAGTAATATATCTATTTATTTAATCATATTACAGCGGTGGCTGCGTAGGATTGTTTCTGACTCGTGTGATCAAAACATTTCCAATAACTTCGGAGCATTTTAAAGTACAAAAGTCAATACATGGAATAATTTCCAAAATTCACATTTTTTAATCTAAGGAAACGTTCAACATGTTTGCTCTCCCGCTTCCTACACACCTGTGGTTAAAGGGGCGGTTCATCAGCAATCCAACAGCATCATAAATTACATTTAAAGAACCAAAAATGGACAAAATAAAAAGATGTCCCATTTGTTGAATGGTGATAATGTCATGAAATATAACAAAAGACATTT
This sequence comes from Melanostigma gelatinosum, assembly GCF_949748355.1. NCBI lineage: Eukaryota > Metazoa > Chordata > Actinopteri > Perciformes > Zoarcidae > Melanostigma > Melanostigma gelatinosum. Next base: position 3,356,061 of record NC_136639.1, read on the forward strand.
AAAACCTCAATAGAAGCTTTGTAAAGAAACGACACTCGGTCCAGCTCGAACTTTAAGTATTTCACTGAAACTGTGTTTTGAGCACTTTGAGCACGTTTCCTTCTCTCTAATGTGAAGCTCTGCTTCCGCTTCTCCGTCAGGCCTGCATGATGCTGATCACCTTTCTGCCGTACACGGTGAGTTTGAGGCCCGGCGGACGCCGTCTACACGAACAAATGTTCATCTGGCCGACGTCATTCACGCCCTCTTCTCTCTGCAGTTCTCTCTGATGGCGGCCTTCCCCGAGAACATCCTCGGCCTTCTACTGTTTTGTGGCTGTGTGATGGTGATGGGCGTCATCCAGGTGAGCCAGTTAAAGCGTTTTATACTTTTATAAAGCGTTTCATTGTTGCAGTTTTTATCTGTTAGAACTAATCACAATCCTACACACCTTGTTTCCGTAGTCGGTGATCGTGTTGTACGCCTTCAGCCGTCCCTTCCTGCTCAACGAGCAGATCCAGATCTCGGAGAACCAGAACTTCTACAAACACCACATCCTCAAAGTCATCATGCGGGTTCCCCTCATGTGCTTCTTCGCCAGCATCTTCTCCTTCATCTTCTTCCAGCTGGTAGGTGGCAGAGAGGGAATTTTGTTTAAATTGAACGATGAACTGATCAGACTTTGGTGGTCAAAGATCGATGAGATCTCACGAAACATAACTCACGAATAGATATGCTAATTATGAACGAAAGCCTTGAATGTAAACTGGTTGTTGGAGACATGCGGTACTTCTAGTTAAGAGTTTAAAGATGCCACATTTAACTTAACACCAGCAGATGATTGGACGGTTTGAGATCATCTGCTTTGAGGCGTCTCTTCATCTTGTTCTACGTTTTAGGACTTTATTAAAGATGAATATGACATTCGGTACGGCTCGAACTTAAGTTCTTTGATTAATGATTAAATCTATAAATTAAAGTTTTGATAAATGCATCAGTATTCCCAGTCAGGAGCTCCTGCTCTGTCTAAAACACCGACGTTACATTACGACGCTGTGAATCTCTTCTTTGTCGTGATGTTTTCATTTGTCTCTCAGTCTTACGTGCTGTTGGCGGTCGTCATCTTCCTGCCGTACATCTCGCAGTCTTTGAAGTGGTGTCGCAGCAAAGCAATTGGTAAGAACCATGTTTTACATTGACATGTATGGGAAACGTGAAGTAGAGACGCCGTGTACGTCTCTGGTAGAGACCTGTCAATCAGCGTGTAGCCCCGCCCTAAAGCATCCCCTGCTTTATGGTCTGTGTGACTCTAAATGGACCATAATGTACTAAATGAACATCATGCTGTATTGAAGAAGACTTGAAACTAGAGATTGAGACATACTCATGTTTACAATGTTTACTGAGGGAATAAATCAAGAGAGAAGTAGAGTCATTTTCTCATAGACGTCTATACAACCGGAGGAGTCGCCCCCTGGTGGACACTAGAGAGAATGCAGCTTTAAGACACTTCGGCTTCACTCTTCAGAAGCGGCGGTTGCCGCCTGTATGTGCATCACATTTTTGAAACACAAACCAGATCTTGTCCATTTCAGGTCAGGTGCCGGAGAGTCCAGACTCCACGTTGTTTTACACCTACCTGCCCAACGAGCCCCTCAGCAAGGACCGAGTGGAGGCTTTCAGCGATGGAGTTTACGCCATCGTAGCAACGCTTCTCATCCTGGACATATGGTGTGTTTTTAACTCCATTTCTTTGAATGGGTAGACCTGGGACACAAGCAGGCAAGGGTTAAAAACACAAAGCTGTGCAGGAGATCCCACGATGTAGCGCAACCATCATGTTGCTTTATGAGGAACGTCTTGGGCTTCATCTGCAGTGAATCCGAGGTTGGCTTTCACCTCGTTGAGGGCCCGACTTTGAAAGTTGTGTTTCCAAACAGCAGCTGACAAAATCGTACTCATAGTGCCGTTAAGTGAAGCTGCCTAACTTCATGGCTAGGCCCTCGTTTCAGTGACATCTTCATAGCTGCTACGAAATAGTCAAAGGTCAAAACACCCGACTGCCGAACAAGATTTTGCTCAATTGCCGCCAACATAAAACTATGGACTAAGTTCGGTTAACGGTGTGAGAAAAGTGTGCTTTCAACGTTAATCCTCTCTGGTTCCTTCCCGTCAGCGAGGACAACGTTCCAGACCCGACCGTGGTGCAGAAGCAGTTCGGCGGGAGCCTGATAGCGGCCCTGCGGGTCTACGGCCCGGAGTACCTCGCCTACTTCGGCTCCTTCGCCACCGTCGGCCTCCTCTGGTTCGTGCACCACTCGCTCTTCCTCCACGTGACCAAGACGACGCGCTTCATGGGCCTGCTGAACACCTTCTCCCTGGCGTTTGTCGGAGGTCTGCCGCTAGCCTACCAGCTGACGCACGAATTCCCGGCCGACTCTCGCAACGAACTGGAAGCCATTCAGATCAGCTGCGTGATCATTTTCTTCGCCGGCATCTTTCAGCTCACCATCTGGGTGGTGGCTCTTTACAACGAACGGGAAACTCTGCACCCGTACGTGCGATACGGCGGACGCGAGCACATATTCATGCTGGCCAAGCTCTCTCTGTACCCCTGCGTGGCTCTGGGGACGTTTTTCCTGACGTGCATTTTGAGTAAATTCAGCGCCGCGATTTTCCACCTGATGGAGATCACCGTGCCTTTTGCTTTTATTGTGTTGCGGCTGCTGGTGCGCGTCGGGCGAGCTTCGCTTCGGCTCATCTTCTGTCCCGACAGGCCCGACCAGAGGGGCGCCGTAGTGGAGGAAGATGACGAGACGAGAGTGCCGTTCAGCGCTTTAGTCACCTAGCTAGCTTGAAGGGGGCGTGGCCACAGGAAATATCACGCTAACTGACGGAGCGGTGAGGCGGCGCTGGCCTCAGAGCAGAGTTACTGTAAAGGGACGGAGTTGGGAATCGAGGAGGAATCAGTGAAAATAGGATTGGCAAGATTTCACACGTTGAGGGCGAAGTTTGGGAAGTAGAGTAGAGACAGCAGGACACCGACGGCCCAAAGTCCATCCATTCATTTACTCTTATAAACCGTGACTTGAAGAATATGCTAATGCTAGTTCTGATGAGCAAACAATCATCTTCAGGCACCTACAGCTTTGAAATAACCAACAAATATCCCACTTTTAATTTTAAAGCTCACAAAGGGTCAAACATTTGAACTATTTTCTGTTTTCAGCTTTAAGTCGGCAGTTTGTACAAACAGGAAAAACAGGCTTCTTATAATTATCGTCAATTAAAAGTGTGCCGATGAACGGTCCGTCCAACTGGTTTGGTTTTAATTCTGCCTTTTAATTTTAGACAATTTGCTGAACATGTTGCAGAAAAAAGAAATACCTGAGAGTCAACACAGAAAGTATTTAAATACTTTGTGTGTTGACAAGGAAAAGTTCCGATGTCTCAAGTTTGTCTCCTTTCAGACTTTAGCGGCAATATAAACGTTGCAGTTGGCCAGTTGGCGACTGACAGGGTTCACGTCGGTAGCGTATGCACTTTAAACATGAGCAGAACGGGTACGGCCATCAAATGGAAAATTGCACTGTTTTAAAATCGTCCGATTCACAAACGTAACTTGAGATTACCCCGAGAGGCAAGAGGGAGGAGAGCGTGGTGATCCAGTTTCTACATGTCTTGTTTTTATCTGTGAAACAGGTGGAAAGAAGTTTGTTATTGTAATCATCATTTCGGCCACAAGAGGCTAAACTTTAGCGTACGATGCATAACTTAACACACAATTAATTCACCTTAAACTCACCTGGAATAAAATGCTTTTAGTCTCATTTAGAACACGGGTTAGTGGTGCGTTTCACCCTCTTGTGGCCAGAATGAGTATTACAACAAATCACTTGAGCACCTGTTTCACTGAAGGAAAAATAAATGATTTAAGGAACTTAACGCCTGTTCTTCAGTCATAACCACTGAAGACTGAAGAGAGACAACTATTCAGATCAGAATTAGAAAATGGATTTTCCACACTTGCCTCCCAGGGCTTCCGTAGATATTTGTGTATGTAATGTCACCTTTTTTAGTTATGTCACAATGTTTATCTTTTATTGGACGACTGTGCACTTAAATGACCCCGAAAACGACCTCCGTTTAAATGTAGAAAAATGCTGACTGTGCATGGCTGCTGTTGATTTTAGGTTCAGTGATGATTTCAGGATTTCTGTCTTTAAAAAGTAACGTCAACTTAATGTTACTACAGGATGTTAAGAACAGAATGAATCGATGAGGTTTCTTATTTTTATGTTGAGGTTTGTGACATCATGTCGAGTCTATTCCTCCACAAGAGGTCACTGTTTCTGTTAAACTGTCCTGAAGAGACTTTCGTCTCTGATGATGTACGTCTGTGTGTTCGATACTCAAATCTGAGACGCACTTTAATGGAAACCTGTCGGGTGACTGAGAATATCGACTAGTGACTAAACAACAGACTGGAATCGTTACTTTGAAGACGTCACGTTTTTTATTCTGTTGATGAATTAAGCGCAGCTTCTATATCAGAGCTTCATTTAGAAGCAAGTCTGTTTTTATTTATTCATTATTTGTATCGAATGATCTGCAAGCAGCATTGATTGATTTGAGTCTGAATATTCACGTCGTCTGCTCTGTAACGCTGCGTACAATCTGTTTTTAAATGTCAAATCAACAACTGTTGAGCTTTGTTTTGTGAATAAATCTGTTCCTTCAATGTGAAAGTGAATTCTCCGTCTTATTAGGAACCGAAGTGAACAAAATGTACAAGATTGTAAAGAAAAGAAACTTTATTCACCTCCGTACAGTAAACATCTTTACAATCTCCCCAACAAGATATCAATACATGGTTTGTACATGACTTCGTATTGCCCCTTTAATAACAAAATAATTCCTCAGTATCGTTGTTATTCACTCCAAAAGCTACTCGATCTTCATGAGAAAACATTTCTGCTCAAATCAAAACTGAACAGAGAATGATAAATTAAAAAGACCAAACATCTGAAACTAGTTTTATTTGACGTTTGAGTAAAAATATTAATTAGTCCAAAACAACTTCGATCTCATTTGAACTATTACTGGAAATCTGTGGAGTCTCCAGAGCACCAATGAAATAATACACTTCATCTTAATAATTATGAATACTAATACGTATTATGAACTATTTATCAATACGGTCTTTAGAAAAAATACATTTAGACGCGTTTACAACTGCAAATTGTACTTTTGTTATTCTGTTTGCGCGTGTATCTAGAGCTGAAACAATAAGTCGATTAATTAGCTGATTGATCAACTATTTTAACTATCAATTGAGTCATTTATCAAAACTCTAGTGTTACGAAAAATAAACTGACTGAAAATCTTTAACTTAAAATGCAAGTGTTCATTAAACGAAAACTAAAGAATAAAAGCAGAACAAAATAAGTTAAATAGTAAAATCATTATTTTCTAACAGTTAGTAGTTTCCATGTTTCAAAGCTTTTGAATCAAACCTTTTTAAACTTCTTCAGTGTTTTAATTATTCCATTAACAGAGTTGAATTATTCCAGTGGCACACTTCAGACTCCATGTAAAACTTATAAATATATATGTAGACGCATCATTTGTTCATCTGCTGTTTGTGTGTGTGCGCGCGCGTGTGTGTGTGTGTGTGTGTGTGTGTATAGAGTCCTAGATTCATACAGTACAATACAGCTGGTCCCAGAAATCCACCCAGCAAAAAACACCCTAAAAATATACGTCTACGAGGAAAACATAAACAGACAAAATAAATGATGACATCGTCATCGTCTTCGTCCAGATCCCCCCCCCCCCCCCCCCCCCTCATGTTACATCTTCATATATCAGAAACAGAGGGGACGTCTGGAGGTTTGAATCTGGGCCGTGGAGCCGCTTTTCTTTTGCAATAACAGGAGGAAGTCCGTGTTGATCAGACAGAGCTTTGGTAAACGCTTCTCTCTGAAAGAGGTCTGCCTCACCGACCTCGTAGCACGCTCATCATGCTTCTTCTTCGTCACACGAGCGGCCATCGCGTGAATAATCATAAAAACGTACGCCGGTCTCACGCTATCGTTGATAACATCTTATATAGCAAACTACATTCAAAACAGAATAATTTAACAGTGATTTAACGCATAAGAAGACTTTAAAATAGCAAGATTTTTCTTTTTCAATCAGTTTCACAAACATCGAGTCCGAGGCTGTGGGAACCCCCCCCCCCTTCACCTAACCGCTACAGTGCACATTAAATCATTGGTTGAATTGATAAAGGAAGCACAGTCTTCTATTTTGTTTCAAAGGAATAGTTCACCATTTTGGGAAATGTGTTTCTTTGTCCGAGAGTTTGAGAAGATCAAAATCACGCTCATGTAGTGTACGGGTTCCAGAGCTAGCCGGCCGTTAGCGTAGCTTAGCATAAGGCGTGGAAGCGGGGGGAGAAGCTTAACGTCCCTTCTATCAAAGATACGCCTCTAAAGCGCTTTAACACATCGTGTCTGTTTCATCCGTATACAAACAAATGTAAAAACTAGCGCTGCACCCTTTGTAAATTTACTACTTTAATCTCAGAGAATATTAACAACTTTAATCTTCAACTGTTAACGGACTTAAAACAAATGTTATTTCACACTAAATGTGCAAGTCAGATAAAGCTTGACCCCACAAACTAATTAAAATAAAGCTAATAAACTGAAATAGTGATGATAGAACAGTCAATTCGTGAGTTTTGTAGGCGTTTGACACTCTAAATCTTTACGCTCGTCCTCCTCCCGGCACCGGTCGGCATCGATCCTCTGAACCGATTCTCGGAATGAATAACCAGATTTTCCAAATGTCAAAGTATTCCTTTGAGTTCACCCAGCACACCCTCTAAATCAGCAGCGACCTCAGGTCTACATCCCTGCCTCAGACAAAGCTAACGTGTTCATGCTAAAGGCAAACTACACATGAGTTACATCTGTTTTTGCATATCATTTCTCATAGCTTTAAAGTGTTTTTCTCCCCCCAGCAGGTCACACGAGTACTTATATTATGCGTTAGGTATTCGTTCAGCTAAATATCTTCAGTATATTTATGTACAGTACATGAACTCGAGTGCTGGCGCTCTAGTTGCTGCGTTAACATGCCTACAGTCAACCTGTATTGACTTGTGCGAGTTCTTTTAGATTCAGACAGAAACCTAAAAGCTAAACGTTTCACGCTGTGGAAGAGAAGAAACATGGCTTTGTTCAGCAGAAGCCCGACACAGGACTTGCGTACATGCTACATGTTTTTTTTTTTTGTATGCAGTGAGGTTGGGACCGTTAAATAGAGCACAGTATATAAAACAGCAGTCTACAGTATTCTGACAACCCTGCTGCATCATTGCTTCGCCCCAGAGAGACAAACCTCAACAGTCTTGTTAGCGGTAGCTCAGGTCCCCGTGCACAATGCTGGTAAAAGCTGCTTTAAAAACCGTCTGTTCAGCTAAAGTCAGTGCAATGGTTTGAGAGAAGCCGTGCGCTTCAGAGTCAGACGACAGATTTCATCTTCAGAGTCCAAAGTCGTCATGAGCTGGTTGGAGCCGACGCTTCTGAGATCACACGCCATACTTTGAGTGTGTGTGTGTGTGTGTGTGTGCATGCTCACACACACTCTCTCTCTCTCTCTCGTCAGTCGTCAGCCCCGTGAAGCCAGGCGGCCGTTTTCATTCAGCCGGGGCAGCAGCGGGGGGGAGCATGCCCCTCGCCCTCAGGTGGGAGTGCAGAGTGTGGAAAATGCCGAGCTGCTGTTCGGGCCGAAGCATCAACAGCTGCTGCAGCACCTTGCTGGGGTTCGGTCCTCTGCAACACAACAATCGCATGAGGCACAGGGGAACCAGACCAATGGAAAGAATCACTGAATCTCAACTGAGAACATGGCGCCGGCATCAGAACAGCGCAGGAATACGATCATCTCTTCATGAGGAGTCCAGTAAATGCTTGTTTTTGTTCTACTTCCGGACACGTTGTGAGCGCTGATGGAGCCAGGAGTGAAAGGTCACCCTTCTCTAAATATTGGGCTGTTTTCTAAGTTCCCTTTTATTTCACAGCCATCTGAAGCTTTCTAAGAACTCATTTAGAAACATGTGAAACATTGAACTGGAGACCAGCGGTCGGTCTCACATACCAGACGTTCAGCCCGTCACATTTGGAGTGAATGTAAGTTCTGTAAAATGATGTCACAGTCATTGTTTTATTATCAACATGTTAGTTGAATTTCAATTTTCGATGAAAGAAAAGTTTGCGTGTGCTGTAAATTATAGTTTCTAGAAAGACGTCGAGACATTTTCAAATATTTGAATCCGCTGAGACAATTGGCATCGGTGCATTTCTACTTGACATGCCTGTGAGGGAACCTGATACCACATTTCTTTTAGATTTCGCTCTCCGAGCCGCCGGCCCTCCTCTTACCTGATGAAGCTGGCTATGTAGACGTGCGTGAAGGTGGCCATCAGGTACTGACAGTCGAAGCGATCCATGATGCCGCCGTGGCCGGGGATGGTGTCGGCAAAGTCCTGCAGGACGAGCAGAGACCAGAGCGTCGTTACACCAGAACTCGGGGTGTTACGCGGCTACGTGCGTTATCGGAGTACGATTTAATCTCATTGTCGCCGATAAATCTCACCTGAAAAACTGATTCAAGTGAAATCTGTACCCGGGAGAGGCTCAAACAACAACATGACAGGAGAATAAGACTGAAACACTCTTCTCAAAAGAGAGACGAAGAGTTCTGCTCTTTACTTTGATTTTGAAGGCTCGCTTGAAGCCGCTGGCGAAGAAGCCGCCGAACGGTCCGATGAGAGACCCGAAGGCCGAGAGGAAGACGCTGTGGATCTGGAAGGGGTACATCGTCACCGTTTTCTATCAGAGACGAGGAGAAACATTCATGAACGCGATTTGATTGAACAGCAAAACACTGACGATGGAGAAGAACCGCACACAACCACCTCAAAACATCTGAACTGTCCCTTAAATGGCATGACACGAATTCAGAACAGCTTTTGTATTTCAAATGGTTTTAGTTGATGCAAGCATTTATTTTCTTTAATTAAAAGTCTTACCCATGTCACTATGTTCTGCACCACAGCAGGAAGCGTGTACTCCTGCATCACGAACATATCCGACGGCTCACATTCAACCGTGAACCCGTTGGTCTCACTGTTTAAGCCCACGGGACACACAAAGTACTGGAACTGAGACAGGAGGTAGGCCAGCTGATGGGTCCGACAAAAACAACAACATTTAAGCACCGAAGCCGATCCCGTCCAACAGACGTGCACGAATTTAAACGCCAATAAACATTGAATATTGACAGCAAATGTAGCGATGCTGCATCGTGATTAAATCCTAAACAAACATTCTTTGTTGGACCAGAAACTAGAAGCCACGTGACAGTCACAACACAAACAACTTGTCAACTTTTGGCAGAAGTTACGCAGAAAACATCTCATTCTGTTTTCGGGAAAAACCACAAAGTGTACTCACGATGAAGCCGAAGACCAACGTGGCGAAGAAACCTCCGATGAAGCCCTCCCACGTCTTCTTGGGTGAGAGCTGAAGAGGGGGGGGGGGGGGGGGGGTTAGAGACAGAAACAAAGGCCGTCTTTCACATCATCATGATATCAAATCAAGCGCTTCCTCGAGCATCAGGGCAGCGGTCACGTTGCTGCATCATTGCGGCTCCACCGTGCAGAAGAACAGGGAGGATAGACTGCACACTCTATAAACTGTGTGCTCTGGATCTGCCCTGAGAGCTCGTCTCACTTCCTGGTCTGATGCAGAACCACATCAACACAAACGAGTTCACCGGTTCTACTCAGTTCTCCATTTAGTCGTTTCACTCTTTCTGTACAGCTGAGCCCACATATACTGTACAAAGAAGAAGAAACAAAACTCTATTTCTTTTGTATATTTTCAGGATCTCGACTGGTTGTTTGTAGTGATGCTGATCCGTTCACAGAGGCTCCCTCTACTCTACTTCTTAAAGAGACAGCAGTGAAGCCGCTCCATGTGAATCTAAAACAATGAGCGACGTCAGACTTACCTTGATCAGCGGAGTCCTCCCGAAGAAGAAGCCAAACAGGTAGGCCATGATGTCGTTGCAGATGACGATGGAGATCGGCACAATGAACCTGGAAAAAGGGAATTTCCACGATGTTAAGAGGGAAGTGAAACCATCAAAATCTGATCAATTCCGTCTCTGGCTTGTAAATATGTGGACAGACAACAAATATATGAAAAAAAGATATTTATTATGAATCTCGTTGACTAAAATCGCCATTCTCTTAGAAAGGTGAACTAGAACAGAATTAGCTTCATTTGTATTTATATTAGTCGTAGCTTTGTGTCGCTCTCTGTTCCACGACTTGAACCGGAGCGAACGCGCCTGCAACGAGTGGATATTCGGAGACGGCGAGGCTCGTTCCTCCGGTCCGTCTGTGTGCCGCTTACCAGATCATCCCTTCAAACAGGTTCTGAATGACGAGGTGCGACTGAGTCACCACAATCAACAGGGTCACATGGGTCCAAGCAAACTGGAACGGCAAAACACACACACCACAGAGTCACCGCACTGGAATGTAGGCGCGCCTGCTCACAAGTTAGGAAACGGTGAAAAGAAATGACACGAACAGACCGACAGACGAGGAGAATGACACGGATGGCAAAGCAAAGAGCGTGGCGAAAAATAAAACGTTTGTCAAGCGGTTTCTTTCAAAACAAGAGTTTTGTGAAATTGCATGCAGCAAAATAACACAAGAGGCATAACGTGACTGTGTGTTGAAGCGGAGTAGTTATTATTATTTAATAACTTTTAGAGACGCCCCATCACGGGCTTGTTTTTGGTTTTTACCGATTGCAGATGTGCAATCGGTCGATTTAGATCGTTTATGTTTTGTTGTAGAAACTGGTCTTTCAGGTTCCAGACTGAACAGACCCTGAACGCATCATAGTGGAACTGAATGGAACCTCCGTACGTTAGCCGTTAGCGGTGCAGCTAACGCTAACTAGCTCTCATCCTGTTGATTTAAACACGAATGTTTTGTTCACAATTCAACATCTGAGATCAGCGACTAGAAAGCATGAATGCACATCTGCTGATCGCATGCTGGTACTGAATGAATGAATGAATGAATATATATATATATATATATGACGGTAACAATCACAACAATGTGACGTTAACATGTCTTTTAGTTCGTGCTCAACATTATTTTGTATTAATCGCCTGCTTTCTAAATGTCCTACTTCACAAACTGCTGCTTTACTCATTTAAAGCTTGTTATCCCGATCAGCTGTTACGAGGCGTGTTTTGGTTTCTCGTGTTCTGATTGTTTACGTTTGTGTTTTATTTGGCGTTTTAAAAGCCAATTTTACCATCCGGCCGAGAGTGTAACGTTTCTAACACTGGTACATTCACAGTGATGTCGATCGATGTGCATGAGATTAAATAAATGAATATCCAGGATCATATCAAACACATTAATGGGGACAGATATGTGCGTGTTTCAAAAAAGCTGAAGCGTGAATGAATGGCAACATCAGAACAAAAGACAAGTTTAAAAACAATATTCTCAGAAGGACATTTCAGGAAGTAAGAAGCAGGTGAAAGATGGACGGGAAGCTCAGAGGAGGAGGAGGAGGAAGAGGAGGAAGAGGAGGAGAGGGTTACTTGGCTGATACACACCATATAAAACTGCAGGCGGTAATGTTTCTTCACTAAACTCAGCACAAACATGCAGAAACCTGTGAAAGAGTAGACAACATGCTGTCAGGTAAACAAAGTATACGGCAGATTAAAACAATAACATGAATCACATTGTTTTTACTGTTCGCTGTGTGTGCAGCATGCCTGTGACTGAACAATTCACTACTCGGTTTCACACATTTTACAGTTTTAGCGGAATAGATGTGATAGTTTCAGACGCGTGAATTAGCACGGAGGAGGGTTTGTGTACGTGAACCTGGGGAGAACCTCGGGGGAGCCGTGAACAACAGACTGAGAGAAGATGCGGCTCAGAGGGAACCTCACGGTCCCACCACCACAGAGCTGCTCCTTGCTTTTGATCATGAAGCAACATTTCGACCTCAGTCAGCTTCATGCGGCGAGCTCACAAAAGGCAGAGCTTTTTCTTCTCAGTCTTTCATGCACTAAATATTTTCAAGTATTTAATTTACATGAATCCCACCCAGTCCTGAGAGGCCGATTAGCTGAGTAACAACTTTTAATATGAAATAATTCAACTTTTCTTGTTGCCAAACTTTGACAGTTTGAACTTAATGTTGTACAAAAAGAGACTTTGAAATGTTTCCCGGAGCTTTAAGGACGTTATAAAGTACGAGAAAGTAGTAGGAGAAACTCGTATAAACTTCCATTTGTTTTCACATATAATACGTGTGAATCATTAGTGTACCGAGTATCTTGATAAAGGCCACAGCTTTATGGTTTTACGACACATCCTGCTGCAGTAAACGTCTAGAAGCTCCGAAGAAAAAGAGCCGATGAGCTCATGTCGTCGTAAATCAGTCTGTAATTCTCCCCGAGGTCTTTGTTTCTCTTTGTGGTCCATTTTCTCCCCCACTAATGTTGTTCGTGTCTGGTGCAATCTATTCCACCGCTACAGGAAACGTGAGTGGAAGCAGAGGGGCCAAAGAGCGCCGTGTGTTGTTGGAGATACTGCGGGACGGTTTCTCTTATGCTCGTGAAGCAGAGACCCACCTGCGAGGTACAAGGCGAAGGAGATGAAGCGGTGATAGCGAGCCAGGAACTGCAGCGGTTCCTCCCTCTGCACCAGAGCCCCAAAGTAATCCGCTACAGTTTCCCCGTAGAAGAAGTAGTTGACGCAAATCAGGAAGTACCTGAGGCAATAAAACAGACGGCATTACATTTTCTTAACATTTTCTTCCTCCGTAAACAGACATGTTGTCACCGTCTTAGAAATAAGAGCTCGGGAGAAAACATTTGCTTCAGAAAAAACTTTTTGTTGTTGTTCCTTTGTATTAGTAAAGGCCTTTACACACCGGGGTGTGACATATAAAACACACCAAAATGCAAAATACTATATTTCGCATCAAAACTGTTCATACCAGCAGCGGTGCAAAATGTGTGAGCGGTGTAATAAAAAGGTTTGAACAGATTTGAGCAGGCAGAAGACAAACTGTTGTACAGCCTTTAAGCTGCTGCAAGATATCTTATTGTGAAAGGTAAGAACGGGAGGAGTGGATCGTCACGGTTGAAAGGAGCAATAAAGTTTGCCGTCGTGGTTTCGAGTACTGAGCCTCCGTGTTCTAAGAGTGTGGGCTTGAACTCTGTGTTTATGTTGTGAACTTCAGTCTGAACTCTGTGCTGCTGTTCATGTGTGCGTCACTGAATGTCTACGTGTGTTTCATGCCCGCTGTACATTGACCTCCTGTGTGTGTGTGTGTCTGTGTGTGTGTGTGTGTTTAAGAAAGGCCATGGAGAATGTTTCAATAAGCTTCATCTGCTTCCAACAAGACAGTGATCTTTGCTCCTGGCTGCACCGAGCGCTGCCTTTACATACAGTGTGTGTGTGTGTGTGTGTGTGTGTGTGTGTGTGTGTGGCGCAAAAACTCCGGCACAGTGGTCTCGGGTGGACTCTGTATATTCAGAGCAAATACCTGCAGAGGAAGCTGGCCTGAGTCAGCGTTTCACTGGAGGACCAGGAGAGTCTAATAGAGTGCGGCTGCCAGAAGACATTACTAAGTGGCACCTTTAAAAAGGAGAAATTCTGCCGTTTCTGGCTTTTTAAAAAGAGTTTACATATTATTACACCATTAAGACGGCTCGGGATGAATATAGACCTCACCTGCATGTCTTTTATTTTTACACTAGAGCTGATATGGCGCCGAGCCAAAGATATGAATATGTTGACAGCTTACTTTGAGAAATAAAACCATTTTGCTCTTTTAAAGAAGTGTTTTCGTGCCCTCGCATCAATTGTTGTGAATGTAGACGCGTGGAAGGCACGCAGAAGAAGTTAATCCCGTTGACTGTCTGTGTTGAAATTGGTGCCGCATGAAAACATAGAAAAACCTACAACAACCAGAATGCACTGGGCTGGCGGTGCGCGACTCATAATTCCTCCATACAGTCTTCTGGTTCATGTACAGTAGGTAGTTTGAACATCAGCTCTAGAGCCGCTAAAGACCCGTGATGTCTGGCAACATGGAGGGAAGTTAAACATTTCTTTTGCACATACTACCAACATTGTAAGGGTTGAAAAAGTTCCCTTTTAAAAAGGGTAAACCATCTACAGATGATCGGCTGTGAGATCAACGCTCTCCTCACCAGCTGAGCGTCCTGAACCAGGGCAGCTCGTAGGAATGGTAGACTCTGTAGCCGATGGTGATGATTTCTTGGAAGCACTTGATTTGGACGGTCATGACCTGCCGACGAGACGACGGGAACGAGAGAGAGTCAGCGCTTTCAAAATGTTCTACTCAAACGGCTGCAGCATCAACTCGCTGCCACTCACCACTAATATTAGAGTGACGGGTCCCATGTAGATGATGATGAAGAAGCCCGAAATCATGGCCAAAGACAGAACCCCTCGTATCCAGTAGTTCTTCCATCTGTGGAGAAAGGAACCGTTGAATCACATGAATGTTTCATTGATTCACTTTCAATCAAAGCGAGAAAGAGTGAAATATACGACACCGTCTGGCTCCATCGCTGCATTTCCAGTTATAAAAATACACATTAAAGCCACGAAAGTCCACATCCTCACAGAGACCCGGTTCTATCGTGATCCAGGATCAAGCAGCCCTTGCCGGACAGAGACTCTAGTCATATGAGAGGAGGTGGACTCTGTGTTTAATGATGCTTGAAGCTCAAACACAGTCGATGTTTTTCCTCATGTTGAGTTTTGAAAGTGAAGATGTCGGCCATATTATCTGCCCGGAGACTGTTTACATTCCTCCTGATACATGTTCAAAAAATGCACTACAGGAATGTACACCGGTAGTACTGCCGGACCGCCTGGGAGCGAAACAAAGGAAGAGGAAACGGCTAAAAAACAAAAAAGCAGCAAGGCTGCTGTGTGAATGGAGAAGAGAAACTGCTGCATCATGAAAAAAAGAAAGGTTCCTCTCAGCACTGTGAGCTCTCTGATCATCACACCATCTCTCTGCTGCTCACCTCCACCACATCTCCCCATCTGTTTCTCTGTTATCCCTCTCTTCCCCCCCCCCCCCCCCCCCCCCGTCTCTCTGCAGCACTCGGGATTAGCGCTTTCCTTCCTTTGAGCCTTTAAGCGCAGTGACCTGGCCGTCACTTACTGGTCACACCGTCCTCTTGTTCATTTGTGTTCCAGGCGCTGAGCCGCACAAGAAAAACTGATTTTAACAGTTTGTTTTGTGTGAAGTTTTATCTCCAGCCTTCCCAGACTTTATTGTGTTTATTGTAAGGTCCCTCTCATTCTACTTATCCCATATAACTCCATGAATGAAGCTTATTCTCCATAAATACAACACAAGGGTCAAATATTTTGGTTATAAAGAGAGAGAAACAATGTTTCCTCTTTGCGTGCACAAAACGATCAATGCGATGAAATTACCCTTTTTCTTTTCCCTTATTTTTCCAGCTATACGTCGAAGTAACCTGAAAGAATAGAACCACTGCAAGTTCTCTTAAAGTAAAGCTACTACCAGCCGTCAATGACACCAACATGTGAACATATTGTTCCACAGTCAGAGAAAACAAACCCGTCACCAGAGTCCCAACAACACTTGACAGAGCAGGTTGCCAGCACACCTCCTTTGTTTCTCAGAACTTGACATTCAGGTTCATAAGAAATACAGGCGTGTCAACTGAGAGAAACTGATTTCTGTGTCCCTGCCTCAGGCCTCACCGACTGATTCATCCTAAAATCTAACAAGAGAGTTTTACCACAAACATCATATAACTCTCACTGTTTATCTTTGGATTGTACATTGTAACTTGCCTCACTTACTCTACTGCTGTTAATCACTGTGGATGAGAGGACATAGAATCATGTCATTTTGGACTAAACTCAAAGAGGGAATTAAAAGAAAACCAACAGCAGTCGCTGGTCAAATGCTGAGGAACACTTTTCTGAATGACGCTGCAAGTCACTAAAAGTCACGAGCGACAACATTCCCTCCGCCGCATTAACAGGAGCATGTTCAGACATCTCTGCAGGATCTATTTTCTGGTCTAGTTACCCTACATGCACAGGAGGAAAGACGCTCACTCACTCTGTCGGGGTCATTTCATGAAAGACGGAGGGGAAAAAACGCTTGTTACAGCAAAATCATGGCTGAAGCACATCTGAACAAGACCCTCGGAGTCCACCTGACCTCATATTCTACATGCCGCTTGAGCACGTTGACCTACTTCACCTGTAATCTAAGAAAGGTACAGTTTTAAACTCGTTCCACTTCGTGTTGTGGCTCATATGCATCCAAATCTCAGAATATACACATTTACTCTTATTTGTGGCTCTCGGCTTCATTTCCTGAACACGACGAGTTAAAGTTAAGCAGAGGGGCCGGAGTTCATTTTTTGTTTTGCTTCCATCTTAGACCACTAAACTCAGACTGGTAAGGCGGAGTGCTAAATGCTAATAGATCCTTGATCTCACCACACAACAGAGGAGCAGAATTAAAACCCAGGAACAAACAACATCTGCTGGTATCCACCTCTAACGAGTATCTGTGTACCTGGGCGGCAGGCCCGCCAGAGCTTTGTTCAGGTACTGTGGAGTGTTGTAGGTGTCCGCTGTGGAGAGAGGAACATCTGGAGTGTCTGCTTTGGAGTCGCAGTCGCATTCTCCCTCCGTGTCGCCTTGCAGGCCCAGCCTGTCATCGGCATCGGCCTCCTGTCAGGACACACAAACACATATTCAAATACTCACTTAAGATAAGGAAAGATCGATGTGCACGGAGAGCGCTCGTGAGATGCAAATGACAAGTTAATGTAGTCAAATAGAGTCCAGTCTAAAGCGCCTCTGGGGGGGGGGGGGGGGGGGGGGGGGGAATCGTCCGGCTGGGATTCTAGTTGACCCGACTACATGTGGAGGAGCGTCAGACCGTCTGTGACTTCATCACGCTCAATAATATCTGATAGATAAGGACTGAAAGTGTGACACAGGATTTACTGTCGGGCTCAATGTCCATATTTCCTGTTTATGAAACGGGCGTAAAATCCAACATTAAAGCCATGAAATGATAGTAGAGCCTTTGAACTTACAGGGCTGACGTGTTCATTAATATCAGCTGACTAGTGGAGTTAAAGGGGAGGTGGCGATAGAGAGGAAGCTGTGGTTGAAGAGACAATATGTGGTCACTTGTATATTTGAAGGGAATCAGAACATGGTAATTCTAATTTTTCCATATTTCAACCTAACAAAATCCTCAAAAGCCCATAAAAGGAGCGAGCAGCTGGAGGATTAGTGGGCGAGCGCGAGTGAAAGTCTACACCTGGTGTCGACAGGTTAACAGTCTGCTGCCCGGGAGGCAAAGTTCTGATTGGCGTCAATGAATTTTTAATCTGGATTTAGACACCGTCAACAGATGCACGAGTCGCTCTTCTGTCACCTCTTCGCTTCAGCTAAAAAACTAAAAGAATGGAGTTTAAAAGGTTTCCACGTGGATCTATTTTGCGTCCAGAAGCTGCAGTTTCAGCTCCATGAGTTCACAGAAACACAGGTCAGCACCAGATAACAAAAAGTTAAGATAAAAACACAGATTGATCGCCGTAGACCTAGAAATACAAGTTTAAATAGATGGAAACTACAATGATTTAAAAATGTCATTACAGATTTTATATTTCGCATCTAAAATGACAATTATTCAAAACTATAATTTATCGTCTTTCAATGAAATCGTGTCGTGATGAAATCATTTACTGCGATATCACGCTACACAATCATGTCATCGAGAACATGCCGACTCAACTTCCTCCAAAAAATAGGCAAAATATTTTTGCACTGAAGAGAAATACCAGTGAGGATCCATCACGGGACAAAGCAGCCTTTTCTTTCTGCTATTTTTAACAAAGTGAGCTCACAGACCAAATGTGGAGGATTAAGTTCTCTTCCGCACTCGAGAGGCTCGCTGATTTCTTTCTTCTTCCCTTTCATGGCTGCTTTCACTCAGACGTTGCTTAATACGGTCAGTGGGAGCATCAGGGTGAAAATCTGAGAGCTTCACTTTCAGAAACACGGTCGGTGCTCTCGGACAGACGTAATTAGCTGGAAAGAGGGATGGGGGGGGGGGGGGGGGGTCACTTGAGGTGGTGTTGGAGCTCAAGAGGGATGCAGGTGTACTTGAATATTTCTACTCAGGTTTTAATGAGGAAACGTTGCAGCCTTGCAGTACAAGATGACGGACAGAAGAGAGAAAGTTAGACGGGCCGGTGTCTCCAAGCTCTCTCTATGAATACTCATGGCACTAAATGATGAATTTAGCCAGATAACTGACACAGAAATATCATCCAGACACACACACAAAAGAAATGTCTCTGAGAAAGATTGGAGGAAAACATTTGTGTCCTGATCTTTACAACCAGACTAAACTTTGTGTAATTAAGTCTAGATACAAGCTAGGGCTGGGCGATATGGCCTAAAAAAGAAATCTCCGATTTTTTTTACAAAAAATCCGATTCACGATTTAAATCGATTTTTTCCCCCAAAATTTTTTGCAGATGACAGAAGCTGTTGAAAACAATTTTTTATTTTATTTTGTGATGATTTTCCCAAGTAGGTTGATAAAAATAAAGTGCAAACAAAACCTGAACATTGTAGAAAGGTGCCTGTAGTATACAAAAAGTATTTGGTCACTCTTTTGTTTCCCTGAATCATTTAAATATAAAATTAAATTAAACATAACATTAAATGGCATTAAATAGTAGCCTTCCATTGTAAACAACTGTGCAAATGTAACTTTTTACAGTAAGCTTTTCTAACTGAATACACTGATACAAACACAGCATGAAATAAAATGTATGTGACCCTTTAACATTCACATTTTCAAAAGTGCAACATCTGATCTAACATCAACATAACATATTTTGCACAGTAAATAAGTGCATGTAAACAAAATCAAGTGCATTCACAACATAACCAACAGTATTAAACAGTAGTGCATGTTTTTTCTAAATATTTTTGCCAGGAAGACAAGCCTGTCTTCTACCTCTGGCTTCAGGCATGCACGGTGGCATGTAACAATGCCCCCCCACACACTGAAAAGCCTCTCAGAGGGGGCACTTGTAGCTGGCACAGAGAGGTATTTCTTTGCTAAAGTACTTAGCCTTGGAAAGTTAAGTTGGTGACGCTTCTACCAGTCAAGTGGATCGGTGTCTGGGTCAACCTGCTGGACCACAGGTCAGTTGTTGCGGAGTAGAATGACATCCCCTCCAGCTCCGCAGAGATCCTTTGGCGTGTACTATTGTACAGCCGAGGCAAGGCAACGTCAGAAAAATGTTTACGGCTTGGTAGCACGTACCTGGGGTCCAAAGCTTTGAGAAGGTGAATAAACCCCGGCTTTTCCACGGTGTATATGGGCACCATATCTTTTGCGATATACATCGCGACTGCATCCGTGATGGCTTTCCACCGGGCACTCTTCTTCTCATGCGGAGTACAGTTGGTGAATGTCTCCAAAATGCTGGGTTGTTGTTGTGAGGTGGCGGCGGCGGCGGCGCTTGTGCTCCCGCGGTCCTGCTCCCTCCTCAGGGCAACAACACTTCTCCCACTCGGCGGCATGCCTCTGTTTGAGGTGCTGCATTAAATTTGTTGTGCTGCTTGATTTTGTAGCAATAGCTTTTAGACAGACCTTACATCGTGGTGCTGTTTGTTCTGTGTCAGATGACACGAACCCGAACCATTTCCAGACTACCGAAGACACATTCTTCCCTCTCTTATGAACGAGAGCTTCACTGCTGGCCGCCATTGTTTTCGTTTGTAAACAATGCGCGCGCACTCTACTACGGGAGCCCAACGGGGGGGAGGGGTGGGGGCGATTTTCTCGATTTTCAATAAAACACATCGCCTTAAAGCACACATTCGAATTAATCGATTAAATCGATTTATCGCCCAGCCCTAATACAAGCAGACATTTGAGCTCGAGAATCTATTCCTCGTTCTATAGAACCACTCTGGTGAAAAACGTAAACGTGCCCACGGGAGAATGCTTGGCTTTATTCCCATTTGTCATAAGTTGATTTGATGAATAACCTTTTATGAAGCTTCGGTTGCAAATGTGACTATTTAAAAAAAAAAGAGGGAATAAGTTAGTGAAAAACAAGCTATTTCAGGACTTCATTGTTTGGCTCTTTACCATTTTCTCATATGATACTTTTGATTGAAATCAAGAAAAACCAGAAATGGAAGCCCTGCCATTGAGAAGACAGACAGCGAATGTGTTGTACTGAAGCACAGATTGCAGGGATGAGCATTGGTCTTCATTTCTAAATCACAAAGCGTGATACGACGGTCTGAAGTGCTTGTACCAACAAACCCGATGCAACAACGTGTGCAGCAACTTCCATCTGTCGGTGATTTATCTCACTGGTTCACAATAACTTCAACATTCGGCACATTACTTCACACGCGGAGGTACACGGTGTTACGCACTAATCCGGGTGAATGCGCTCAAGATTGTTCATTAAACAGTCAAACACTGTTAATCTTTTAATAAAGGCGGCCAACCGCTGTGTAAAGACCTCACAGTCAAACACAAACAATCCTACAAACCTGTGTGATAACAATCCAAGTCACGCAATCGAACAAGTCCAAATGTAAATACATATGACAATTATAACATCTCTTTTAACAAGTACCACTTGAAATGACAAGGTACAACCTGTACACCATGCTTTGGTGTCTCATGTTTCCCTCTTCCTCTACGATTGAAGAAGAAGATCTTAACAATGAGACTACGTATCAACTGAATTTAAATCAGACGCTGTTTCTAAGCTTGTTTACACGATATTTAGTAAATGCTATAAACAACAAACTACATGTTTGGAAGGATGAGAAAAACAACACTAAATAGAAATGCTATCGACCCCTTCAGCCCATGAAGAACTCAAGAAACAGTCATGATGTTTTGGGTTCAGCTCAAAACTAATTCCTCCCAAAGTTTAACCACTGATAATTAGAAACGTTTGTTTAATGTTTGTTGTACGATTTTGTTTTGCCCAATCTCTGCGTTTTCTGCTTCCCAATACACACACACACACACACACACACACACACACACACACACACACACACACACACACACACACACACACACACACACACACACACACACACACACACACACACACACACACACACACACACACACACACACACACACACACACACACACACACACACACACACACACACACACACACACACACACACACACACACACACACACACAGCAGGTGGTGCACAGACAGCAGACAGACTGTCTCTTTCTACTGTGTGCCATGTTGTTCTCCTGTCCGAGTAACACTGTCCTTGCAGCTCAGCTCACCTCCACTGCCCTCCTCCTCCTGGCTATTAATGCCTCGTCTGCAGAGAGGACGGGATCAGACAAGAGGACAGCAGACGTTAGGAGACGAGCAGCTCCAGTCTGTGTCCACCTGAAGCGACGCAGCCCATTGCAGGCTCGTTTGTATCCTAACAACTAATGAAGCTTGATTTATGCTCGATACACGACCAGCGACGTCACCATCAGACAGCCCTTCACGGGTTTTCTAACCACGCAGACGCTCTGCTGAAACCAGGCTGTAGACGTGAGTTTTGGTATGAAAGGTTTACGAAACGTAATCTTTCAGGAGTAGATGTTGTAAGCTTTAAGATGGAAAGCATTTATAAAACTGCAGACGTGGGATCCGTTGGGTGAGCGTGACAGGACGAGGTTGAAAGGCACTCCATACACAACAGAAGTAAAGCAGGAGTTGAACCATCAGCGCTTCAGCTCAGAAACTTGTGTCTTTACCCGCCGCCATGTTCGGTACAGCGAAGCCTCAACAGATGAGAAGGGAGCGAGATGGCTCACTCCTTCAGCTACCGCCATCATCTCTTTATTTACAATTTCATGACAATCCATCCCAATAGTTGTCAAAACGACATCCGCCCAAGTTGCCGCACAATCAGCAAAAATCCTCATATATCCATTCCGTCTTTTATTCACAAAGCTCGAGATTAAAAAACACCAAAGAGCCCCAATGCAGAGCTGTCCAAAGACATTTCTAACTACGCCGAATGAAGCTGTGCGCAGCAGCGTGTTAAACTGCCAGCTGCCGCCACCACCACCACCTCTGCTGCAGACAGCCCACCGAGGTCACCCCGATGCGGAGCCTTCAGCGAAAAGGTCAATTTGCAGGTCAAGAAAGTCCGTTTTCCGTAGTAACATTTAGGTTTGCGTGAAACCATTCAGTGACCTACATCTCTCGTCTTGCACAACACCAACATGGCCGTTACCTTGGCTTGCCTGCTAGCTAGCTAACTCGGCTGTATCCATGCAGAAATGTAACGTTATCGTACCCTGTGTGTGTTAGGGTGTTTAGTCTTTCTAATTACGTATTTTGCAGTCTTAAGGTTCAACAGTTTTACGACAGTGACTTTCTTGACGTACAAAGTGATCTTTTAAACATCATATATGTAACATCATATATGTAATTCATATACGTTTTATTTCTCGTACATATTTTTACCGAAATAAAGTCCCACGGTGGTCTATTAGGAAGGGGCCGGACTTTGCCTCTCTATATTTCATTTCACGCTACAAAAGAGGCTGTTAGGTGATGCGATATACTACATCTGCATCACCAAACTTCCAGGCATCGAGGTAATGTGTGGATTGGTTATGGTGACGGCACACTTTCCCCAAAGAGATGACCTTGTGTGAAGCAGACGGCAGCACATGTATGATTTAATGGAGGCTAGTGCTGGGCGGTATGACCAAAATGCATACTGTATTTTGTAAGACTGGCGGTTTCACGGTATATCACGGTATTTTTTCCCCGTGTTAAAGCATTAATTAATTAACGCCGAAAAGAAAGGGCAGGCCAGCGAGCGGTGAAAAGCTGTTTGTGTGGCGCGTCTTCCGTTCCGTCATTTCCTGTTTAGGTTTATTTCTTTAGACAGATATATATATTATTTTATTATCAGAACAGTGAAGAAAACG
Source organism: Melanostigma gelatinosum (assembly GCF_949748355.1). NCBI lineage: Eukaryota > Metazoa > Chordata > Actinopteri > Perciformes > Zoarcidae > Melanostigma > Melanostigma gelatinosum. The sequence continues at coordinate 3,379,250 of NC_136639.1, forward strand.
TTACCCTGAAAATGTACACTCCGGTACAGTAGGTGGCGGTATGCACCAATGCAAGTTGGTTGCCATCCACCAATGGAATTTAAAGAAGAAGCCGCTACATGTACAGCTTCTTATCACCGTCTATGTACATTTATAACAAATACCACACATATTATGGTAATCAGCGTTGCATACGTGTCTGACCTAAATACCTTTTATTGTTCCGTCGTTCATCCTGCATCGCTCTTTTCTGTTCTTTAATGTAACGTTACTGCCGCGACAGAGCCTCTCCCAGCTGTTAGCAGACTGTTAGCGAGCTTTACCCAGCATGCAGTTCGGCGGAGAAATTTTATAAATGTACAATTATTAGTGCTACAAATTGTTTATCTGTCACAAACTGTTGAGTCGTGGTGTTTTGCCCGGTTAAAGAGCTTTAGTTGTGGGTTGTTAATTGTTGTTATAAAGTTATGACCATGACTAGGGTTCCCTCTCAATACAGGTAAGACAACTAGCTCCGTCCGTAGCACTCCTAGCGGCGAACAATATATTTTGCTGCCTGTTGAAGAGCAACAGAAGTTGTTTCGACTGTGCACCGGTATATGAAAAATTCACATCATACGGGAAATTGAAACCGGTTGAACCGGTATACCGCCAAGCCCTAATGTAGGCGTTGTTGAACTCGTTGGCACAGTTTCTGAGACATTATGCAGTGTATCGGTCAGAGAGCTCTTCTCTCTGTGAGTTAATCAGTGGGCCGGTGGGGTTGCTCAACATATGGGATGGTGGTGGGACGGGTTAGTGGAGCAGTTAGGTGGGTGTCGACTCTAACCTTTGAAACAGTCCCACTGACGGGACGACTCGGGGGAATAAGGAAATCTAAAAAGTTAGCTGTGTGGTAGCCGTCCACACACACACACATGGAGAACAAACCGCTACATAAAGAAAGAAGACAAAGGGGAGACAATAAAGAAAAGTATTTATAAACATAAAATCACAGAAATATTCAATTAAACAGTTCTGCCAGAAGAGTAAAATGGCTTGAAAATGTGCGTTTAAAGTGCTATTTTTTCGGATGTGAGCAGAAATCAAATTTCTAGTATAAATATATTAAAATATTACCATTTGTCTCCCTCCCTTGAAATCCTGATTTGTTATTGACTGACGGCCATTTAAATCAATGTAGCTTCAAAGGCAGATAGTCAAGTATTTTGGTGATCTTGGTGTTTTGCAAAGACTGGTTCAAAAACAAATACATTTTTTTTTGGAAAGCATTGGACCCTTCATTTCACCTGAGCACCTTTATATCTCTCCCACTACAAACCCCCCCAAAAAGGCCTTTTTTAAAGCCTTGCACCTGTTCTAATGCTGCAATCAACACACAAATCCAGCAGGTGCACGACATTGATGAGACTATTTCGTGATGTCAGTGTACAAAATAAATCAAAAATGGTGTGATATTCCCAGCCATGAGGACGTGAAAACCTCACACCAAAACAGAAGTGGTTGTTACGTCTTAACGCGGAGCCGTTTGACTGTGTGTTGATGTTGTATAGCAGGATTACCCCCGGGAAGCTAACTAACTAGCTTAATTAGCGAGCTAACTAACTTAGCTTAATTAGCTCCCGCTGCTACCTGACAGCTCAGCTAGCTCGGCTAGTTTCGCCAACGGCTGACAACAACAAAAAAACGTAACTTGTTTTTAACGGAGAGGGTCTCGCGGGGGTAAAAGTCGCCGCGGTGCCGTTTACCTTGTCGCTGATATTCTCGGTGCCTCCGCCTCGCTTCCTCAGCCCCGTCATGTTTCGCTCGTTTCTCTGCCGGGACGTTAATGTGTGTCACATAAGCCAATGGAAGGAAGGAGGGAAACAAATCCTTTTTCTTTTTTTTTCCAGATAAAGTCCTGGGTTTCTAACCCGGGTTTTTTTACTTTAAAGCTCGGTGCGTGAAGAAGGTCAGCCGCTGCTGTCAAAGCACCGCATTATAGATACCAACGGCTGTACTGCGTGTGTTTGTTTGTTTATCACCGCAGTCCCGGTCATAAGCTCCTCCTACCGGAGTCAAGCTTTATAGAGTAAAAGCACGCAGATTTCCGGTGGGAACTTTCAGAGGAAAATAATTAGCTGAAATCGCGTTTCATGGATTTATGTATTTATTTAGTCAGTGGCGGCTGGTGGAAAATTTTCTAGGTAGGACCATCCTATCAATTTCAGCAAACATCCCAGTGTGATTTAATGCAAAAAAAATAAAGTATCAAACACGCATTACTAACACGAAAAAAGCAGTAAATAACACTTATATAATATAACATGTTTATTGATTGAGATGCCCCTATGGACCTTGTTATAGGAGGTAAAGATCAGGAGAAGTAAACATGAAGTGTAATTATGAATACTGATGTTAAATTAAGCTATGATGAGTTTTCACTGTTAATTTAACATCTCTATTACATGTTGATGTCTACATGACCAAGTTAAGCAGATGAGACTGAGGACAGCTGTGTAGAAGAAAAGATGTTCACTTTGTCTGATATGTAGCTTGACAGAGTTCTCATGTGTGTCCTGGTGTTCTCATGTTTCCTTACCTCCTCATCCCTCACTCCCTACCCTGGTGTTCTCGTGTTTCCTTACCTCCTCATCCCTCACTCCCTACCCTGGTGTTCTCATGTTTCCTTACCTCCTCATCCCTCACTCCCTACCCTGGTGTTCTCATGTTTCCTTACCTCCTCATCCCTCACTCCCTACCCTGGTGTTCTCATGTTTCCTTACCTCCTCATCCCTCACTCCTGTTGCTGTCCGTGCTGGATCCGTCCCCGTTGTTTTAAAAAGCTAAATAAATGATTAGCATGACGTCATCCAGCGAGCCAAACCTGTCTGGTGTACAGGAGAGAAGCTTCGCATGTACCGCTTCCCTTTCCCGCTAGTCTGGGATCAGCTCTTTGGCTGCAGAATCTCCTCAAAGTTCTCCTCTCAAACGAGACTTGGAGGAGTAGTGCTCGCGCTCGCCTGTAGAGACTTCTCCTGACGAGAACGCGCAGCGAGGGGGCAAAATCTTTTTGGCCACACACTGAATCTATTTGAGGGCGCTGATTGGCTAAATTGTATGTCACTCATTTATATCTTTAATCAGCAATTGGCTAAACTGCTTCATAGACCCGCCTCTTACTTCAGATTAATAAAAACCTCAATACACGTGAACCATAACTGATTATTTACCAATTAATTAGATTTTGTATCTCACAAATGAAATTTTTGTTTGATAAATCCATCACGGTAACGAGCTCTCTGTGATCCTAATGTTTATATTTTTATACTGTATTTCGCGTGATATTTTTCAGATTTATTTATTTCCCTCAAATCATCACATTTGTTCCCTTAATTCACAAAAGATTACCCGACACATCCTGAAGACAACTTGCCCCAAAATAAAATGAGTGAGTCAGTTATTTGGTGGTAAACAGCAATTATTTATTGAAATGAAATTAAAAAGAATAAGTACCGGATCTATTGCATTATTTTAACATTTTGTTTCTGTAAAGAGGGGGGGGGGGGTTACTCTACGGTTTGTTTTTTTCACTCTTGTAGGATGTAGTGAACACAAATATACAGGGAACATTCATCTACCACAGATTGCACACCAGATACTGTAGTAATGCAGTCTAATACAAGACCACCGAAACAAATCCAACATCTTCTCTTCTTCATCGTTCGTCTTTAATCTTCCCATAAAGAATACAAAAGTCCACCCAGAGTTGGGGACACGTTCTCCGGCTCTGTACACAAACCGCTCGGTTGCTAGTTTTTTAACTCTCCAAAAAAACAATGAAAAGACAAAAAGAATAAAAACCAACGAAAAAAATAAAATAACGCTGAGAACATGTACAATGCACTGACACAGAAAGTCAGCTGTGTTAATAGACATGCAACAAGTAACACAACTTGCTGAAATCGCAATAATCATGAAAAGAAAAAATCTAAAACCAGTTATAATTGCATAAATACTTTGTACAGTTCATTCATCCGCTGGGAAATGCACCTTTCTGTTAAAATGACAACGTAAAACTGCATTCAATAAAATCCTGTGATTCCTCGACTCTTTGTTGTACACGTGAAGGTGCGAAAAGAACTCTTGATTGATAGAAGACGACTCATGATTGCACGCTAAGATACAATACATAAACGCAGAATGATATAAGGGCAAAGACAAGAGTGCATATTATTATTAGCACAACATGGGGTGAATATTTAAGTGTTTTCTATTCGTTTACATGTTTGGGACTCTGTGCAGAGCAGTGGGAGACAAAAAGAAACCAGTTCTCTCTGGGAAGGAAGGAAGGAGGGAGGGAAGGAAGGAGGAAAGGAAGGAAGCAGCACTTGAATGCAGTTGTCCACAGAACCACCAACAAAACATCAACGCATGTGTGACGAGAGAGGGCAAAGAAAACATGTGCATGCTGTACATTAAAAAACACTTCATGTCCAGCTGTTACACCCAGCAGAATAAAACACGTTTTATGGTGATAAATTATGAATTATCAACAACAAAACTGTTGTGAAAGTCACATTAAACGACAGAGAAACCGATGAAACGCCTGTGATATTAACGAGTCGTCATGGCAGCCCGGTATGGAGGTCAATCGGTGCCAAAGCCAACGAGCTGTATACGGTTTGCAGATCTTACCGAGTATTTCACTGGTGAGTTTAAATGATCGTTTAATATTTGACAGGAAGTCGGACACACAAGGTTACATTCGTGCTTGAATTTGAACATTACGTACTGTGGTGAAAAGGCATTTTTGTACGAACAAAAAACGTATGCAATCATAATTTGAAAGATGCTGCTCTAACATATAAATGTTGAATCTGTCTTTCTGTATTTGCGTCGTCAGTGTTGCGTGATTGTTACGGTCCATCACAATTAGTGTTGCTTTTAGTTTTCTGACTACAAAATGATTTAACAATGAATGTTTTCTGGGTTTTTTCTCTCTCTTGGCCCATGAGCTGTTTTGTCTGTTCTAATATGAATTTATTTATGACTATAATGAACAATCTGTGACACAACACCAGGCAATCTCACAACAACAAGCCGTAACAAGTGAGTAACGGTGAACGTTGATTCATGTGCACAATCTGAGTTTTGGCACGACTGTATCAGATGATGAACGGCGTCATCTCACCAAAAACTTCAACAAAATACATCTTTAGCCAATTAAACTCCAGATAACGGAACTAAAATGTTGAATTCAAGTTTGATCGACTTCATTTAGCTGAAATCGTGAATGTATATAATTGGTTCTTAGGCATCCTCGATTCAGACATTACGTCCATAAATGAGCGAAAACCATGAAACCAAAAATCAGATTTAATGCTACGACACTCACTCTAAATCTATGAAAGGTAAAACAGCAGTTCTGTCTCGATGTATTGAACTTTTTTAGAGAAAATATATTTGGAGAGTCTGAGCTACGACGTTGTCCCGTTTGAGGGAATTTCATAAAGTGTGAATAAACGGTTGAAATGATTATTTACATCTTCTCCCGCGTCTCTGATAACTTCTTCCTTGAAGCTGCTGCTCCTGCAGACAGGGTGACGTGTGCGGAGGATCACATCTGATGAAATATTAAAATCATCTGATTGGAAACCAACAAGGAAATAAAAAATTAAAAACAGACAACATACACAAAGAGTCCCTTTTTAGTGTGGAAAACAAATGTGCAGCAACATTAAGTAACGAATGAGTATTTTCTCACACATCTCTTTCAAAACAGAGAACATCTTGAAATAAACGGAGTGATACGGTTTAAAAAAACAAGTCAAATAAAATCTCGAATGATAACGTGTCCAGTCTTCAGACAGCAGCAACAAAAGAAATCTCCAAAGTGGGAATTCATATAAAAGGACAGAATAGATGATTAAAAAACAAAACAAAAGAAAGTAATCATAATTGATACATTAAAAACATTTTGGCAAAACAACAATCTGATCATCAATCTCTCTGTGTTGGCGACGGCGTGACACTGTGGGCAATAAACTTTGTAAACAACTACAACATGATCAGGAAATGAAAACGAAAACAAGTCATTTTGCATAACTAGACCCACGAGTAAAGTCGACCCACGGACATTAATTATTGACATTCATAAATCCCTTCCTCTGGACTCGGCGTGACTCGTGACCCCACACACACAATCCATTCTAGTTTCTTCTCTTAAAGCCAGGAGTGGTTAGTCACATCGCTATGTTACACACGATGTGTTTTTCCGTGTTCATATTTTTTTTGTTCTGTGTTTGTTCCTCGTAAAATGAAAAAGGCCATGGTAAGTATTTACAATATTAACAAGTTTGTTATGTGGTACGAGTAGGAAGGAGTTCTTCCTGTTCTTGGTCTCAAAGCAACAGATAGCGGGTGATTGATCGAAGCGTGCCGCGGCGACGGTGTTCTCGCTTTCTTTTCCCTCCTCCGAGTGAGTGCAGGTGGTAAAAGTGGTGATTGAGGTTTTTATTTTATTATTTTTATACATTTCCTTTCAACATTTCCTCATTTTTATTCTCTCCCACCTCCTCCACTGAGACAGTCTGTCAGTGTGTTACAGTTCATGTGTTTACTGGACGTACGACAGGATATTGGTGGGGGGGGTTTCTTCAGTTTCTGCAGCCGTCCTCGGAGCTCCGCTCATGTTGAAGGTTGTAGTAACAGTTCTGACAAACGCGCACCGGCGACGAGATCTTCAGCCTTTTGATCTCTGATTGGAAGCGACTGCACCTGCAGAACAAGGTGAGACGAGGCGCCAGTTATGGAAGCCCATTGCTGACAATGTGATGAGAAAAAACAAAAAATATCCTGTACGTCATTTTAAAGATAATCATTCTCATAATAATGACTCAGAACCTCATAATAACGACTCAGCACCTCATAATAACGACTCAGCACCTCAAAAGAACGACTCAGCACCTCAAAAGAACGACTCAGCACCTCTATAGAACGACTCAGTACCTCATAAGAACGACTCAGCACCTCATAAGAACGACTCAGCACCTCAAAAGAACGACTCAGTACCTCAAAAGAACGACTCAGCACCTCATAAGAACGACTCAGTACCTCAAAAGAACGACTCAGTACCTCAAAAGAACGACTCAGTACCTCAAAAGAACGACTCAGTACCTCAAAAGAACGACTCAGCACCTCAAAAGAACGACTCAGCACCTCATAAGAACGACTCAGCACCTCATAAGAACGACTCAGCACCTCAAAAGAACGACTCAGCACCTCATAAGAACGACTCAGCACCTCATAAGAACGACTCAGCACCTCAAAAGAACGACTCAGCACCTCATAAGAACGACTCAGCACCTCATAAGAACGACTCAGCACCTCATAAGAACGACTCAGCACCTCATAAGAACGACTCAGCAACTCAAAAGAACGACTCAGCACCTCAAAAGAACGACTCAGCACCTCAAAAGAACGACTCAGCACCTCATAAGAACGACTCAGCACCTCAAAAGAACGACTCAGCACCTCAAAAGAACAACTCAGTACCTCATAAGAATGACTCAGTACCTCATAAATAACGTCTCAGTACCTCAAAAGAACGACTCAGTACCTCATAAGAACGACTCAGTACCTCATAAATAACGTCTCAGTACCTCAAAAGAACGACTCAGTACCTCAAAAGAACGACTCAGCACCTCAAAAGAACGACTCAGCACCTCATAAGAACGACTCAGCACCTCATAAGAACGACTCAGCACCTCATAAGAACGACTCAGCACCTCAAAAGAACGACTCAGCACCTCATAAGAACGACTCAGCACCTCATAAGAACGACTCAGCACCTCAAAAGAACGACTCAGTACCTGATAATAATGAGAACTTCTCAAAATGACAGAAAATGACTTAGTACCTAAATGAAATTAGACATTTTCTCAAAATAATGACACATGTGGCTTCCTCAGTTCGTGACATGTTTGGTAGAAGGAGCAAAGAGGCAGGAAAGCGTGCTGTGCTGCTGTAAACTCACTTTTGGCAGAAGAGCTGGCCGCAGTTCCTGCAGTGGTGTCTCCGCTCGGTGAGGGAGAATCGGACCGTGCAGGCGGAGCAGCTGTCCACCACCTCGTCCTTCACCCAGTGGTCGGCCGCCGAACGGCCCGGCTGGTCGCTCACCGACCAGCTGAAGACGCGACCGCGACCGTCGCCCACCAGGATCTTACTGTGGTCCCTGAGGAGACGGCGTCACAGAGGAGGAGAATGACTTTTCTAAGATGTTTGTCTTCGACAGTGTAGAAGAAGCTCTCCACACGAATAAAAACAATTACAAATCTACCACAGTAAAGAATTCGTCTTTGTCGGCCTGGTGCCAGACGTGCTGCCCTCTTACTTGGAGATGGCGAGCGACGTGATCTCGGCCGGTTGAGCGTTGTCCTTGCGATCGAACGCCGTGTGCATGGTGAGTTTGCTCCGGAAGACCAGCTGGCGCTCCCATCTGTAGCCTGTGGACCCACAGAAATAAAACACGTCAACACTGTGATCGGCGTACTTTTTACGTTTTTGTTGTCTTCTCTGACCAGAGGAGAACCCTCGTCCTTCACTGGCTTTAGAGCTAAAAAACAACATGATGTTCAATCACTGGACACCCACCGGCCCGGAGCTGGTTGTACGTCCGTGCGTCCATGGTGGAGGGCTGTGGCACCGAGCCCTGGCCTGGGTGAGCCGGGTGAGGGTGGTGGTGGTGAGGGTGGTGGTGGTGGTGGTGGGGGGGGTGAGGGACCTTAGATTGCCCCTCGGAGTAGTTGACGAACACGAAGCCGTCCTTCTCGTCGATGCTGAGGGTGTCCGACCAGCGGTGGGAGTCGTCAGAGCTGCTGTCCATCGACCACGACGCTCCGGTTCGTGCTGAGGGACCTGAGAGGGAACGTTAGCGTGGGTTGAGGTTCAGACAACAACATATGTGGTAAATAACCAGACAGACGGAGCTTTACAGGCGTGTGTTGTCACCGTAACAACAATCCGAATTTTCTTTTGCATTGGTGATATTACAACAGAGTCAATGTCTGTACTGTGCTTTAAAGGGACTTTACATGGTAAAAACAAACAGTAAAAGCGATGACAGTTGAAAAACACAGCAAATAAATGATTGTTTAAGTGAAACTTTGTACAATGTCGGACGAATTCAGCTGAGATTCAAAAACATGACGAGTTAAATGTATCCGCGTCTGAGTTTCTGCGTATTATTTGCTGCTCGGTGTATTGACTGTGAGCAGCTCAACCACAGTCCGTGCTGGTGCTGAGAGGAGCGCTTGCTTGCGTACCTCTGGGTCTGTGGACGGCGCTGCCCGGTTGGCTGCCTCCACCCGTCGACGGGTTGCGTGGCGCTTTGGGCTCCTGACTCGGACTGGGCTCGTCTCCGTCCGACTCGCTGCTGTCCTCATCGCCGTTGTGATTCTCGCCGCCCTCTGCGACGCCGACAAAAACTTTGTTTTACGTTTTCAGAGTGAGTTTATGATGCAAATACTTAAATAAAATACGCGCAGTGTGTTTTGGGACATGTCACTGTATCACTGGACAGAAACATCAGTTTAACCGTCACTTCATGCAGAAGCTTCTAATCGGTTTATTTATTTATTTTCTCCCATCAGGACTCACCGATCTTCTCCTCACCACAGCATTCAGGCACATCTGGCTCTGCCGGCTCTGGAGCAGGGGTTTCTGGGACTTGGAGGAACTCCATTCTCCAAAACTACAAGAAATATATAAAGACAGAGTTTGGCTAAACTAAGGGCGCTTTTATAAGCCACAGTCTCTTGGTTTGTTTTCTATTTAGTTTGGTTAAAGCGGACCGAATTAAAAAAAACTCTGCACTGATCTACTGTTTATCTCTCATCACTTAATACTCGTCACTATTTCTGTGGACTTTATTCAGCATCTTCTGTATGTAGAAGACCTACGCACATGTCGGTGTGATGAAGCTGATATTCTGTTAGATTTAAGAAGGCACAGTTACCCTGACCACGCCGTCCGAGTGGCCGGTGACGATGACGTTCTGCGTGTCCCACTCGTTCATCTCCGACACGCAGCAGCACAGGATCTGCTGGCTGCGTCCCGTGAAGGTGTTGGCGCTGGCGATGGGGCTGCCGTTGATGCTCCACACGTGGATGTAGGTTCCTGCACAGGACACAATGTCCCCCTGCACACACACACACACGCACACACACACCACATGTTTGTTTATCAGCTCAACAGCTGGCGTGAATCATACGTTACGCTTTCTGTGGCTCCTCAGCTCATATCAGGACTCTGAGCTCACCGTCAGCTCGTTGATGCACAGAGCGGAGACCGGCGCTCGGTGTCCCCGGAGCTGCGTGACGAAGGAAAGCTTGTTGAGGTCCCAGATGATGCAGGTTCGATCCCGCGAGCCGCTGACAACGATGTGGTACGCCGACGACGCCGTCAGACACGTCACGGCGTCCGTGTGGCCCAGTAACGCCTACGAGGAAACAGCCGGGGACAAGGACACGAGATCGGACTCGACTATGTTCAATACTTTAAAGCTGACACTACCTTGTTGTTTTTTGTTTACCTGTTTGAGCGTCAGGGACTTGGCCCTCTCCTTGGAGGTTCCCGTCTCCCACACACAGATGGCGGTGCTGGTGGTGCCGCCGGTGATGACCAGCTTCAGGTTCGGACAGATGGCACAGAGGATCTGACCCCACTCTGACAGACACTCGTACACCACCAACGCCTGAGGCAACATCCAGGGTTGGAGGTTGGCGTCAGAGGTGCAGAAATGAAAGTTTAGGACATTAACTTCGTCTGCATCTCAACAACTCTTTCACTTCTCTTCTTTAACGCTTCTCTGCTGTATTCAGGCTTTTGGAATCCTGAGAAGATTTGCAATTGTCGTGAGAGAACGGGAATAACTCCACTATGAGGAGAACAGAGATCTCTGTGTTCAAAGTTGCCGTCTAATACAAAGCTGCAGATGTGTAAATCTACATTTCTCAAATGTAGATTCTCTTATAATTTTTTGAAATGAAAGGTAAAATGAGACTGAATGAGTTCCATTCCCTCATTTGAAAACTGCAAGTGCATCTTTATTCAAGCACCAGCAGGGGGAAACATTGTCTGCAATCATTTCTCACATTCACTTCAAGGTGAAATAATGAAGGAAACCTACAGGAGTCCATGTGTTAGTCGCTCTTAAAATCTAGTATGTGCGTTTCTGTTTTAATAACCGGTACCTTGTCAGATTCGTAGTTAGCCAGGCGGCAGCTGAGGTCGGCGTAGCCCCAGGCGAAGGTCTTGCTCCAGGTGGGGGGAACCAGAACCTTGTTCTGCTCCACCGCAAGTATGCCCTTGTCGGTGCACATGATCTGTCCCACGGGCTCCTTCAGCTCTGGAGACACAAAGAAATACGAGTCTAAAGGGAGCCTCGCACTGTCCGATGTACAGAGTACATGGTCGGGGCTTAACTGCTACTTAAGACCGCAATGGATTTAGCACAAAAGACAGAGTAAGTGTGTGTACTTGTACCTTTAACTGGTGCTAGAGAAGGTCGGAGGTTGTCCAGGTGATGGAAGAAGATCTTGTCGCCGTTGGAGCTCGGAGGAACGCTCGCTACGTCACCGTTGGCTTTGCCGCGTACCCGTTTAGGAGGATGCGGCTTCTTAAACAGCTGAGACACACAAACGCATCAACAGTCAGCCAGGACAGAAAAGGACTTTGACATCGACCAATAGCCGGACGCTAAAACATTTGGGCTGTGGAGGGTAAGTCTGTCCACTCAGTGAGAAATGCAGAGCATCCTCAGACCGGATTAAAGCTCCAGAAACCTGATGTTCGGAGACAACCAGGTCTTCATTTGGCAAAATGTCACGAAGAAGCATTTTGGTTGATGAAGTAGAGGCCGACAGGAGATGATTCAGAGAAACAGACAGGACTCCGTTGACAAAAACAGCAATTGTATCTCGTTGAACACGAGAGTTGCTGGTCTACCGCTGCCGCCGTTGTTTGTGTTCCTTTGTGTTTTAAAGGGTCTATTCGGATTCACCAAATTCACACAAGAACACGAGCAAACTAACCGATGGATGCAGCGGTGGTCAAAGGAGTCAGTACAGCGGTACATTGCTTGGCTCCCGTGCTGGTACTCCTCCCCGTCTTTCTAAACCAGTGGCGTTCAACCCCACTTCAACAAACCCGGACTGTCCCTTTAAACTAGCCTGCAGATTTAAGATATCAGCATCAGTGGCGGTGATCAGCAGCCAGTATCTGACCTGTTTGGGGATTTGCCCGAAGTTGTTGATGAAGCCGATGGTGGCCGTCTCTTTGAGCGGGTCGTTGATGTTGTAGATGTCCACCTGGCCCTCGTAGAACAGGTGGTGGAAGACGTTCACCGCCTCCACGGCCGGCGGACCCTGCTGCTTGTACCCGAAGATCAGGTCGATCCATTCGTGGAGGTGGGCCGACACGTAGTCGCACTCCAACGCCTGCAGCCAGACAAGAGGTTAACGTGCACTCGCTGCACATCGGACCTAAAATGCCACAAGAGGGTTCAGTGCTTACGTCTCGGTGGACTCTGATGAACTCCCGCGGGTCGCCCTTGGCCCAAGGCGGCAGGATGACGTCGCCCAGCTTGGTGCCATTCTGCTTGGCGCCTGGTAGATCCAACAACAGAACATTATTATAATATTCATATTCATGCACTCGGACTGACTCGTGCTTCACCGATACTGACCCAGGTCGAAGTTGTTGGCGTTGAGCAAGAACTCGGGCAGGTAGAAGAACTCGGGGATGAGCTCCTTGACGTCGGCCATGTTGTGTTTGGAGGCAGAGAGCCAGGCTTCACGCACACTGTGGAACATCCTGTCAGCCAGGTCGAAGTGACCTCCCTGGTAACCACACAGACGCACAGTTTCACATTAAAGTCCGGACACTTCGGAGCGGCGGCACTTCTTTTCTCTTCACCTGTTTCGCAGAGGATTTTATTTTGAAGGAACTTAAAACGATTATTCTGGCAAAACATGTATTTTTTTTACTTGTTCTTAAGTCATAAACACAGGAGAGAAAACTATTTTAATCAGATCACGAGCATTTCATTCCTCACTTGCCTCTCAGAGCCTCCGTTGTGCTTAATGTCTGCAACTGCTAAAAGAATGTTTTCGGTCTAAAAACACACTCTTCTGGTTTGTACGACATTTCAGAAACGCCCTGACCAGTGGAGGGAAACGTGGATTCAGGGAGGCGAAGAGAGTTCAGATCAAACCTGAAGTCTGAGGAAGATCTGTGTGAAGGGCTCCATCCGGACCAGATAAGAGGCTACGATCATGGCGGATGAGTAGTGGGTGCCGTAGTGGTACGCTGGGGTTTCACCTGGTGGGACAGAAAACAACACGTCAGCTTAAACCGGCCGATGACAACATGTGCAGTGCAGTCAAATGTGAGTGGCATGAAGTAAGAGCTCGCCGGTTAGCTGGATCGTTTTCTCTTAACTCCGTGTCTATTCTAACTTGACATAACAATCAAAGACTCGATCCTGTTCAATGAGATCTTACCGGTGGGGTCCTCCCAGTCCTTGTACCTCTTCTTGTACTGCGTCAGTCTGTCGTCGGTCTGAGCGCCCATCGGCTTGGCGAGGTTACGGAACGTCTTGGGGTTGCTCAGGTCCAGTTCCTGGTGAACAAACGTGACAGAAACCGGATTGTTACAGCGAACGGACGCGCGTTCTTATGGCGTCGTCTCGAAACCCTGCGGTCACCTCTGAGTCGAAGTCGGCCAGGATCCAGGGGAAGACGGGGTACTGCATCAGGTCGTTGTAGGACCGCCCTGCCAACGTGTTCAGGTGCATCAGGTACTGGAAGTTACTGATCTCTCCTCTCTGGAACACGGATGGAACAAACACATCAGAGAGGCTCACAGGAGCTTAAAGAACGACACTTCTACCCTTTTGAGTTGTTTAACCGAAGAGCAGTGAGTCGAGGTTCTTACCTCCCATCTCTGAGTCACTGACTTTTCCCCGACCAGCGTGCTGAGGAGTCCAGATCTGACCAACACCAGGACGGAGAGGAGGTTCAGTAAAACACATCAGTGTTCTCTTTTCATTCATGGATTAATCACTACAGCAGTTTCCAGTATTTAGAGAGATACAATTAACACACAGATTAAAAACAAGTTCCTAAATATGGATTCGCAGATCCCATAAATCACCTCACGACCTCCTGAAATGGTGAAACATTAAAAACGTGCATGTCTGTGCCGGATGAAGCGTAGAGGAGGCGTTACCCTTGTTCCACGCTGGTGTTGGGCCTCTGGCCTGAAACCGACTCAGAGCTGTCAGCCAGTGAAGGCACCACCGCCAAGAACCTGCAAGGAATTAAGAACAGAGTAAAAAATAAGAGATTCTATCACTTCTATCGGACTTTCATTTTCTTTACGGTCGCAATTTTACAGATGTTTTAAATAAATTTCCCCCGGCATTTGTCTGCAGCACATAATAGAAGATGAAAAGCTGAGGACAGCTGCATTATTACTGCTGTTTTGAAAGACACCCCACCGAACCTCCCCTGAAGTCCAGATCTTCACAAGAACGGTGATCACCACCTGACTTTCTTTACGCTGCGTATAAACCAGTGGCACTTGATATATAACTGGTCTGTTATTGTGGTGCCATGATGCTTTATGATCTTCTCTCCAGGGCAGGACCGAAAAATCCATGAACAAAGCCAAAAGAATTCTGTCTTTTTCTGTGAAATGAACTTGTTTTGATTTATTTCGTTCGAATACATTTAGACTTCAGTAGGCTGCTGAAATGGAGCAGCAGTCCGGCCGCCGGGTTTCCGTTAGTATTCAGTACCTTTGGTAAACTTTGTTGCGGACTCCTTTCTGGAAGGCCAACAAGTAGTTCCTCCCATCTGCTGAGAAGACTTCCACCGCCATGGGCTGAAGGACGATGACATACACCACATTTGATGATCAAAATACAAGGTGGCGAGTTAAACACGAAGAAAAGCAAGAGGCAACTTTGGTACCTTTCAACCTGGACTCTATTTCCATGTTCTTGTGTCTAATGGGAACTAATTTGTTTAGCTGCTGCCGTCTGCAGCGTTCTCCCTCAATACTAAACCAACGTCAACAACTGTTGTGTACCTACGAGTCACTACGACACAAACACATGGGAAAGTAGTGTCCATGTTGAAAAAATACCATGAAAGCTACTCAGAATAAATGTCTTCTAAATGTCTGACTCAAAGATGCGTATGGGTTCTGCAGCTGGTGTGTGTGTATATACACACACACACAGTATATCGTGTGTGATATGTGCATGCTGACCTGCAGCAGGTAGCGTCTCTTGTGCACTTCCTTGATGTCCTCGTAGGCGAAGATGCTGCATGTTCTCTTCAGCTGACTCTGTCCTTGTCTCGCTCCTCTGGGGATGATGGCCTCGTGCAAGCTGGACACGGAGGACAGAGAGCGAGGACATTTATCAACGGCCGACTCCGTCCGACAGTACGGTTCACCTCGAAAGCACTTGTGACACCATTGTAATTATAAGAAGCTTTGTGTTTCCATCAGATGAATGACAATTAATTGATAATAAAAATGTCCATCATTACTATTATTATGAATTGACTGATAAGCTCATTGAATGCTCATTCCAGGCCCCGTGGACGCCATGTTTAGACTCAGTTTAACACCTGAGGGTGACACAATGAAAGCAGAGCTGCAGCTGTTTTCACGTTGTGTCTCAAAAGGAACAGACGGAGCGAGTTTCCTAAAAAAAGATAAATAAGTCACGTCTCTGCAGAGCTTCACGACGCATGCTCCGTCAGCAGCATGACATCATTCCAGCAGCAGAAACTCCCACTGCAGCGTCCGGAGGCATGATGTCATTTTGTTATGCGGGGAGGGAAAGAACGGTAACCGTGTCAGCCTCAGGATGAACAATGCAGCGCCGGTGTGAAAGTGGCGATTCTCCGACAGGTGTCCAGACCGTGGAGCGCCGTGACGGATACAGAAGCTGGACCTACTTGGGGGGCAGCGTGTCGATGTCCCTGATCTCCCTGGAGACGGTCATGGTGTAGCCGTCGATGACGTAGAAGTGCTCCTTCCCGAACAGCAGCAGACCCTCGCCGGTGTCCAGACCCTGAACCCGGGCACAGCGGTACATGTGCTGGATCTGGATCGGTGAATGTGAGGAACAAGAGAGCATTACTGACGTAAAGTTAAGAGAAAGAATAACTCCTGTGTTCCGTGAGGTTAAATGACCTGTGAAAGGAGTCTGGTGGAACTTCAGTGAGCATAAAGGTTTATCGCTGGTACTCCCGTCTGTTTCTCTAAACTCCATCTACTGTAGTAATACACTGGACTACAAGTACTACAACCACACTACCAAACAGCCAATGGACCCTTTAAGTGTAAAGGCCTGTTGCTAAATACAAGGCACACGTCATAAACAACAAACATCCCTCATCTGAAGTGCTTTATGACGCATGGTGTTAGTCTTGATCGGCTTACTTTCTTACAGCATGTCTCTGAGGACTGAGGTCTTCAGGGTTAATAGATGCAACTGAAAGGTGTCACTTAAGAACACGTATGAAGAATATGTCCATCCTTCGTGAGTTTGTGCCATTCTCTCAATAACACTGGGGACTGATTTGAGCCCGGAGGAAACGTTGTGACTCAACAGTCCGGACTCGCTGACCTTCTCTCCCTCCTCCAGGAGGCGCAGCAGAGACGTGTTGTCGGTCCTCTGCTCCTCCTCGGGGCCTCCCGACTCCAGCAGCTGCTCCTGGAGCTGCTCCTGACTGTCCTCGTCCGCCCCGTCCGCTGTGGACCGAGACCTCTTCAGAGGAGCCTTCACCAGGCCTGGAGAGACACGGCACACCAAGAAGATAGAACACAAAACCAAACCCAGAACCTTCCGCAGTCACAACATGGTGTTGCGTCTGTACCTTTGACTCTTGCGATGGTGTCCTCTCCGTGCTCGGGCTCATGCTGCGTGGTCTCTCCTTCGGTGTTGTGCTCCACAGAGTGCTGGTACATGCCGGGGTTTCCAGACAGCAACCGCACGTAGTACTCCTTACTGTCGTAGCTGATGGCTCGCCGGTAACGGAGAGGCTTCTGCATACACAAACACATACATATACACAACCTCTGTATACTGCATGCATGTGTACAACTCTTAAGAATAACTTATTTTACTCTGATACATCACCTCCCCTGAATCGTTATACGCATCTCCGGTTTCTTGCCACGAATAATAATAATATTCAAGAAGGTTTGATTCTAAATACGATAATAATGATTTAAACTTTTCTTGAATCACTTTTGGCTGCTTTTCATTGCTGCTATTCTAGATATTCTTATAGTAAAAAACATCCAGCCAATCGCTTCAAATGTAGAACTCTGATGATGAATTGTGTTTGAAGAACCTAAAACAGGACACATCCCTGTGGGCGAGAGCTTTCTCTTTGTTTCTTCCCGACCAGTGGAGTGATGGGAGGAACCCGTCGCCGGACAGATTTGTGGAGCAAACAAAGCTAAATGTGTTGGCGGTGCCAGAAAAGTGAGCCGCCGGCTGCTGGTGTCGCCTCCTCACACGACACCGACGAGCTCCAGCAAGAGCAGCTCTGTCACTTCAAAAGTTATGGAGGAAACTAAACTAAGATCCATTTTTGGGGCGAATAAGCGTTTTAACTACAGGTGTTTGTGCCAGTACATCCATTACTTCACATATCTTCCTTTACTTTGCTTTAATAGTCTGGTTTTCATTTTAAAAATCACTTCAAACTCTCTTGTGCGGTTACCTCTGATACTAACTAACAGGATTATGGAGGTGCCACACAGACTGTCCTGGCCCTGAGACTGTAATTCTTGCACCATTTTTGGGATTTACTGTCTATTTATCGGTTGCTAATAAAGTTGGTGATCAAGGATTGGAGGCTTTTTCACTCTTACTGCAAGTTATTCTGAAAGAGGGCATCGGCTAAATAACTAAAATGTAGAAAGAAAAACCACGAAACATATTTAGAAGGTGAAGATAAAGATAAAGACATCCATTCAATGTACTGCAGGGGATCACGAGATGTATGGATTGTGATCTAAAGGTGACTGTACCTGTGCCGAGTTGGTGTTTGGCTCCAACTCGGGGATGTATGGGTAGTGGATGTAGAACATGTCGTTGCGGACCATCTTCTTTCTCATCCGGCACGGCCCCTCCGTCATCTCCAGCACAAACTTGTCCAGGTGGGAACCGATTGGCGGGCCCCAGAGGCCCCGTTCACGCAGCAGCTCGTATTCGATGGACGCCCAATCCTCTGTCACGTACTTGAGGGCGTTCTGCTGTCGCTGGGAGGGAAAGGGACCGAAGAGTCGCTTTAAAAACGTCGCTATAAGTTATACGTGCAGTCACAAGACCAGCAGACCAGCTGGTGAAAACGTACGTTACGTAACAATCGGTTGGTTTGTCTGTGTGAGTGTGCTGGAATAAATCATCACCAATGAACCAGCTTGATTTTCTGTGTGCAGCTACTGTGTTCTGCTTAAAGTTACTGGATAGAAACAGACCATCTTCTCTCTGATGGTCTCGTTTGCTGATGGAGGTCTGATCGAGGATCAGGACTAAACTGAGACGGTCTCATAATCAGTTCAAAGTTCCTCACAGTAACTTTAATTCTATCCCTGGAGTAACGATGGAAGCGCAGTACCTCCTGATACTCTTTGTACTGCATGGCCACCAGGTCTCGAACCACAGCGATGTGTGTGAACATCCACTGGAAAGTCTCCTGTTGATCAGAAACACGAGATCGTATCAAAGCGGACGGAACACACACTTTATATGCCGCGTCAGCTGCTTTCGTGTGCGTACCTGAGCCGACAGGCTGTTCTTGTTCATGCTGTTCTCCCTCTTGTTGCGGCGGACGCCCGTCAGCTTGGAGAGGCCGAAGCCGCTGCTGACTCTGGACAGTTTGGACTGGGTCGCCGGCGCCACCGCCTCACCGCGACTGATGCACTTCTTCTCATGGACTGAGCAGCAAAGAAAAGAAAAAAGAACCGGTCACATGAGCGGATTTAAAAATGTATCACACTCACTTCAAAGCGAGTTAAAGCAGAGCTAATACAAAATCATATCTCGGTGTGTGTGTGTGTGTGTGTGTGTGTGTGAGAGAGAATCCTCACCCAGGTGGTTCTGCCAGCTCTTCAGCGCCGGCTCCTCCAGGGCGGGCCGGGCCGTGGCGATGTCCACGTGGCCCCTGTCGTTGCAGGGCAGGGACACTTTGAAAATGTCCTCCAGCATCTGACGCTTGCTGTGCATCAGCTCCGTCCACACCCGGTTCACCGCCTTCAGCAGCAGCTGCCGGCCTGCAGCGGGAGCACAGCAACGGATTCTGTCACGACCGAGTCCGTCCGCCGTTTTGTTTCTCATTCAATTACATGTTAACTGCAGAAACACCTGTATGTACATTACCCGACATATTCATGACAATCTTTCTGCCTCCCACACAAACACTTTCATTGCAACATTTGTGCTCCTTTGGTTGGTCTAACTATACGGTGCTGAAGTCTGAATTCCCCCTCATGTCAAATGGGATTTGTTTAAAATAACACAATATTTGAAAAACAGCCCATCAACACCAGTGACCTTCCTGAATCCTGAAGAAAAATTGGAAGAAAATCCTCAAATGAAGGCGTATCAAATGATATCGATATATCCAAGAGCAGTGAATGGATTCACTTTCAAATGAATATTTGATGTGAACATATATTATAAGAGTTATTTATTTTCTTTCTAAAATGTGTCTGTCTCAACAGAGGATATGTTTAGATGGCTAGGATGAAAAACTGGACACACACACACACACAGTGTCTCACCCTCGCTGACGTCGTGGCTGTGCGTAGCGTCAGCCTCGTTCTCCGTGGGCATCATCACATGCCAGGTTGTCATCCTGGCCTCCGCCTCCAGACCGAAGCCCTCCACGCTGCTGCAGAGACACACACACAGCGACTTAGAGACAACCTGTCACGTAGACACCTGAGGGAACAGTGTGTCGTGTTACAGCATATTGTGTCCCCAGCATGGTAGGAAACTCTCCCCCCCCCCCCACCTGCTGCACTTTTGGAAATGATCAGTCATGTAGGACACAAAAAAGAAGAAAAAAAGAAAAGAAGAGCTGCCACAACCTCACTACAATGGCGTCCAAGAGGAAAACATCACTACAGCAGTGTAAAAAATAACAACAAATATAGATCGAGATATTTCAAGACTGAAGTCATTCATTTACAAGAAGAACATCTTGGATATGCTTTCAGATTCAAGTGGTACATTTATGAGAAAAAAAGATCAAATCGTAATGTTTTCTTCTGTCTCCTAACGGCTGGATGATTGTGATAATATGGTGATTCTGGACTGAAGTCATGAGTATTTCCTTATTATTTCATCCGATTGCAAAGTGAAGTGGTTCCCTAAACCCCCCCCCCCCCCCCCCCCCCCCACAAAGAAACACTTGGCAGTGTGACGATCTCTTCTCTTTCTCCCCGTTTCATTCAATGTCCTTCAGTCGGACATGATTTCACCAGAAAACAGACGATGATTTGCGTCTTGGTCAGAAACATGTTTGCACATCCTTCCTCTCATCCTCCACACTGATTAAATGTACAGAAGCCGTGTGATGAGTCTGCTATGAATCATACATGCTTCACACAACCACGTGTGACACTTGGACAGATTCGTATCCAACAAAACAAGAGCTTCAAAAGAGCTCATTTCCTGCTACATGATGCCGACACAAACAACAAGTCAACTCTGCTCTTGATTTTGTTTTAACCTGCCACCTCAGACAAAGCCTCATGTGACCTCACCTCCCGCTGTGCAGGCAGATGAAGCAGTGAGCCAGGCAGGCCACAAAGTCCTGGTCGTGGTTGCCCGGCCCGAGCACCAGGTTGCGGTTGACGGTCAGGACCCGCAGGGCGTCCAGCAGGGCCACCTGCTGAGCGACCGTCTTGTGGGGTCGGCAGAGCTGGTAGAGCACCGTCCGGTTCAGACAGTGGTAGATGGTGTCGAGGGAAAGACCCTGAGAACGCCTCTTGGACTGAAGGAGGGAAACAAACAGGTGAGGAGGTCAGAGGGAAGGTCAAACAGAGCATGCTGTTCAGCTGTTAACGCTGCTGTGGAAAGATGTGTTTGAGCAACCGGGGGCTGAACTGGGTTAAGTCTTGAGGGGGTTGCGAGTGTTGCTTTGTTGTTCCAGTGTTGTTGTTTCAGAGTCAGAGGGCGGCGCGTAGAAAGTAGAATACAAAGTCCAGACGCAAGACTTGAAGTCAAAATAGTCTGTTCTTTATTCATCTTTTTAAACTTATTTCCAAAATATAAACTTGATCTTACATGCAGTAAGTATTGAAAACATTTATGATACATTCATATCTACACACAGACAGACACACTCGTCAGTCAGGCTCTAAACGGACTCACCGCTGAATTACATTTCTGTGAGTACGTGAGGTCGCCTGCAGTCAGACGGACGCTGCTCGTCTAATTTAATCCCGAGCGCGTTCACCGCTGACATTAACTGGAAGAGGACGCACTGTTTCATGTCTGCATCCAGTGCATTTTGCTGAGTGTGATATGTTTGTCTCCTATAATTTGACTCATCAGTTCTGGTTTCTTTTTGCCTCCAGCGACTGTCAGCAGGTTTTTGCACGTTTGTTCATTCCATTTAAAGCCTGGACTTCTGCACAGTTGCAGACAACAAATCTATTCGTTTCCTCTTATTTTAGGGCGAGACGTCATAAAATAAGACATTTGAAGCCTTGTTGGAGACCTCAAGAGAAGCTCTGAAGGTAAAAAAAAACAACCAGACATTCTGCACAGAGCTACAATCTATGATAACCATCTCGCCAACATGGACGCCAAGTGTTTCTCTGAGCTTGAGAAAATGAGGTTGTTACTACGACCAACCAGCTGGAAGGTTGTGCTGCTGCCTCAACACAGTGCTGTGTGTGAATACGTTAACTATGTGGGTTCATCTGCCCACTCTGGCCCTTGGGTTTGGTTTCGTACCTGTCCGATGAGCTGCACGATGAAGTCCACCACCAGCTTGGAGTCCTTGTTGAACATGCCCTGCCACAGCTTGTCCACCACTCTCTGGGAGAAGTAGAAGACGTTGTTGACCAGAATCTGATAACTGCCTCCGCTGCTGAGGGGCAGAGAGGCGTCTTCACCTGAAACGAAGAGGAGCAGCAAGAGAGGCGGTCAGCTGATTCACAACGTCTCCCAAATGTGATACTGAAGGATTTTACATCTTAAAGTAGAATCACGTGATCCAAACTAAAGTAAGTGTTTGAACAATTTAGCAAGGTTTCACACACTGATTTTAATTTCTCTGTGACTTGAAGGTAAAATATTCTCCCATAAGGATAAAGTCCTATGTCTTCAGTCACAGACATTACCTTCCACATATAGCGTGCTGACAGTAATATGTACTGAATTAGTTTGTTTCTTATCGTGCTATAGATTATATGGTGTAAAAACATGCTAAGATGTAGGTAACTAGCGCAGATACATTTATAAATGAGGTCAGAGGTGCTCAAAAGACTTTACCGTTTGAAGTATACATTTCTTATCGTCTTATAATTCATATTTGGACAAAAAACCAGACTAAAGACGAAATATAACACAAGCGACCGTGTAAAATGCTGAAGATGCTTGCTGTTCTCTGGGCTTCAGACCGTGACTTGCTGACTCATGCTGCATCAGAGCATCTCACAGAGCCCACTAAGGAATCGGTCCAAGCTGTCCTGCAGCGTGCTCATCCGGGCCGCTTTCTGCATAATCATCAGCTACATTTGTTGAAAGCCTCTGGAGGGTTTGTCTTCTCGACTAGTTTGCTACTCAGGTAATGAAACGTCAGTACGCTGCATGAGGAGATTGTTTGTTGTTTTATGGTCATCCGTAAACTATAGATTACTGGAAAACAACAAGGTGGGCAGGTGTGAACTGAGACAGACTGGGTCTCTCTGTCTGAGAGCTTCAGGACTTGGTTCTGACCTAGAAGGACATCAGCAGCCAGTAGATGCTCCATGACGCCGTCCAGGATGTTGGACTGAAACTCCTTCTGCTGAGTTCTGGTGGAGCGCTCCGGAGAGGCCTAGTACCAGAAAAGGCACATTTAGGACCAGTATTCACTCAGGGTTGGGGTGAGTCAACGGGTCAGGGGGTTCGGTTAGGCCCTCACCTCCAGCAGCAGGTCAATGATGGGCGTCTGCTTGCTGGCCGGGGTCATGCAGAGGTTGTCCATGATCAGCACCCTCATGAAGTCAAAGACGTACTTTTTGGCCGGGTGGTTGGTCAGCGACGTCTTGGAGCCCACGTTGCAGTATTCGGACTGGCTGCGGTTCATACCCGAGTCCCCGGCGAAGGCCTTGAACTCCTCGGTGGGAGACCCCGCCTCGTCGTCCAGATCACTGACCTGGAACAGGGTTGTTGTTTTTACAGGACAACACTTCAAGCTACAGGATAAAGATGATACTATTCTGTAACAGAAAACAGACATATCTCTATTGTCCAATCCTACAGTGAAGCCAAGCAATTGTCTTGACAAGTAACGTCTGAAAACACATGTTTGCTCTGAGGAAAACTGCAGAGTCGTGCACTTTGTTCTTGAAACTAAAGCAGTTAAGATTACAGTGCCAATGGTTTCAAATGAGATTCCAAAGGGACGATAACTTACAGTTGTTGCCCCATAAGAGAGAATCACAATATATCTGCAGTGGGTTTCTAGGGTTACTGATCAATAACCTGTGATTACTTGCTCTGGTGATGAGATGTTCTGCCTTCAAACCCAATTACAGACGACTGCGCTTTGATTTAAAGTCGTGAGACAAGAGATTTGTGCTATTCGAGTTGCTCAAAGTCCTTCTAGTCACAGGTTTCTTATTGCTTCTGGAAACAATGTGGAGCCGTACCATCTCAGAGTAGGGCCTGATGTTGAAAGGGAAGACGGTTGCTGACAGGGCGCAGAGGAACTCGGCACTGTGCCACATGGGTGCCAGGTCGGGCACGTTGTGGTAGAGATACCTGAAGAACTGCATGAGGGTGACCGGGTACTCCCTCAGCCAGGAGCCGTCCTCCTCCGACTGCCACGGCTGGAAGACAAAGAAACGCACAAGAAAACAAATCAAGCACTGACTCGACACAATCCGTGTTCATTCAGACTACTTGCAGCCTGAGTCGTGAGAGAGAGAGCGAGAGACAGAGAGAGAGAGGGAGAGAGAGAGCGAGAGACAGAGAGAGGGAGGGAGAGAGAGAGAGAGAGAGAGAGAGAGCGGGAGAGAGAGAGAGAGAGTGGGAGAGGCGTTTGGGTCCCAGGAGGTCGTCTGAAGCTTCTCAGCAACGAGCAGCGAGCGCCGTGAGATTCCCTGAGAAACTCCCCAGTGTGCCGATGAGTGAGGATGAAAACAGCACGTGTGCCGAGTCATTTTTGTTGGATTAATCGGAGTTTAAGAAAGACGACTTTAAAGAATCCAGCAAGCAACTGCTGTGAAATCAGACATAAAGAACCACTTAAAAAGGACTCATGAACAAGAGCAAACAAGACGCGTGTTCAAACGTAATCTGCTTTTGGGAAAAGGTGTCGGATTTAATTCGTCACATTTCTCTTCAGCCTTAAAGCAACTTTTTCTCGCTCTGTACTCTCCGTCTGGACACCGTGGCAGAGGCGAGGAGACGATGTTGAAGGAAGGGAAGAGAGTGACCGAGCAAGAGGTCGGCCGGGCTAATCTTGTGTCGGCTGGAGGCCGCTTCTCACCAGGTTGAGCATGCTGCGCAGCATGGCCAGCAGCAGGAAGGCCGCCTCGGTGTACACGTTGTGGATGGAGCCCACGACGGTCCCACTGGAGGTCGGTATGCCAAAGATGAACGTCCAGATGGAGTCCAGGTCAAACTGAGAGGGCAAACAGACACTGGGGTAATATACAGTCAGATAAACGCAATACATATTATTATATGCTACTGTTCTTCCTCCTATGTGTTCTTTTGACATCTGAAAACTGATAATATCTGCATGTCTGGCATCGAGAATGTATTTCTTCACGTGGTTAATGTTGCAATTGATGCATTTCAGCTTATTCTACTGATGGCTGGTTAGTCGTGCTGGATAACAGCGGGTTTGGTGCTACAGTGTGACTCTGATGGCTGTTGAGCTGTCAGAGAACATTTTACTCAACGTATGTAATCTTAGTTAATGCCTCAAAGGCAATGTCCCCATTTTCCACTGCATCGTTCCCACAGAAGAACTATTTTTATTAAAGTGAGTTTAATTTAAAGGAAGACAGAATCGAGTACATTACAGTCACATTTTATTATTTAATATTTACTGATCTTTATGGAAGCCCTGAGAGGCCAGTGAGAAAAAATAAAACTGCATTTTCTGAGTTCTTTAAACGCTTTTCTTTAAAAGTTTGAATAATTCATTTGATTGAAGTCTGATCGAAATAGTTTTCTCTCGGTATAAAAAAGGTGAAAAAGGAGTCATCGTTCATCGTTGATTTTTGTTTCGTTTCTTCAGGATCATTTTTGAACTGTTTGTTGTTGTAAGACTCATGTTGGCCACAAGGGGCTGAAGTGCGCCACTACTCCATGTTCTAAATAGGACGAACAGCAGTCATGTTTTCTTCCGGGTGACTTTTTATTTCTCCATGCACTCTAAACACACGGCACGTATAGTGCGTGTTCACACGGTAAATGCAATTGAAGTTGAACGCTCTCAGTCTTATTTAGAACATGGGGGTGCATTTCAGCCTCTTGTGGCCTAAATGAGTATCACAACAACAAACAATGACAAATGATCCTCATAAAAACAACAAAGTTCATCCGCTGAAACTTTTTTTAACAAGATCATCTTTAGAAAATGGATCACCAGAATATTAGTTTCTCTCACTGGCTGCTCAGGGCTTCCATAACTCTGAGTGTATCACACTCAACATAATACTGCAGAACCATTAACATACGTAGAAGAAGAAAGAAAGTAGGTGTGTACTAACATGTACCTGCAGGCTGTCCGGCAGCTCGGTGACGGGCTGCTGCAGGAACAGCGCCATGAGCAGAAAGTAGAGCTCCGGCACGTTGGTGTGTTTGGGCAGCAGCGTCTGCAGCACGGGCAGCCCTGGGAAGTGGCACGCCTCCCGGTTGATCTCTCGCAACGTGGAGCGCCCACCAGCACTGCGCCCCACGTTGAAGCCTAGAGGGGAGGGATTGAAGAGGGAATAAAGCGGGTGGTTGTTTACCGGACGCGCCCTCCGACTACGGGCGTCTACCGGCTGTTGGGGCGGGTTCATCGAGGAGGCGGTTATAACCAAAAGACGGTAATCTCTAACTGAGCTAATCAGGCAGGATTTAAAACTGGAAACTGAGCACTAGCAAAAATAATTTCAAAGAATAGGATTTGGTTGAATGACAAACTCCAAATCTAAGGGCTTCATTTGGATAGCACACATTCTGACAATGCTAATGTTAGGCCATGTCACTACTCAGCGAGGTGTTCATAAGCAAGGTCAACGGTTCTCAACCTGGAGGCTGGTGGGATGAGGAGGTTGGAAGCTAGTTTACAGGAATCCAACACACAAACTAGAGAGCACATCCGTCATTTTGTCTTAAATCGTGAATAATTAGAGCTTAAAAAGTTCCGGTCGAGAGAAAGCTAATTTCCCAGGTTGAAAACCACTGAGCTCAGGAGGGACTACGGTCGCAGCAGCAGCAGCAGCGGCGGGGAGAGCAGGGAGGCAAAAAATGAGAAGACGAACCCTTGGCTGTGAGGCGCACAAACTGCGCAGCTTTCTGTTTACTGAACGACGGCCAACTCCGACGGAAAGCGTTGCCAGAGTGAGGAGAGGCGTCTGCTGAGCCATATTACAACATACAGTACATACGCTGCACATCATCACGGCATGCTTCTGACTCTGGATGTGGGGAATGTCTCCAGTTAAAGAATTAAAACTATAATTTGAGCTAATATCAAGCACACGTCCTTCCATGAACACTGCCTAGAATTTACTCAATCCAACTTCAGAGTCGACACTGTGTCTCAGATTTTGTTTTTTAATCAACCGTGCTTGTGCAACTGCGGCCGTGAAGCCTTCCCACCGGGCCCGTGCACTCACCCAGCACTGTGCCGATCTTATTGGTCAGGACGGAGTCGGTGTGGTCCAGCCAGCCTCCTCCGCACAGGCCCTCCTTGAAGCGGTTGAGGATGGACTGGTTGGACAGCAGCACCACCAGGATCCACAGAGCCGCCGTCACCGTGCTGGAGTGAAGGTGCTCCTCCATGAACATCAGCAGCCAATCGAAGCCCAGCGTCCGCACCAGCTCCTCGCACGCCCTGCAGTCATTATTTCATTACTCTCACAGCCATTTCAGATGAAAGTTTAGTATCAATGAACAGCTGCACACTGTGCAAAGTGTCTGGTAGTGCTGTACTGTTCTGTCAAAAGGTCGAGGTTTAAAGCTTTCAGGGTGAGCAGATGTGTGAGGAGGCTTTTGCACTCACTGGGCGTTGACGGTGCACTTCTCTTTGGTGGTGAAGAGCAGTCTGAGCAGGTTGTCCAGCAGCCGGTTTCTCAGCAGAATGAGGTTGGCTGACAGGAGGCCGCCGAAATCATCGTCATTACCTGGAGACACAAAACCGTTTTCAAAAGGGGATCAGTCGGGTTAACAGCCAAAATAAGCTGAATATGGCTAACAACATATATTTATACATTTTACGAACCAAATATGATTCAAAACACCCGTTTCTGTAGTTCCACATATTCATTGTTACCTCCATCGAGCTTCTCCTCGTTATTGATTTCCATGATGACAAACTTCTCACACACGGCAAATGTTGGCAAAGTAGAGGAGATGAACTGGCCGAACCTGAGAGGTGACAAACAAAAAGCAACGTTTTTATATTTACTTTGTGATTTTGATTTCTGTTCCTCAGTCTTCTGACAGCAAGCAAACAAATACAATTGAACAAATGCAAAACTGCCTCTTGTAATTGACATGTTCCATTGTTCCATTATCCTGCGTGAGTTAGATTTAACAACAGGTCTACGCTTTGAGGACGTGTGAACATGTGTTTACCGCAGCAGGTCGTATGGGTTGGGGAAGCCCTGCAGCAGCAGGCTGAGCACGTTGCCGATGGCCGCTACGGTCGGCTGGGACAGCGAGGTGTCCCTCAGGGTCAGCAGCAGCCTGGGGATCAGCTGGAACTCCCTCAGCAGTTTGGCGTTCTTGGCCGCCTCGCTGTTGAACACAGAGAGCGGTGGCACACGGGTCAGATCGGAGTTTGAGTCACCTCACGATTCACTTTTGAGTCATTTTGGAAGTTTTTGAACACTTGCCTGGATTCTGTCAGCAGTTCGATGAAATGCTCAAACAGAGACAGATGGAGCTCGTAGGGAGCGTGGAGCCAGACCTGAGGAGCAGAAGGAGCAGGCTGAGGCTGAGGCGACACAAACGAGGTGACATCTCGGCACAGAGGAACACAGTTTCTAAAAAGGTTCAACCGCCGTGTGATTACTTTTTTCCCCTCATTCGGTCACAGCAGCCTGTGCATCCCAAAGTACACCTGCAACTAAAATGGCTCTCTCAACCGCTCGACTGCAATAACGCTGTCGGATGGAATGAGTTTGGTGAAGAAGTACTTTATTTCATCAGCATCTACTGGTTCCATTCGTTCCTCACCTCGAAGTCACAGAGCAGGTCCTGGAAGGCGGCGGAGTTGGGGATGATGGAGGTCTCGTGGCCGCTGTCGACCGTCCCCACCAGAGAGAAGGTGAGGTGGAGGATGTGGCTGTTGAGCAGCGAGCGCTTCTTCTTCAGCAGCATAGCCAGCAGCTGCAGAAGGGACCGAAAAAAAAAGGTTTTAACCAGCAGGTCTCATTGCATTGTATTTAATACCACGTCACATTTCTGCTGCATCTTTATCCAAATTAAAACATCTTAGTTTGACCAAACTTATGAGCTTTCAGTTTGAGATTGTGCAGGAAGTGAACAGTCGTAGGTGTTTAGATGCATAAAGTCAGCGCATGTCATGTGACCGGTGGCTTGTATCTAACCTGGTAGCCTTTGATGCGCTCCATCTCCTTACTGGCCAACGGGTTGCTTTTCACGACACACACCAAAGCCTTGACGGCAGCGTACAGCCCCTCCACGTCTGACGCCATCGCGACCAGGCCCAAGATGGCCGCCGCCCCACCCACATACTGCAGGTTGGTGGCCACGGGTTTGGCCACGAACGCGCGGACGCCTGAAGGGATGACAAACGTAGTACAGCTGCAGTATAAACACGACCATTTGAAACGCAGGATTAGCTGCTGACTTTAGGACTTTGTTACCTAAATATCCGATGACAGCCGCTCCGATGGTCCGCGCTGGCCCGTTGAGGTGGCCCGCGGCGTTGTGAATCAGCTTGACCGGAGTGGCGTTTTCATGAGAGGACACAGTGAGCTACAGAGGAAGGGAAGATGCTCAGTTGAGACGGGGTGTCAGACCCGGCCGCATGTAGTGGATGACTGTGAAAAGTCATTAATTACAATTTGTTTATAAAATGCACAGCAGTGTGCTTGGTGTGTTCGCAGCAACTTTCAATGCTCAAAGAAAATAATATATACGGCGCCACAATCAGACTCGTCGTGGCGAAAGATACAATAATTTGTGAGGAACACAGAAAATGAATGACGAAATGATGAATGAATCGGGACATCTCAACTCTTCTGCTTTGTGATGGCTTTTTCGTTTATTGTGCAGGTTTCCAGAATGTTCTTGTTCTTCCGAACACTAAAAGAAAGGACAAGCTTTGGCGGTGTTGCTATTTATAGGTTATGATGCAACTGTTCTCCTGGTCCCGCCCTTATGAGATCAAACTGGGCCGTATGTGTCCCGTGAACTAAAATGTGTTCCACACCCTCGAGTTAAGAAACCAAATAACACACGATGTTGATGTTCTCATTTGTCAAATTCATCCTCTGTAGTCTTTGTTTCCAGATTTGTTTGTTTTGCTCTGAGGAGGGTTTGCACACGGCTTGTTGGGGATGTTGCGACATAAAGAGCATCAGATGTTCGTGTTGAAAGCTGCAGTCTTGTATCAAGGTGTGACCTTTCTAGAAAGCTTTTATTCAGCCACTTAAAATGAAAAATGGGACCAATTTAGCAAGTCGGGAGGAAAAGAAGGAGACGCTCCACCGGAAAATACTTGATTTATTCATTTTAACGTCATGTAGCGAGTGAGAAAGGTGTGAAAAATACTGCCTGTGTGTATCATTTACCTCGTTCTAATGAGAAACGAGAGACAACGTTATTTCTAAAGCAAGAACACCGACGTATTCTACTGTGAACGGCTCTCCTCCCGTTCTACAACACGTCCCCGCGGCAGCAGAAATGCTGCTTCTGCACTTCTTTCTTCGCCGCCTGCTGCTGCTTCCCGCGGGTCGCCGAGAGCCGAGGCTCAGCGGGGGAGAGCAGTGCAGGCTGGGAAATAACTGGACAGGTGGGGAGAGAGAGATAAGGACGGAGGAGGGAACTCATTTGGAGCTCAAACACACACACAATAGGATGGTGTGCTAGCTGCATATATATGCGTGTGTGTGAGCATTCAAGCGAGTACTGACTGCATATATATACGCTAGTATGTACCAGTCTGTGTGTGTGTGTGTGTGTGTGTGCAAACTAGTGACAGATATGATCTGTTGTGATCAATCTTTCAAACGGAACTTCAAGAATATATTGTGTATATCATGTAAGGCTGGGTGAAGTACATTTTGTTGCTGATATTGCACTCCTTGATATCCAGAATGGACACTTCGGTTTTAAGTTGACGCCAAAATTCTGAAAAACGTGACGGTGCTCGTTTTCCTGTCCCGTCAGCCCAGAGACGGTAGAAAATGTCCCCGATAACGCTCCGCTGTGAGCTCCAGGTCTGTGTTTGAGTCAGCAGTGAGCAGCTGATGTGGAAATGCTCATTTATAAACAATTCTCACAGTAAATCTTTACAATAAACCAGATCATTACCTTTTAAGGAGAAACAATCTTAACTATTTTAAACAGCAGCTTTAAGGAACAAACCAGCAAAAGTTTCTCCAATAATTCAATTAAAAAAAACTAAACGTTGGCTTTATTCAGGTGAAAACCGTCTATATTTTGCTTTCCATTCATCTCAGTCTCAATGCTTTCTTTTGACAAAGTTCCCAAAATACAATCCTAGTATGCTGACTTTGGATCTACCGAGCAGTGGTGATGTCTGACCTGTTTGGCGATGGCTTTGCTGTCCAGTTTGTTGTAGACTTTCCTGATCTTGGCCACAGTGAGAGTGGAGACGGAGAGCGCGTAGAGACTGAAGGACACCTTCTCCTCCGGTACCAACGCCACCGGGGAGGCCGGAGATACCTCCGTCTTAGAGTCTTTACCTGAGGTATAAAAAAAAAAGGTTAGAAAAGATAGAAGATTGGCGACTAAAAGAAAGACTATGAGGATTGAGGGCCACTCACAGGGCAGGTAGACGGCCTGCAAGCTGCCCACGTAGATGGGTCCCAGCTCGTAGATGGCGGCGACGCTGGCGGCGGGCAGGACCTCCTCCAGGAAGTGGCTGGGCCCCAGACGCCACACCAGACTGGAGAGCTGGCGCTGGGCCGGCGGCGTCCCCACGTACCCGTAGACGGTGCTCAGCACGGGGGGGTTGGTGGAGCCGGAGCCGCCCGGAGCGCTGTGGACGTAGTGGAGCTGGAGGAGAGAGGGAGAAGGTACAGCTGAGATGTGTCATTTTAACGTCGGGGTTCATGAGTTTTATGGCGGCAATCTGAAGAACTGAGTGAAAACACTGCACAATGTCTCATCTCTTCACTATTCATCATTAATGAGTTTGAGGGCTGATTAATGAGTGCTACTCTTCCTGTTGTTAGAAACTAGTAGGAGAAGATTTGTGCTTTACAGAAACCCACAAAACCACCAGTCCCCTCTTACATGCACACGGACGCATAAGAAACGTACGAGTCGTTTCCTGTGTGACGACCTCAGCAGGAAATGAAGCCGTTGTCATCAGCAGCGCTGAGAGGAAGCGGATACTTGTGGTCTGGTGCGCTCTAATCTCAGAGGGCAATCTGAAGTCACTAAACCACATCTCTAGTCTGCAAGGTTCAGGTCTAACGCCTGGTTTACTAATGGGTTTCTGAGCTGAAATCCCCCATCAGAGCAGCTGCAACGAGGGTTTCTTTAAAAACAGAGTTTACGTTTTATCATTTCATTTTCCACGGGACAGCATGCAATTAAAACCAACTGCACCAGAGTTAGCTAGAAGCTAATTAGCATCTGTTGTCCCTATGTATGTGAGGAGATCGGTCAGATATCTACTCTGTGTTTCTATTCATATCCATCTACATTATAGATGACGTGTGTAATGCTGTGACTTGTTACCGGTTCTGTGTGACAAACATGAATCAGGGCAACTCGTTTCTATTTCATTGAATGGTAATATTAGATTGAACAAACATCCAGAGGCTTTTTATGAAGTCCGTTCTCAGTGGAGACCGTACGGCAACAATGCTTGATTCATGGTCATTAAATTGATTTAATGTTGTGATGATCGATTAATCATTTCGGTAATTTATCAAGAAGGAAATACCAAATATTCACCAGTTTAAAGATTTTTAAATGTGTTAATTTGCTGCTCAGCTTTAAATTAAATATATTTTGGTTTTGTTGATCTGGCAAATCTGAAGCAGTAGGCTGTTAATAATCTGCCATCGCTCTTTTTCACATCGTTTGGACTGAACTATGAGCCGCTTACTGGAAAAAATAATGTCGAAAATCCCTTATAAATCCTGAGTTGCAGCCCTGAAGGGGAATCTATCCAACATTGGGTCAATTCTAAATGTCGGTGTTCCCATCATGTGCTCAGACACATCCCTCAGTGTGCGACTGTACCTTGACGGTGCTGATGAGCTGGCCGTCGATGTACAGCGTGGCCATGCTGTTCTTCAGCATGCCTTTGCTCATGACCAGCACCAGGTGGTGCCACTGGCCCTCCAGGATCAGCTCGCCGCAGCGGAAGCGAGCGCAGCAGGGCAGGATCTCATAGAAGGAGGCTTCTTCACTGGACTCATCAGCTGTTTGATGGAAAAACATGACCTCTAGGTTACTGACTCAAACCCCACAAGAGACGGCTTCATTAGGTGTAATAGATCAACAAACTAATCATCTAAATGGACCAAACCATTGAAAGCCACATTGTGAAGAGAACAGGTTGTGGTATTTAGCGCCACTGTACTCACAGTGGGACTGCAGCAGCTCCTCCTTGGTGGAGACGGTGAGCGAGCGGTCTTTGGCGGACAGCACCACGGCCAGGCAGACGAAGTGCTGCTCGGAGGACGTGGCCCGCCGCACGACGGTCAGCAGCCGCACCGGGTGGGCCTGGGGAGCCGCGCTGAAGCGCTCCACGCAGAACCAGGTGGAGTAGCTCAGGCCCGACGGGGGCGGGAACAAGCGCTCCCCTGGAGGAGAGAGAGGGGAAGGTGGAGGAGAGAGAGATCAGAGGAGGTCCGACCACTTCATGTAAATATCGACGCTCCAACACTGAACCGTGTCAAATAGGACGCTCATTCTTTTGCCTTAAGGACCGTGTGTGTGTGTGTGTGTGTGTGTGTGTGTGTGTGTGCACCATATTGGGTTTCCAACATGTGGAGCTCTCTGGAAGAACTTCCCGCCCGCGAGACATTTTCATGAATTTACTGAGTGCCAGACATGGTCGTGTTTGGACAGACTGCATGTTTGCTCTTGCTGCAGGCAGCGACTTGATATCACAGACGAGACGGAGACGACAGCGGCAATAAGTACGATGTGAATATTATTCATGCGTTACAGCTGCTTGGATTTATTTTGCTTTGTATTGTCACTCTCACTTTGTCTATGAGGTTGAATGTTTTGTTTACTTCTTTCTTTTTGAAGTGAAATACATCAGTGAGTCATTTCATCTCATCTGCACAGATTCATTCTATCACTGCAGTCATACATCATTTTTAAATCACTTCTACCCAAACTAAACGATGTCAGTATTTACACAGAATAGCTTCACAACCGACGGCTGAACGCACCATGAATTGCGCATCATTTTAATAATCTGCCCCGGTTCACAAAAGATGTCGCAATTATTATATTTCAACACAAACGTTGTGCAGCTGAGTGCAACTCGCCCCGTTTCTGCAGATGTGTTCACATAATAAACATCTTCTTCATCCCTTTTTCCTTCACGAGCACTGCAGGGCAGCGTCATTCGTTTAGTTGTCATGACACAGCTGCTATTGCATCAGTAAATACATCAGTTTGATCGGAGCGTGACGATGACGTCGTCTGGCTCCGATCGCTGCTGATCGGTGGAAAGTGTCGCTGCTGTGACGCCCCTGATGAATGCACTTCAGTTACCATCAAGTCCCTGAAGAAGCTAACACTTTCACTCTAACTGCGCGTGGCTGTTAGCGCTTTGTGTTTGTAATGAGGCTCATTTGCATAGAAAAGGGACAATTCTGCGCTGAAATGTCTGAAAATTACTTAATTAATTACGTACAAAAAGCACAGGAGCACGAGACTAGATTTCTTTCGCAGAGGTGGTCCGACTGGTGTTTTGAGAATGACACGGTTTCTTTTTGCTCTTTTTTTGTGCAGGTTTAGCGGCCGCTACAGCCGCTCAATCCTTCTGAGAATTAGCCGCCGGGTGCGCAGAATAAATCTCAACACTCGGCCTTAAAGAAAGGAGACAGCATTACGGAGTGACTCTATGTTGGACCGAGCCTTTGAGCCTCACAGGATTGCAAACTCACTGCGCCTCAGGACCAAGCTGCCACTCGACAGGTTATCAGACAGAACCAAATTAAAAACCATCGTTCACCGTCCGCTGCAGCCACATCAGCCAGTATTGATTTTAGTATTCGGCCTTAGAGGAGCACAGACCAGCTCAATGTAAGTTCACCGATCCAATACATTACTGCTCGTTTGTGTAGAAGGAATACAGACTCTTTGGATTACAGAAGGAAAAACACATTAAACAGACGGTGTGTGAGGGAATACATGCATTTCTTATGAATATCAGTCGATGGCGGATACCACAGAGGTGCTGTGAGCTCCTGAGCACACGGAGGATAGTTTGATGAATGAGCTTCTCGATGATGTCATCCAAAGATATGGGTCAGACAGGCGTGAGATATGGGAGGGAAGGGAGGAAGGGGTTGAAACAAACGAGGCAAGAAAGGAGACGAGGAAAAAGTGACAATAGAAGGAAGGATGGAGGGAAAGGAAAGAGAAGAAAGAGTAAAGGAGGAACAAGTGACGAGCGGAGGAAGAAAGACAAAGAAAAGGATTGTGGGCTGGAGATGAGACGAAAAGGACGGAGATAAGGAAGATGTGAGTGACGGGGAGAGATGAGGGAGGGAAAGAGAGAGGTCTATAAATAGTGTCGACAGGATGGAGACGACAAGAGGAAAGAAGGGTGGATGAGTGCAGAGGGAAAGGATGAAGAGGTAAACAGACGGAGACATGATAGTGATGAAGGAGACGATGAGGAGGGGAGGGGTTAAGAGAGGAGGGGATGAGGAGAGGAGGAGAGAAGATAAGAGATGAGGAGGAGAGAAGAGGAGGAGAGAAGATAAGAGAGGAGGAGAGAAGAGGAGGAGAGGTGGAGGAGAGAATAAGGAAAATGGGAAGAGAAGAGAATAGGAGAGGAAAGAAAAGGAGAAGAGAGGAGAGAAAAGGAGAGGAGAGGAGAAAAGAAAAGGAGCGGAGGAGAGAGGAGAGGAGAAAAGAGGAGAGCTGTAGGAGAGACCAAGAGGAAAAGTCCACTAGCTGTGCTTCATAAATACTCAACGAGTCTTCGGACCAGAAAACCGATAACGTCACATTAATGTGAACTCTGCCTCCAGATCTTTAGCTTCTTTGGGTTTCAGGTGTCGTCGTTTTTCTTTCACATGAACAAATGATGAAAACTAGAAACATGGGAACGAACAGACACTGTGTGTGAGATGAAAGAACTCCGGAGAGGTAAAAACACACAACACTGCGCTCCAAGAAGAAGAAAGATGGTGAGAATCAAGAGGAGGGGAACAAAAGGAAGCCATGAGGAAGATGGTGCACAAATAAAACACCACAGATGACACAAATATATGACGTGTGTGTGTGTGTGTGTGTGTGTGTGTGTGTGTGTGTGTGTGTGTGTGTGTGTGTGTGTGTGTGTGTGTGTGTGGTTAAACAACAGGTGGGATGTTGAGCAGGAGGAGATTTTCACACATTAGAATCTTTTCTTACTCTTTCACTGCTCGAGTACAGAAATGGTTTTATACCTCAATCCTTTCTAAACAGATGGAACATGTTAATACCATGCGGGCAAAGAAAAACAAATGGGTAACAGAAATTGGCTGTGAGATTAGTTTTTGGTGCTTTTTTTCTGCCTGTGTTTGACAGTGTAGCTGACGAACGGAATGCTTCTCGTTAGTCCCCCAACTAGTCCTTAAAGTAGTCGACATGTCTCCATGCTCTAACTTCTATGGGCCGTCCTTACCCGTGCCCATCCCGCTGAGCACCGCTCCGTCGCTGACCCCTGAGGCGTTGGTGTTGTTGGTGGGGGCGTTGTGGGGCGCCAGGCTGGGCAGAAACAGGCACCTGCACGGGACGACACAGGACAGACGAACGTTACATCGGGTGAAAGAAGCTGGGACCGATACCAAACAAGCTGACGAGCTGACACGTGTCGTAGTCGGGTTTGCTGAATTAGTCTGGCTCCCCGAGATAAACTATTGGAGAGAACAGCCTGGTAATTCAAGCGCTGGAGACACTGGAGCTTTGTGTTATAATATGGAAATCTCTACTGCCTGATACTGAAGGATTAATTATGTATGAGAGAAGGATGAAAGAGTACATTCAGGCCCAGTTTCCAAAAGGAACTGGAGTTGCATCTCCTTGCACTTTAGCTGAGGTCCGTGCTGGTACTGATTATAATGACAATATGAAAAGGTTTCAAAGTCTCCAGTAAGCTTCCTGCTGAAACGATGGACCTTTCCTTCCTTTGATAAAGATTTACGTCTGCGTACGCTGTCCTCCTCTTTCCAGGACTTCTACAGCGGACAAAGACTGACAATCATTCCGGCAAAAAATGACAGAGAACTTGACTGGTGAGTCGGCGTTGTGTTCTGCCGACTCACTGCCTCTTGGTGAAAGGTGCTATTGTCTGCTCCCTAATCATCCGGACACAGCGCCGAAGACACTGCTGCTCTGGGAAATGAACATGGGGATTTTTGGGGGGGGATTTGTAGGGACTGAGGCCTGAACCGAAGCACACGAGAGGAGAGGCCTGATGACGGCAAGAAGCTTGAATCACTATCACGAGATGTCCATGGTATGGTACTTTGTGAATGCTAAGCACTAAAAACCAAGTCTATCACAAACAAGTTTATCTCAAGGCTTTGGTCATTTGTCTTATTTATTTATTTATTTTATTATAAACTGCAGCAGTAATTCAGGACAAATCAGGGGAAATGAGCACAATTCTGGAAGGGCTCCTCCTGTAACGCCACTACTGTCAAAACCCCGGACAAACGTCTCGAAAGATAAAGCACTTAAAACTGGTGCTGAAACAATTCGTCAGTTTACTGATGAAGTCAAATAAAAAGACCCAATTAAGACTAACAATGTGTTCGTCTGAGGCACTCACTGGTTCCTACTGAAACAATCAGCTTGGGGCTTTAAAAAACATCACAAATACATCGTTTCAATCTTCAAATGCAACTCTTAATTTAAAACAGATGGAAATTAGAGCATTTACTCGTCATTTATGTGACAACCATGGAGCTCTGTGGCAGAGACGGCTTTGGAAACAGACAATAGTTGGTGGAATGATCAAATCATTTGTTTTGGGCTTTATTTGATGACAATAAGAAAAATAAAGAATGTAAACGTTGCCTCATCTTGTATTGGACAAAGTGCCCAACAGTTCCCTGGTTTCATCTTCTCAAACCCGAGGAAGTAAAAACATCTTTGGGTTTTGGACGGTCGGTCGGACATCCCGCTGGACTCTGGGCGGATTGACAGCAGCATTTTAAAAACTCATCTGATATTTTATATCATTAATAATTGATTACACTCATAGACTACATTAATCAATAACACAAAATAATTGATGCTTAAAGGCCGAAATATAATCAGCCCACTCACCGGGAAAGAACGTCGGCATTGTGCGTTTCTGCGAAACACAAAATACTTTGAATGTCAACGTTTTTTAATTCGCTCATTACAAGTGAATTAATCGAGTAACTGGTTCAGGGTATAATATGTATGTATCATTTATACGAGTATGAGAAACGAGAAAGTCTACAGAGGGCTTGTAGGAAGAACAGGACTCTCAGGCAGGAGACCGTTGTTCGTGTCCCGTGTGAAACCAAAAGTAAACTTTGGCGATAAAGTTTAGTCGTAAATTACTTATTTATTTGCAGCAAAAATTATCTTTTTAAAATACTTTACGAAGTAGTTTCGCTGCCCAAACCTAACCAATCGTTTCACAACATTACCCACAAGGCATTGTGTGTTTCTGCAGCGTGATACCAGGCCGATATGAATTGTGTTTTAGGTCCAGAACCGTCGGCTGCGTTGATCTTTTTTTATTAGCCATCTGTAAATTATGCATTTTTCAAAGAGATGCTGATCGAGCTCCAAAATGAGCAGATTTTAGTTTTTGGCTCCGTCTTTGTATTCCTCCACCTGGACAGGAAGGCCCCCGGGTCAGGGTCAGCGTCTCTGAATCTGGCAGGGATTCAAGGACACGTCTGAAGAGCAGACACTCTGGTCCTCAGTTAAACAGACAGACAGTCACCACCACCACCACCACCACCCTGCTGCTGCTGCTGCTTCATAGTAACATGTATGCTGTCTTTTTAGTCCTCATCGAGATTAGGTTAAACAGAAAAAAACACTCCGGGGATTTCACCAGCTTGTTATGCTGATTCTTTCCTTTCCTTCCTTTCCTTGGGGGGGGGGGGGGTTGTGAGGTGGCTGGCTGCGTGAGTGTGTGCACCAGTGTGTGTGTGTGTGTGTGTGTGTGTGTGTGTGTGTGTAAGCATGTTGTGCAAGATAGAGAGTGGAGATGTACACGTGTGTGCAAGAGAGAGTGCCTGTGTGTGATTCCTAATAGCAGCAGGGGCATCAATATTTCATGGTGACAGATGGGAGAGGAAGGGGGGGGGTGTGTGTGTGTGTGTGTGTGTGTGTGTGTGTGTGTGTGTGTGTGTGTGTGTGTGTGTGTGTCCTCTGTTGATGGTGAGGAGAAAGCGCCTCGTCGCCTGTGTGCTGCTGCTTCGTCGTGTTTTCAGGAGAAACTCCATGTGCTATTCTGAGGTATCGGCTGCGACGAGTCAAATGGGTTCTTGTGGGTAAAAGAAACCGGAGAGCTGAGAAATTATGAGGCAGGAAATATGGTCACTGGGGGGGGGGTTGTAAAAGGGTGAGTCAAAGGGAATTGATCTGGCCGTTAAGGTTTTGAAGATGTTTTTTTGACACGAAGGAAAGACGCCTCATTAAGTCTGGTATCTGAGCAGAGAGAGATGAGCATTATTTATTTCATGAAGAACACGAGGACCTGAGCCGCTGGAGAAGCAAAGAAATTACTTTTGACCCGATCTACTTAAAACTAGTATATTCTCATTCATGAAATCTTTGTAATGGAAAGAAAGGAAATGAAATTCTAGGAAATTTGGGAGAAGTG
Organism: Melanostigma gelatinosum; assembly: GCF_949748355.1. NCBI lineage: Eukaryota > Metazoa > Chordata > Actinopteri > Perciformes > Zoarcidae > Melanostigma > Melanostigma gelatinosum. The sequence goes on from NC_136639.1 coordinate 3,418,978, forward strand.
GAAAATGCATATATATGTCCTTTGCTTATTTTATCTTTCAAATAAAACACTATGTTCTGTATGTATCTTGTGTTCTTTAATTAAATGGAAAAAAGCAGAAAAGATGGATTATTCTGAAAAAGTATCTTAGTAAAGATGTGTGAACTGCTGCTGTAATGTGATCTTAAACAAAGAATAAAATGTCCAAAAAAACAAAACATGGACGAGGCCTTAAATTTCACACAATGCTTATGCATCCTGAAATCAATCGACATTGAACAGGGATGATCCCAAAGGTGGCATTGTGCTGAGAGTGAAGGCTCAGCATGAGCTGAACGAACCGTACACTGATAAAAACTGTGAGCTGTGGTTGAAACACTGCTTCTGTTTCAGGACGACGTGATGCATTTACTTTCATAAATGTATATTATCAACTCCAACAAACAAACAACATCAACGCCAGCACGGACAGCGGCCACACTCACCGAACAGAGAGAAACAGAAGCAGAACAAAGAGAAACCACAGAACTGTAAGTGGAGCTCAACATTGAGCAGGAATGATGACATCAAACCACCTACAGCATGCCGGGGGCACGCTGGTGCTGGTAGACGCAGGATGCTGCCTAATGCCACGTTAACTTATGCCACCGTTTCATCTCCCAGCTCCAGCCATCTTATCAATTTCACTTACCACATCTCGGATTGTGTACCTCGACATAAGACATCTGAAAAACATATCTGGTGTGTGTGCGACGGGTACAAATCTGGCGTGTGTGGCTGGTGTGTGTGTGTGTTGCTCTTGAAACTGTGTTTGAAGGGAAAATGTGCAAAAGATTCAGAGACAGTTAAGGTCTAACAGACTAGTTCATTTGAAATTCACAACTCATCCCTTTGCTGCCTTGCTCTGCAACAGCGTCACACACGAGGCCAATCAAAGAGATGCTGCGTCGCTGTTCAATGCTGGTCAGGTAGTCGCAGGAAATAATCGTTGGCTCTTTGCCGCTGAACTGACACAAAACGTCGACGACGACCTTTTGCAAGACGTCCACCCTTTTCTTAAACCTGCCTCCTTATGAATATTAATGAAGAATAAAACATGTCAACAGTTGTTTACTGCGTGTCAGCGCTACATTCGTGCACGTATGTGTTGCTGAACGTGTGTGGGCGAATTGACCAAGGTCACATCCAACGCGCCATCATTTCCACTGACCCCCGACATTTCCACTGACCCCCGACATTCACCGAGCAGCTAACATGCGACCGAGTGCAGCAGAGCCCGTCAGCAGCGACAAAGCGCGGGGCGTCGTCGGACATAAAAGGTGGAAAATGAGCCTATTTGTATGCGCAGCTCCACAACTGGAGGCGAATAACAGCCTCCTGCTGAGACAGTCGCCGCAGAGAGGTACAAAAAAACAAAAAACACAACCTGTTAGATTGCAGGGTTAAAATAGCCTGCGGCACCCTGAGGCGTGTGTGTGTGTGTGTGTGTGTCAGTGGTGAGAAAAAAGACCATGAAGAAAAAGATTTTTCAGAGAAAATAGGTTTACAAAGGACGAGCATCATCTGTTGCTGCAACAGCTTGTTAAAGTAACGAAGACTGGTCCATTCATTATATTAATAATGGATCAAATGACGAGATGTAATGAATCGAAAAATCAAAGGTGAAGGGATGAGCTCGGTGCAGCGATTCTTCTCAGCTTTACGCATGTTTTTAGCCTCTTTTTGCTCGTTGTTTCAGTTTTATAGCACCATTACCGTCTGGTTCAGCCTCAGCGCCGTCATCGGTTCGTTTCCAGCAGCTGTGTTAAAAATGTAAAGACTAGCTGGTGGAGCAGTTAGCAGCTAAAGAGCCAGATATTATTCTCACGAATAGGTGGAGACCAAAACGGAGCAAAAAGAAGAGTGAACGTTGGACTTCGACTCAGGCAGAAGCGCAACTCGAAATAGGGAAAAGGGAAAAGTTGGGGAAAATATTAGCAACAAGAAATGCATATTGTATCGACCAGATGTGTAAACACTCAAAGTTCCGTGCAGACTAACCCGAAGCCCTCCAGCGAGGTGTCAAACTCCACGAACGCAGGCGTGACGGCCGACCCGTGCAGGCGTATGTCGTGGGGCGTTGTCATGGACACCAGGCACTTGACTCGGGTGAGGGGCACGGTGCTGCCCTCGGCGGAGCGCACCAGGCTGCGGCTGATGCGGTACTGGCCGTTGTCCTCCGCCGGCGTGGCGAAGACGCTGTCCGGACCGAAGCCCTCCATGGACATGGTCATGCTGTCTGTGGAGTCAGGACGGACCGGTTCAAAAACACACATCTCCCTCTGCTCAGGCACTAAAACCATCATCTGTATTTGTTTTGAATGCATAATATGAACAGTAGATACATAATAATATTTTAAGTATGTATTTAAAAGGCCTTCAGACTAACTGGATAAGAGGAATAAATCAAGCCTGGGTCGTCGTCATCCACGAAGGACTAGAATGAACTTCGCCGGTCGTATTTATTAAGAGCACATCCGACGAAGACAAATCCGATCAGCGGAGGAACTACAACACCGAGCAGCGGCGGCTAATAAACCATGCTAGATAGCGGTGTGTTCTAACAGTGGCAGCTTGTAAGGAGCAGTAATTAGTCGCGACTCTAAATTCATTCGCAGCTGGGAGGAGACACAATAAGCAATTAGGACACGCTGAGGAGCCCACGAAATTACAAACATTAACGGCTGTAAACAGAAAAACAAACCGTCGGCATTAGACTCACGGTGGCAGGACGAGGCTGGAGATTAATCGGCGGCTGACAGGACTACTTTGTGCACAATTTGTTTAAACATTGCTGTTAATGCATTCAAAGTGGAGAGTTTACCATAATATCACATACTGTTTCGTCTTCCCACCAACTCTGAGGAGGAAATAAGTTGCACCGGGTCCTACATACTTAAGTCTGGCTGTTCAGCCGACTTTGCAGTAATCTGAACCTTTCTGGAAAAAAAATAAACCCCGACAGCCAAGCCGGTAATTTCAACTGGCAATTAAACGGCAATCACAGCCTTTTCACCGGAGGATTGGTGCCGATGAGCTCGCAGAGCGAGAGAGCGAAGAAGAACAAGAAGCAGAACTGCTGGAAGATTGATGGCCCGTTGCCAAGGTCTCAGCACAGAATGAAGCTTTCTCCCAGGAGGAAGCGGCATCACCACGGCAGATGGGAATGGCTCCCAAATGACATCATCATTTCATCGACGTACTGGAGGACCGCAGCGGACAGAGGTTTACGTGTAAAGACACTTCGCCCACAGATTCAATGTTTGGTCCCGACATTCTTGGTTTGTACAGAATCTATTTATTCACCCGGAAATGTGTTAAAGCAGAAATTCTACTATGCACCATTACAAATAAAAGAAACTCCTTTTTTTACCGTTCATAACATAAAAATGTCTGACTTTTATTCAGCAATTAACCAATAGTTAAGGTAAACGCTTGTAAAAACCCACTTTGACAACATTAATTTGAAAACTTTATATGGTATTAAACTAAATTATAGAACACTTGAGATGTCCCTTGAAGTGGCCCCTGGCTGTTACGGCCCCTCAGTCAATCTTTTTTTGTTTTTGAACAGGTCTGATAAACAGCGTTTCCTCAAAGACCCCCCCCCCCCCCCGTCACAGTGACGTATGAGAGCTGTTCTCGTCTTACTTCTCATCTCGGCGTCGTAGCTCAGAGAGCTCGGTTTGTGGACCCGGTACTGCTTCAGCAGCTTCTTGTCCCAGGCGCCGCAGTTCAGAGGGTTTCCCAGACGCAAGAACTCCCTGGAGGGGAAGAGGAGCAGGAAGTCGGGATTAAATCCACAACCAATGAAGAAGAAAAAACACAGGAGGAATCAAATATCATATTCCTGTTCCTCTGTACTCTGTATTATCAGGGTTCACACACATCTTCATCAACTACATTTCAAACATGACTTTTCAAGGACCCAGAACATAATTCATATTCACAAAAACACACGAACAGAACTGAAGCTAAACTTTACTCCAAATGTTAACTGGTGTATGAAAATTAAACACCAACCGTTTTCAATCTCTAATAGTCGGTTAGGTTCATATTTACTTTCAATCAAAGACTTTTTACGAATTCCATAACTGTTGAAACTTACCGTACAATCTTTTTGAGTATAATTCACCATATGTATGTGAAAGTATTAGATCAGCCCTCATTTACTGCACTAATTACTGTGTTACAGCAAACCCAACATCCACCTGCATCAAGATCTTTCCAGTGGCTTTGAAGTGGAACTTGTTGCGCCCAGGATTTAAACTGAGCTGGACCACACTCACTGAAACAAAACAGTGAAAGAGAAACCAAATGCATGTGTGGGTGTCACGTGACTTTGGATATAAGCTGATTTGGCTCCAGCCAATCGTTAAGGAGTCCTCTATGTTCTCCGGAAGCTGTGAAGGACTAAAAGCCTCCATCCAACTGTGCGCACTATGTTCAGGCATCAGCTACATCACAGGTTGACTCCTGCTCCTCAGCAGCTGTGGTTAAGGGCATGTCTCAGTCTGTTTGGAAGTCAATGATGAGGCTGACTTGAATGCAAAGTGACGGTCGGTGTCAGCCGTCAGTGAGCGACACCGACGGCTGGAACGAGTCCAAACAGAACGACTCTGGACATTAGCTGGGGTTGATGTCAGCAGAGGAAAAAAAAAAAGAAACGCAGGAAGGAGGAGAGGAATTATTAAGGAAGACGAAGACTGACAGCACAAGATTGAGGCAGAGAGACAGGAGAGGAGGGAGGGCAGACAGATTGACAGCTACAGACATGTTAAACTCCAGCACAATGACGAGGGGGGGGTATCAGCCAGGGATTTACATATAAAAAGAGCCAACCGGGTGCACGTCAAATAACTTTCCCCCCCCGTTTCCTCAAACCCCAATCTCCCATCTCACTTAACTAGTCAAGCGGAAAATGAGAAGGGCTCAGTTTAGTTTGCATACGCAGCGTCTTTCTTTCACACACCGTCAAAGCAGATTACGCTTCTCAGACCAGAAACCCATCTGTGCACATCTCATTAGGTAAAACTACAAGTTAGCACATTAGAAAGCTAAATGTGTAGATGTCAGCAAGATGCTAAATATTGTACTGTAAACATGTTGACATTAGCATATTAGTGGGCCGGTTCCCCAGTGGCTGGAGAACTTTAGTTCCCATCTCTCTCGCCAATGAATTTTCCTGTCATCTCAGCTGTCGACTAGCAAAAAAAGACATGTATGTTAGCAGTATCCTATTAGCATGCTAACGTCCCTTTGTTATGCACGTTAACATGTATGTTAGCAGTATCCTATTAGCATGCTAACGTCCCTTTTTTATGCACGTTAACATGTATGTTAGCAGTATCCTATTAGCATGCTAACGTCCCTTTGTTATGCACGTTAACATGTATGTTAGCAGTATCCTATTAGCATGCTAACGTCCCTTTTTTATGCACGTTAACATGCATGTTAGCAGTATCCTATTAGCATGCTAACAGTAGCATTCAGCTCAAAAGGATTTCTTGTAAATGAAAAAGGTTATCTTAACATGAATTGTTACAAAAACACACCGTGTGAATTCTTGAGGCAAAACAAACTCTTTAAAAGTAATAACCGAAGCTTCTTTCAGGCCAAATGTTATGTATTCTTTTTGCTGGAGCTGGGAAAGTACTTTTATGGTAATTAACTTGAGATTAGATCATTTTAATATGGACATCAGAGTAGCATTAGGATTGTATAACGAATGTATGCACAAAGACCAGCTGCACGGTGTTTAGTGTTTGTATCAAAATGCTCATTTTCAACACCTGTCCAGAGGAGGCTTTAAAAATAACAAAAAAAGAAAAGAAATAAATCCACAAAAACACATCCACAAGATACCCACTGCAGGTGTGTCTACGGGGGAATAAGGTGTGAGAACGATGTTGGGTCCCTTTCAGCCATGATTTAATACCGCCATTAAAAAGGGATATCTGTAAGGGTTGTAGTAACCCACATGAGAGAGGTTCAAATCTTAGCCAGGTCCAGTACCTCAGCGCCATCGGCTGCAGGGCCTGAGAAGCCAGCCTCTCGAACATCCTCTGCAGCGGCGGGTGCAGCGGATGGTCCTCGTCGCCCAGGGCCTGACTGCAGCGCTGCAACAGCCGCTGGTGGAGGCAGGCCTCACACAGCACCTGCTGGTTCCTCTCACTGTTCACCAGCAGCTGGAGGATGTTGGCCACGGCCAGCTGCAGGTCCAGAGCGTGCTGGAGGGCAAACACAAAGAGGATTTCTGTGTTCACGATCATATTTGATTTACAGGATTGTTCAGTAAATATGTTGAAGTTACCTGAAGTTTTTCAGCCATTTAGTTGGTGATTATCTAAAGAGTTCTAAATTCACCAAAATGTATTATTATTTTAGTTTAAAGACACATGCACATGACTGAGTGTGTAAAGCCCCGGTGTCTGACATCCCTGCCCTGCACGTAACCCCTTCACCCACTCTAACAGGAAGCGCACGTGAGCACACTTCCTTCCCGTGTTTCCTCACCTCCGGCTGGCTGTCGGAGCAGACGGAGGGCAGCAGGTCCAGGATGGCCAGGACGGCCCCCGGGTGGATGACCACCATGTCAGACGAAGACGGGGAGAAAGCCGGGTGGGAGGTGTTGGCCAAGTGGAGCTTCAGGTCTGTCACGGCTTTGACCGGGGCGGGGGGGCCCGACGTACCGTAGTAGCCTTGTCTGGGAGCACAGAGAGAGAGAAGGTCACATTTAGTTCAGTCCAGTTGAGTCAAACCAGAGTTATTTATAAGAAAAGGTCGGCCATTAAGTGCTTTCCAGAAAACGCAGATATATTTATTTTTAGGGGTCTTTTTGTCGAGCAAGACGCGGTAACACCACAATCATTTTATTATTACTTTAGCATTTTGTTCTGCCACGGTGAACCCTGCTGATCCCCGTTAATAATGGTTATGAGAATATGATAATTAAAGGAACATTAAATCCCTTTCAGTTCAATCTGAGGTGGGATAAAAACACTTGCTCGTCCGTTTACCCTCAAACCCTCCACCGTTATTCGGAGGCCCGACTTTACTGTGAAATATGCAACTGTGGCTGCTAAATATTCAGATTTACAGCTACAGCGTTTCCCAGAAAATGTTCAAAGCTCGGTGGAAGCACTCTGAATGCTGCAATTTGCACGTCGCAAGCTGCTGCCATGTTGGTTCGAGGCGACAAGGAGCCGCCGAGCATCGTTTGGACGGAGATTAAATCACGGGAGATGTTTTCATTTGAATCAAACCAAGCAAATCCTGAGCAATTAGCGTCACGCTTTGCTCACATTTTGAGTGCTGAGATCATTTAGAGAACAGAAAACTGTTTCGTAATCCACACAAAGTAACATGTTAGGGTGTTGAATGATGGTAGTGAGGTAGGAATTGTGTTTTTTTAAAGCAATTAAGTCCACAAAGAAAAGCTTTAATTCTCTATAATTGTCACATTATTCCTCCTCACGAATATGCAGCGGGTCCAGACCACCAGCTTCACAGTCATTGTAGCTCACTGAGGCAGAGTACATTCTCTCTTCCTTTTAAATGAAATTCCAAGAGTCTGGGTTTAGGTGTGAGAAACGTCAGCTGAGAGGAAAGAGAGGAAAAAGGAACCGGGACGAGGAATGTGATGAGAAGGAAAAGGCTTCTTCAGCCTGAGAGCAACTTAACGGAGTCTGTTCACGTTTCCTGGAGAAGTGGTTCACATCGAGTGTTTCGACAGTGAACAAGAAGAAGATCCTTCGCTTTAGTCTGTGACATGACACCACAGTAGTATTAGGAAGCAGAAGAGATCAACACAATCCAGAATATATTTGAGCGTTTCTAAGTTTACAGCAAATTGAGGTTGAAGAGTTTATAGTTGATGAAACCAACTAGTCGCTGAATCAACTAGTTGATCAACAGAAAATACATTCATTTGTTGAAGTTATTGATCAGCAACAATGCACGACATAATTTGGTCCCAGCTTCTTTTTTCTTTTTTTTAATGTAAGGATTTGCTGATTTGATGTGATTCATAGGCTGCAACTAAAGATTTTCATGATTGATGAATCTGCCAATCTAAATGAAAGGCACAGTGTGTAGCATTTAGGGGGATATATTAGCAGAAGTGGAATATGATATTCGTAACTACGTCTTCATTCGAGTATAATCACTTGAGACGAAGAATCGCTTCTGTTAGCTTAGAATGATCTCTGCATATATATAGGGCGAGGGAGGAGTGGGGGGGGGTTCATTGTTTTGTAGATCAACTAATAAATCTACTGACTAATAGTTTCAGCTCTTACTTCATGTAGTTTGAATCTTTAATGTTTAGACTGTTGGTCGCACAAAACACACAGTTTGCAATTTTCTCTCAACATTTTCATGATTTGCGAAAACGATTCTTGTGATCGTTGGAGCAGTTGGCGATCATTCTTTGGCCACTAGTGGGCGCTGTCAGTGGCGACTGAAGGTGAGGGGTGAGGGTGAGGAAAGTGGCAGAGCGCTGTAGCTACCTCTTCCTGGCGAGTGCTGGCGTGCCCCACGGCGAGGGCAGCGAGGTCTCATGAGTCAGGCAGGGAGGCACCTGCTCCGCACGACTGCGCACACACACACACACACACACACACACACACGCAGCCGCGCAGATGGACCAGGCCGAGGACGAGCAGCCAGACAGCACCAGAGGTTAGAGGAAGAGAAAGAAAGGAGGACAGAGGGAAAGAAGCGGTTAGTGGAAAGCTGAAAGGAGAAACAGGATCAGAGCTACAGCTGGAGAACATGCAGATAGAGCTACACACACGCGGTGTTGGTGTGTTTGTGTCACAGCAGCAACGCATTTCTAAATGTCACTCATTCTGCCGTCGTGACAGCAGCACCACCAGGCTGTGCGGCTGAATCTGAACCACAGTGAAGCGTCCGTATTAAATCTCTTCTACGGTTCAGCCACGCGTGTCTCCGATGAAGAGGTCGACTGAGAGCAGCGACCACGAGGCTGAACACAGCTGTGGACCTGCTGCTGACTGATCTGAACCTACAAAGGGAACCTCTATATATAAAAAAAAAAAAGGTTTTGAAGCGGGATTCACAAGCATCTTTGTCTGCTTTAGTACTATATTGGTAATACGTCACATTTTGGGACGGCTCTTCACTGTAGCTGAGATTGCTGCAATAAGATGCAGTAAATAATCTACAGGAGGACCAGCACGGGAGCAAAGCAAGCAAAACGTATTTTAGACGTTTAAGTGTACGCTGTGTTCGAGTTTTCACTGTTATATCCATCTGTTCTCTCTCCAGAGCCACAAGACTCCTTTTACGTCGCAGAACGTGAAAGTTGCTTTCTACCGCCGCCTCCATCGGTTAGCTTGTTCGTGTTGTTATGCGTTTGTCAATGGAGCCTGGTGGCTTTAAAGAGAGCGCAGATGACGGCTTCAGTTCCCCGTCACAAAGGGCTGTCTGACAGCAAGCTGAAGCGGGGAATATACGGTATTCTAAATGTAGCGTACAATTAGACTGATATTGATTATTTTAGGTGTATGAAATACATCAGCAGTACATTGCTTTGCTCCCGTGTTGGTTCTCCCGTCTGTTTCTCTAAACTCCATCTTCTGTAGGTAAAAATGACCATTTGTCACTGGCTCCAGTATGTCTGCTTCAGTTTTTGTAGGTCACCTGAAAACACTGTTCGTCAAACAATAACTCCGCTCAGGACGACAATAAACTGGATGGATGTTCCTTGAGGGTTCCCTTAATTAAGGAGGCCAAACACAGCACGTGGATCCCTCGTGAGGAAAACACACGTTTCATGGAGAACATCTTACAGGCAAAGACAATCATTTGAGACTCCACATTTTGGCATTCAGCTCTAGGACAACACTACTTTAGAGACCTGGTCATTTATTATCTGCAGAACAGAATCTCACACTTTGTGCGACATGAACTGGTTGAAATCCGGCGTGTGCTGTAACCCTCTGACCTGTCAAAGGAGTCGGTGGCCATCTTGTACAGGTAGATGAAGAGCTTGCTGCAGTGTTTGAGCGTGGGGCAGACGCTGTCCCCCGCGCAGCCTCCGGGGGCGGCCTCGTCCTCCAGCAGCCTCTGGAAAGGCTGCGCGTTGGAGGGGAAGACGCCCGTGGGACCGAGCTTCTTGGTGTCGGAGAAACAGCCCAGCAGCCTGGTGGCAGGGAGACAAAGTGCTTATCACGAGGACCCTTTGCTTTCAAAGATGAGGCGGTCACGTCACATGACGCTACAGAAAGCAGAGAACAACTAAAGTCAAAACTGTTTCAGCCATTTTGGAGGTTTTTCATACGTTATGGTGCCTCTATGCTGCATTAGTCTGGTAGTGAAGTGTTAATACATAAAGCCCAATCTGCACTGGACTTCAACAATTTACAAATATTATGACAAACAAATGTCCCCCTGGGGATGAATACGTATCCATCTATCTATTTTGGCGCAGTGGTCCACAAAACAAAATCTGAATAGAATTCAAATATTAATTCGATAAAAAGTTACATTTTTATGATTTCAAAATGTTGGTTTTGATGTTTGCTGTCCCATATTTTTTTAAATGCAACCAAAGGCCAAGATATGGTTGCCAATTTCTCAAAGTGTCTGCCAACAGGCAACCTGGCAACAGCTACTGCCGCGCCTTGAGCTTCGATGGAGAATATAACATTCATTCTGTTGCTTTGCATCCTTTGGACGTGCCGGAAGACGTTCTCTTTCAGACAACACGTCGTTGGGACAACTTTGAGTCCAACACCGTAGGATGATGGGATGTTAGGATGGCGTACATGGAGCCGTCTCTACGTCCAGACAGGCTCCATTCTTTTGGTAACTTCAAATTATGAGCGTCATTTTTGATCGGTTCTCTAGTTTGAATTTGCACCGCCTCTCATCTCATCAAGAACTCCTTTCAGTGCCGTTATATTCAACGATATCTTCCATTCTGAAATCAGAAAAGAGCTCCAACATAACAGTCGCCACGTTTAAAATCAGCCGTCTTTACCTCACGGCGTCGGCCAGCTTCTCGTACTGGATCTCCGTGCGGAAGAAGTGCGAGTTGGCGGGCTCGTAGCGCATGGCGGCGGTGAGCGTGCAGAACACGGTGTGCAGAAGCTCGAAGACCTGGTTCTGGTTGACGCGCTCCCAGCCGTGCCGCGGCGGCTGGCACAGCGAGCGCTCCATGGCCACCAGCAGGGACGTGAGGTAGACGAAGCCGCCCACCTTGCGGAACACCGTCCGGGTCCGGTGGCTCTCGCGCAGCACCGCTAGCAAAGCCTGGAAGAGGAAGTAGACCAGATTCATACAGTTCAACTTCTTTACTTCACAAACACAACGAGCTGTTTACAAAGACGTTGCATGTTCTGGGTCGATAGCATTTATCCTGAAGATGTCACACATCCTGTTTCACCTTCTCTGCATTGTCTCTTGCTTATTTTACATTTACTAAGTTATTTGGTTTTTGTCGCCACATTCAGTCACACCTCGGTTCATTCTTCTTCTGCATCGAGACATATTCATGAGCCCCTCTGGGAATTTCTTTGTCTCTCATCGCTGACTGGATGTTCTCTCTCCACGACATTATTCCAATTTTTATGATTCGCGTTTGCAAGTGAACCTAAACTGAAACATCAAACCGTAACCTAGATATGAGTTTTGGGGACCTAAATAGGAAGGACTTTTGACAGGCAGAGTTTTTAATTAGCGGCGCCTGGGATCGGAGCCGGGAGGAGCTTTGTGTGAAGTGCAGAGTCGGCACACGTCAGGGATCACCACCGCTGGGGGCGTTTTACTTTTTAGCTGTTTTAAATCCTGCGTCTGGAGGAATATCTTTCAAACTGCTCTTGTTCGAATGATGGGACAAAAACAGATTGTATGACTGGATAGTTATCATATCTCAACATGTACATAAGCACAGATAACCATCAGAAGAACATTGGTACAGTCCGAAAACCTCAGGAGGGAATTCACAAGAGGAGTGTGACAAATACGACAAAGAAGGAACCGTGTAATCCTTCAATTGAATGACTGTCGTCATATTTAATGACATCATCACCCGAATAAAGTGAGGGGACAATCTGATTGTGTTGCTGTGGCTGTATAGATGCAGGCTTATTTATGGTAAACAGTTTTAATGAGGACTATTTCTTCAGGAATCTGTCAACAGAAAGGTCTGTGGCATTATGGGAGCTGTGTTGCTGATGAATTTTAAGTGTGAATAAAATCATCCTTGACCTCCTCTGTGTTGAAGTGGCAACATAAAGCTCAGAGATGAATAAAACCAGACTAACAGCACACCTACACACCACGAGGACTTAATGAGAACATTTGTTTTGTAATTTGGTGAACACAAACTTCAGGATGTCACTTTAATGTGCTACAAGTACAGGAAGTAGAAGTACTAGGTGTGTGGGCCAACGTGGGTAAAGTCAGTAATACTAGTGTCAAGACTGTTTGTCCTACAAATCCTACAAAAATATTCGTATTGTTGCTGCATTTTTTTAACCATTGTGATGATCTTTCAGGTATTTGACTGGAAACAGATACCCGTCGGTCAACAACAAAAATGAACAGAGCTCCTTGTTAGCAGAGTGGTTACATGACATATAACTGCAAGGTCCAGGGTTCAAGTCCACCTTGGGACATCGGTTGCATGTCATAAATCTCTCTCTCCGCCATTAAATCATTATTTTTTTAAAGCTTGAAACTTATAAAGCTCGGAACTGGACCCTGAGTTGGGATTATTTTTGCAAACTACCATTTCTAGGGTCGATAATGAACTTCAATGCACAAGATTTATCACCAATCGTCCATAAAATGATCCATATGGTGATTATATTGACATCACCATATGAATTTATAACTCTATTATCTGGATTTCTTTCCCTTTTGCCCACTTCTACATTGGAATTGTTCATTAAACCGACTCTATTCAGATATAATGACGCATCCCAGTGGAGGAAGAAGGAATAAAGGAGAAGTAAAACCAGTGAGATGCTGCACAGCTGAGCCAGCTGTTTCTTGCAGCATTCAAATCCTGCCTGACTCAGCGTTTCTTGTTGTTTTAAACCAATCACAGGATGTTGAATACATCCTCTTCCTGTCGTCTCAGCTGGGAGATTACCAGCAGGCTATGTGCTGGTAAAGTGTAGGTTTTGGGTGCTTTACCAGCCGTACGGAGGCCTCTGGGATTAGACTCCACCCATGAGGGTCTGACAGAGATTACAGGGTTAGATGTACACTTTTACAGGCGAATCAGCTTAGCTTCAACATCTGTTTGTGTGTCTGCAGTGTGCTGCTGTCGACGGTACATAAACCCGATGACGAGCGAGGAAAAAATGATTTTTATTCAAAGTGGATTTGATTTAAGTTCTTTGCAGCCTTTTTTTTTTGAGGCTGGTAATTGAAATCTTTGATTGGTGACATTGGGGAGCAAAGTGCTGACGGGTTAATCCTGCCGAAGCCTTCAGAAGGCGTGAGAATCACATCGTCTGGAGGAGTGGAATTTAAAAATGCAATTATGCTCCAGAAAATGAGCCGCCACCGTCTAACCCTGTGTGTGTGTATATATGCTTTTATGTGCACCTTACACTTAGCACCCAAGGTTTGAAGCAATTACTGAATGCAGGGCTTCAAATGCATATTGATTCTTAAACTCATATACTTTTCCTCTCCTCACTGTGTTGTTCTCACTGAGGCTGAAGGATTTGTTGGTTTCTTTTTGAACTCCTTCGCTACAAATCCTCGTATTTGAGTTGACAAATTCTTTAAAATCATACACTAAGCTACTCTCTCCAACTCTCACTTTGTTGTGTTACAGCAACAAGTCACATGACACAATAACAAACATTAAGCAAAAGATAAAGAGGGACGTTATGAGTCCATAATACTTATATTACACTTAATAATAATAATCTGAGCCTGTTTGTGGCAGAAACAGGGACTTTTAGTGGCCGTACATTGAGAGTTAGGAGTTGCCGTGAGCTATCATTTAGTGGCGGCCAGTTGCAGCGTCCCACCTCAATACTGGACCAATTAAAAAAACCTGTGCAAAGAGGGTCCAGGTAAAAACAGAGCCAAAGTTCCTCTTTAACGAATCAGTAAAAGGACATACATTCGACTGAATGATTGAGAGTGTGTGTGTGCGTGCGTGTGTGTGTGTGTGTGTGTGTGTGTGTGTGCGTGCGGCGCCGTTACCCGCAGTATGTCGGTCTTCAGCTGCAGCTCACTGGACGGTGCAGAGTGCATGAGGCCCAGCAGCGTCCCCATGTCGTCGTCTCCGCTGGGCGACAGGACGAGCTGCTGGATGATGAGCAGGGCGTGTTCCCGACACTGACGGTACTTCACGATGTTGTGAACGCAGCGGGCGCCGCCGAACTCCCTGAACAGAGCTGGGAGACGGAGACGGAAAGGAAAAAGGGGGTCAGAAGTTGAAATGTTTTTAACTGGACACCAGCACAGGTTATAATGAACGATCTGGACATTCAGTACGCTCCAAACACTCTAATAGTTCCTCCACAACACAACTAAACACACCGCATACACGGTGCACTGCACCCTCGTCGGATTATTTCAAGTTCAGCCGCAAGCAGCGTATTTATCTTGGGCTGAAACTCACCGTTAGATTAATCCGTCAACTATCTTTTACAATGAATGGATTCAATGTGTGAGAACAGCTGATCATAAATGTCCTAGAGCCTAAATGGATGTCTTCAAATCACTTGTTTGTCCAACCAACAGTCCAAAAACACAAAGATATTTAATTTACAGTCATATGAAGCAAATCCTCGCGTCGGAAGTTGGAATCGATATGAACAATTTAATGTTTGGACCAATAGTGGAGAACTTTATCATCCTCCTGTACTTTCTAATGGGGAACTGAAGCCATTATCTGAAGCTCTCTTCATGGGCACCAGACCCCATTGACACAAACAATCAGATTAACTGCCAGCGATATTGATGATCACGTGGATGTTGTAACGGCAGTTGACGATGTTATAACGATTAATGGTTCTTGCGATGTTGTCGATCTCAAGAACCTAAATCCAACAGTTCAATCTGCTCCCTGATCAGCTGATGTCATTCTGTCTCTGCACCTTTAAAACCTGCATTCTTGTCATTTGAGTGACGCACTGAGCTTCCTCGCACTAATCGCCTCTCTAGAGACGAGCGCCCGCTGAGAGCGTCGCGCACAGAGCGTAATGTAGTCCTCGCGTCACAGAGGAGAGCACACATCATCCCGGGACCTAGCACAGAATCATCATCGAGGCCAAAGAGAGCTCTGAGCCGTCTGTTGGTTTGTCTTTGTGACTCATCGCATTTCTACAACACACACACACACACATGGAGGGTCAATGAGAGGCTGAGTGATGAGGGAGGGGAGAGGAGCAGGTTTAAGGAAACGTAATAAGAGACTTTATTGATCCCTGGAGTCAGAGGCCAGTGCTCAGCGGGCCTGGAGACGGCGGGGATACTGCTAAAGGCCACTTCAGAGAGGTGGACACAGACGGACACAAATGGGCGATTGGACAATTTTTTTGGCATTTTATACTTTTGCGTCATTAGCATTCAAGAGCAAACTTGAGGCGGATAATTAAAGCCAAAAAAGTGTGTCGCCAGTAGCTCTGAAAGCCACCGGTAGTGCGTGGTTCTTCACTTCATGCCGTGAACTGTGGGATTTCAGCTCACTGTGGTTCCTCTGCTGTGGAGAAATATTTACACCATCCAACCTGACAGAGCCACAAAGATGAGGGAGACCTTTTAAAGTGAGGTTTCCTTCCTAAGCTTTTCTTTCTTGTTGGTACTATTCATTGAATTAATAAAGTTCTCACATAATGAGAGAAAAGGGTACCTGGAAGTTAATTATTGAGGGACATTAAGGCCCGCCGTGTCTCCTAACCCGCATTAATCTAGAAAGAGTATCATTACTGTCATCACATAATTAAAACAATATCCTCCGCCTGGATTTAATATGCAATTTAAGATTCCCCCCACCACCACCATCGATCATGTGTGTGTGTGTGTACCTGCGTTGGTGTTGGTGGTGTTGGAGCCCTGCAGCAGCACAGTCAGCGTCTCCATCACCAGCCAGGCCAACTGCTTCTGCTCCTCTGCTACGCTGTTGTTTTTACAGTCGGCTGGAGAGAAGAGAGGTTCAGGAGCGTGAGAGGACATCATCATGACTGCATTAGATCACACGAAGACGAAGAAAGGGAGATTTTTAGACATCATTTTTGGTTTAATCTCTTCAGATTAGTGTGTTTCAGGTCAATGCCTGTAGATTGTTGTTTTTTTTAACGGCGTATTCATTTTGTCTTTTCTCGTGGTCTCAGTCTTTACTGGATGTTGTTGATTTGACTGACGATATAAGACTGATTTGTGTATTTGTCCTTTGCACAACCAACTATTAATAAAAATAAAAATAATTCCAACCCGAGTGAATAATGATCTTTAAAGAGCCTTAAACACCTTTAAATGAAAATGCAAAGAACTGTGTAAAGAAATGGGAAACTGTCATATAACCATCACGCTTCAGTGAAACGAAAAGAAGAACACCTTTAACAAAGCCTTCAGTGGTGCAGCCCTGTAACAGTCCCCTGAAACCCCCTCACCTTGGTCATTGTTGTGTGGTTGCTGCTGCGTGGCCGGGTCCTTGAGCAAGGCGGCGTACTTGTGCAGAAGGTTGACCAGCACCTCCAGCAGGCCGACCTCCCGCAGCACGTCGCTGAACACGGCGTCGTGCCTGGAGAGCTTCAGCAGCGTCCGGACGGCCGTGATGCTGCAGGCGTGCGACGTGCTGGACTTGAGCAGCACGCTGACGCTGAACAGCTCTTTGCACGGCACGTAGTTCAGGCTGAACACGACGAACTCCAGCAGCTCAAAGTACTTGGTCTGGGCCTCGGGGAGCTTGGCCACGCGCTCGGCGAACTGCGACAGGGTGTGCTGCGACTCCAGGACGAAGTAGTTGGCCGGCTCGGCGGAGTAGATGTTTCCGATGGCGTCCAGCAGCATGGAGGCCAGGCGGCTGGTTTTAGTGCGCAGGAAGGCGTTCTGAAGCACCGAGAAGGCCTGGATGTTACGCACCGTGTGGCCTGGAAGAGAAGAGGCAAAGGTACTTGGGATTATTACAAAACGAATATGTTTTTGCAACCAGTGAACAGAAGCGAGCATTTTTCGACTGTGGAGGAGGCAATCACAGTAAGCCCCGCCCTAAAGCATCCCCTGCTTTATGGTCTGTGTGACTCTAAATGGACCATAATGTACTAAATGAACATCATGCTGTATTGAAGAAGACTTGAAACTAGAGATTGAGACCATAAACTCATGTTTACAATGTTTACTGAGGTAATAAATCAAGAGAGAAGTAGAGTCATTTTCTCATAGACTTCTATACAACCAGAGGAGTCGCCCCCTGCTGGTCATTAGAGAGAATGCAGCTTTAACACATGAAGCTTTGACTTCACTTTTCATAACCGGACATTGCCGCCTGATAATCACACTTCAGATTTTTCTGAATGACTCTAAATACTAAAATAGAGTTTATAAATAAAAGACTTCTGTCCTGATCCTGAAATCTGATATTTTAAACATCTGAGTTTATCCGAGGTTATCACTCCACAAGACTGGTCGAACTTGCAGTAGAAGCCTTCAACACTAGCCTTTATCTTTTTCATACATTATTGTTCTTTAATGGGAAAAGTATGCAGTTTGCTTTGTCAACTTGATTTTTGAGTAATGAAACATTTTGGGAGAAAAACCGTATTTCATGTAAAAAATTCCCTTCAGCTCTGTAAAATAAAAGTTTTGTGAAAAAACTGCAGAGAATCACACAAAATGTTTCAGGTGGTCGTGTGAACTTAACTAAGGATGGAAAGAGAGAAAGTTATCTGTGACCGACACGCACAATCTGACCTCCATCTTGGGGGTTGAATATCGAACACATACCACAAACCATGACTCACACACACACAAAGTGACGCTGACATGCGTCACCACGCACGCACGCACACACACACACACACACACACACACACACGTTAAGTGAATGTGGCTGGCTAATTAGGCAAGTAAGCGGACCCTCGCACCATGATGGCTTCTGGTAATGACTTTCCACATAGCTGGAGCTGTCATTAGGGGGGTAAACATGTGTGTGTGTGTGTGTGTGTGTGTGTGTGTGTGTGTGTGTGTGTGGTACAACAGGCAGCAGAGCTTGGCTGTGTGAGGTGTTCTGTGACTGTGTGTGTTGTCATGAGGGAGCTGAGGTGACGGGCGTCTTGAAGTGTTCAAATCTGACACAAGGAAACATTTCGTCATGTGCGTTTCCCCAAAACAGACTGATGAGTCAGAAAGTCAGAATTCATCCAAACCAGACCAAAGAACATTTGTTGGCTTGAATTAGATACGCAGCCTAATAAATGAAGGAGTGAAAGTGAAGAGAAGCATTTCATCTTCTGTTTTATTTCATGTCACATTGTATTTTTCCCCCACTGCCTCCGATTACCATATTACAGTGTATTAAAGGCACTCATTAACATAATAATAACGGCATTAAGGCTGCAACTCAGGATTATTTTCTCTGTCAGTTAATCGTTCATGTTTATGCCTAAAGGGATTATAGTTCATTGTAATTCTATAAGAAACATTTCCCAAATAAAACTCCACAAAGCAGCGTCAATACTCACAATACACAAAAAAGATTCAAGTTTCAAAAGTGATCCCTCAAATACGAATAGCTCATAATAATCATAACGTCCTACAATGCACTGAAGTTTCAATTGTTTATTTATACAACAAGATATCAAGATGTTGTTACTGAAGGGGCCAGAATAAAATAAACCCTTTTACAGACAATGTATGTCTATTGGTATTGAATTTAACATGCGTTCTGCTTCAATGTAATGTTTCTTCATATTTTTAGATGTTATTTTTGTCATTTATTTAGTTTTATGTATTGACGAACTTTATATAAATAAATAAAAACAAAAAAAAGAGTGAAGGTCTAGAGGGCGACGGGTTCTCTGGAGTAAACGTTTGGCTCCAGATGATCCTCTGAACCACTAAAGCCTCTCTGGACTCCAAAGAGCCCATTTGTATGCAGGAGGCTTCGGGCGTTCGTCTCCGGCAGTGTGACAGGCGGCAGAGTTGCCATGGCGTCTGTCAACAGGTTAAGCCCACTGGAATCAGCCAAGCATCAAAGTCATTTCATGGATTCAGGTCTGTGGGGGCGATACGGAGGCTGAGGTACACATGAAGACTTTTTCCTCCAAGTAATTCCTCTCGCTTTAAAGCTTCGGGGCGAGAAAAAACCCTGGTTGGTGGGATTGTTTTGGATTTAAGAGGTGCGCCAGTAATCAGAAAATCTCTGGGTTGTGAGAACATCTTTAGTTGCTTTGACAAATACTGTCAACATGTCCCTCAGTCCTTCAGATGATGACAATAAACGCAGGATTTAAGAAGTGAGAGGCGCTGGTTTATGATCTGACACCTCATCCTTTTCATTTACCCTTTTCTGATTTATCTAGAGGTGGTTTCAAACAATGTCAACCAACAGAATTTATCATTAACCTCTTCCACCCCCGGAGATAAGATGTCAAGTCTGCTTCAGTACTGGCCAATCAAAAGGCCATGACGAGTGCATCAACATCTCTTTAACTCTAAACTCTGCTGCAAAGGTCATGAAGGCAGCTGATGGATTACAGGATTAACTAGCCACCATGAACGCACCTTTCCCAGAAGGCAGCGGGAGAACAAAGCCGGGCAGCAGGAAGGGGGCTCCGGTGGTCAGGCCGGCGGGCTTCAGCTCCGTCACCCCGTATGTGGTCAGACAGGCGACCAGGTTGACCAGGTCCTTCAGGGCGTCTTTCGATTCGTCCTCCTTGGCTTGTTCCAGTCTGGACACAAGACAGAGAAGCTCACGTGAACGATCGGAAAACACGGCTCCCGTGTCGGACACGTTGGCCGTGGGAATGGAGCTCCGAGTCGTACCTGAGCATGAGGTCGCACAGGAAGGCGTAGCCCTGGCACATTCGGAAGTCGTCCAGCAGGGTCTGCGACACGTCGCTGGAGTCCTTGAGGAAGCAGGAGAGGCCGGCGAACATCTCCACGATCTCCAGCGGCGACAGGTCGTCCGACTGCTGCATGTTCTGAACACACGTGCCCAGACATTCCTTCTCTGGAGACGGAGCGGGACGAGGGAAAACAAAGTTTACAAAGTTTCATCTTAAGTCTCTAACTACACTCCATTTCCTGATTTTGGGCTGGTAATGACTGAACATTGGTGTTTACCGTGGATGTATTTGACCACGTTGACGCTGAGGCCGTGTCGGGAGATGGTGGTCAGCACCTCCCCCGCGCTCCTCCTCCAGGGCAGGTTGTGGGGGGGGCACCAGGAGGTGATGGCACTGAACAGCAGCTGGAGGTCGTCCTTCTGGGCCAGCTCCTCCGCCGGAGACACAAAGGTGCAGAGCTTCACCAGGATCTGAAGGAGTGGAAATGAATTATTCTTCCTCGTTACACATACAGTGACTCGGTAGCTGTGGCAGAATAGAACATTTTGTCTCTGTGGATCTTGTGTCGTCGTTGTCTTTCTACCTGGACGAAGACTTTCTGGAGCAGCACCCTGCGGTCGGCCAGGGGCAGCTCCTGCTGGGTGTGGCCCTGAACCGCCGTCTTCTCCTGGCCGGGCGGTGGCGGCGGCGGAGGCGGCGGTAACGGCTGCTGGGTGGGGCCTGCTGGGGCCTCGGCCATGTGAGGCAGGTCGAAGAACAGGTACAGGCATTTGACCAGCGTGGAGGGCACAGACATGGTCGTCATGCAGTCCACCGTTTTCTGGAGGGGGGGGGGGACAAAACACATGGTAAATTATAGATATTATACTTTATTATAAATAAGCATTCCTTTTCATAGAAGAGCTCATTTTTAAACTATGCAGTATGCAAAGCGCATGCATCACGATTTAAATGGAAATTATATTAAATCATTTTCCAGCCAGAACATCTACTGAAGATGCGTCAGTTCAAGTTTGGTAAATGGGTATTTTTGTTGTGTTGTGATTCATGGTCGTGTTTCTGTGAGGATAAAAACGACAGGAGTAGCTGTGAGGGCTTTACGTGTGTGTGTGTGTGTGTGTGTGTGTGTGTGTGTGTGTGTGTGTGTGTGTGTGTGTGTGTGCCTTTCGTCACGGCGAGGAAAGGAAAACTGACTGGAGAAAGAGATGGGGTTTGTGCTCACTGAGGCGAATAATTCAGATAATCAAACGCTGCCTCCTACACACACACAGCTAAGAAGCTCACACTGACAAATTACCTTGTTTCTTCTTTCACTTCCACCCAGGAGCTCTCGTATATGACAATAACCCCACGCACACACGAACACACACACACACACACGCACACACACACACACACACACACACACACACACACACACACACACACACACACACACACACACACACACACACACACACACACACACACACACACACACACACACACACACACACACACACACACACACACACACACACACACACACACACACACACACACACCCTGCTGCAGCTTTAAGGTCAAGGTTACTGTGAGCAATCAGTCAGATAGAAAAACCAGAGAGGCAGAGACATTTTACTGTGTGCGTGTGTGTGTGTGTGTGTGTGTGTGTGTGTGTGTGTGTGAGAGTGTGTGTGTGTGTGTGTGTGAGAGAGATAGAGAAGGAATGAGATAAAGAAAGAGGAAGCGTCACAGTGAGAAGGCAGAGCGTGAAGGGCATCCAGTAAAAGAAGAAGACAGCATGTAGAGGTAGAGAGACTCCGCTACGAACAAATATATTGCAGTTTTATTAGCAGGAGGGGAGAGCGAGAGCGAGAGCGAGAGAGCGAGAGCGAGAGAGAGAGAGAGAGAGAGAGAGAGGGGGGGGGGGGCGGGGGGGGGGGCGTCAGGTTTACGGGAGGCCAGCTGTCAGGAGAGTTTCCCAGTAACAGAAAAATGCTGCTTAATACCGGCTGCGGTTTATTTACTCAATCCGAGGCTCATGTAGGCCACAAAGAAAAGAAGAAAATACAGAAGCGCCCCTCATTCATTTAAATGAGGCCACTGCGTTGGCACAGTCAACCCAAAATGTGCACATTTCTGTGAGAATTATTCGTATTGTGAACGGCCTAAGATGTCCCCCCGGAAAATGTCCCCAGAACTTAATTTAGGACCTGGTCCCTGCTGTCATAACGCATCGGGCTCCTCTAAAGGTTCCTCGTCCCGGGGGAGAATTCATGTGGTCTAGAAGGAGCTTTAGAAGTTAGTTTTCATGACATGTGACCTTCTGGGTAACGTAGAGCAGAAACACGAGAATAATTGGGTTCAGCATTAATGAAGGATGGAGATCAAAAACCAGAGTGGACACAAATGAGAAACAAAAGGTTTTCATATCTTATATCAACTGTGATATTTATGGCAGCAGCCGCCCAGATGGCACAAAACACTGAGTTAAAAAATGATGATAATGAGTTGTGTATATATGTGTATGTTATGTTTGTTTTGAATGAGTGGAATGTCAGAGTTGAAATAAAAGCTGTTGGTGCCTCATTTCATTAATACCATCAAGGTTGCTTAATAATAAAGGCGTTTAAAACTCAGGAGCTCCAGTAAACACTGTAAACAGGTAAAGATGTTCAAATAAAAACATGAACTACAATAGAGTCAATCTGGCTTCACTTAGAAGAGACAGGATCCTTCAACCAGCTGAAACGTTAGAGGCTGACTGCTGTAAAGCTGAAGCAGCCTCCAACAGGAAATAAGAAAGTTCATTTCAGTGACATGCGAGTGGTTTAAATCCTGAGGTGTGAGCTGTGGGCACCAGTGAGACCACTTCAGACAGAAAGAGGAAAAACTAACCGTGGTTATATTTTCTGAGGTTTCTGCTTCCTGCATGTGTAACAGTCCGATCGTGTGTATTTTCTAAATTGCTGCGTACACAGAAAGTACTTCAATGTCCCTCCTTTAGGCATTTATCCTTCAAACTGTCTGCATTAATATTGCAGAGAACACTGTTCTGACAACTATGAATTAATATAGCTTTCTCTCAAGCTCCCAAATTATTTTCCCCCCCACAAATGTTTGTTTTGACAGAAATAGGAGCAGCAGAGTGGATTTATGTGGTTTTAAAACATGTCTGCAGACGGAGAGAGGAAGTGTCGGACTCTGCAACAACATTTCTGGAGTGCAGCGGAGCAGGAGAAGCATTCAGCCGGCCAGCTGACAGCAACGCTCAGCCTCAAGACCTCCGGAGGAATCCAGGCCGGAAAGTTCAAAGGAGCACAGGCACGGAGGAAAACACTAGACCTGGACGTCTAACCTTTAAACCAGGAGCCCAACAAGCTGCCACGGTTAGACTCTCAGTCATGTGGAGTCGAGCTGCATGGTGACCAGATGCTCAACAAACAAATCAAAATCTCATTGCATGCAATTTTGAAAATCTGACAATGATTCGATAAATGTGGCATAGAGAAGCAGCAGTAAAATGAACCATAAGAAAGAACTATGAGAAGCATCAATTCCTTCATTCTAGAGATGTTTGGATATCATTGGTGGTGTAAAGGACCGTAACTGATCCGTGATCTGTGGAGAGTTATCTTTGCTTTTTTTCTGTTTATCTGATCTGTGAGTTCTGCGATCAGTTGCACCCCTAAATACCAGGTGTCATCCTAATACCTGAACTTGAGTATCAGCCAACACCGAGTACCAATCCGATACCAGTGCGCTAAAAACTAAAACGTTCACGTTTCCCTCTAATATCTATTTTGTATTGCAGTGAAAATATCTCAAAAAGATTTCATGGTAGCATTATAATTCACCTTTTCCCAATGCTAATTGTTACTTCACGAAGCTTGAACGCATCATATATGCAACTTAATGCAACCGCCGTATGTTAGCTGTAAACTCTGTTTTCGAGCCAAGTAGGGCCCCCAGCTAACAGCTACCAGCTAACAGCTACCAGCTACCAGCTAACAGCTACCAGTTACCAGCTACCAGTTACCAGCTACCAGCTAACAGCTCCCAGCTAACAGCTACCAGCTAACAGCTACCAGTTACCAGCTAACAGCTACCAGCTACCAGCTAACAGCTACCAGCTACCAGCTAACAGCTCCCAGCTAACTGCTACCAGCTACCAGCTACCAGCTACCAGCTAACAGCTAACAGCTAACAGCTAACAGCTAACAGCTACCAGCTACCAGCTAACAGCTACCAGCTAACAGCTAACAGCTACCAGCTACCAGCTACCAGCTAACAGCTAACAGCTACCGTTAACGAGCTCTCCTCCTGCCGGTTTCAACACAGATTTGTTCATAATGCAGCATTATCAGAAGAAAAAATAAGTTGCATGAGAGTGTTTTACCACAGGTGTGAAGTACTCGTTTGCACATGTGCAGTACCGATTGGGCAGGGTGTACGAGTCGGGTAGCGAGTGACACGTGTTGTTATTGTTCTTGTGTAAATATCTGATTGGTGCATAGGCTTGTGTAGCCTGATTTAGCATTCAAGGCCTATCTACTGCATCTCTAGTCCTGGCATCAGAATCGGAACACATCTATTGTCTTCATTCGGCGCAGTAAAGCAGACTGTGTTTGGGGAGAATGAGCTGGGGTCAGGTGGGAATTCGTACTGTTTCCCGGTTCCTACAGGGGCTGATGCTATTTTCTGCTGGGAGATCAAAGACAGGAGATGCAAATGAGTCAAAAGAGAGGCAGAATGCTGAGACGAGTCGTTTCCTCTGATTTTATCTACACTCGCATGCATGAGGGCAATCCTTACCAACACAAAAAAACAAAACTCAATGACATCAATCGCACAGAAACACAGCAGCATGTCAAAAAGAACACGGAACAGTGTGGCGTTGCTCTACCAACCTGTCCGGAGGAGGCCAGCAGGTTGATGGTGGTCAGAAGCATCCAGCCACGACTCGCCTCCTCACTCTGGTTCACCTCCAGGAACTGGACTATGGCTCGACTGGCTGCCTCTGGAAAGGCAAACACATGAAGATGCCGTTAACTAGATGGAAAGTGACAGCTCATTGTGGCGGGCAGATGGGCTGCTGGAACAATGATCAGTTATGCAACGAATAAATCATCTTGGCGAGAAGTGACATGTGTTGTAATTTGATGTGTGATTTTCCAGATTATATAATATCTGAATATCGGAAGTTGAAGCTAAAGTGTAAAACGACCCGATCTTTAACACATCCCTGCTCACAAGTCCTAGTCCCCATCTCTGCTCTGGCGAGCAGGACAATTGAGATTTTGGACATGTATTTCTTGTCATCATTGTGCGTCATCACTGACTGTGGCTTTCAGAGCAAAGAAAACACAGTTACTCCCTTGCAGTGGATGATTCTGTCAGCTTCCAAAACCTCCCTACAGGATGAGCTACAGTCGAGTTGCAGCAATTCAAAATCACTTGTTCTTGATGATGACAGAGCACCGCAACGTCAGTCCAGAGCCTGAGTCAACTACTGCTCTACAGAGGCCTGCTGACCAGCTGGAGGAGTGCGTGTTCAGACCGTGGTGTTTGGGGGGAAAAAAATCTGAGCCGCTCTCTCTCTGCTTGAAAACAACACATCACATGTTCAGACAGACTAGAGAGCGAGAGCGAGAGAGCGAGAGCGCGAGAGAGCGAGAGCGCGAGAGAGCGAGAGAGGAGGAGGAAATCTGAGTCTACTTCAGGTCTTTCCTGTGAGGAAGTCACAGTCAGAGCTGCTGCTGTCAAAGCTTTGAGGAGACGTGAAGAGTGAAGTCAGATTAAACTCACAGCTTATTACTAACGTAGAAGTGGATGCGTATGTCAGCTGCGTGTCTGAACACTGTCCTGATTGGAGGATGAATGCCTGTCTATCCTTTTGAGCACCAAATAGAAAGTCTCTTGGTAAATTTATTGTCTGCAGCTTTACAGCAAACTATAATAAAAATCGAAGCATCATGATTTTAACTATAAAACCATCAGCATTGATAATGGAAGAGGTGAAGGGGAAGAAATCTCATCCAGGTCTTTATCAGCAAAGCCAAAGGGCGAGAAGCACGGCGGTTATGGGAAATAACCACAACTGATGCCAAAGGGATGATAAATGGAGGCTTCCACCTTTAGCGTTATAAATCGGTGTGTCGGAGGGCTCACCTGTGGATTTGTTGGAGGCTCTTCGTCTGATCTCGGTCACCATGAGCCGGGACACCTGGGTGGTGAACTGCAGCAGGTCGGAGAACTTCTCCGTCATGGTGCTGGGAGGAGCGTTCCCAAACACCTGAAGCAGAAAAGATCAGCTATGATTACATGAGAAAGCAGCGGAGCCCACACTCTCACTAACTGCATGCATGTTAACAAATCTCTCAAAAAAACGAACTAACCTACTCTGCTAATGTTAGCTCCACATGTTTTTACGTAGAAACGTAACATTATTACACAACTTTTAACTATGACCAGCTCCACATCCACTAAAAGAGCCTGACAATTGAAGATCTGACATAATATCATGAGTATTGATTCTACGCTATGATTGGCACAGTCTGTGTTCCAGGGGCGGGACTTAGCAAAGGGACAAATGACAGCTGTGATCACATGAAGCATTGGACACGCAGGAATCGTCAGAGTGGACTTACGCTGGTTGACATCTCGCTGTGGTTTTTTTCTGTCCTAAATTCACAGCCACAGAGCTCACTGCAGCCCGAGCCTTCAGATGAAACTACACGACGACTCATCACGCATTTATTTACCCGGCAAATGTGAATCCTGACATGAATCACAGCCGGCAGTGAGTGAGTCACAGCCAGTGCCGGGTAATTAGCCGACAAGTCAAGAGACCCTCGGTGTAAGGCCCAGTGAGACGAGAACACTCGGCAGGGAAACAAAGAGGCTCACTCCTCTATCAGAGGGATGTGAAGATGGACTATAGATATAAATATCACTTCACCGAGTCCTGCTTTCACTGCTCTGTTGGATAAACACGTGCAGACTTTTTAATCTACGCCCATTCCTATTTAAAACATGACTTCTAATTCTAAGTATCTCTGCATCAAATTCGAGGATTTGCTGATTTTCTCTGTTTTATGTCGTTTTATATTTCATCCTTCAGGTTTTCGGCTGTTGGTGGAACAGAACAAGCTGTCTGAAGACGTCACTTTGAGCTCTTACGGTCTTCATATTTTATGAACAATGAATCAGAACAAATCATCATGACAATAACCATTACTTGCAGCACTGATTATCAAGATTTTACTGTGAATAAGTGACTTATTCAGTATTGTTCATCTGGTGTTTCATTGGTTTCTATTATTTTCTACGGATGTTGAACTTGCCAAGACATTGGAATTACTCAGCTAACTTTATGTTAATATAACTGATCAACTATTGAA
This sequence comes from Melanostigma gelatinosum, assembly GCF_949748355.1. Taxonomy (NCBI): domain Eukaryota; kingdom Metazoa; phylum Chordata; class Actinopteri; order Perciformes; family Zoarcidae; genus Melanostigma; species Melanostigma gelatinosum. Next base: position 3,446,390 of record NC_136639.1, read on the forward strand.
GTTATTTTAATATGCAGCCTCAAGTATAAAGATGTTGTGAGTTTAAAGAGTGATAAAGGCCTCTGATCAAAACCTGGTCCCTGTTAAACGTGGTGTTACAGTGTGTGGGAGTTCCCTACCTCTGCATGACTACACCTGTCTATCAGGTGAGCATTAGACAATATCACCTTTGTCACATGCTTTTGAGTTCAGGTAGCTCAGTGTCCCCGTGTCCCATTGTTGTGGCCTTACAGGGAGCACAGACAACAGCTTCAGCTCCAACAGAACGGTCTGTCTGACAGCAAGGTAAAGCGGGGAAAATATTCTAAATATAGGGTCCATTTAAACCGATATTGTTATTTTTAGGCGTCTAAAATACATCAACAGCGGTACATTAGTTTGCTCCTGTGATGTTCTCCTGTCTGTTCCTCCAAACTCCATCTACTGTAGTAATACTCTGACTATGGAGAAGTACCTCATACAACCACACTTCTCTTTAAACCATAAAGTCAACACCTCTACAAGTCAACAGGCTCATTTCCACCAGATTCAGCTGCAGGCTTTGGAAGCTGAATCTAGAAAAGTGTGCATGTAAATGATCTTAAAGGTGTTTTTGGACTCACCCTGTTGAACACGGGGAGCATCATGTAGAGCTTCTCCTCCTGCTCCTTCTGGGTCATGTGGCGAGGAGGGTGGCACAGCTCGGAGAAGAGGCGTCGCAGGTGCATGAGGCCCAGCGCGTTGTCCTGGGGGCTGCACTCCTCCTGCCTCGGCCGGCCCATGATCCTCTTCACCATGTTCATCTTGAGCGGCTTCGTCAGGGCAAAGGCAGCCCTGCAGACGGAAGAGAGGAGCTTTAGAGACCAAATCGATACTGGAGTAAAAATCTTCACGCCCTCTCTGGTACCAACTAAACACTGTCCGCAGTATCCAGTATCAAATAACTCAGATTGGAATCATTATTTTGCCAAAACAGTATATTAATTAGCTGGAATTATCACACGACTACTTTGTCTTTTGACAACATTTAACATTTCAGAAGTTTGGCTTCTTTTGGTCAACAAACAAAAGGGTTTTTTTGTAGAATAACTTCCATATCTGTCAAATTATTAGTGCCGTTCTTGCATCTGTACCAAGACGGAGGCATCGTATCAGCACTAGTACTGTAGAGGGCATATTAGATTGAAAAAATTTAATTAAAACATGAGATACCCAGCCCTACTTCACTGCTTAGTGAGCGAGATCTACATTAAAAGCACAGTAAATATGATGAGCATCTAACATAATGACAATAAAAACACCTTCAAGTCACCATAAAACACAAAGATGTCTTTTGGGAGACAAAGCTTGACTTCTACAAACTTAATGAAACAGGCTCTTAAAAAAACTAGTGTGGAGGTTCTTTACTCTGAACGGTATTTATTGTCTCTTTCTTCATAGTATGGTTGATATAAAGATATAGATAGAGATATAGATATATAGCCATATATTTCCACACAGCTAATTCTCTCCAGACTTTCTTTAAGCTAGTTGCTAGGAGACTTCACAGAGCGGCAGAGCCGACACACACACACACACACACACACACACAGAGAGATAAACATCCGCTGATAATAAAAAAAGCCAGGAACGCTGCAACAGCATAACTTGCTCAAGGGCACACCGACAACGAGTGATGGTTGAGGGAGGAAAATAAATTCTCATTTATTTGACCTTTACGTGAGCTTCTGGGGACGCTTGATATTACAGACAGGAAAATAAAATGACATTGTTTTGCTGAAGGAGGTATTTAATAATTGTCTCAACCTTTCCCCAGCACTTCTCCATCTCACATTTGGTCACATCGGCTCCAAGCCTTGGACTCAGATTTAGCCGCTGCTGTAATTTACTGCATTGTATAAGATCACCTAAACATCAGGTAAGTACAGATGTTCTGGACAAGGTTACATCCACTTTCTGGATGTCCACTGAGGCGAAGTGAAGCTCAAAAGCACCGACAGTTCAGTTCCAGTCCGCTCAGAAACAGTGAAGAGACATGCCAGTCTACCATGCAGCCCCTCCTCTCACTTCTTCATTCAGGATCAGAAAACTGACTTAAAATGGACATGAAAGGTCATTTTGTTTTTCTTAAAATAGTTCGCCAATAGGTGAACTTCAACACTACATCCAGGTATCTCTGTGCAGAGACACAACATAGAAGTCGGGCTGCCACTAACGATTGAGAAGTAGCTCCTGAGGACTGAAGAAAGTAGTTGTCATCTTTTCTCCTCGAGCACTTCTGGGAAGTCCAAACAAATCTGGATTCAAACCAGCCACCCTCAGGGCCGGAGCTCCTCCAGCTAATTCACTCTTGGCAAGCGTCTCCGTCTGTTGGCTGTGTATACATTTGATTCTATTGTTGTGAAATCACGAGGGCTGGAGATATTAATGTGTGTTTTAAAGCAGTTTGCAGACTTGACTTCATGCCAAACAGATTATTTCACATAATGTGACGGAGGATGCTCCTCGTTGCTGTCGGCTCCCAACGGTGTTCTGTTCCGGTGTCTTAGTTAAACACATTTTTGTTTAAACGTTTGGTGTTTTTAGCCAAAATAATTATTCCTAATTAGCACCATATTCTTCCAAATCATCGGCAGTCAATCAATCATTTTATTTGTGACAAAGAGATATTGAAATCGAATGGCTTGATTGGAATGAAAACCCGAAATCAAGCAATAAACTCACTATCAACGCGTCGCACCCTATATTTTCCCTGATAATGCTTCATTGTGAACAACCAATCAGAGTCGAACTCTGCAGGAAGAGAGCTAGTTAACGTTAGCCGTTAGCACAGTCCAGCGGCGCTAACCGCTAACGTTAGCGGAGGTTGCATTGACTTTCATTTTGATGCGTTCAAGCTCTATTCAGTAAAAAATGAATGTTCGGGAAAGGCAAATCAGAACGTCATCATATGATGTGTTCAAATGTAATCTTGTAAAATGTAGTTTTTGGCGAGAAACTTCAATGAGATGTTTTTACAGCAATAGAAAATAGGGACTGATGGCTTTTGTTTCGGTTTTTTACCGTAGTATCAAACACGTCGATTGGTTTTTTACCGTAGTATCAAACACGTCGATTGTTTTTTTACCGTAGTATCAAACACGTCGATTGGTTTTTTACCGTAGTATCAAACACGTTGATTGTTTATTAGTTGTTAATCTCCAAGCTCTGCTTTGCCCCAACCGGCATCTCCACAAACCTCATCTACGTTCTCCTCGTCCCTCTCGCTCTAAGACCCGTCTTAAAAGACAGAACATGTTCAGAAACATCACGACGGCAGAGACAGACGGCTACAAAGACACTTCAGAGTGTTTTGTCCTGATTTCCAGGAACACATCATCTGTGGCACTAACATCACTCCGAGCTGAAGGCTTGTGTAACTCATTTTGCCCACACAGCAGAGCTTCCCTCTGCCTCAACTCACGCTCACACGGCACCGTTTGCTCCACTTTTATCTGAAGTGCCTTTTCACGAGTGTGAGCACATGTTTGTAGCATGCACACAGTCTCAAGAGACGCTTCACCTGGTTAGCGCTCAGAGTTACATAATCAGTTGTGTCACATCGACGTTTTGGGCTTCTTTCCCCCAATTTGTGGTCAATTTCCAATGAAGTTTTCTTTCGATGGAGATCAAAAGAGACCTGAAAGGCTCCGGGGGTTTGACATTTGCAATACAGTGTTGGCAGCGATGAGCGCCGCGGTTCAGTTTCTCCTCAGCACCAGCCCTGCCTGTCTGAGATAAGGCCTTAGAGTTTATATCCTCTCCTAAACAACATTACACCACCGCCTGCTGCACACGCTGATAAAGTTTGTTGAGCGTGTGACATGGGGGGCTTTGTTCTCACTGATGGGTCTTTTAGATGCACAAACTGTGAATTACAGCTCACTGATCCCGATTACACACAAAGGCTGATTCCTGAAAAGGGATACGTTCCACTTTTGCAGCTACAAATATAGAGTAAAAAAAGTTAAACGATAAAGCTTCTTTATGCCTTAAGTTAAAGTGTGAAGGCTATAAAACATACTTCTCTATATATTGACTGGTAACACACCACTGGAGCGAAAATGAACTCCATTGATTAAGAGGAAGTGAGTGTTTCCAGCCACAGGAAGCAGGAGGTTTTATTAACTACACTGCTGACACATGACTTCAACTAATTCAGAAAGAAAATGAAAGCAGTATTACCGTAGGACTGATCATCAACAGACGGAAGAGGTTTACAACGCCTACCGCCATTTATGTGTCGGCACGCAATTAAATATTTATTCGGGTTTTGTTGCTTTTAAATGATGGCAACCTGAGGTGCTCAAAATCAACTGAATAACACCAAAAAAAGCACATTTGTACAGTAAACGCTGACAGAGTTTCAGTTTTTGTTTTCAGAAGAAACTGACTCGTGATTTTTGCTCGTCATCATTGAGATACAACCATTACATCAATATGAACCACTTATTAATATCTAATGAGTCTTATTAAGATGAGCTTTATAAAAGGTTTATTACTACTTTGACGCGTGTTGAGGGGATCTGTTCTCAGCAGCCGAATCAGCTCTCCGCTCTGCTGACATCCTTTCATGGGACACCCCAATCATAACCGTCCACTGGCCCTCGTTCATCACGAAATAAATCCACGAGCCGTTGGGTTATGAGGCCATCGAGATGCAACGGCCTCTGCAGCCTCAGCAGAAAAAGCCTCCAGAGAAGCTGCCAGTCCAGGAGAAAATCTAGCTGGATGTCAAGAATGGAGAGTCCAAAAAGCAGAAGCGGTTGGTCTGCGGCCGGGTTATAAATAATCAGCTCGATGGGGAACACTTCCTGAGTCCTTGTTTAAAGCTGCGAGTTCCACTGTGAGACCGAAAACACAGGAACGCTGGCTTCTTTAGACACATGTGGTTTATTTGTCTCAGTGGGGGACGCTCAGTGAAATGTGTAAAAATAGATCCGACTCTAACCGGGACAACTCTGGGGTGAGAGGAGTTATACATGGTAATTCATCATGTTAGAAAATAGTTAAGTGCAAATACATATCTTACAAACAATCATTTTTCGTGCGTTTCCCCACAAAACTCCAGCAACACGTGTCAATTGTCTGCTCGTTACATTCACATGGTCTTTCCAAAATAAACTTCTTAACCGTCTGACCAGGAAAAGAGAACTACTTGGCTAAGTTTAGAAAAAGATTCTCATCCGTGTTAAAATAACTCCAGAGTACCGTAACTAAAGTACGTAAGCTAAGTGAGAAAAACATCAACGTTGACTTCTAGTTCCACGTGAGGAACCAACAGTGGTCCGCTGTGTGTTGGACCTTCCCCACCGCCCGCCCTTTGTGTGCTTTTGCAGGTTTGGTGAAGCTGGGGCTTTGTTCAAACAACAGAGAATAAACCTTATTGAAGCCGAGGCAGCCTACCCATCATGTGGCCTTACTTCAGCTCACAGCCAGCGCTCCTCTCTGAACACCGCTGGCTGGAACACGGCTGCACCGGACCCGTGTGTATCACAGAGTCACTGAAGCAGAACCGGAGCTCAGCGGGGCCGGGGCCGCAAACTGGGGCGAACACATGTCACAGGACTCGGCATAAGGCCGGAAGATCAACAACAAAGAGGAGGAGAGGCAGCGATCCGCAGACAAACGCAGGATTACAACCCGCTCCGCCCATTTGGTAAGCAGAGAGAGCATCACGAGAGCACACAGGACACATCCTACGGAGCTCTGGCTGGTCCAAACTGACGCCAAGAGACATGGACGTTAGATTTGGGTGGACACATTAGCGTCCAGTTGCAGCTTTACTTGTTGAACACCTCAGAGAGGAGCATAGCTTCACCTCAAAGCTACATTCTGCTTTTGATTGGCTTCCTGAAGCGTCAAGATAACTCGAATGTAAAGTTCCTTCGCTGAAAATAGCATCCGTGCTAACTAACCAGTGGCTGGACAATCTCTATTAGTCTCAGATGTGTATTAACGTACAATACAAAATAGAATTCAAGCTGCTACGGTTTATACTTGTCCCCTTTGAGACATTGTACTCGAACACTTATAATAATACGGATACTGCGATTTGTTGAGAGTTCTGCTTTTAAACAATGTGTTGGATATAAAAGATATCAGCCGGATTTAGGGAGCGTTGGTCTCCAAATGAACATGATCCAATTCTAATTTCAGATCTGGAAACACCGCCAGGAACAACAAGATACCCACACACGTCCACACACCCACACACACACACACACACACACACACACACACACACCTCTGGCAACAGATTATCTCGCTTCCTTCGGAGATATTATGAGGCGCACCTCATCCGTCGGTCCAGAGAACGGACGTAGCTGAAGGAGGAAGCTGGAAACGCTTCAGAGAGCACAAGCAATTTAGATTCCAAACACGGCGTCGACGTCTCCACCTCCAGCTCTCCGTCTGTGACACAGAACTATTTTTACTTGTGAACAGAAGCAAACACCTCGCTGGTCCATCGCTTGTTTTTCTGCCCCGGCGTGAGTTTGAATGTCCAGCGGTTGACCCATGCAACCAGACGGCTCACCGCATACCTCAGCGACATAACGGGGAGGATTAAGAGGGCCGCGCTGATGAGGATTAGAAACCCACAGCACCATCATCATCATCACACAGTGTGATCAACAACCTAGAGCTAGTGACCCTGTCAAGCAGGAGTCGGCTGGGGAAATGCATTCATGGGAGAAAAATCCAGATTCTTCAATTCTACGATTTTGAATCGATTCACAACAATATTGCATTCGAAAGTGACTACTATTAATATTTAATAGTGAGAGAAAAGCAGCACTCTGCCTGGTGAAAACTGAACTCCTCGCATGACTGCAGCGCAGATCAAAACATCACGTGTGATTTGTTGAAAAATCGCTCATAATATCAGTCTCACAGTGCTGTTTTGTGTGTAATTTCCTAATATAAAATTAGCAATTTTCAGAGCAATAACAAGGTAACTAGCTAACTGTTTGAATGGACTTAAATCTGTTCTTCTCCAAGTCATTGAGAATTGACAAAAAGCTGGGGCGCTCCGAAGAGCGAAGAAAAGAAAAAACTGAGCTGTTAGATTATAAAAACCTAACTTTTAACACATTTTAAGATAATAAACGGCTACGTAGGCAGGGTGGTGAATTCACACCAGCGTTTTTGACAACAGGCGATCTCCTCTGCAGGCCACTGTGACACACAACCTTACATTAAACACCTCTATGAGCTGACAAACCACTAGAAGACGTTGAGAAGATCCTCACACACCCGCAGACATTTTAAAACCATCACGACTAAAAAGAGAAGCGCCGGAAGCATCGTGGATTCAGAGCTACAGAGGAGCAGCTTCTGAACTACTGAAGTGTGTCTTTGATCAACAGCTGACGCGTGACCTGTGCGAGTGTAACGAGAACCAGAAGGGCAGGAAATCATCTCGTGCCAAACGAGTCCGGCCAGGACCAGATCTGTCTGCCTCCCCGCTGGATATACCGATCCAGGCCTTCAGTAAACAAGGTCTGAGGAGTCATCACCACGGACCGTTACCACCAGCTCACCGGCCTCATGCGGCTCACTTATACCTCCAGCTGCTGTACACGGTGAACGTTGAGGTGCAGCAGCCATTGTGACTGGAGGAATATGAAACATTTCCAAATTCTTGCTCCTTTAAATGCATGTAGGAGCTACAACCCTGTTGATAGGTTCTCACAGAATCTGAAGGTCCTATAATAACAATGATTCGTGTCCAGTTTGACACCTGAAGGTGTTAAAATGTGGTTGAATGTGGGCCAGGCTGTTCTCCGCCATTTTGCTCTCTTCATTATTCCTAAAGACGGTCTGTGAAATGTTTCTCTCGTCTCTCTGTTCAATCAGAGCGCCTACTAAGAGTGCATTCACTTGTTTGTAACGGAGGCATTTAATAATCCAAAATGTGAGTTTAAAGAAACTCAAAGTGTTCCAGGAGAAAAACTTCAGTTCAAACATCATGAATCATAGATTGTGCTTTCACATTTCATTCTACTAGAACTGTTGACAGATATTACATTTGCTATATACATCATTCATCTTTTCATTGAAAAATATGTCAAAATAGTATGTGATTTTGCTGAGATCTATCCCACAAAGTGTTTAATATCATATTCAATTATAAATGGTATTTTGATGCATATTTTGCCTCCTGCGATTTGTAAAATGCTGAAGCTGTTGCCATTCAACATAACTTCCATTCATTAAGAAGCAGTACAATCAGTCTCACTAGATACTGGACCGTGTATATATATCATAAAGATTCTCGAAACAGTGTGTTGCAGCAACAGAGATAAAAGACTTTGAAACATTACACAAAAGGAACCAAATGTATTAATAAGTCAGCAGTGACCGTCCTGATCATTACACTCGTTGTAAAGTTTAATGTATTCTCTCTTATGCTGCACATAAAGGCTCTCGAGACATCAGGTTGTTATATTTGCATACGGTAGCTCTGACTGTTGCATCCCTCACAGCTCCACGGTGGTAATCAAAGCTTATTACGCGACCGCACTCGGTCACCAAAGTGCCTAAATGTTGAGTATTCATGTAAACGAGTCCGTCGCCGATAACAGTAAACAACCTCCCGGTCACCAGAGACCAGCTCAGCACCCAGCTCTTGTTATTCCCCTACCTGCTGTTCTCTCTGCGCTCCGCCAGCATCTCAAAAAGAAGAAGATGAGAATATTCCACTGTGTACAAAGACCGACTCCTCTTCCCCTAAAAACGTCCTTCTGATGAGGAAACACAACCACAATGGTGTCATGCCTTCCCCCTCACGGCAGCGTGAGGAGAGGAGGAGGCATAGCTCGTCTTCATCGGCAGTGCCAAGAGGGCTTTGTTCACCAGCCAGCAGCGTTCTGTGTGTGTGTGTGTGTGTGTGTGTGTGTGTGTGTGTGTGTGTGTGTGTGTGTGTGGCGTGCCGGGACTGGCACAGCTGATCCCCCCCTGACACCGGGTGGGGTGCACAGGGCTTTGGAGGAAGGCCATCACAGCAAGAGGAACGTAGTAGTAAACACCATTAAAGATCCATCTTCTGGGGATTCAGGCTTCACTGTTTACATCCATTCACTTGAACTTTGCATTGTTCAGACCCACAGAGGAGATCTTTACAAAGACGGACGTGTTGATATCGGACGCAACTTTTCATAATGTAACATTTGATAATGTTTCATCATTTATGCATCGATAATATAATCCATGTTATCAAATAGTTGATTGATCGATCACATGATTAAACAGCATATTAATCTGCAACTATTTGGATTTATTGTTTTCTTCAAATCAATCAAAACAGCCAAACACCCAACAAATTTAATTGCAATAGGTTTTTCTCTCTATTTTCAGATGTTCAAAGGCCTTATGGGATGATATTTGTTAGTAGGGAGTAGGGCTGGGCGATAAATCGATTTAATCGATTAATTCGAATGTGTGCTTTAAGGCGATGTGTTTTATTGAAAATCGAGAAAATCGCCCCCACCCCTTTTTCCCGTAGTAGAGTGCGCGCGCATTGTTTACAAACTAAAACAATGGCGGCCAGCAGCTTCACTGCTGGCCGCCGCCGCCGCCACCTCACAACAACAACCCAGCATTTTGGAGACATTCACCAACTGTACTCCGCATGAGAAGAAGAGTGCCCGGTGGAAAGCCATCACGGATGCAGTCGCGATGTATATCGCAAAAGATATGGTGCCCATATACACCGTGGAAAAGCCGGGGTTTATTCACCGTCTCAAAGCTTTGGACCCCAGGTACGTGCTACCAAGCCGTAAACATTTTTCTGACGTTGCCTTGCCTCGGCTGTACAATAGTACACGCCAAAGGATCTCTGCGGAGCTGGAGGGGATGTCATTCTACTCCGCAACAACTGACCTGTGGTCCAGCAGGTTGACCCAGACACCGATCCACTTGACTGGTGGAAGCGTCACCAACTTAACTTTCCAAGGCTAAGTACTTTAGCAAAGAAATACCTCTCTGTGCCAGCTACAAGTGCCCCCTCTGAGAGGCTTTTCAGTGTGTGGGGGGGGCATTGTTACATGCCACCGTGCATGCCTGAAGCCAGAGGTAGTAGACAGGCTTGTCTTCCTGGCAAAAAATATTTAGAAAAAACATGCACTACTGTTTAATACTGTTGGTTATGTTGTGAATGCACTTGATTTTGTTTACATGCACTTATTTACTGTGCAAAATATGTTATGTTGATGTTAGATCAGATGTTGCACTTTTGAAAATGTGAATGTTAAAGGGTCATATACATTTTATTTCATGCTGTGTTTGTATCAGTGTATTCAGTTAGAAAAGCTTACTGTAAAAAGTTACATTTGCACAGTTGTTTACAATGGAAGGCTACTATTTAATGCCATTTAATGTTATGTTTAATTTAATTTTATATTTAAATGATTCAGGCAAACAAAAGAGTGACCAAATACTTTTTGTATACTACAGGCACCTTTCTACAATGTTCAGGTTTTGTTTGCACTTTATTTTTATCAACCTACTTGGGAAAATCATCACAAAATAAAAGAAAAAATTGTTTTCAACAGCTTCTGTCATCTGCAAAAAATTTTGGGGGAAAAAAATCGATTTAAATCGTGAATCGGATTTTTTGTAAAAAAATCGGAGATTTTTTTTTTAGGCCATATCGCCCAGCCCTAGTAGGGAGGCACGAGTATTACTCAGATAATGAAATTACAGCCCATAAACTGAGATATTAAAGCCAAATTACTTTCATTGACTCAACAAACAGCATCTAAACACATATAGCGGGTGGTGGTTATGCACCTTTAAAGTTGGTTTGTGAATCGCCAATAAACACGAAAAAGAACCGCAGGTGTGCAGAAAATACAGGTTATGAAATTATTCTTAAAAAAACAAAAGTTGTGAGATTAGCGGTTGTCTTATTGGTCGTGAGAAGCTGCTAGTTATCCACATCGTGCATCTTTAATTGTGAGAATACTTGACGATGAAAAACAATCTTTACAGGCAGCTCTACAGAGCAAATATGTGCTGTACTTAAATTCACCTTCACCGCTGTTTAACTGCTGCGATTAGGATCGCGTCGGAGTTCAGTCTCCTGGAGACTCGTGGTGGAACATCCTGAGACAGTGAAGTGTGGTTTCCAGCAGGGCCACACTGGGCCATATGGAAATGAGGCCAGCGGGAGGAAGAGGATCATCCACCTCGCTGAATGAAGCCTCCTCTACAACAATCTCCGACTCAACACAACCGCCGGCGGCAAGGTGGAGCGTACCCCGGGAAGAGGAAACGATGTGCTGCAGCCACAGGGACCTGTTGTGTTAAAGGAGCCCGAGGGGTCCTCAGACACGCCAATTCAAACTCTTCTCTGCCTGAAACGGCTTTCATGAAGCCAAGCTGACGGCCGCTGATCATGCATCACAATTTGAATCCAACATTTGTGAATAATTCCATAAAAATAGTTTTGTTGATCAACACCAACAACCGTAAAGCGCTATAAAGAGTTAACACCATTTCGTGACGAGTGGAGCAAAGTCCTTGAAAATCACGAGTAATAAAGAGAGCTGTCCAGTAAAACACCACGACGGTTACAACGTGCATTAAATAAGACATTACTCTGCTTTAGTGTACGATCTGACAGCAACACTCCGACACAACCAATGCTACAATACACCCAATACATACCATACAACACATTCACACCCTTTACCGCTGATCCACCCCACAAATGTTGAGGCTTTGGATGGACTGCTGTATAAGTAATACATGAACTACTGCACATGTAACGAATAAAACCATCAACGCTGGCGTCGTTCTAAATGTTTCCATCTCTAAAGAAAACCAACATGACGTTTGTCCATCTTTCCCACTTCCCTACATCCTCTGTGTCTCAGCCTGAAGCTCACTGGTTGCTACTGAAGATCTACGTCACATATGTAGTTTTTAGATTTAAAAAAAGGCTCAGTAACTTCCTTAAACAGCTGGGCACTGTAGTTTTACGCTAAAGTTATTTAAAACAGGAAGGAGTACTGCATTTGTTGGGGACTATTTTCAGTGGCGGATTGATATACATTTGATCTAGTTAGTATTCAGTAGTTCAGTATTTAGGAAATAAACTACAGAACCCATGTTGATCGTGGTGAAGGAATAAACCACAGAGTAGCAACAGTGTGGCTCATTGTGTGTTTTTAATAGTTTAGTAACAACATGGAGCACTGTGGCACAAACAAGCAGCTGTTTTCAACAGGATTAATTCATTGTTGGTTGGATTAATGAATGACTAATCACTGTAATCCAATATCCAAAACAAGAGCAGAAAAGTACTGCGTGCATGTGTATGGTTGTGTATATTCAGTAGACGTTCAGAAAGTAATTGCTCGTACTACAGTATGCGTGTGTACCGGCACTCATTTTAGCGCACAGGCCATTTCCTCCAGAGGCCAATTAAGAATCATCTCTCCTGGTTTACGACGACGCGCTGCTTCATCTCAAGGACGACAACTGATGAAGTGAAGCTGAAGCCTGGTGCGTGACGAAGCAGCTTTAGTATAAGAAACACACACACACAGGCGGTCTGTTTCTTTGTGATGCATGTGACACGGCCTGAGAAAGCTCACTCAGTGCATTGAGCGGGGGTTTAGCATTGGCCTTGTGCTGCATTAGACCATTTGAACGTAGATACACTTGATCAATAACGAGCGCCTCACAGAGCACAGATTCCACGCTGTTGCCCTCGTCTCTCCACAGAGAGGGCAACGCATCGATAAAAACATAACCTCTGGTTTGTCTGTATAGATTAGTATTGTTGATTAAAGCTTTTTATCTCGTCATATTTCATGAGAACCGCTGGATTTACACGAGTCTACGAGATCTAGTTTGTTTTTCTATTTGGCCTCGGGTGCAACGCTCTTTAAAACCGAGAGCAAACACTTGTTTACTTTTGTTCCTGATCATTCAGTTACTCTAACTACTCTCACTCTGCCTCCTCAAGCAGTTAGTTGTGCATCATTATCGTTGATATATTTTGAGATTCTTGACACTCGATCTGACAGACTTACGCTCACTGTGGGTCCTGATTACGGCCCCGGTGAAGCAACCATGAGCTGCAGCTCTGTACAGGACCGGTTGCTGATCTGACAAACCGTGACATGTAAATATATTTTGCTTACCAGGTAAATTCCCCAATATTCAGCAGGTGCTTTTCTTACATATTTAATATACAAATAGCTTTTTAAGAAGCGAGTCAGATCTCCAGACTACACTTCTGGAACTAAACACAAAACCCTCAGCCATGGGCATCGTTCATCCGCTTTAATTAAAGTGTCAGCCAGGGAATATTATATTGCTTAACTGTTTAGTGATCTTCCACAGAACCGTGGCAATGTTTAATCACAAGCAACTCATATATAGCAGCTGGTCAACGGGATGACACTTCATACAGTTATTGCTGACATTCGTAAAACATCAGGAACTCCACGAACAGATCAAAATAATCTGCATTCATGTGAAGTCACACCGACTGGAATAACTACTGTACCTTCCCTGGTAACAAATAGCAGAAATACATGCAAATAGCAAAGATGACGACAGTTAAGGTGTCGGGACAATGAATGTTGTATCGATTCGGTGAATGGTAGCAAGCGACCTTGTTATTGTAGCCCAGCAGAGTAAACACAGCCAGATGACTGACCGGGTGACCGGGTGACCGGGTGACCGGGGGCTTTTCACAGTTCCGCTGCCTGTTAGCATTAAAAGGACGTTGGGAGAAAAGCAGAAGAGGCTAAAGATACACGACTTCACTGCATCACACCAAGGACTGGCAGGTTTCTGAGTAATCTCAGTAAATCACAGCAGAAATGGGAACTCAACTGAGTCCTGGGCCGCTCTTTATGTTCAGTCACCAAAACATTAATCATCAATATGTGTCAATACGTCACTTATTACCAGATGTGACGACGTCACCTGGCAGCGAAGATCAGTGGTTGGCAGTGTCGTGTTTTCTACTATCGTGGGTTTGCAGTTTAACATCAGTCAAATAAAATTGTGTTTTTGTTGTAAACAACATGAACGAGCTGAGGGCTGTAACTCTGTTTGGACGAGCTTGTTAACAGATTTATGTCGATATTGATGGCTAGCAGCGATTACATTTCTTTAGCTTTTGGAGATTCTGTAAATGTGATTTAGTGTCATGAATATTTGTGGTTTTGCTGATTTGAAAGCATGAAGGGTGGTGACATCCTTTGTTGACAAAAGGAGTAATCTGCCTCATTTTTATTGAACATTTTGGTTAATTTTAGTTATGGCTGCAGCTAGGGCTGGGCGATAAATCGATTTAATCGATTAATTCGAATGTGTGCTTTAAGGCGATGTGTTTTATTGAAAATCGAGAAAATCGCCCCCACCCCTCCCCCCGTTGGGTTCCCGTAGTTGAGTGCGCGCGCATTGTTTACAAACGAAAACAATGGCGGCCAGCAGTGAAGCTCTCGTTCTTAAGAGAGGGAAGAATGTGTCTTCCGTGGTCTGGAAATGGTTCGGGTTCGTGTCATCTGACACAGAACAAACAGCCTCAAACAGAGGCATGCCGCCGAGTGGGAGAAGCGTTGCACCCTGAGGAGGGAGCAGGACCGCGGGAGCACAAGCGACGCTGTCTTCCTGGCAAAAAATATTTAGAAAAAACATGCACTACTGTTTAATACTGTTGGTTATGTTGTGAATGCACTTGATTTTGTTTACATGCACTTATTTACTGTGCACAATATGTTATGTTGATGTTAGATCAGATGTTGGACTTTTGAAAATGTGAATGGTAAAGGGTCACATACATTTTATTTCATGCTGTGTTTGTATCAGTGTATTCAGTTAGAAAAGCTTACTGTCAAAAGTTACATTTGCACAGTTGTTTACAATGGAAGGCTACTATTTAATGCCATTTAATGTTATCTTTAATTTAATTTTATATTTAAATGATTCAGGCAAACAAAAGAGTGACCAAATACTTTTTGTATACTACAGGCACCTTTCTACAATGTTCAGGTTTTGTTTGCACTTTATTTTTATCAACCTACGAGGGAAAATCATCACAAAATAAAATAAAAAATTGTTTTCAACAGCTTCTGTCATCTGCAAAAATTTGTGGGGGAAAAAATCGATTTAAATCGTGAATCGGATTTTTTGTAAAAAAATCGGAGATTTTATTTTTAGGCCATATCGCCCAGCCCTAGCTGCAGCTAACAGTTACTTTAATATCTTAATAATAATTTCCCAGAGCCCAAGATGACATTTATATCTGCCTTGTTTAGTCCGGCCCGCAGATCAAACCCAAAAGATTTTCAACCTCATCAACCAACTCTCTCAATTCAGTGGTATTTATGAATTATTGCCACCTAATTAGCGTAATATCTAAGCCATCTTAACTTTCTGTACATGAAATCAGAGCCTCCTGCTCACAAGAGGCTCTGTGTGCAAACAGGAAACCTAATTCCTGCAGCCCACACGTCAACAGCTCCTTCAACTAACCAGGTTTGTATATTACATTAGGACATTCAGATGATGGTCGGTGCGTCTTCAAAGGTGGCTGATGGAGCAAACTGGAGCTACACTCATCCCTCAGTCTACGGTACTTGGGGTCTGGTCTTCTTTGAAGTGCTGGTGTTGACGGGCCTGATTAGTAGTTAATATGGACAAATATACGGAAATGAAGTGACTGCAACAACTTCACCATCCCTGATAATTTAATCTTCACAGTGGGTTGGGTTTGTTTTTCACCCATATAAAGTTCCGTCTGGATACAAAGAGGAGCCACCAGCATTTATGGGCTTCTAATGATTTAGGAACATTCATTTCTAAATTGGAAAGTGACTTTTAATGTCTATGTTTAACTCTATGAAATCGCCCTTTTTGTGAAATAATTACTTACTAGAGTATTATTTCTTACATATGCTGCGTCTGGTCACTGTGATGGTTTAATTATCTGCATTTGTCTGCTAAAAAGAACTTTAAATTATATTCGTTGGGACAGACAAAACAGAATGAGGTTCTCACAATGCAGTAAATATCAATTTAGTCGAGCTCATAATATTCAGTTTCTGTTGTCAGAGGTATTTTTTAAACCTGTTGGAAGAAAATTACCATACAAATGATGCGTCTGTGTGTCAATAGTAGTGTAAAAGTGGGCATGGTGTGACGAGACAATCAGATAAACAGTTGAGCTGCATGTAACATCTATGACATTGCTATCGAGTGTGACTGAACAGTGTCAATACGTGTGACTTGTTGAAGTAAACAGGTATGTAATTGTTACCCACAGCTGCTGTAGCAGCATAAAACAACATGATACTGAACATTAAAACACACATCTCAGTCATTATACTGCCTATCAAGGTGGGGAAAACGGGTACATGGTGGCTGTGGCTGATTCATTGAGATGATGATCTTAATTATATGGCACTGGATATGATATTTATTCAGGCGAGAAGTTATTACACCATGGGAGACGATAACAGCAATACCGGGATTACACCAATGACAGAAGCATGAACCATTTCAGTACTTTTCGGCAATTCAAGTAGATAACACACATTTTCCAATCACTTTCTAATCACTAGCAAGGATAAAACCTGCAGAAGTAAAACAAAAAACATTTCCATCATGTGATCTCTGTCTACCTGGTAGCTCACCACACACACACGAATTTGTGACAACACTAGATATAACACATGTTTAATCCCAGACTGAGCTGCTGTTGGTTGTTTAGGTGACTGTACAGGGTGTCAACCATGTAATCTGGAACAATGCACTGGCCAGTGGCAACACACACACACACACACACACCCAGGTGACTTTAAATTGCACATCAGGAGCACATCAGAGTCTATGGGCAGGAAATGAGTAATCTCACTAAAATATACCAGTCATTCTGACTAATACTAGTAGACCTTGGCTATAACTGGTCCGTCTCATAATGTTACAGCCACCTTGATTTGACTCGTTAAATAACGTTAATGTTCAGTCATAAATCATTAGCGTCGGTTAGCTTAGCTAGCACCACCAGCTGATCGCACCTAGCATCGCAGCATCTGAACGACTGAACTGTCAAGCTAAACGGTGATTTGGCCTTCAATAAATAAATACGTTTGTATTTCAATATTAAAAAATGACACGTAAAGTGTAAAGCACGCTGCTGCTGACATGCTAACATTAGCTATTATGCGGCTGTAGTTGAAAACTGAGCGTTAACGCGAGCCGAGATGCTACACATTCCTGTCTATGTTAGCTAAATATATGCTAGGCGGCTAGCTAGCACTGCGCTGCTAGCCACCTAGCATGCTAGTTAGCAACGCAGTGCTAACGCTAGCTGGTCGCTCCAGAGACCCACAGCGTCTTTTCGCTGTATCCGTCGTCCACTTACCGGTAAGCGGTAGAATCCTTCGGCTAGAAAGTCGATGATAACCCCACAATATGTCAGTAACGTGTGGCACTCCTTGCATATCCATATGTCACAACCGATGCTATGTACTCTCCCCAAAAAAGTGGTCACTGCTTCCTCTCCTTCCTTCTGGAAGCCATCTTTCTCCTCAACATCCACATAAACCCCGAGCTCGTCCCAGTGATTGAGCTCCAAACAGCATCCTCCTCTCCGGGGCCACGAGTGAAGGACGAACCTGACATCTGTTGGATGAATGGAAGAAGACACTCTATTTTAAACACAGATATTGTAAAGTTATAAATATTGTACATTTTTGTTATGTGATTTTTATTATGTTAATTAGTAAGCATCAAAGCACCATTCATATATATTCTTCGATATATATTTACATCGTACATAGTAGTTGACTGTAAATGACTGTAATGTAGTTAAATGTTAAATGTGTATGCTTAGTTTCTCTGTTCTACTTTGTTGTCTTTAATGTCCTTGTTTTTATATGTTTCTTGTTTATTTGTATGTTCTATGTGTGTACATTAAGAGCAATGTGTAAACCAGTCAAATTCCATGTATGCGGCCAATAAAGCTGATTCTGATTCATATGTTGTTTGAGTAAACCTGGCAATAAACCACATTCACGTTCTAATTCAATTTATTACACATTAATGTAGGACACATTAATTTAATTAAACGTTTCTCTTTTATTGGAACCAACATAATATTGTGAAGCAATTTAGAAACAAATACAAATAAAGTGTATTATTATTTTATTTATAATAATAATGTATATATTAACATAAATTTGAAATTATTATTATTGGTGTTATTATTTACATTTGTTTTGTGCTTGTCTTTTTTTACAAGGCATTCATTTTTACACCATGAGCTCATAAAATGTGATGTTGCTTTAGTTTCAAGGTATATTCATTATCCGATAACACTTTGCTTTTTTCTACTCCATAAAGTTGTTGCTTGTATAGCATATATGTGTGTTAATTTAATTGTTGTTTTTCTGTTATTTATATTGAGGAAGGTCATTTCAGGAGAAATATTACAGAAAGGGAAGAAAATATGTCCTAATTTCTACATAAATCTTTTTCTCTTTCACATGCATTAACTGTCTTTCTTTGCATGAATTGCACTTTTTTCAGATAAAACCAAGAGTTGCTGAACAAATATTCTCATTGTTGTTTCTTCTTCCTGAAAGGTATTGCACATAGCAGAGGATATTGTACAAAAAGTAGAAAAGAAATATGAAAATAGATACAAATAAGCACACAAATAACTATTTAATAAATAATAAATAGAAACTCAACATACTTTCTTCTCGTGTTGGTTGCTTAGACTCAACGTTTGAATGAACTTCAACTTGCATGAGACCCATACACCAACAAAATAAATATGAGTATATATTTGTCACATTTCTTTATTGTATTTGAACTGATGAGGGCCAAAGTTGTCCGACGCATTTGTGCCATATTTTAGTTTAAATAAATACAATATAACATCAGCATTTAGTGTGTATTGTAAGGAACTCATCTTTCATTTGCTGTAGTGGTTCACATTTAAATAATCACTTGTTTAACAATTTCTCCTCTTATGTATGATGTAATGTCAATTAAATTAAGTTTCCAACACAATCCCTGGCAGGGAGGCACCAAGGTTCACTTTCCTCACGTCACCTCCTGCAGAAAGCTCAATAACGTTGTATTGTCAAGAGCGGGGCACGAGGTGACAGCAGTTCTCATTTGATGCATGACAACACACATTCAATCAAAGCCACTGTGTGTGTGTGTGTGTGTGTGTGTGTGTGTGTGTGTGTGTGTGTGTGTGTGTGTGTGTGTGTGTGTGTGTGTGTGTGTGTGTGTGTGTGTGTGTGTGTGTGTGCGTGAGTGCGTGCGTGCGTGCGTGTGTGTGTGCGGTTGTGGTTTCCTGTGAGACACATGAAACCACACACCACCGTAACCTCAGGCAGTGAAAGTGATACTTTGGTGTCATTACCTGAGTCGCTTCATGATAATTATTCTTCAAACGCAAACAGTTGACTGCTTCATTGTCTTTGAATGATAAAATGAAGCGAGACATTCTGGTTATATTTTCCACCCGTCCCAGTGGAAATAATGACGCTTGTCAGTTGGACCTTTTGTAATGGCTTGTGCCTTGTGAGCAAAAGCTGAATCTATTGTGCTGTTTTAAGGCTTGGGCCTGGAAATGTTCCATATTGGGAGATTGTTACTCCATAATCAAATGATGTCAGTGCATGTCAGACCTGAAAATCGACCTCGTACTGGCGGTTGGGGATGGAGTGCATCCTTTGTTGCTCAGTCCAGGTTTCTCCCCCGGATGAAAAGCGATAAAATCTGCCGTAAGTTTCGATTCCTCACTACCTTTGCATGAATAAAATAATATCAGAATATAGAATACAGGGTCAGGAAGGGGCATATTTATAGCAATAAATAGACACACATCTAATAAAGAGGGGAACAAAGCCACAAAGCCTCCTCATCTGTCAAACAGCCACATTGGTTACACAAATTTCCACTTTAATATTTCATTTTTACATCATTTTAATTAGTTGCATTTGTTAAAAGACATCAACAACTGGGCTCCATTTGATTGATTTGATTTTCGAGGTGACTTAAATATTGTTATAGTCAGTAGATGTGCTCATGCATTACATTGAAATGTAGATATTTAAAACCCTCATGAGTACTTTTAAAATAAATGTCTGACTTTGGCCCAATCTAGTGGTCGTATCAGAAAATGCACGGGATACAGAATGAGCCAATTTCCGCCAGGATTCTTTCAATTTCTGCAAACTAAAAGCCAAATCGATGCTTAGTGGCATTTCTAAACTGGAACAGGGCCTTTCAACGTTGCTGACAGAGTAGTCCCACCACCTACAAGTGCTTTAGTCCAGATCGACCCTCTTTCTCTTCAAAAGGACGAGCTGCAGGTCTAACCTCCTTAACATCTTTGAGTGCTGAGAAGGAGGAAATGCCCAAAGGTTGATAAAAGTTACATGTAGCAGCTTTGAAAATGCATTTGTGACGACCAAGACCAAGAAACGTTTATGCAACAAGTCAAAGACACAACAGACCTGCTCTGATTGTGCTGCAACACCGCCAGTTACGTCTGACCGATATGTATCTGGTGGCTAGTGGAAATCTTCCCACTTTGGAGGTGATTGAGTAAACAGAAAGGAAAGGAACAAACAGCACCGGGAATATCACTTCAAACGGCTAAAACAAGCCTGAACACGAAGCTTACTTACTGTAAGTGAGCCACATTGATAAACAATTAGAGAAAACGAAACTTTAGACGTTTGCATGGACGTCCGTGGAGATGCTATAACTGTTACTTGTCAATCACGTGCCAATACCCTAAAATTAAAGAAAATGATGTCGTGCATGTGTTTAATTGCAGAGTGGCTGCATTCAGTGGATTTCTCATCAGCAGACAACAATGGTGTCGGTTTAGTTCCTCCAGTGACTCAGAGTGAACAAACACCAAAACAGTCGGTTGCACTTCCAACGAAAAAGAGAGTTAGACATGAAGAGTTTCAATTCAACATTCGCCAGAAGAAGACAATGACAGTCATCTGTAGACATGTACAAAAGGTTTTACTAAAAATGGCTTAAAGGTATGGAAATATTGCCTTCATTTAGAATAAAACATTTGTTTTCAAATGGAGATTTGTTGCCTTCTTGGTGTCTGGACGATTGTCCATCACAGCCTGAATTCTTGTGCGTCCTATCAAATAGTGTGAGAGCTTCACAGATGCGTAACATAACAAAGATGTTGTCCACTTTCACTCTGAGTTTGCCTGCATCATACCAGAATTATATCTGCACGCTGCTCCGTTGTCATGTAAACATAACGTGGTGTTTGTGTCTTCAACTGTCCTTGAAGAATTCCCCCGAAGCTACGTTCCTGCGGGATGGGTCAGACGTACCTTTATGCCTTTATCTGATTTCTATTTAAGCTGGTTCATAAAGCACTGCATTGTCACCGTCCACCTTTAGATGAGCTGCCAACTGACACTGAAGGAACAGTTGCTTTCTTGCTGATAGTTAGATATGATGAATGCCTTGAATATATGAAGCTGGGGCAAGGGAGGACGGTTTGCTTAGCTTAGCATAAAGACTGGAAACAGCTAGCCTGGCTCTGTCCAAAAGTACTAAAATCTAAACCAAATCTAAACCAAAATCTAAACCAAAGTAGATTCATGCCTACGTTTGCTTGGTTCAACTTCTTCCCGTGTGAATTCGCTTGCAAAGCTTTCAAAGTAGCTTCCCCAACACTGTTAATACGGCAATTTAATCTGCACAAAAAACAACAGCAAAAACGACAAGTTGATGTTTGACGAGGGGTGAGTCACTGCTCCTGGCCAAGACGTTGTACACATGACCTGCCATGAAACTTGTTGCTTTCATACCTCGGTTTTATTACGGATTATAACGAGACATATGGTGTTAATTAGCAAGCTTTATTTTTTTTAAACCTTTGGAGAGAACTAGGCCAGCTGTTTTCTGCTGCTGTCAGTCTTGATGCTAAGCTAACTGTCATGCTCTGCAAGAAAGCAAATAAGCGTATTCACCAAATTGTCAAATGATTCCTTTAAAATGTCACATCAACCCAAAAGAAAGCAAGCGACTTCTCTACTGAAGTGCCCTTGAGCGATCTTCATTATTCGTGTGCAGGTACCAGGTCCAGGACCAGGAGTACGTCTAACCTCTGACCTCTGACCTTGCAAGCACTGGCATCCAACAGCAGTTGTTCCCAACTGGGGTCAGAAGCCGCTGAACGGGTTCGAAGGTAAATCTCAGCGGTTGCCAGATGAATACCTGGAGAGGAAAAAACATATTTCTGCTGTAAAAAATGTAGTTTAATGCAATGGGACATTTTCTTTGTATTAGAAGTCACAAGCCAAGAACTTTACTGTCAAAGAACATCAGGTCAGGTAAGAGTGAAAGCATTAAAGTGAGA
Organism: Melanostigma gelatinosum; assembly: GCF_949748355.1. Lineage (NCBI taxonomy): Eukaryota > Metazoa > Chordata > Actinopteri > Perciformes > Zoarcidae > Melanostigma > Melanostigma gelatinosum. Next base: position 3,468,807 of record NC_136639.1, read on the forward strand.
TTGGAGTTATCTGCTAGTGGACTGCTTCCGACACTCTCAGCTCTGCAGGGATGTTTGGCTGCAGCTGTGTAAGCTGTGCACTGAAACACATATAAACCATTTGTCTGCACACACAGCTGTCACTCTACCAGCCCTGCAGCAGAACAGTCAGAAATCCTCTGAGATAAGTTATGATTTCTCGTCAAATGGTCGGGCTGGTATTTACGACAGCCCCGGGGGCCTTGCTCCCTCGTCGACACAGCAAGAATTTCTTCTCGCCTGCTTCTCTTTTTTTCTCCCCAGATCTTTGTGCACTTAGAGTAAATCGTGCACTTGATATGAAGTCGGTCCCTGTGTTTCCTGAAAATCACGTGGTTCCCCCAGACTTGTTTACACTCCCATGCAGGCCCTTTACCCCAGTGTGAGAACTGTATTCATGGAGGGTGCCAGCTGAGGAGGCGGTTGTCCTCTCAGGGCGTGTGAGCAGTAAATTGCATCATGGATCGGGCCAACAAAGGACTCTATTGAGACATAGAGGGCACTTTTTTTTGTTGAATACAAAAAGCTCCGCTTATTTTCAATTTCATCAACAAAAGAAATCATTATAGCTGTAGTGCAGTGAATTCACACAGGATCATTACGCTGCGGCTCTGTGCAGCTTTTCATCCTCTTTTGACTTGTCGTTTTGGTTTTATTTCATTCACTGTGTGGTTCAGCATTTATCAGCCCTGTTGCCAGCAGCAGCAGCAGCACCTGCACCTGTTCTCAGCTGAAAAGCTCTGATAAATCCACTGTACGCTGCATGAACCAAACAGCAAACAGACAACATTAGCGTCAAGCTATTTAGCCCTTTAGCAGCTAGCAGCTAGCAGTTAGCAGCTAGCAGCTAAAGCACATGTCATTTTCAGGAGCTGCTGGAAACTAAACCAGAATATGCTATATAATTAGACTTACATTTATGAGATGAACAGAGACAAATGAAAGCTAACGTTGCTCTGCTGCACTGTTGCGCTCACTAAAACTTCAGCAAGAACAACTTTATATATGTTTATGGGTTTGTCTGCTGTTTGGTGCAGCTTTAAAGTGATAACGCATGTTATTTTTAAACAAATAAATTAAAGTTTTTCCACTAACTGTTATGAATTGTTAACATAGAGAAATAATTTGAAAACACTAGCAGTCGTTTTGCAGATGTTTTGTCACATAATTAAAATTTTGACCTGGTGATGTCATAATTCTGAGGAGGGATTTGAATGTGTGTGCCAAAGTTCATGGCAATCAAGTTCATGGTGGTGCTACAGGAAAACTCAGGATCACTTAAGGCAGGAGGATTCTTCCTCTGGGGACAACGAATGACTTAAAAATCATAGTATATTATTGTATATTATATTCCATCAAATAATTGTCTTTAATAAAAGTCTTGGCCTTTAGCATCGCTAAAAAGCCCACTGATGACAGTTTTTTGGAAGAAATGCTTTGGTGAAATACGACATATTTGACAGCAGCAACAGCAGTGGATGAAAACGATTAGAATAATAAACTACTATGAAACAACCGTGGCTGGACAGACAAACAGCACCAACACCAAGAAGTGAAACTTTATCGATGTTGTTCCATCGAGGGGTGATCTCTGAAGTGCAGCGTATGGAAACTGAACATTGAATGGTGACTTATGCAGATATTTGCCAATCTTTAAATATTGTCTTTCATTTCACCCACAGATTTGATCTCAGTCATCACAGGTCAGTGATTTACTCATTTCTCCACAGAGTCGCTGCTAGTGTCACAAGAAAAGTAAGATGGTGGTGTGAGTTCATATCCAGAGAGATGTGGTAATAACGACAAGCCACAACCTAACACAAATTCATGAGAATTTGGATAGTGTCGCTGTCTGCATATCATTTGTAATTTTAGTCGTTTCTTAATCCTTTGAAAGTGAACAAAACTGTCTTCTTGGAACTCAAAACCGTGTCTCTCAGCCAGCCATCTACCAGACTCTTCTGCAAAATTCACCACGACTGAAACAGGAGCACAGCATGCTTTCTCCAAACTGTTTTATGAGGAACTGAGCCAGAAACCAAAACAGGCAATGAGTAGAAAAAAGAAACTTGTTGCACATCGAATTAAAGGGAATGTGCTTCACTCAGTTTCGCTTTGATTCACATGGTTACCCTCCATCTACAGTTAATCCACAATCCCTCCGCCTCATGTTGGACGATGACATAACTGACTGTTCAGGTGGCAGCTGACTGCTGGATGCATGAGAGGCCTCGAGCCCTGCAGCGATATGTCTGGATCAAAGTTTCCAAGAGACGAGTGGTTAATAAGATGACACAAATATAAGTGGGGCAACGAGGGAAGGATCTTTAATGAGCGCTTAAAGGGAAACTTTGTGTTGATGGTAAATGTATTAAAATGAAGCAATAAACTCAGTGCGCGCTGTATTGAATCAGAAAGCTGAGTTCTCCTGCTAGTGCCTACGTGTACCAGGATGCATTGCCTGCAGGCGAGCCGCTGACACGAGGAGGATCTCCATCGGACTGAACCTCTTTCACAGTTAATACAGGAGCAGCCTCCGCCTCTCTCTGCTGCATATCTTCAGCTGTTTACTCTGGCTCAAATAAACAACATCAATCAGGGGCACAAATATATAGAAAATGCAAATATTTAGAGGCAATATAAAACTAAATGTTATGCTTATTATAAATAAAACTATGCAAAACTATAAATCTCCATAGAAAATCCATCAAATGAACTATTTCTTATTTTCTTTTTTCTTATTCTTTCTACTTTTGTCATAAACAGATATGCAATGATGATTGCTGGGTAATATGGCTGTCAAAGCACGTTGTAAACTCTGTTTTTAAAGGTGCTATGTGAATAAAGTTTATCGTAATTATCATTATTCTGTATGTTGATGTTGCCCATAGTGCTCTAATTGATCATGAAGTCGATACGATATTCAGTTTTGTAGTTTAAGATCTCTAAATCCTCTCTTCACTCATCCCCCCCTGAACAGAATAGATCCATTGACCACTACCAGTAACCCACACTGGTAGATGGTGAAGACAACATATCACTCGCAGCATGTGTTACAGTGCACCAGAGAGCGTCTTTAGCGTTACCGTAAAGTAACAATAATGTCAGGAAGTAAAGTGACATTTTTTTTATCAACCTGACAAAATGACGTTCTTGTGGGAAGAAAAGAAAAGGCAACACTGTAACTTCTTTACATTATATTAGAATGTAACTTCTTTATATTGTATTAGAATGTAGCTTCTTTACATTCTATTCGAATGTAAAGAAGCTACAGTGTATAGAATGATTCTATTGAAGTTATTCCTTTTTTAAATGTTTTAGACGAGTCACTAATCACTTTAAAATAGTGATTGTAGCTGATTTAACTGACAGACATGAGATTGATCTTCTCATGTCACTCTCTTTATACAATGATATAAATTCATCCCCGTTTTATTGATATCTTACGAAAAGTTACTCCTCATTTTTCATGCGTTTTTCCTACAAAAGTCCAGCAACATGAGTCTGTTTTGGCTTGTTACATGCATACGGCCTTTTCAAAATAAACTTCCATCTTCACAGGAAACAACTAAGGTTTAGGCGATGAAACTACTTAGTTAGGTTTAGGAAAAGATCGTGGTTTGCGTTAAAATATCTACGGAAGTGGCGTTGCTTAAGTACGGAAGTCACGTCACAAATAAATCAACATTGGCTTCTCGTTTCACACACGGCACAAACTGCGGCCTCCTGGAGGAAACACAGTGTTTGTTTGACCCGTCCACCTCTCCTCATCCCACCCGTCCTGTGTGGGTTTTTTTGTGACCTTTAGACTTCCTGGTTCACGACTACATTCTATTTCCTGTCGTGGGATATCTACGAATCACAGTGCATTCATTTTTATTGTAGGTTTAGCTACAAACGCTGCATCAGAACAGCCTGATGTGGAGACAGTGGAGACAGACCATAACTGGAAGGAAATAAACCCAAATTTGTAGAAGAAGCTTCCTGTGAAATATCCTCAAATGCCCCTTCCCTCACGGCGTGATTGGAGGTTGCATCACTCTTGGCAGAACCCATGCCTGTTGCTCAACGACTCCCACACTCACAGATCGTATTCCGGTACTTGCATGCATGCACGCGCATGCATAGACACTCACACAGGCGAGAAGATAAACAGAAGTGGTTCAGTCCTTCTGCATTCCGTGAAAAATCCCCAAACCACACTACAGCTGAAAAGGCAAGATAGAGATCAGATATCTTGGTTTACAGTACTTCCACTTCCTGACACTTTACATTCAGATCTATCTCTCACTCTAGATGTGCTTAAAGCAGTGGCGGCTGGTGGAACATGTTCTCGGTATAGGGCTGTGCCACATCCAATCAATTTAGGGACAAATAGAGAATAAAAAAGTAACATTGTGCATGATGTTGACAATAATATTGGCAATGATATTGAATTGTAACAAAAGAAGTATTGCACGTAATATACAGTATTATTGATTGTTCTCAGTGTCCGACATGTCAGCTGTCATCTCTTTTGCACTTCCGGCTCTGAGTATTGTGTGCAGAACTCGACACCGAACAAAGGTAGCCTGTCTGACCTGATGTTACCTCAACCTACGCCTTTCTCACAGAAGCAGAAACACCAGCGCCTGTTAAGGCCTTGACATCTTAGCTCCATCCGAGAAGAGAGTATGTCTATATTTTAGTAGCTGATACACAGAGGAACATAAAGAAAACTGATTTAAACTTTGTGCTAATGTCTCATTGTAATGCATGCATGGATTGTATGAAGCGTGGAAGGTATTTCTCTTGAAAGACAAACGTCCTGATGAAGATCCACCTCAGGGAAGCGTCTGGAAAGACTGGAAAAAAGAAGAAGAAAAAAACAGTTGTCAAGAAGCCAAAAGAGAGAGGAGTGAAGAGGTAAGTGTCCTGGAACGTGTGAGGAGTCGGTCCCGGTGCCAAAACCTTTCATCCCATTTCCAGTCAATGAGCAGCCATCACACTTTCACTTTCCCTCCACAGCTGTATAAATACACCTGCAGCGCTCCTCCTCACAGCAGCACCTTCACACTCCTGAAGAGACTCTGAAACCTGAGCTCAGAGCTACGAAGACACCAGAGACATGGCCTCTACGACTGCACTCCTCCTGCTGCTGGGAGTCCTCTGTGTTGGCTTTGCATCAGGTGAGACTCATCCATCTGTCCAGGCTTCTGTAGATAAATCCACCTCTCTGTTGGTTTCATCCTCCCGTTCTACATTCTGTGTTTCTCTGACTCGCCTGCTCTCCCTGATGATGACTTTGTCTCTCCGTCCTCCTGCAGCTGAGATCGTGGTGGACTGCTGTCTGACGGTCGCTGAGAAGCCCATACCGCTCAGAATCATTCAGAGCTACACCATTCAGGAAGCTGGGAAAGGATGTGGAATCAGCGCTACTGGGTAAGTGCAACCACAGCTCAAATATTCACATATAGTGTTGTACCAATCAGGCAAAGGGAATCTTTCTTGTCTTGTTTCCAGCTCTGTGTAATCTCACTCTCTGTCTCTCATCTGCTTCAACAGGTTCATCACAAAGATTGGAAGGACACTGTGCGTCTCCCACCCAAAAGATAAACAGTGGGTGAGAAATCACATCAAATATCTGGATGAGAAAAAATCAAGACCTCAATAAATCAGGTAAATATTAAGCACCAAAGGCTTCATGCACCTTTTCATTTAGTTTTTCCTTCATTCGTCATCATTCCAACAAAACAGTGTCACTTTAAATGCTTCAACCTTTGGCTCATCACTGCACTTCCTGTCTGCAGGTGTGGAGAGGAGAGGATTCTGGGAAAAAGATGGCTGGAGATCAAGAAGGACCGACTCTAGACTGAGAGGAGAGAGACGTTCAGGATCAGAGTCTCAGAATGAACGTGCTGTTCTGAAGAAGATCAGAACAGTTTGAGAAGATCTTATTGATGACGAGTCATCATTTGAGCCTTTTCCCTTTTGTTTCATCTGTTCGTGAAATATAAATATAAATAGAGAGATTTGTATAGAACTAACGGTGACTTCCTGTTTGTGTTTTAATCACAAGACTGTAAAGTGTTTGAGGTAAATTGACCCAAATGATGTTTGACGAGCTGTGTTTATGTTTCATGATCATGTTCTCAGTGAGTTTGCTGTTTCAGTGATTACTTGTACAAAATGTTGAGATGTTTGTGTTCAAACTACTGATGAGAGTTATTCTAAAATAAAGTTTAATATAATTTTTTAACCTCGAGTTGCTTCCTTTCATTTAAACTGAAACACATCTGCATCCTCTGCAGAGTTTCTCCAACAAATATGAAAAGATCAAAACACATGAATCTTTATGAATGAACCATATTTTAAATAGATGCAGTCACTTTTCAGCAGCACTTTGTTGTTAGTGTTCTTAGCTGTAATGGAGGAAAAGGTTCTACAGTTATGAATATTAAATATTCGTCACCATGTGGTGATTCAGGTGACAGCAGGCGGATCAGTCCAGTGGTTTATTGAAGGAAGAAAGGCTCACTGTCAGCTGAAGGCTGAAGGCTGACATGTATTTATACTTCATGTTGTCGTCTCAGTACAACAATAAAGTTCTATCTAATCTCAAACCAAAAACTGAGCGTGAGCACATCAGCAGAGTAACAGGAAGTGTTTTCAGATCACACAAATGATGCACAGCCTCAGATGCACCTTTCAAACCTGCAACTGACATTTCAACAGCTTCCAGTCATCATTCATCTTTTCAATAATCCAAAATCCAACAGAAACATACCTTTGGCTTGTTGTCCAGGCAACCAGTGAGATGATAACTTCCTGGTTGGTCTACAAACATACATCATCCTGCAGCACTTTATAGATCCCCTCAGTTTCTACACACCGGCCCTTTAACATGTGAGACTTTATATACTCACATTATTATCAACCATCAAGTGTTGTGTCTCTATTCCAAACTAATAACTGATCGGGTCATGTTTATTCTATATTACTGCAGATTTTAAGGTCGTTCTCACTGGCAAGACGACATTTTTAAGGGAAACGGTTTTAGTAGCTGATGCAGAGTAGAAGATAAAAACACAGAGTATTTGCTGATTTATACTTTGTGCTAATATCTCATTGTAATGCATGCATGGATTGTATGATGTGTGGAAGGTATTTCTCATGAAAGATGAGCGTCCTGATAAAGATCCACCTCAGGGAAGCTTCTGCAAAGACATGCTGGGACAAACAAAACAGTTGTCAAGAAACCAAGAGAGAGAGGAGTGAAGAGGTAAGTGTCCTGGAACGTGTGAGGAGTCGGTCCCGGTGCCAAAACCTTTCATCCCATTTCCAGTCAATGAGCAGCCATCACACTTTCACTTTCCCTCCACAGCTGTATAAATACACCTGCAGCGCTCCTCCTCACAGCAGCACCTTCACACTCCTGAAGAGACTCTGAAACCTGAGCTCAGAGCTACGAAGACACCAGAGACATGGCCTCTACGACTGCACTCCTCCTGCTGCTGGGAGTCCTCTGTGTTGGCTTTGCATCAGGTGAGACTCATCCATCTGTCCAGGCTTCTGTAGATAAATCCACCTCTCTGTTGGTTTCATCCTCCCGTTCTACATTCTGTGTTTCTCTGACTCGCCTGCTCTCCCTGATGATGACTTTGTCTCTCCGTCCTCCTGCAGCTGAGATCGTGGTGGACTGCTGTCTGACGGTCGCTGAGAAGCCCATACCGCTCAGAATCATTCAGAGCTACACCATTCAGGAAGCTGGGAAAGGATGTGGAATCAGCGCTACTGGGTAAGTGCAACCACAGCTCAAATATTCACATATAGTGTTGTACCAATCAGGCAAAGGGAATCTTTCTTGTCTTGTTTCCAGCTCTGTCTAATCTCACTTCTCTGTCTCTCATCTGCTTCAACAGGTTCATCACAAAGATTGGAAGGACACTGTGCGTCTCCCACCCAAAAGATAAACAGTGGGTGAGAAATCACATCAAATATCTGGATGAGAAAAAATCAAGACCTCAATAAATCAGGTAAATATTAAGCACCAAAGGCTTCATGCACCTTTTCATTTAGTTTTTCCTTCATTCGTCATCATTCCAACAAAACAGTGTCACTTTAAATGCTTCAACCTTTGGCTCATCACTGCACTTCCTGTCTGCAGGTGTGGAGAGGAGAGGATTCTGGGAAAAAGATGGCTGGAGATCAAGAAGGACCGACTCCAGACTGAGAGGAGAGAGACGTTCAGGATCAGAGTCTCAGAATGAACGCGCTGTTCTGAAGAAGATCAGAACAGTTTGAGAAGATCTTATTGATGACGAGTCATCATTTGAGCCTTTTCCCCTTTTGTTTCATCTGATCGTGAAATATAAATATAAATAGAGAGATTTGTCTAGAACTAACGGTGACTTCCTGTTTGTGTTTTAATCACAAGACTGTAAAGTGTTTGAGGTAAATTGACCCAAATGATGTTTGACGAGCTGTGTTTATGTTTCATGATCATGTTCTCAGTGAGTTTGCTGTTTCAGTGATTACTTGTACAAAATGTTGAGATGTTTGTGTTCAAACTCCTGATGAGAGTTATTCTAAAATAAAGTTTAATATAATTTTTTAACCTCGAGTTGCTTCCTTTCATTTAAACTGAAACACATCTGCATCCTCTGCAGAGTTTCTCCAACAAATATGAAAAGATCAAAACACATGAATCTTTATGAATGAACCATATTTTAAATAGATGCAGTCACTTTTCAGCAGCACTTTGTTGTTAGTGTTCTTAGCTGTAATGGAGGAAAAGGTTCTACAGTTATGAATATTAAATATTCGTCACCATGTGGTGATTCAGGTGACAGCAGGCGGATCAGTCCAGTGGTTTATTGATCGGGCTATGTTTATTCTATATTAGTCACTCCAGTTCTCACTGGCAAGACAACATTTTTAAGGGAAACGGTTTTAGTAGCTGATGCAGAGTAGAAGATAAAAACAGAGTATTTGCTGATTTATACTTTGTGCTAATATCTCATTGTAATGCATGCATGGATTGTATGATGTGTGGAAGGTATTTCTCATGAAAGACGAGCGTCCTGATAAAGATCCACCTCAGGGAAGCTTCTGCAAAGACATGCTGGGACAAACAAAACAGTTGTCAAGAAGCCAAAAGAGAGAGGAGTGAAGAGGTAAGTGTCCTGGAACGTGCGAGGAGTCGGTCCCGGTGCCAAAACCTTTCATCCCATTTCCAGTCAATGAGCAGCCATCACACTTTCACTTTCCCTCCACAGCTGATACACCTGCAGCGCTCCTCCTCATGGGACTTGGTCGGCAAATGAACCGAAAGAGGGAGCAGGTGTGTAGATGGGCGGGGCAGTCAGGTGAAAAGGAGCCGCAGGGACCTGGTCAATGGAAACAAAGGGCACCTGGGGCATAGTGGCAGGAGAGGAGGGACAGAAACACAGAGACCCAATCCCAAAAATCATGGATGTGTTCCGGCAAAGTCCGTCAGGGTTTGTCCCACTGTTACATCATTGAGTGTTTGAGGGCTCGCTCACAGGCATTTTGAGGCCTTTATTGAACACTTTCCATGAGTACACGTGTCTGCAGACTTTGTCTGAGGGAATTACCCACAATTCCTAGTGTTGTGACGTAAAACACAGGTTTATCAGGGGAAACCCAGAGGCGTAAACAAATAAAAGGTGAACAAAGAGGACGACACACGAATGTTTAGCCTGTTGTATTAAAGACGGTTGATAAAAACTCATGACACATAATACGTTATTTATTCATCAACCATTTCTTTGAAGCTGTTTTGACAGAAACTAGTAAATAGATTGTTTAACAATTACCGCTCCTCTTAGAAGGCAAGAGCCTGAAAGACGTTCAAACCAGGGAGCAAAACATGTTCAATAAATGCCCACAATTGTACGTAACATGTTCTGACGTTGTTAGGACCTGATTAATTGCACGTTTATGGATAACTTGGATTGATTTCTTCATTTGCATGTGTTTTCTTTCTAAATGTGACATATACGTGGTTGAAGATGTTTACTGCATTAGCTGGTGTTTTGACTCCATGCGTGTGTGTTGTCTTCAGCTGCAGAGTGCTGAGATCGATCAAACCCTCCTGTGATACTTTGCCATTTAGGGAATTGCCCGACACATCAACAGCCGTCTGCTGGGAGTCGCAGGGAAGCAGGAAGTACAACAGGATGCAGATGTATTTACTTTAAAAGTTGAAGTGGACATTGAAAGACTGTAAAGCTTAAAACAAATGAATTTAAAAGTCCAGAGTAACGACAAACATGTAGTAGTAAGCAGTCAAAGGGAAGTGTGAGGAATTGATGTAGATTTAAGAGGTGATATTAAGGGCTGCGTATACCTATTTTCGCAAATGTAGCTTTAATTCTGCTTTATCATCTCTTTTATTTGAGGTCACGTTTAAGGCAGCTTTACCCACTTTATGTTTTGAAAGTTTGTGTGTTTGTTTGTCAAAAAAATAACCAAAATAGCCTGATTTTGGTGTAATAACTTGATTCTGTTTTTAGGGTTGTTTCCTTATCTCCACATATTGTGAGTGATGAGTTGATATTAATGCCCAACATTTATGAGAATAAGCTGTTGTTGAACGATAACAGGAAGTCCTTCCAACTATTTGACCGTCTCCTGACCGGACAGTGTCTCTGGGCTCACAGCCACAAATTGTCTTCGAGGCCAAAGAACAAGAGTCTTGATGTCCAAGAGCGTCCTGTGGAGTTTCCCACAATGCATGTGGGGCAGCGTTAGGTCGCCAAAGATCAGCCAAAAATACACCAACTATGCGTAGTATTTATTTAGAACTATAGTTGGAAGAGATCTGCTGCGGAGGTCCTTTTTAAGCAAACCACAGCGAAATACAGGCAGAGCTATGTTATGTAGGCTACTGATGGTTTATTTTGTTTGTAAAACCTTATAACTAGAGAGTATAAAGTACAATATTTGACCCTGAAATATAGTTGAGCACAAGACACAATGTCTCATTAGTTGAAGTGTAGAAGTACCACAAACTCGTACAGTGCTTAAGTAGATGGTCTGGAGGAGAGAACTACTTTTATTTCTTTATAGTCGAACTGTAATTTAAAAAAACAAATGTTTCATACACAATGCTTAAAAAGGGTTTTAATTCATTTCTAGAATGGCTGACTCAAGACAACATGAACAAAAAGTAACTTTTAGTTGGAATCAGAGCTAATGTTAGCAAGCTAGGCTAACAGGCTTCCACTTTTGGGAGCTCGTTAGCCTAGCTTGCTAACGTGAGCGTTTTCTTGCTAGCTTTGTGAGTTGAATAGAAACTTAATAACACGATGGGTCGTCACAAATGTAGAATGTTGTAAAGAGACAGGACGTCCTGAATTCCCAACTCTACATAACCAATGCTATTTGTGTTAGCTAGATAAAGGGGCCTCGTTTGTATATTGTGCACGGCTTCGACCACCATTAGAAGTAGTTGAGCATCTGCTAGCAACACCAGCTCTCAGACGTCAAACACTGTCGTGGGAAACAACCCCTCTGTCTAATAAAAAATAAAATAAGTTATCAAAGAAATTCAACTTGCGTTTTGTTCTTTTTTTATGATTCATGGCATTTTAACTGTTATTCTGTACAAAAGACATTTTTGAGTTCGTTCTACTTCTAGTCATGATTGGTCTTTTTCTATTCCACTGTTTGTTTGTTTGTTTGTGTGTTTGGTTAAATCTTTCCACTATTGTTAAGTTAGTTACTTTAATATTATTCTATTTTGTGGATTTTTATATTTCATATTTTTTACTCTGCTACTTTTATTGCATACCTGTATGTATACATGCTGCTGTGGTGGAAACATTTCCCCTTGTCGGACTAATAAAGTATCTATCTATCTATTTGTCTATCTATCTATCTATCTATCTGTCTGTCTGTCTGTCTGTCTGTCTGTCTGTCTGTCTGTCTGTCTGTCTGTCTGTCTGTCTGTCTGTCTGTCTGTCTGTCTGTCTGTCTGTCTGTCTGTCTGTCTGTCTGTCTATCTATCTATCTATCTATCTATCTATCATGGAGGTGCAGGACTTTTATGTTGCAGTTAAAATCAAGGTCACACAGAGGAAAATATGACAGGAGTGAAAAAAAGTCCCCTGAAACTACTTGGGTCAAAGTCTTCAAAGACACCTTTGGGGAAGGTAAAACATGTCCTTTCCTGTCGCTCCAGCATGTTATGCAACGACACGCTCGGTCTTAAAACACTCGACGAGGACTGCTGTCTGGATTCCTGCCAGATTTCCCAGGCGACACCTCAGGTCCATCACCTTTTTTTATTTTCCCGTAAATGCTTCAGCAGGGAAAGTCCAAAAGAGTAAATACAGCTGACAGATAAGGGCAAACATCCAGCAAGTGATTTACAAGAAAGAGAAACGTTTAGTGAAACTAAATGCTCCATTGGTACACACAGCGTGTGACTGAACAGTTGTGGCCCTGATGATGCAATAAGGTCAGCCAGAGAAATAAATCTGATGGCATTCACATTAAACAATGGGTCATTGAGCGACCAAAGCTCAGTCCGACTGTGGTCAACTTCTGCAGAACTGTAAGTGGAGGAAGAGAAAGTTGCTGGTATCAATTTCACGAGAATCAATGTGGTTCAACATTGGTGTCTCATTTTTTTGTATGGGAATAAATCAACAAAGGAAGTACAGTCAAATTGTGTAATAATGCAAGTGTTTCTTCCTACTTTGGGGTTTGGATTTATTTAAATAATAATCACTGTAATAACATCTAATGTGCCGCGTAATCGTACCAGAATCGCCTGTTATCTTCAGTGGGAAAACACTTTGTGTCAACACGTTACTGTAAAGTTTGTTGCGAAACATTGACTTATCTTTTCTCTGTGACAACATGAAGGTGAAATTCCAACTTATCTTTATGTCGTGAGACACTGTTTGAGGAAATGAATTCATTAATTAGCTGGTAAATTGTAAAAAAAATAAAATAAAAAGTGAGTGCTGGTGTAGAAATCCTCACTTTCTTTTGGAGAACAGTGACTTGAAGCAGAAGACAGAATGCTTTTTCTTTATCAACATTTAACCGAAACCACAACCTTATCCAAAGTGGTTTCGTGTCCGTTGTCAAAGTCCTGCGCTTTGTAGAACCACGATCAAACCCCGAAGACCTCCCCTTGACTTCTATGCAGTACGGAAATGGTACATCCTGTACTCGCAAAAACTTTACGAGTAAACATAATCCAGGCAGCAAAACACATTTGGCAAAACTTTATTTGTAAGAGACTTTCTTTTCCGTAAGGCGTCCCTCAGGGAGCCGTATGGGATTCACTACGATTGTATTCTTTTTTCTTTACAATGTTCAAGATATTATAGTTGTCTTCAGTTAGATTTAAATGTATGGAGATGGACAGGAAACATGAGGAGAGACTCACACTGTTCTTGAAGGACAAGGCGTAAAATAAAATATATTAAGCTTTTTTCTTATTTTTTCACTGGAAGTATTGTTTTCATCTGATGCTGCCGCCATATCCCAAGAACCACATGCCTCACTTTACTTTTACTTGTAATTGTAGATCCAGTGTACGCCCTTATTGGACATGTAAACTCGTATCAGTGTAGGGCACTTGATATTACGGTACAATTTGCAGAACTGCTATTATTGTAAAATGATTGTAATTTTATTTAATCCGTTTTCTATATTTAGCCGAGTGTCTTTCTCTTGCCGACTGTTTGTGCTCTATATTTTCGTGCTTTAGTCTCATGTTGTAGGAGAACATTTTGCAGATATATGATCAGGCTGCGTTCATTAAAAATCTGTTCTCATGATTTTGTTAAAACTAAGCGATCCCTATGGGCTATGGGGTTTAAAGCATCGCCACAGTCTTTGTCATCAGTTTGCTTCTTGTATGCGTGAATAGAACACCATCTATGTTGAGTTCAGTTATGTTTGCAGCTGACACGTGAAAGGAGAACCAGATTCCCGAGAACTGAGTCAAAGTACTAGTTTATAAGACAAACTGACTTTCAGTATCTATCACTGAAATGATTTTAGGTCCACGATACTATATTTTAGCTGTAGTTGAAGTTTTAATAGCTCTGCTAGAAGATTCTTTTTTATCAGTCTGAACATGGATTGTGAAAGCTTTTCCATACGTTTTTACTGTGTCTCTTGTTTGCACTATCCACTATGCTGCTGGAGTCCTGTAAATGTTCCCGCTGCGGGATTAATAAAGGATTATTTTATGTTATCTTACGATTTACAAAAGAACCCCAAGCACTGAACACTTTTTTATCATATAAGGCAAGCTTTAAACACTTTAAACAATGTTTTGTTTTATTAAATACTTAGAGTAGAATCATAAAATATTCCCAAATGCTCCCATGGGGCACATAAAAATAACATAATGGTTATTTTATCTATTTTTTAAAAGCTTTTCTACATTAAAGTATACACTTTCATATGTCAGATGATTATATTTCCATTTCGCTGCTTCCTCTGAGGTGTAGATGTGGACCGATGGTTATGTGAGGGTTAAATCACAGAGGATTAGAGATTAGAGAAGTGAGACCGGGAGGCGGCCTGACTAAAAGTGTGACGAACTGCTCCTGTTACCTTGAAAGGAGAAGGTGTGAAGGGTGCTGGGAAATGAAGAAAGAGCTGGTGAAATATATACAAGAGAGGGAGGGAGGAGGGGGGTTTTGACTTGTTTGAGCTTCTCAGTTCATGATGGACTCTGAGTGGAGTGACCGAGAGGGCGAGATGAGGAGGAGGAGGAGGAGGAGGAGGAGGGGAAATGGAAAATGAAAGTGAGTGGACATCATCTTCTCAGAGTATAAAGGAGCAGTCAATCCAGACAGAAGCAGTATCCTCACATCCTTTGTCACAGCAGGTGCTGAAAGGAAGAACAGGCTCAGCCAATCAGCTTCCAGAGAGACCTCGACCAGCTCAGCGACCAGACATGGCATCGTGGGGTGACACCAAGCTCTTCTTCTGCCTCCTCTTCATCACCTGCTGCTGCACAGGTGAGTTTTTCACTTTTCCTCACGCCTTTAATCTTCCCTCTTGTGAAATGAGTCAGCGAAAAAGACAACAGGATGTAATTCAACTGAACAAATCCCACCTGGAACGGCTCCGAAGAGAAAGTAGTGGTTTACAAAGTGAGCAGGAAAAAGAAAAGAGGAAATTCCTCATTGCGGCTACGTTTGAGGTTTAAATACACTCTGACGGTGTTTGACTCGCTCTAAAGTCTGTCTATAAAACTCACCTCACCTGAAAAACTCACTCTCAACTTCTTTAAGTTCTCCTTCTTATTTCTGTCTGAAATCACTTTTGTGTCTGAGGGAGTTTTACAGTCTGTGCAACAAGTCATTAAACACTAATCCAGATAAGGAAACGCTCCATTAAAAACCCTTTAAAACAGAACGACATTAAGTACAATGTAGAGATATGAAAAAGACGTGAATAACTTAAGTGAAGTCAATTATCTACTTTATACTGCCATGCAGCACTGATATGACCAGAGCAAAGTGAACAGAGCGAGGAAGTGTTGAGTGCTGCTGGTATTCCCCTCTCCTCTCCTCTCCTCTCCTCTCCTCTCCTCGGCTCCTTTCCTTTGTAGTAGGTTAAAGTTTAACTGCTGGAAATCCCAGTCAGCTGACAAAAGCCAGTGAGGCAACTTTTGTTTCATGACACAGCGCTTTGTGCGGGAGTGTGTAGTCGTCTCTCTGAGAGGACGGCACTACATCCCGATTGGTGATAAATTGCCCTTGAGCCCTTTGTTTTTTTTCCCACTCAAGCTTCTATGAAGTCAAGATCCAGAGGGTCACACTGTGGCGATGTGATGAATGTTTGGGACAGCGTGATAATATATGCGGACATTGAAAACATTCATAAATGTCTCTTAACACAAAAGTGTCATTATTGTAATGAACTGTTATCGATGACGCATCTGAGAAGAAGTAGACCGCGTTTCATTGCGTCTGCAGAGGAGAGCCACGTTACGCTGAACTCTTCTTCTCTGTCTTTCAGTGACGTTGGCTGAGATAACCGTGGACTGCTGCTTGAGCGTCAAAAACGAACCCCTACCAAAACATGTGGTTGTTGATTACCGTCGACAGATCAGCGGACATGGCTGCGCTATTGATGCCATGGTGTAAGTTCAGGTGGTGTGTGTGTGTGTGTGTGTGTGTGTCTCAGGATGAACAAATACACTTCAAACCGTTGCAAGTTCTCGTACCTCGCCCTGACCCGGATGCTTTGGTGTTCTTGCAGTTTGCTGACCAAAGGTGGCAAGAAACTCTGTGTGCCTGCTGACGCACCGTGGGTCCAACCTCTGGTGAAGCACGTGGACGCCCTGGGGAAATTCTGCAAGAAACGCAACTACAAGGTACGGCGTCTCCAGATAAAAGGTTTTAAATGGTGTTAATTAAGTTCTAATGTAGCTCTCCATCTCAAACTGTTCCTTTAAAGGTTCATGGCGAGATCTGAGAGTTTGATGTCTTTTGAGCTCCAGTTTGAAGCAGTGACGGCATTATGATTGGCTTTGGTTTCTAAAATATTTGTGTGTCCACAGCCCGAACGCTGCGGCAAAGTGAAGCGAGTGTAAACCTGAGAGCGACCTGTGAACCCCTCAACCACAGCAACAGGAGAGGAGCACCGCGAGCCAGGGAGGAGAAAAGAGGGATCGAACCAATGAAATAAATAACTATAGTGAGTCCTATGACTACAGAGAGCTTTATCTATTTAATCATTATATTTTATAAAATGACGTTTGAGTCACAATGAAAATTGAAGGATTTTTATACATATATATTTTAATGGTGTTTCTGTTGTAGTGGACCAAAAATGTGAAAGTTTGTAAGAGTGTGTAACTGCTCACTAAGCTAGCTCTGAACTCAAGTTTGTTTGTTTGTTGTGGGGTTTTTGGGGGGATTATTGACCTTTTTCAAAAATAAAGCCTTGTTTTCTAAACCCTGAGCGCGTCTATCAGTCTTTGTCGACTACACCATTCACTTTGTTGGGAGTGAAAATGAGTAAATTATCCATATTCTTCTATTTCTTTTATTTTAATCCCACCACAGATCCAAATAATTATTGATTTTATTAATATGTGTAGTTTGTTTAGGTTGACAAACATCTTAAAAGGATTTTTATTGGACAACGTTTCAGTGATTTGTCAGGCCGCCATGACAGAGATTTGACAAATTGGAGAACAATCTAAAATGCAGGTCCCGATAAACTCTTAACGATTGTCTTTGCTCTTTATTTTAATTTCATTTTTTTCTTGTTCAGAAATAATTAAGACATGCTAATAAACCTTAGCATCAGCCCACACTTTAATCTGAGCATAGGGAACTAAACATCAACATAACATCGATACGTCTGTGTAGTTTAAAGCTTGAACAACATAAGTAATGAAGATTTTGGGGATTGTGTCGTGCATGTGGCTCATGTATTCAGTAGATGTCATGGTGGGTGAGTGAGAGGCAACTGGGATAAGATCCAAATGATCATGCAAATGCCAAAATGAAGGTAGATAGAAACTCACATGCAGGGTTAGGGTGACGCAAAGTTACAAAGCACACGGCGACTGGCAAGTGAGTCGTGCTGGAGGAAGAAAATGTTATGAAAGATCCATCCAGATCTAATTGGTCTGTGTGGTGGTTGAAAGGCTGCCGAGTTGGCATCTTTTGTGCACTTGCACAACTCTCCTTTCAAAGTAACTTAAAAGCTTTTGCAAGCTCAAGTGCGTGAGACATTGATCGTGCGTTGACGTGTATTTGCGTACACAACATGCAGAAAAGGACAATGATACATGAATGGTGGGTTGAGTTCCAATAAAAGCACATTTACAGGCTGCTGAGTGTAACGTAACCTTGGTATTTGGAGGCGGTGTCGTGAGGAAGCCAAGCGGGGGTTGAATGCGTTGCTCAACAAATGATTTCAGTCAGTCGAGGAGCAGGCTGACCTCCCTGACCTCGAGGTTCCCACCACTTCAACCAGGTGATCATTAATCTGAGAAGGAAACAAGGAAAGGGTCACCATTCACTTTTTAATCCTCATTTCCTGGATAAATAAAGAATTACGGTTCACATTTTAGCTTTCTTGGCAGAGACGCTTGTCCACGGTGAATGTGCCAAAATGATTGTCTGTCTTGTAGTGCCAGGAAGTTAGACGTACCTGTCGAATGGAAATGATCAGGAATGAATGATGACAAATGTGAGGGGGTACACATGAACGAATGGAACAAAAGGATCCTCTGTTCATCACCTCTTTGACATCAGGGCGGTGCTATCTAATCGCACTCGTTGCAAAATCCCGACAAACCGCTCCGAATGATGCAACTCACCTTTTGGATTTTCATGGAAAGCGTCTTCCCTGTTCAGAGGAAATCCAGTTTCTTCTTCCCTGTGATGAATGAAAGATGAGGAACTGTGACGCAATTCACAGACTAGATAGAGATGATGGAGATAAGGCAGGTCTGGATGTGCCAGAGGGATTCGTGGTAAAATCGTCACGTAACATGATATGATCTTTATACACATGGCATGGCCAAAAGTATGTGGACACGTGTGTCTTTCCAAAACGATGCTTCTGCAGATATTTATTCCCATTCAGCCACAAGAGGCATCAGCGAGGTCCAACACTGATGATGGGGGACCAGGTCTGGACTCTGTGTGCAGACCGGTCCAGTGCGGTACAGCAAACTGACAGGAAAGGGTTCCACATATTCGGCTCAATGACATTCTTACACAAGCAACTGGATTATCTACAGACAGAAGGAATTACACAGCAAGATTCAAACGGGATTGTTTTTGCAGTTCCTCAAAAGTTTGAAAAGAGGGGAGATGGTTTTAGAAAAACCTTTTTGTCGCTGAACTGATGAAACCTCAGAAGAGCCCTGGTTTCCCCTAAAAATTGCATCTTCTAAGTTCATTTCAGTACATTTCTTTCCACATAAATGTCAACTTTGACAAGATTTTCTTTTTGATTTGTTAAGTATTGAGCCACTAAAAGGTTCAGATTGTTATAAGTATCTGATAACTTTATGGAAAGAACCCTCCAGAGGAGTAAAACCGTTTTCTTTACCTTTTAATATAATGTATGTATCATTTTATGTAACTGCTGTTCCTGCTGATTGAGGCGATATGAAGCCAACATTCAGAGAAATGTTCAAACCTCCTAAACAAATGCATAAATTAGCTTGAGTGCAGAGTGCAAAGTGCAGAAGAGCCGATTATTATAACAGAGTGAACTCAGTGGATGCTGCTCATCTCTTGAATCATCAGCACCATCTGGTGGCTGAACTGCATCCTCCTCACCAGTACAATGAATATGTAGGAACGTATGATAATATTTGTATGTTAATACACAACAGTACATCATGCTTTCTTTCATTTACTACTTCTGAACTACAGTAACAGTGAAGAAGAAAGGCTGCTTTCATCATTGTTGTAGTTCTCATCATTGTAACTATATTTTGTTTATCTTGTATGGTTAGTTATTTCGTTTTTATTATTTTATTGACTTTTTTTCTATTTTGTGAAGCTATTTATATCCTTGTGCAATAAAAATGATGTTATTAAATTGCCAAACTTCAGTTGCAACTTGAAGCTGCGTGCCTTGCTTTCATGTACTTGGTGAGAGGTATTCTGAGAAGGTGACAGAATGATGCAGGAGCCAATCAGGAAACCTCGACAGGAAGTAAAACTCACACCTTTGACGAGAGAAGAGTCAATGTGACCAGAGAAAGGATTGTGTACAAAGTTGACGATGAGTTTAAAACCTTCGTATTATTAATCTACAGCCTTCGTGTTCAACACTTTCTACAAACATTTACCGGCCACACATTCCCCTTCAGCTGCGTCAAGGACAAAAAGACACGGGAGCCATTTGAGTTTGTGATCACATGAGCACTTTGTTATTTAACATCCATAGTAGTTTGATATTGTCATACGTACACGTCATATAGCCGTGGACAGAGAGAAGAGCTGAAGGTATTTACAGGCAGGAGGAGGCAGCAGCAGCGAAGGAGAGAGAAAGCAGATAAAGACCGACGAGAGAGAGAAAGAAGGAACCGCGGCGACTTCTCTCCTTCTCTCTGAGGAGCATTTCAAAGCAACACATTTCAGCGAATCAGAAGCCAGATGAAAAGTGACTCTGTCTCTTGCCTCCACGCCGCTCTGGCTCTTGTTACGACCGTTGTTGGTTTCTGTGCGTCCTCTGTGAACTCTGAACAGGATGTCAATGAACAGCAAACTGGCTGGAGAGACCACCGCAGCCTCCTCTCTTTCCTGTTACTCTCATCACGGCTGGAACTAAAGGATGCACCTGCTCTCTGTGTTAAACATAAAAATGCATGATTAAATCTGTATTAACATTCATACATGTAGCTCTACAGGATTTAAATATATTTACAGTTCAGTGAAAATGAAATCGATGAATTTAAATGTTTATAATAATACATTTAAAGAAAAATAAAAGAAACCTGTACAATAATGCAGAACAAAAGAAACTTTAAGCGGTAAAATTATATTCATGTATGCAGGTTTTTCAAAAACTAGTAGTATTTGGATTGGGCATCTGTGTACACTCGTACATCCAGGTATGATGTATTAGCCTTATTTTAGTTCTTCGTCATCTCATTTTGAACCTAAGGCCACATTCTACACCTGGACACGAACATACCAACACTCAACGTGTTTGAACTCCAACAAAATATCAGCTCTATATCGTCTCGTCACTTTGAATCTGGGGAAGATGTCACATTCGACACTTCATACAAAATATAATGTCTGGACAGATATTGGGTCACTCGCCTTAAAGTGTCCAACGCGGCAAATTCTCCTTTTTTTCCTGGAGCGCTTTAAGGCATAGATACGATTATTCACTTCTCTCTCAATGCATATAACTAACGAGCATTGTTGTCCAGACTGGACCCCCGACACGTTCAGGACGGCCTCCACACGTCTCCTCGGCTACGCTTTGCTTTCATTGGACATCCTTCCCTGTTTTTTTCTGCCGCCGCCCAGTTAAGACTCTTCCCTCCGCTAACTGAAGCGGTCAATAAATTAATCGAACATTTACAGTATGTGCCATCAGATCAGATGTACAGCTCAGACTGCAGACACTCGATTCTACGAAAGCCGTGACGTGTCCTGAGATGAGAGCTTGAGGGGGGTCGGGTTACGTTCACTTGAAGCTACTATGAGGAACTTTAATGTTGTGTTGATTGTGGCGCTCCCTGTGGACAGAAGTGGTAGTGTTTCCGAGCGCCAGGTTTTTTGGATGTATGCATGCATACTGGTCTGGATGTAAAGTAGATGTGAGAGTTTGTGTTCCTGCCTGCATGCTTCCCTTGCATGTGTCTGTACATCATCTTCGTATCATCTACAATGTTCTTTTGTCTTCGGGAATCATCCCCAATGTGCAGTTATCTGGGTTTCTTTTTGTTTCAGCGGTTTGCCTTCCCGATGATTCTTCAACGCTGTCCGAGTCCAGCGGCGTCCTGGCTGTCCTCCATGCTTCTGAGGGTGACGTAGACGATGGGAACCAGGCCCTGGACGGAGCCCAGCGAGCACAGCAGCCAGTCGGGGTCGGCCCGGCTCAGGACCCGCAGGACCTCGCCCTTGTTGAAGCTCAGCTGGCCGGGCTCGGTGGCTATGTGGTGACACAAGGCTCGCACTTCACTGAAGGGACGACAGAGGACACGCAGAAAATCTATTAGTGGACGGACGGAAAATCACGGTGACTCATTTTGATAATAAGATAAGATAATCCTTTTAATAATCGCTTTAACGTTGAAGGATTCGTTGGTTCTTAGAGACTCATTTGACGGACCATTCTTTGAGCTCTCTTCTGAAGTATGAAACTGGATGACTATGTTACCATGGAGACTTTTGTCTGGCTTCAGTTGGTTGGGTTGTCGTTGGTGGAGGCGGGGTTTGGGTGTGAGTGGGCGCTGCTGGAGGCTCCGCCTTCTTCCCTGTTCCTAATGTCTGAGCTACGAGGTCAAGAACGGACCGGTCCAGAGAGAGCCAACCTGACGGTGGCCTGGGAGAGAAAGACACAATGTGGACACAGGAAAGGGACATTTTCAAAACAGCTTTATCTCTTATTATCAGCAACCAATCCCATGAAAAGACACATACTCACAATGTGTTAGTCCGGCTCTTAATTGAAGATAATGTGGAACACGGTTTTGAGCGCTCAGTTCAAGACATTTTTAGGCTTTCACGAAGTGTAAACACTGTGAAAAGGTTAAAGTTGTAAAACGAAAACACGGACAATTTCCAGACTGGACAACGCCGTGGTAGCGACCTGTCAATCACTGTAAGCCCCGCCCTAAAGCATCCCCTGCTTTATGGTCTGTGTGACTCTAAATGGACCATAATGTACTAAATGAACATCATGCTGGATTGAAGAAGACTTGAAACTAGAGATTGAGACATAAACTCATGTTTACAATGTTTACTGAGGGAATAAATCAAGAGAGAAGTAGAGTAATTTTCTATAGACTTCTATACAACCAGAGGAGTCGCCCCCTGGTGGACATTAGAGAGAATGCAGCTTTAAGACACTTCTGCATCGGCTTCACTTTTTCTGTCTGGAGGTTGCCGCCTGGTTCCTACTGAAGAAGTGAATCTGTAAAAACAGCTCAAACACGTAGTTTAATTTAGAAAAAAAGCTCAAGTGATTCCTGAAAACAGCTGGGCAGTTTTTCACTCAAAAAGTTATCCAACAACTTTAATCGTTGTTGGATAACTTTGCAGGCTTTGGATTCACACACGATGCTTGTTAGTAGATTAGTTCATTGTTGGTTTTGTTTTTTTACGAGATTTGTTGACGATTGAAGATCACCAGACTCTTTTCTTTTACACTCACCTGGTCTTCTGAGCTTTTGCTTTCTGTTCAGCTGCCTCCACTCTGGAAGGAGATCCGACGCTGGATCCAAAGAGCCTGCCCCAGCGCAGACTCTGCCCCTGTGAGGGGCTCTCCTCCTGGGCTGCAGCTTGAGCTCCGGTCCCTGTACCCTCCGGAGGTTTTGCCTCTTTCTCCTGGTTGAGGACAGAGTCTGGCGGGCTGCCCATCCACGACGGCCTCCCACTGGATCCGGCTGACTGCCCGCCGGAGCTGCGGCTGCTGCTTTTCCTGCTTCTATGCCCCTCCCCTTCTTGGCTCGACTCCGCCCCCTCCACCACTCCCTCTCTGGCGGGCGGCAGCTGCTTCTGTCGTCTCTCCGATGACCTCCTCCTTTTCTCCGTCTTAACAAACTTTGACCCCTCCGCTGATTGGTCGATGTAAACCTGGGAGGACTGCATGAGCTGGTACCACCAGCCCGCCTGTCTCTCCTGCCGCTGACGCCCCTCCTCCGCCACATCCTTCTCTTTCTCCTTCCTCCTGTCCTTCTCCTCTCCATCCTCACCGTCTCCTTGGCTCTCCTGTCCCACGCCTTTCATTCTCTGCCCGCTCATCCCCCTCTCCTTCCACAGATTGGCAAACCCGACCTCCATCGTCGCCGGCCCGCTAACAGTCCCGACCGTCATGCTCTCGGTTGTCCCCCCCTCGGTCCTCAACCTTGGTTTCGCTCCGGCTCCCTCTGCTCTCGAGCCGACCCCTTCCATCCTCGGCCACGTTCCCTCTCGCCTCAGGCCCGGCCTCTCTCTCCTCGCCGCCGCACCGGAGTCTCTGACCATCTCGCTCACGGTGGTGCTCCAGCCCCTCATGAGCTGGAAGGTGGAGCGGGTCGACCGGTCGACGCTCTGGCCTGCAGAGCAGAGCTGCTCCTTGCGGCGGAGATGCTCCTGGCCCTTTTGGAGGAGGTGCGGTTCGAACAGCAGGTCCAGGTCAAACGGGAGCAGCGACAGCGGCTGCAGCAGGAGGAGGAGCTCCTCGAGGAGCGGCTGGCACGCCCCCTGCGACAGGGGGAGGAAACCCCACGGGCTGTAGTGTGCTGCTACAATGTCTGAGGAAAGAAAAACAAAGCGACGAGATTCAGAAGAAGACCACGTGCACATATGGACATCAAATAAATATCTGGTATCTGAAGATAAATGATACCAACTGAGTCTCACCTTCATGTGTGTAGAGGTGATTGAACCAGAACTCCAAAGATTTTAGGCTGAAACGTAAGAAACGATGAGCGTGAACTAAAATAGTGAAGCTGCAGTCAGAGACAGAAACTCATTATGAAGCTGTGTAGAGACGAGAGCAGCTCTTCAAAGACCCTGACCCCCCCCCCCCCCAGGATGAAAAGCATTATTGACAATGACAGTAAAAACCAGGATTAAACGAAAAGGACTCACTTGAGCAGGCCGAAGATGAAGGCGTTGAGCCTCATGCTGTGGCTCGTGAGCTCCGAGTACTGGCTCACCTTTGAGAACAAGCTGTGGAGAACACGAGTGGACGGACCTGACGGAGACAAAACGTAAAGAAAAACATCATCACGGTGTTGTATGTTACCCACAAGCACCTTATTGTGCTGCAAACCAAACAGCCATGTTGTGGCTTATTTCTAAAGGCAGGCGGGTTATGGAAAACAATAATGATCTCCTGTGGATTCTGCAGGTCCTGATGTTATTTAAAGCTGCACTCAGCGTGGAGCCGATACTGATCGTTGCAGCCGTTCTAACTTGCCCTCAGCGCGAGGTGCTCACCCAGCTGCGTGGAGGCCTCCACCAGGCTCCAGGGCTGACAACGCCGCTGTCCGATGATCAGGTCCAGCACGTAGGCCTTCAGGCCGTCCTGCAGCACCTCGTGCAGGGCCGGGCACAGGTACTTCAGGATGAGGTGGCCCACGTTGGGACTCACCCAGCTGTTCCCCAGCTTGGCCTGCAGAGAAACATTAAAGGAAATGAAAGTGGAACTAATCAGGGAATTTGGGAGGCAAGGTGTGGGATCAAAAGTACAGGAGGACGGAAAACTTCTGGTCCTTTTTGTTTGCCAAAGCGGCGTTTGTCTGTGTAGATAAGTACAATGTTATGTGAGTGTACAGTCATCGACAAGAAAGAGAAAGTAAACACAACATCTGTTTGCTCAAGTCTTCAATCAATGAATGACTGGTGATAGGCTGCTGCCCTTTTCTTTTCAGTCTCATCGGCTCTGAGCAGATGAACACATCATGTGACAGAAATTCAGTTTCCTGATAGAAGCTGTCGATGAAGGGAAGACTCACAAGAGACCAATTCAATTCCTCAGAAATGTTTGTGGTGGTTCCATGGTGCGTGTGCTGTCAACCTAAAGCCAGGACGGCTGTTGTATTTTAGAAACATTCGATTTGTTTAAATTCTGACAGCAATCGAGAAAAGAATCAGCTGTCAGGAGCATGATAAGCCCGTCCAATCATTTCAATCGTAGTCATCAAACCAAAAACTCCCACCTTCACGTCTGAGTCCCGACTGGTGCCGAAGTGTGCCACGATCAGATCCACTGCTGTGTTCACGGCTTTCACCAAACCTGAAGGAGGTCAAGGAGGAAAGAATAAAGAGTTCCTTGATTGTCCTTTTACAAGTAAACAGTGTCTTTGCAGTGAATGTCACTTGATACAAGCATCTTCTCTTTGAAATATTCTACTAAATCCATTATTTGGATATCTATACATTGAAACAATAATCGATGTCTCTCTGAGACATTACGCTGCACGCAATCAACCATACACTGCCGCAATTCTGCAATTACTCGCACACAAACCACGTCTGGAAAAGATCTCTGCCGATCTGCGTTTTATAGTGTACGCCTTGCACGAACTCGGTCCCGGAGGAAATAGCGATATATTGTACACTTTCTAAATTTGAATCGATGTCTCCCTAAGACATTACGCTGCACGCAATCAACCAAGCACCTTTCAAAGACATCACTTCCCTCCGTGTTCTGCCTCTCAACGCTGCACGATTCTAAGAATCCTTGTAGTGCAGCGTAGTACAACCGAGCAACTCCCTCCGCTGAGTAGAGCCGCCTCAGAGACACAACGCGAGATGATGTGATGAGATGCGTTTCATTACATCTCCAGCTATCTATTTTTGACTTCCATGAAAGTCCATGCCGTTGTTTAAATATCAATTATATTACAAAATAAATCTGATAATATCTACAACCAGGTCTCGCCGACAGTGCTCCAATATAGAAGCTTGTGTTTGAACAGTCAGTCGAGTTCAGTACTGTCAAACTCAGAACCTTTTTTGAAGCAGGGACTAAAATTGGAACTAGTTTTCCGTACTAAATTTCCCATAATAAAGTTATTAAGTTCCCTGAGTTCCTAAAAAGGATCCTGGAAAAGTTGACACGGTCAAAGAGAAGCTGCATCAAAACTCAGAGACAGCAGCGAACGAACGCAATGAGCTCCAAGAAACACGACAACAGTTGACATTTAGTCACGTGGCCGTCTAATACTCAGGGACATCTCGCTGTCACCGTCGATCAGATCCTCACCTCTCTTCTGCGTCAGGTCCACAGAGATGTGGTTCTGTGAGGAGGAGCTGCAGGAGGAGGAGGAGGTGGACGCGTCGGGGGAGAGGCAGAACTCCTCGGGAGGCTTCTCGGTCATAGAGAAGTAGTCCGGCAGGAAGTCGCTGTAGATCTGCTGCAGCTTAGCGGATTGGCTCGCTGCTGGGACACACAAACACAGACGGTCAGCCGCACTTTTTAAAAGCACGCGACGTTGTTAGGGATCCTTAAGAATTCTTTCTCTGCACCTCGAACTCCTTCACAAAGCACTACAGAAAATACCAAGTATTCAAGCCTATCGCCATCATCCTGCATTCCTTCCAACACTGTCAGTGAAATCATGAGCACCGTTGAGGCGTCCCAGCGCGTGGACGGAGGGGGCCGAAGGGAAATCGAACACGTTCCGTCTGGCGGGTCGCGGTCCCCCGCCCCTCCTGGGTTCCGGGTTACCAGAGAGGGAGCCCGATCCAGCGGAAGAGGCCCTCTCCAGTCCCAGAGGGTTTCGACGGCGGTACTCCCTCCACTTGAGAGCCTGGGGGGAGAGGTGGTGCGCTGAGGGGGAGGAGTTATGGTCGTGATCAAAGGGGTCGGGGGTTAAAGGATGGATTATTGAGTAGATGGACAAAAAGAATATGTGGGAGGAAAGAGGAGGAGGAAGAAGAAGACGGGCAGGTGGGGGAAAAAGGTGAAGGAGGAGATTCAAGTCCATGCATGAAGGGAGAGAAGAAAGAGAAAAGAGACAACAGTAAGAATGTACAAGAGCTCAGCAACACTGAATTACACAGAACGGACAACCAAGCTAGCTAGTGCAGATGAGGTTTTTCATTCTTTTATCTGATCGTCCATGTACAAAGTTGATGTAACATAGTTTACTTTTGATGTAAAGAGGCCGATAGTTGCACGAAAGAAAATGTGCAGCGATTAAAGAGGACCACAACAGGAAAGATGGCCGCAGTTATAAAGTTGAAAGAAAAAGGTGGAAAAACAGTAAAGAAAAATCCAGTGGTAAAAGTGCACTGCAACTTGTGAAACGAGTCCATGATCTGTGTTCTGTGTTCAAGTGGTTAAAGATGAAGACACTTAAATAAGATGGTGACTGATTTGCATCTTTAAGGAGGCAATCTTTTGATTTCGATAAATGTCTGTCCATCGCAGAAATGAGGTAACATGATGGGGAATGAGCCGATGGCCCACTGATCAAAGTATTGCAATATTTATGTATTTGTAGTATCACTGGTTTTCATGGTGATATTCATGGGTAAAAATGCTGTATTTCAGTCATTTGTTGAATTCAACAAATGACTTTCATAAATGTTCCATGGACTCAAGCCTGTGATTTTGGCTTTTATCAGACACAGAGACGTTTCAGTCTTCGCTGAGTCTTCACTTTGTGTGTTAATAAAGCAAAACTTGAAAAGTAGCTTGAAGAGTTTTGAAGTTTGATTTGTTGCGTTTTTAATAAGCCACGCAACTAAACACCTCAACGTCAATGTTGCTGATCCTTTATGTCTGAATTTTAGGATTTCAACCTTTGTTTTCTTTAAAAGCAGCAGCGTTGTCTCGTGAGAACATCCTCTGAGTAATTCTGAAAGGACACACATTTAGAACCTACCATTATGAGTTCTGGCTCCAGGTGCTGTGCTTCCCTCCACGTGTTTTCCAGACTCCACGCAGCCCAGCGGGCTCAGCGAGTCAGTGTGGAGAGCCGGTAAACTGGGCAGAGCTCCATGATGGAAACAGTGGCCCTGCACCGCCGGCAGCATCGGCGGCACCGTCCCTCTCTTCACGCCCAGGGATGGAGGTAGAGTGGTTGGCGGTAACGACACCGAACCCCCTCCCTGCTTTCCCGTCGGTGGGGAGCGCAGGGGGCCGAGGCCCGCCGAAAGCGGGCAGGAGAGGCTGTGTTGCGGCTGAGGGCTCGGGGTGCAGGTGGAGCAGGACCCGGAGCTGGGCGCCTCATGCAGCCGCACCGGGGAGTAGCTCCCGAGAGGCGAGGGTCGAACCGATCCAGGCGGAGGGGCTGCTGCTGCAGCCAGATCCCCCTGGTACCTGAGCACATTTTCAGCTGCATCTTCACTGTCCTCACCCACCGGATCTCCAGAGCCAGAGCCAGAGCCAGAGCCGGAGCCAGAACCAGAGCCGGAGCCAGAACCAGAGCCGGAGCCGGAGCCAGAGCGGGCCTGCATCCCAGAGATGTAGCCTGTGAGCAGGGGCAGCAGAGGCTTGGGCTGCGGGGGTTTGGAGGCGAACTGGTGGTGGAAGGTGAAGGGCTGGATGGGGAGGGTGGTGGGCCGCTGGTCCTTACTGTAGCGGACCACCGCCGGGCGGCTGTCTGAGGAACTGGAGAGGCCACCTGCATGAGAAGAAGAGGGACGGCGCGGATGGAGAAAAGATGGAGGAGTCACATGGACAGAGAAGAGAGAAAAAATAACTGGTTAGCTTTTCTGCGGTAACATTTTAAAAGATCCCTTTGATCTGACAGCGACAAATAAATAAATAAACCTTCCTGAAGGTAGGATTCAATAATAACAATATCAGTAAAGTCATAATCATGATAGTAGTATAACAATAAATGATAATACTGGTAAAAGTAAAATAATAACAACAGTAAAATACTACTCTTATGACTCTAATAATGATAAAAAATACTACTACTAATACTAAAATAATAATGATGATACTAATAAAAAGTACCAACAAAATAATAAGAATAATAACGATATCAATAATATAAATAATAAGAATAAAAACAATACGATTATTAGAAATACAATAATACAATAATGACTAAACAATGATGAATCGCTTCGTGTTTATATTGTCAGGAAAACGGTCACAAATATCCGCTTCACAATTTCCCAAAATGCAGTATTTACTCTTTACAGCGATATAAAGTAGGAACCGGTGAATAAACTACGAAATCATTAACTGTTAATTTAACTGTATGAACATGGAGGTAAAAACAAATACAAAGACCAACACAGAAAACTGCCCCGTCATGAGTCACAACAGCCTGCATCACAGACAACCATGCCACAGATCAACACTGCGCTGACAGGCCAATGTGCACACACACACACACACACACACACACACACACACACACACACACACACACACACACACACACACACACACACACACACACACACACACACACACACACACACACACACACACACACACACACACACACACACTAAACCTGAAGGCCCTGCGTCAGGAGGGACACCGGCGAGGAGAAGCCTTTTTTCCTGCACTTGTTCTCTGCCACTGAGTCAATGTGTGTGTGTGTGTTTTACTGTGTGTGTGTGTGTGTGTGTTCCTCGATCCAGTGCAGTGGAGGACAGATAGCGCGTGACGTCGAAGACATTGCGCAAGCTGTTTTGTCGCCCTAAAGGCCGGCCCACCGGTGCCACCTGAGCCGGGTGCAGTGGCGTCTCTCGGCCACAGAGGGCGACGTCGAGCTGATGGAGGAACACCACGGAGGAGGGAGGAAGGGAGGAAGGGAGGAGGGAGGAGGGAGGAACACCACACACCCAGCAGGCCTTAGCTCACACTGGGGGTGGAGGATGGAAACACTCTCCGACTCTCTTGCTCCGTCATCCCTCTAATTGCCATTTCTTTCCCCCCACCCTCTTCCTCTCTTTTCCTCTCCACACCCACCTCTCCTCGCTCCCTTTTCCATCTTCTTCGTCTTCCCTGCCTCCTCTCGTTCTCCTCAGCTCCCTCGATGAATCCGTCACAGGCAGCCGAGGCTTCGCGTTGGCATCATTAGCGAGGGAGCTGCTTGCTGCGGATGAAGCAGCTGAAGTCTGATGAATAATATATGTGCGGAGGCGCTGCACAGCGAGTCGTTATGATCTGGAATCATCACAGTCTCAATGAAGACGGTGTCACAAACTGAAGAGGATGTTTTACAGGCAAATGTCTTTGTCATCCACATTATCAGTTTCTGCTCCAGTCAACTGACAAGACACCATTGAACGGCTCAAAGCAGGCGCTCTATTGAAACTGGTGCACTGTGGGTAGAAATGCAATCTGCAGCAGGAGGCAACTGTTAAACATGAAATAAATGAATTGCAGGAGTTGAAAGGGTTAAGTTGACGTTGTTTTTTTTCCATAAGCAGCTTAAGAATGCATCCTTATATTCCTGCATGCTGACCTACATGGTTGGAAGAGTCACGGTTGGAAGAGTCAAGAGAATAAAACAACCACTCCACAACCTACAGCACACATCCAGTGTAAATGAAGCAGGAGAGTGTTTCTTTACTGGTGGAGGCTGGTAATGGTGACCCGAGGGCAGGATGGCTTACTTCTTATGTGATGCTTTTTAAGGGAGAAGTCATGACGAGATTGAACTTTATGCTTCTGGGGCGTGAAAGGAAAAAGGGCAGATTTATAATGCAGCTCAGTTCAGGTGATCGGGTTTGTCCAAAAGCAGATTTGTCCAAATATTGTAGATAAAAGAGAATTGTCTGTGTTGAAATGTTCCTGGGATGATTCTGGGAGCTCCAGCCTGTGTCAAAGTGTAAACGAGGACAGCTGGAGCTGGGACATTCCTCTCTCTGCTCTTATTCCAGAGGAATTCCAAGCACTCCCAGTTTGTGTTCGTCTACCCAGACACACACACACACACACACACACACACACACACACACACACACACACACACACACACACACACACACACACACACACACACACACACACACACACACACACACACACACACACACACACACACACACACAGCAGGCAGCTGAGACTCAGCTTCAACAACTCGACTTCCAGGATTTGATTTTAAGATGAACACATTCAACGATTCTGTACTTCTTCCATGTATTTGTACAGCTAACTTCTACATATTACAAACAAACTGGACATCAAAAACACTTCCTGTTTACCTTTTTTCCAGGACAAGCAGCATTCATGAATCACCAAGCAGCAATACGGAGTCACAGAATTATAATACATTTTCTTGCTTTGTTATGACCGACTGCTCTTCTGCTGCCACTAACTGACTCCTCTGCATATTTCAACGGTGCTAACAGTCATTAATTACGTCCTCACACACAAACAATGGCAGCTGCTGCTGGTCCCCATGCTGCATTTAGAGGCCCGGACTAACATCATCGCCTCACATCGCCCGCGTCTGATATGATGATACAAACACGAAACAAAGCAGCGCTCGCAGACCCTTTTCACCACTTAGCTGTGGAAATAGGTGTGCGTTGGAATGATCAGCTGAGATGGAGATGATTTAAATCGTTTGCCTGCTTTCCTAAACTTCCGTTTCTCCTCTCAAGCACTGATGAGCTTAAACTGAGCAGCCTTTAAAAGACAGTCTTTTTCCTCAGGAGTTGATGGAGACCAAAGAAGAGTAAAAAAATAGTTAATATATGACTTAATGCTAATGTTGCTGATGCCCGGAACACCTTAGACAACTGTCTAAAGCGTTATTTATCGCTGTGCAATGTCCCTGTTAAATAAAGCAACGAGTAAATACATCTAGTGAGCGGTGACGTACCTTCGGCCCTGGCCCGGGTCTCCCTCGCCCCCTCCAGGTGTCGCTCCGCGCTGCCTTGACTGTAACATCTGGTGAAGGGTACAGGCGACAGGCTCTGACAGTCGATCTCCGAACGCTGCTCCAGGATCGGAGAGAACTCCAGAGAGGAGTGGGAGTGGGTGGAGTAAGTGGAGGAGAACGCGTCTGCAGCTGCTTTCTGCGACGGCGAACCCCCCGAGCCTCCGTTTCTCCGCTTGCTCCTCGCGATCTCCGCGAAGGAGGTGACTCGCGGAGGAGGGGGCGGCGTCGGGGCGGCGCCCTCGCTGAGCCGGACGGGGCAGCTCAACATGCGCTCCAGAGATCCGAGCCGGGGGGGCGGAGACTTGTCCAGGTTGCGGTCGTAGCTGCGAGAGCGGGGGCGGCTTCCCGAGGAGGCTCCGATCGCACCGCGAACGACCACGGGAGGGGAGACGTTGACATAGACCTGGCCTTCAATCGCAGCAGGAGCACCGTCGGCTCCAACGGCCACCTGCTGGTTCTTCTTCTCGTCCGCCTCGTCCTCTTCGTCATCCTCATCATTACCACCACCATCATCTCGCTGAATGAGGAGGGATAAGGAACAGACAGTCAGATTTTCTCGTTCAGTTCATCAGATAAAACAGATTACTAGCCATGGTTTGGAGGTCAGATTACTCATCGGTATCGGCCCATATTTGCCTCGTTGACCGCTATCGGCCCATATTTGCCTCGTTGACCGCTATCGGCCCATATTTGCCCATATTGCCCATATTTATGCCATAACTACAGTAAATTAACTAAGTGTGGTACACATAACATTACCCAGTTTGTGAACATCCCACTGTGGACCCCATTGAATATCCTGTTGAATTGATATTAAATTGTTAAAACTGGTGAGGTAGGATTCTCCACTCACCCTAGACGACTCTCCATCTTCGTCCTCTTCCTCCACACCCTCCTCACCAGCTCTCTGCCTGAACAGGAAGTACTCGTTGGGCTGGGTCGGGGTAGGGCTGCCTTTGCTGTGCTCGTCGGAGCAGCTGTTGACCGAGGAGCCCGCGGGGCTCGGGGACGACTGGGACGACAGGTCGCAGGTGACCAGCTTGTAGTAGTTCTGGGTGGCGATGACCAGGCGGGCTTCACTCTGCAGACAGGAAGCGAGGTCTCCGGACGACCCAGAGTGCGGAGGGTGGTAGGAGTTGCAGTTGGCGTCGAGGTCGAGAGCCCCCTGGTGCTCCACGGCGCACGAGCAGGTGGAGGAGGTGGACAGGTGCGGCTCACGGATGAGAGGGAAGGCGCTGCCGAGGCAGGAGGGCTGTTGCTGCGATAGGGGAGGTTCAGTCGGGGAGGTGTGAAGGTCCAGATAGAAAGCCCCTCCTGTGGAGTCTCGCTTGTTTCCCGGTGGATCAGAAACAGACGAGGTGCGGGAGTGGTCGGTGGAGCTGTTGAGGTTGGTGTGCCCGGAGGCCGGTGGCTTCTCCGGTATACTGTTGTTCATCTTGTTGTAAATGGCGCTGAAGTTCACCAGCACGCCGTCCGAGCTGTTGCAAGAGGAGTCGCTGCCGTAGCCCTGCTGGCACTCCGAGAAGGGCTCCGAGAAGGCTTCGGGGAAGTGCTGCGGGTAGTTCTGGGAGAGCGCGCAGCAGGAGCAGTGCTGCGTGCAGCAGCTGGAGGAGCTTCGCCCGCACCTCATGGGGTGGTCCTCGTCTTCTCCGTCGTCATCGCCCCAGTCCTGCTCGCCGCAGTCCATGGACATGTTGGAGCCGCTGCTGCCGAGGCGCAGCTGGCTGTCCAGCCCCAGGATGTCCAGGTCCTCCAGGTGGGCGGAGAGATTGGAGGCCGCCGCCCTCAGGGACTCCCGACGGCTCCCGCCCACCGACCGGTGCAGAAGGAAGGGCTCAGAGGCAAAGCCAAGGTCGTGTAAGTGGAAAGGAGCCATCCCGTCGTTGAGGGCGGAGTTAGTGTCACTGTGGAGGTGAAAAGAGGAGTCCTCAAGGTAACCACTGAGGTTGTCGCCATCCTCCTCCTCCTCTTCTTCTTCTTCATCCTCGTCCTCGGTATTCAGCAGGAATGGATTATGACGCAGCGGATTCCTGTTCCTCGGTTTGGCTCTGGGCAACGTGTGAGCAGTAATCAGCTGGTCCTCTGAATTGCTCGAGGTAAACGATGAGTCGTCACTTGCCGTGCTGCCTCCCCTCCCGCCGACCTTCCTCTCTCTCCTCCCCCCTTTTGTGGAGGTCCAGGAGCCGCTGGAGGTCTGGATCAGGCTGCTGTAGAGCAGAGCCTCTCTCTGAAGGACGTCTCTCTCGGGGAGTGACGTGGTGCGACTCAAGCCCAGGTTCTCCGGTGGGATGAACTGGTTGCCCCTCTTCAGCGAGATCCCGCAGCCACCCTGCCGCACGCCGGACACCTGGCAGTGCACCAGGGGGATGTGATGCACGATCAGGGTCTCGCCTGACAGCTTAGGAGGGCTGTCCATGATCCGGAGGGAGGGATGGAGTAGAGGGAGGCCCTGTGTGGGTGACGGGAGGAGGTGGATGATGTGGTTTGTGGGGAGTTGAGTTCACTCTCTGTGTGCCGGGCCCAGCTCTGCAGGGCTGCCAGGGATTTGGAAGGAGAGGTCATGGAAGTCAACACCGTGGTCAGAGTGGTACATCTGGAAAATACAGAGAGGCAGAAAGAGGAGAGACGTTATGGGCAAATACAGGAACCAAAGGGTGGAGGCCACATGGTCGTGAATCATAGAGAGTCCAGGAAATACAGCGATCAGTAAGACTACATTAGGTAATTTCCTCATGCCCAATATTCTCATGTTTTAACCTCAGTTGAGACTAATAAACATGGATTTTATATTATATTCCTCATTGTCATCACATTGTTTTGTGCCTCATTGATTCATTTTTTTGTGTTTAATATTTTGACAGGAAATATTGAAGTCAAGTTGCCCAAAATAAGCTTCTTATCTAAAGTAGCGACAGTAACAGTACAGAACTACATCCTTAGTCTCATCTGTGCAGTGATGTGCAGGGTGAGTCATCCACACACACACACGCACACGCACACACACACACACACACCCACCAAGCAGCTGACTCTTAAACAGGGCTATGATCTCATCCCGATCCGCATATAACACCCTATCAATGACACACACACGCGGAGTACAGCAACAATTTCCGTCACCATCATCTGTCGCACCTTAAATGAAAATAAGAATAAAATAAAACCTACAATTCACATATTTTTCCTCAAATTATTGGTTCAGTTAAAGTGAAAAAATGTCGAAATACTGATGAAGCTTTATTCTGCAAAGTTAAAGGTGTGATATGTCGTGGTTTTAGATGTCAACATAAGAATGAAATGGAGTAAACAAATAACTTCCATCTCATGCTCGTGGAGTTATTTATACTTGTTTTTTTTACAGTTAATGTGGTATTTTGGAGGGATTTTTCATAATTTTTATCAATTCTCCAGTGGTAAAAAATAGTTTAAATTTAGCACCAGATCTGTGTCACAAATAGAATAATGAGACATAAGCGAGCATGCAAATAGCCGTCATATACATCAGTCATAACGTTTTAAGGCCGTACAATTTATTTTAATTGATTTATGAATTCTTATCTCTGATTTAAGACAAGAACAACTTGACACACACTGCTGCATCTCAAAATAATCTCCAGGTTTCCGGCTTCCAGATGATGTGCACCACTATTATGTGGCATCTACATGTACTGTTGACCTGCTATCTCCCACTAAACGTCCCCTGCCCCCCCTTAAGACGGCTATATATATATATATATATATATTCTCTGTCTTCTCTGTCTTCGCTGGTACCACAAGTCTAGGGCTGCAACCAACAATTATTTTTATCTTCTATTGATCTGTCGATTACTTTCTCAATTTATCGATAAGTTGTTTGATCTTTAAAATGTCAGAGAAGTGTTTTCCAAACGCAAGAAGACATCCAAATGTTTTTGTCCACAACTCAAAGATATTCAGTTTACTGTCATAGAAGAGTAAAGAAACCAAAAAATATTCACATTTAAGAAGCTGGAATCAGAGAACTTTTACTTTTGTTTTCCTTAAAAAATGACTCAAACTGATAAATAAACGATCAAAATAGTTGGCAATTAATTTAATAGTTGTTAATAATAATAATAATAATAATTTAATAATCCTATCTGGAAGAACATTTCCAGATAGGAGTTGACACCTCTGACCTGTGCTAATAAAGGTAATCACATTACGTCCTCCACCGCTTAATTTAAATATACAAAGATGACCCTGATCAGATTTAATAGCTTTTGCAGGTCTGGCATTCCTTAATTAAAAGTCCAAGTAGCAAAAAAAAATGACCTCAGAAATGTGTCACTTTACAGGAAACGTTCTCCCGATGCATGATGTCATACATTCATACACACGGCTGCTTAGCATGCTGTGGTGGTGCTGGACTCAATGCACTTCTTTACACAGATGCATTTTGGCTGCCAGACGACTCAAGTATTCAAGTACACACACGGAAAGTGAAACAGAGGAACTTGTGAATGGGACCATTGAATAGACTCGGCCATTATGCGCCCTTGTTCTGAACACCACAGCCAGAGGAACCGTCCACACACAGCTTTATATACAGGGGGCTTTTCATGCTGAAACATGCAAATAAACTAGCAGGAATTTATGCAAATTATCTGACCATAGGGCACAAATACACACAAATACAAGTTGCACTCATTACCACATCTCGCTGCATGATTGATAAAAGTCAAAGAAAGAAGAAGTTTAAAGATGATGTTGCTGAGATCCTCAGCAGAGAGTACAGGTCAAAACTATCCTTCTCCCCTTTAAGCCAACAATAACAGCTCTGAGATCTGTGTCATTACCAGATTACAGCGGATCAGATCGGATAACGGGTTAACGAGAACAAAGGAGCAGAGCCGGGCCAATCAAATTCAATTTCCCACGCAACATCAGAAACCCTGAGCCAATCAGGGGGAGGCATGCTGCGGGAGACACGACATGAGAGACAAAAAAACAACCAAAAACAATCCAGGGAGGAAAAATGATGAATGTGTGATAAACACAATGAAGTACTCATGGCAACCAAGGAGAAACGGACACATGAATGCCTTCAGACTTAGCTTTGACACTTTTTGATACTATTTCTGGATTTGATGCAACTTGTAAATGCTTGTGTAAACCAATGGCGTCGACATGTTTCAGGTTCAGCTCATGCACAAAGAGGGTTTCCGTTGTCCTCACCTGACCAGGTACAATACAGCATTCACAGTTAACCTCAACATGCTCTTTTCTAATCGTGTCACCTAAAAAGTGATAAAATTAGAATTACTCAGAATCCGCAACATGTTGAAAGAACATGAAGAGAAAAGGAGAAGAGAGAAAAGCCACCAGGGTTGTCTCTCCATGTCAATACTCTGATAACTAGGGATTCATCGAGGGTTCTCGTAAGAGCCAATTAGCGTTGAGTTTTCTCCACTAACACGTCCTTAAAGGGTTCTTTTGGAAATCCCACATTATCGTATGTCATCCTGAGAGCAAGGTGGGAAATTGAGCTATTTATGAAACTAACACACACGCTGAGGGGGGAAAGGGAAACCAAAGCCGTAACAAAGGACATCCTCTCTCTTATATCATTAGGGCTGAACTTCCAGGAATAAGTCTGAGCCCGGGAGGGAGGAGGGGATCCGAGAGGAGGAACTCCCCAGCCGGGCCGAGACAGACGACGCAGCCGGGGAGACGCCAATTACCCATGATGGATGCGGTCCACGCTCACTGTGGGACTGGTGTTCAGTGAATGCAATCGTGTGACTCGTTGTAGAAGACAATGGGGAAGAAGACAACATCTGTGTGTGAAGGCATCGTCCATAATGTTGTTGACTGAACAAATGTGTTTGTCCTGAGATTTCTGCCATCAGAACTCACATTCAAACTCCCACGTTCATCCAAACTTCATTCACAAACATTTCCAGCTTAAAATGTTCATCATAATTTATCAAATGATACCATTTGACAAAATGACATCGTACTACCTCTCTATGTTATGTCTGTTTTGATAAATAAACTAAAAGCATCCTTGCATCTCCACTTTCTTTCTGATAAGAGCAAAACATATTTTTAGTTTTTTGTTTGTAAATGTTTCTAGTCAGGACCGGATTCACATTGAAATATAGTCATCATCATCATCATCGCCGTCACTGAACTCATTTTTCATGTATCCTCTGTTCAGAGAGTCTCTGTCTCCTGCAACAGTGGACCGTCTGTAGCTGTCTGATTGTTGAGGAACAGGCTCAGTGTGTGTGTGTGTGTGTGTGTGTGTGTGTGTGTGTGTGTGTGTGTGTGCGTGTGTGTAGAGCCGCTAACTGAATGAAAAGAGCTTTTGTTTGCTGCACACATTCGGTTTCTCGCAGCAGTGTCAACTGAAGCCTGACAAAAAGAGTCGGGGAGCTAAAAGAGGAGGGGCGCTGAAACTCAACAACCTTGAAGGTTTCCTTCTCTTGTCTCACATCACTGCCTGCAGCTCAACAAATGGCAATTTGTTAACAAGCAGCTATATTTTTTTCAACTAACACGGAAAAACACAGTGTGTCAATGAAATCTAGACGAATAAAGTGTAGAAAAAATTGAAAACAACCAGGAAATGACCCACGGTCACCGGTATGAAAAGTTGTCTGGGGGCCGTGAAGGTCTGACCCAAATGTCACGGTAATCCATCACATCGCTCCGGACTAAACGACTCACAGACCAGCGCTGGCACCCCTGAAGCTAGCTGCTAGCATGCCCGGAAAGAGATTCAGCATCTCAACTGTTTTGTATACGACTCTCTGTTCGTCTTTATTATTCTGCGTTCAACTAAAAGCCTCGAAGCACCACAGATGGCTCTGGATACTCGGGGTGGGGGGGAAAATCTATACATCATAGTATCGCGATATTTTGCGTGGCGATATTATATCGATGCACGGACGCCAAGTTTCGATATTTTATTATATAAACTATTTAAAAAGGAAAAAAAAATAAATCAAATCAATTGCTTTTTCAGTCCACTAGATGGTGCCGAGTTGTTTTCTGGTGAGGTCAGCAGAGGTGCCGGGTCTGGGGACATGATTTGAAGTTGAAAAAAGTAATAAATCGCAATATATGTGATCACAATACTCAGAATATTGCAGTATTGTGAAAGTATCGTGATAATATCGAAGTATCGCGATAATGTCGTGTCGCGAGATCTCTGATCGTTCAGCTACTCGTCGATACGGTGACGTGTGAAGCCTTGTTGATGCTTTTGGGATCCCTTTGCCTCCTTCACAGGTCAAAAGTCTGGGCCAGCGACAAGTCATCTTCGCTGCAGCTTAAAGGGATTCAGTTTATTAAAAAACTGTTTCTTTAAAAGTGCTCTATCAACATCAGTAACCGACCACACTGATGTTGGGTCATTAGTGGAATTACACCATCGATCGCTCTCCTACACTGGCCTCTTTGCTGCATTTCACATCGTGAGGTTCTGGGGTTTGCGTTGGCGGTTAGTGATACCGATGCTTTTTTTCTTCCAGAGCGGAAGTGAGCGGTGAACACGCAAAGTCGATCCCTTGAACTCCCGTGTGTTCTCAGCGAGCTGAAGATGAACACACGGCCCTGATCCCGGCTTCCTCTCAGGCTTAGTGACGGTGTTCTCCTCCTCAACAGCTCCTCTGCTTGAACTCGAAGAGCTTACAGACGCTTGCGTAACAGCCTTCAAAGCTTCTTTTGAGGTTTTTGAATTAACGGTATGCATCGAACTCTAAAATTCAGTACAGCCCGAGCAGATAAGCTGAATTCTTGCAAGACATGCAGATATAAGAAGCGTTTTTATTCTGTAGCAGTGAGCAGCAGATTATTAATTATGGTCTACATGGTACAGATGTCATTTTAAGAATCAAACAATTGAATTTTCTGGTTTCTCTCATTTTCCCTCCTTAAATGAATATCGTGTCACTTCATCTCGATTGGCTATAATGACTTGACTCATCATTGCAGCTCTATTTGACTGTAAAAAGAAAGTTTGCTGGTCGTATTATGCGTTATACCTTTTCTCCAGTGTTGTGGTATTAAAAGCAAGCTCGTTTTCGGTTTGATCTGAATCATTGCGATGAGTCTAGAGCTGCAACGATTCAATTAATTGCCAACTATTTTGATTACAAATTCATCTTGGGCTTTGGGAAACACTGATCGACATTTTTCATTGTTTTGTAACTTTTTATAGACCAGAAGAACTTATATTAGTCGAGAAAATGACAGTTAGAATAGTTGTTCGTTGCAGCTCCAGATGGTTTAAACGTCGGGATTAATAGTGTGACACTGCTGCACATCTAGGTTTACTTTTACACAAATAATACTGACTGCGTTAATACAAAAACATCACGAGGCAAATATCTTGTTTCTAAAGCTGCAGTTCTCTTCTTCCAGCCGTAATGCATCTCTCTCTCTCTCTGTGCTGACTCTCACTCTTCTCCTCTTTCTCTGGTCCATTTCCAAGCATCTCTCCCTCTCTTTACAGGCTTCTTTCGATCCATCATGCATCTCTCCCATCCCCCCCTTCAGCTGCACTAAATCCCTGCTCCCCTCTCTCTCTCTCCTCCAGTCTTCCATCCACTGTGTGCACTGCAGTGTTACTCGCCTCTCCTTAGCCCACTTCTGCCTCTCTGTTCGTCTTCCTCCCTCCTTCCATCTCTCCCCTCCCATGCTGCTGCACGCACAAATATGTCTCAACCAGGATGGACTGCAGAAGGTTCCAGCCAGATCGCCTCACAAGCCCACGGCATGTTAGTGTGGGTGGGTGGTGACCGGCACACTTCTCAGCCCAATCCCTTTGAGGGTCACTCTGGAAATACCCTGCTAGAGCCGACACTCGGTACCACCGCATGTCTACTTCCAACAGAGAGAGGCATCTCAATGGAACCACAAGAGCAATAAGGAGGCCGAATGCCTTGCTCAATAACTGCTGATTTGACTGTTTACACAGGAAGCAGAGGAGAGTGTTGACCCAACAACCTTCTGGTCACAGGCTTGGTTTGACCCACAAATGATTTCAGGCGGGCATTCTAGATGTTTACCAACTTAAAATGAGTCTTATTTGTGATGTATTGGCCATATGGTGAATCTATTGAATCTGAACACACCGCCCTATGTCATGGTGCATCAGCTTGTCTGGACTCTGAGCTTTTGCTGGGCTGTGAAGTTTGTCGGCCGTAATTAGTTCATTTTAACGAGAGATTTATCGTAATTTAAGAAGAGAAAACAGTGGTTGACACGGGAAACAATATCATGATATCGATTGAAGTAATTCAACTTATGTTCAACGTCTTTAACTGTGGTTCACAACTGTGGTTGGTGTTTGCTTTTCATGTATTTGTACTTTTGTTTCCACCGGCAACACGTTTCCGTTGTTGCCGGTGTGTACGTGTTTTTGAATGGCCATGGTTTCTGATGCAGCACATTGCCCTCATCGGCCACCGTACAAAACTCTGTAAACTGTATGTGTAACAACAACAATCACAAACCTTCAATAATAAATATCGTCATTTGGGATTTTGACTTGTTTAACACACACAGGTCTAATAGTAACAGTCATGGCGGCTCCGATCCGTTTGGCCAACACGCACAGTAGAAAGGCGCTGGGACCAGCGTACCCAATAAAATGCCATCAGGGCTGCAATTAATAGTGATTTTCATAAACTGTTGACTATTCCCCCCAATCAAAAGGTGAGTCATTGAAGCTACAAAATGTCTGAAAATATTGGAAATCATCATCACACTAGAGGACATCTTTAAAGTTGTTAAACCAATTTTATAAAATGAATAAAAGCTGCAATAATCGACAAGTTTGAACGTCTGAACGTATGACTGGGTGAGTCCTGCCTGTACTCCTTTCTGAGCAGAGCACTAATCTCTCCATCAAGCTGAACGTTTCTGCCAGTAACTGTGGAACTGCAAAGGCAGCAGAGAAGCAGATTCCGTGGAGCCAAATAATGAGGAAGCAGTGATGCATCCAGTGCAGCTTGAGGGATTTGTATTTCTATGCCACTTAACTATAATCACAATATTGAAATTTGTTCTGAACTTTAGCACATTTGTTGTACTTGCCGGCAAAAGTTGTTGCCTCTGAGTCTCCCTCCATATTTCGACCCTGATTCAGCAGTTAAACCACCAGCCATGATGTAATCACCAGACTGTTCAATTCCAGCCACCAGCACGGTGAGAACGTCCACAGTGTGTTGATGGTGTCCCGGCAGCTCTCAGTGCTCCTTCAGTCAGACAAATGAGCCCGAAATACGGAGCAGGCCCGGGCAACATTCATGTGCTGCAGCAACGCAACACACACACACACACACACACACACACCTCACTCTGGGTGCCTTTAAATCAGTGAGGCATTGCAGTCAGAGAGCCATAAAAGAAACAGAACTACCACAACAAGCCAGAGGGCAAGAACTGTGTGCCAATGTGTGTGACTCAAAAGCCCCAAAAAGGACAGCTGTTACATCCACCATGTACATATTTTACTTTCAGACACATAAATTATGGTCATGCACTGTGACTCAGAATCACAAAGCCAGCAGAGGAGGAAATATTCAAGATACCACGAAGTAAAAATACTCTCATGACATGTATGAGCAGCACAATGCATTTAAATAGGAAAAGCAGTAGTACAGTGGTGATGTTTTCATAAAGCTGAACGTCTAATGTCCTTTCACTTTGACTAGAGAACTCTATTACAACCAACAAGAAATCAACAGAAGTTTACCCACAAAATGTGTGCTTATTAAAAGTAAAAGTACTGTGTGCAGAGTTGGACTACAGTATGCATTAGTAAGCATCATTTTTATGCTTTAATTATAGTCCGAGTGACACTGGACTTTCCTCTGATTGGAAACAGAAAAGGACCCTGAACGGCTCCCTGAGGAACTCCTAAAAACCTCGACAATACTTTCACAAACCCGTGACAGAAATGTGTCAACGTCACAAGGTGGTTCATGTCCAGGCCAAACCATCACAGGCCTGCAGAGGGTTTACATGTCTCAGCTGGCTGAGAAGTCACACTGCAGTGTGACTAATACCAGTGGTTTCTTTAGGTGGTTGACACAAGGTTCAAGAGTCTGCAAAGACCACTCCTTTGATTCCACTGCACTGTCAAACAAGTTATATTTAAAGTCTGTCTATGATTTATGTTTTTCACAGTCACCACAAGTTTCTGCAACAGAGAGGAGTCTTGTTTAAACACATGAGCTGGTGGAGGATAAATGCCTTGCTTAAGGGAAACTCAAAGCTATTTACAAAGGAGTTGAACCAGCAACACTGTTCTCACAGACTCACCTTGAAACACAATGGATTTCATACAGCAATTGTCATAAACTACCATTAAAATAAATGTGGCTTTTCCCCCCCCGATATAAACATTTTGACCTGCAAATAAATAATATTTGGTAAACATGATTTAGGAAGAGACTTTTCTAAATGTCATGGCTGCAGAGAGTTAGAGCATTGGTTGCATCAGTGGGAATACGATGCTCTGAGTTACACAAGCACAAGTTGTGCAGCACGCTTGTTTTTTTCTTGTGGCTTTGTTTGAAGTACCTCAATAATAGAGTTCAGTCAATAATAAT
Source organism: Melanostigma gelatinosum (assembly GCF_949748355.1). Taxonomy (NCBI): domain Eukaryota; kingdom Metazoa; phylum Chordata; class Actinopteri; order Perciformes; family Zoarcidae; genus Melanostigma; species Melanostigma gelatinosum. The sequence goes on from NC_136639.1 coordinate 3,512,421, forward strand.
GGCTTTGGGGATGTTGGCACGGCTTGAAAAGTTCTCAAAAATAATAACGAAATATAATCCTTCAACATTGAACAGCCTTCAAAACAAGCCAAGCAAAGCATTCAGGCGACGCTGCTTTCCACTGATAACAAAAGAGTGTTGAAGCGGTCTATTGGGGAA